>NC_086283.1:18702161-19325161 GCF_021018805.1 Prinia subflava | reverse complement strand
TCAATGCATGAAGCTCTACAAAACTCCATTTATCTGGTTTTCATTCCAGGTTATCATTAAGAAGTCAGCCAGTGTGAAACAGGGAGTTTAACTGTGAATGCACGTGTCATTGAAATGGCTGGAGTTACAGATAACTCCATTACTGTCACTCTTTTATCTAATGCCATATTGATTTATTTTCAAATTACTTAATTTTTCAGTGTTCACTACAGGTTAGAGATCCATCTTTTCAGCCACATGCCAAACTGGTGTGGGCTACTCTGAGAATTATACCTTTTATGACATTATATCAAATCAGGTAATTCTGTGTGTCTGTATAATGAAGTGTTACATTAAGCTAAACTGAGCATTATGTCAAATTAAACTGTAGTTTAATTCTCAAATTTGAAGCAGAAGTTACTTTGGGTTTGAGTAATCAGAGAGATGTGTGTGTACACACGTTTATTTCTCTAGTTGTCTACAGCTGTCTACAGCAGAAAAAGTGTTTAAATATGTAGAACTGAAGGCCAATGTTTAGAGCCATTAATATCAAGGTTTCTCTTTACTGATCCACTGCTACTCACATCTGTTCACTGGGGGTTCTTTCACCAGGTTAAGCCAGGACTGGAGGAATCTCAAATGAAACAAGACCACCCTGGTTGACAGTGAGGTGCAATGGATCCGTTACCTTGCTAATTGGACAGGGAAGGAATCGTCAGCTCGGGAATGATGATCCGAACACTCTTTTCAGGAGAGGGAGATTACTGTGAAGTAGCGGAAGGGAACTGCTCAGTTTCAGCAGTAGAAGTTATAATGTATAGATCTTTGAAAGACAAATACAGATGATTATGTGTTGCTAAAGTGGGCAGGTCATCCTTACCAGTCATCCCAAAAAAGGGCAGATGGGAACCAATGGATATTTTGTGGAAAATCTTCAATTTAGGTGAAATGAAAACAGTTCCAGCAAACAGAAAGAACAAGGACTCACCCAAGACAGTGCCTGTTACATAAAATGGAAAAATGTGAAATCAAGGTTTAGATTCAGTGAATTACGAGAGGGCTGTGATATGATAATTCTTGATCTGTGTTTGAAGAGAGCTCCTGTGTTGCCTTCCTGAAGAAGTTACTTCACAAAAACTTTTACTGACCAGTGGTTCTGTTTATCTGCAATTCTGTAGATAAATAGAGAACAACATTCACTTGTGGCACAATTTGTTAAGTGTCATCCCAAAATTCACTGGGAAAAAAAAGAAATTTTTGAAGAGAAAGTTAACCAGACTGTTCACAGTAGAACCTAATGACAGTTTGTTTGAAATCTCTACAGTCAGATTAACACAGTCATAGATTTTCATATTTCAGAGGATATAGAAACTCACCATTTGGAAATAATCTGTATTATTCTGACTACATCTAGAACAAAAGATAGAGCTTAGCAGTCTTCAGTCTCCATTAGCTACATTCACATAACAAGGGCACAGCAAGCTTTTGAAAAAAAAAAATCAGAGTAATTACTATTGTGAATTATTGACCACTTGTTCCACATATTAGGAACTATTAACCTTGCTATCCATTATTTAAAGGAACTATATCACTTCACAAAACTGAGTATTCTTAGGTGGCCAGCAAAAATGATTTTATTAAGTTGAAACAATTTTCTTTAATTATCCTTCAACAATTCACAGTCTGAGAACAATTGCCCTTTCAGCAAACTGAATATAATGAACCACTCCAGAGAACTCAGAGTTTGTGCTGTATAGGAATCTCTGTGTGTTGGTATTAAGTAGAGGAGAATTTTAACAGCAGATAGGACCCAGAAATTAGAGGGAAACCAAGAAAAGAGTCCAGAAAGGGACTGGATTAGGGATGTCCTGATTCACCCTAAAAAGAAGCTTCTCATCTGTGAATTGTAAATGCTTCTCTATTAGAAGGATTTCACTGAGGATATCTCTGGTTTCGTTTGACTTGGAAGAAAAAATGGTAACTGGAGAATGGACAAGATGTCCTTGTGTAGGATATTTCCTGGTACAGACATTCAAAACAGACTTTATCTCCCTGGGAACAAAAGTTTATAGGTTATTTGTTATATAATGGCATTCTGTACCAGGCAGATGCAACTGAAGCTGTTCTTCGGTAAACAGAGTGAGGAAAAAAAACTCCGTATGACTAGGAAAGTAAGGATGAGTTTTAAGTTTTGAAGCATCTATGATAAATTATTAAAAAACAAAACAAACAAACAAAAAAACAACTAGAGACAATTTTCTGACATCTCATAATCATAAATCACACTGAAATCCAACTGAAAATTTAAAATAAAAATTCCCCCACAATATTTTGGGCTTAGTATTTTTTGTGTTATCCTTTAGAATGAAGTAGCTACAAAAAAAGGTCAGAATCTGAATCTGTTTGCCTTCCTGTTCTCTAAAGATTTCATACTCTTACAGATAATAGAAATGCCTGTGAAGCAGTAACATGGCCACTTGACTCTGAAAGATGCCAGATAAAAGTCTAATTCTTCATTCAGAGAAGTCCATCACTTTCATTTCCAGTCTTACTTGCACTTATTGTCAGATAGTGTCTGTCATATTTTCATAATTAAGATAAATTTATAGGGTTCACTCTCCCTGAGTGATGCTCTCTAAGTTCTGGTTCTCTCTACCTACTTATAAAATAAAGATGATGAATAGATTCTATCCATGTATTTATAAGATGTACACTGTGGCAACTGGATAGATTTATCTTTGTCTTTGTTTTTATTTCATGAGGTTTATCCTCTCCTGTTCTGGTAGAATGAGTAGCATCTGTGCAATTCAGTTTGGGGTTTTAAAATCTAGGAAAACTCTAGCTATAGCCAGAATTAAAAACCTTAATTAAAACTTAAAATTAAAAAGGATAAAAAAGCCCCCTTTTTGTGTATTTATGTACAAATAGTCACATAAAATCAAGAATACCAGGGAGATTGTTTAAAGTCACATCTCAGTGATACCATACTAATTTCTGAGAACACGGATGCTAAAGCATGAAAGATAGCTGGCTGTGACCCTTCAGCCATGCACTCTGGAAACACAGGATATCCCAGAAACATGGCATTTTGACACCAGACAAACTTCATATTTTGGAAAAAGTGAAGAATAGTTTAGCATTCAGGCAGATATCTAAAAGTGCTGGAGTTTCCTGTCTTTTATATTCTTTACTCTCATAGGTAAGGGGTTTTGTTGTTATTCCATATCTTAAAACATGTTTAAGTTAGAAAAAAAAAAAGGAAAAACACCATCTTTTTTTTGCATAGAATTTAACAGGCTACAGCATCACAGTCTTTCCTAAAGACAGATGAAAAAAAAATATCAAATCTGATCTACTTGTACGATGGTTGCTGCAAGTTTCTTTCACTACATTCAGCAGAACATGGGGAGTGCATGTTTGGAATGATGGCCCAAAATGATCCACCAGCATAAATTAACACAGCTGATCAATTCTTTTAAATCAAAGCGAGTAGCAGTGTAGTGGCATCACACAGTGACTACAAAAGTGGGGACATCTCTTAGACTTGGCCTTGCATCCTGCCAAGCCAGGAAAATATATCTCAGCCACTCAAGTGAGAAATCTGCAGATCACTTTTCGTTTTAGCTGCAAAGGAAAGAACAGCTCTGCTGTGCTGCCACGGTTTAGAGCAAATTTGGGAGAAAACCACCCAATAGGGTATCTTTCAGAAGCAAACCCAGATGGCCCCGCCCCAAATCGATTCGGGAAAAAATCTCAAAGTGGAAAAAACTATTTATTTAACGAAGTGCCCACAAGCAGAAAGAGTGAATAATGTGAAACAATAAAACGTTTCATTGTTCTGAAGTGAGATGGCTAATTCAGAAAGTCCTTGCCGTGGGTAGCTCAGCTCTCCCAGTCTCTTATCAGGCCCTCCCGAGGTCCAGGCCCCGGCGGGCCACAGTTGCGAGCCCTCGGTTCTCGTCTGGGTTTTCAGTCCAGAGCAGTCCCAAGAAAAAAGAAAAACAAAACAAAAAACAAACAAAACAAAAAACAGTCCTGGTCACTTCTCTGCCCTAGCTAGCCGAAACTAACTAAAAAGCAGAGGAGAGCTCTGTCCCGCTGCTGTCTGTGCCTCCGACGAACACAGTGCAGGAGCAGAATGTGGAGCAGTGAATACACTTTCTGAAAACATACCCCACACTTCTTCTTTCCCCCTTTTGCTCTCAGAGCCAGTCTTAAAGGCACAGAAATCAATATACAGCATAAACAGACTGAGGATTTGAGCATAATAAAGTCACTCTAGGACATGCACACAGTGAGCAGATCCTGCTCTGCCCCTGGGTGGCTCCCATGCAGGTTGGGCTGATGTGCACTGCAGCTGCTCAGGGGCTGGGCTCTGTCCCTGAGTGTAGCTGAAGCCTTTTGGTACGCACAGAAGTGTTTGCTGGGTTAGGACACCTCATAAGTTCTTTGCCAGGACAGGTTCTCCAAAATAAGATCTGTGTTCCATGTCTGGAGCCCTGAGTTATGAGGATGCTGGCTTGGAGTGTGTGGTGCAAAGTGCATGCCTAGAACTGGACCAGTGGTCCTTGCCCAAATTCCCGTGGGCTTTTGAGGCTTTGTTAATGTGCATGCAGCATTTTAAAGTGAGTCATGATAGCTAAGGTCATCTATTGTTGTCATTTATATGAGGAGATATATTCTGTTGTATATATTTTCTTCCACAAAAATCATCTGAAAAGTTTCAAAGCGGTGAAGGAATATAAGTTATGGGAACAGAAATGTAACTTGGCATGATGTCAACCAAACCAAATGTTACCAATGGGTAAACCACTGGGGTTTAGCTAAATTCAGAAATGAGTAACATGCTTGATCATGATATCGGTAGCCTAGAAAATATCCTTTGGAATTTAGCCCCGATGGCAGGAAAATAATAAATGGAGTGATTGTATTCTGTACCAAGGTTAAAAGTAAACTAATAGTGTTTTAATGATCTTACTAAATCTAGAAAACAGGTGTTTTTGTCTGTCCAATTGGGTCACTCAACCAAATCTTGACTGGGAAAGGAATTAACCATTTATTTTCTGGCTTTGAAACCGGTGTCTGTGTCAGTTTTAGCTTGCATTTTAGCTTACATTCTGTGAACACGTTTTCCCCTGACAATTGTAATGACGTACTTAATTAAGCATACAAGTGTAATGTGCATGTCATCCTGTGGTCGAGAAAGAAAAGGAGAAAGAATTTTTTTGTGGCCATAAATCAATATATTCAAAGATATTGACACTCTGTATTCTGCTGTAAATTTGCTTTCCTTTTATCACTGCTTTCCTTTTATTGCCACTGCTTAGACAATGAACAGAGCTCAATTCACAACATGAGGAAGAATCCAAATGCTTTTCTGGTGCTGTTTGTTCCAAAGCAGGAGTCAGAATCCCTCCTGCAAGCTTTCTTCGTGGCCAAAAATGAAGACTATGCAATGTGGTTTCATATTTTAGTGGTGGCAAACACACCTTGCCATTTATTTAAGTTAGATGCATGAAAAAAATGGGAATGACATGGCCACCCACAGGAGTGATAGAGAAGGTGCATTAGTAAGAAGGTTTTGCTTATAGAAATAAAGCACATTTTCAGTCTAACAAGTAGTGTATTATGTTGCTCATACAGAATAAGTTTTCTTACCTGTAAGCATTGACATAATAGGACTGAGCTATAGACTGTAGTATGGCACAATTATAAGTATTTCTACCACATTTTAGAACAGTGGAACTACATTATAAATTTAAGTTAACTGCAGAATTTCTCCCTCAGCACAACTACACTGCCTCAATCTCTCTCAGACTATTTAATGTTTTTTTCTTGTCAGAAGAATTTCCTTAAGAACATAATGGTTCAGCACAGCCTACATTTAAAACTTCCTTTAAATGCGAAGACAAAAACTATTAGGTTTTCTTGTATTTTCCCAATAATGGATTGCAGAAATCACCTTGGCTTACCCTGCATTCCTTCCTCAGGCTAAGTTCCCATGGAAGTGTGACTTTGATGGAAGTCCTGAATAAAGAGTGCTGAACAGGAGCCATTGTGATTCGACATGTTTTGAAAAAGCTTTAGAAATTATAAACTCCATAGTTGCAGTGTTGCTATTTTATTTTATATTTAAGAAAGACCACTGACATTTGAGATCTTCTAAAAGCAAAATGGATAATAAGAAGTATGTTCTTTCAGTTTCCGTGAAGACACTTTCTTGTCAACATCTGTCGTGCTCCAAAAAGTGCAAAATATTTTGTTAGAAACTAAATAAAAACTTCTACAAGGATCAGCTTTTTTGTCAGTGTAATGTAAGATGAAGTCATTGAGAATTCACAGGTTATACAATGCTTTAAAGATTAAAAAGCCAGCAACATTACAAACAAGTGAAAGGTCAGAGGGGGCCATCACACACACAGACATTGAATAATTCAGTGTTTTGCTGTGTGTCACCTGCAGAGCTCAAATACTTGAACAAAGTGCACAATCATGGCTTGCTGAACCATGGTAATAGCCCAGATTATGAAAGACCAATATTAATAATAATTAACTCAGAGCTCAGGTCTTTTATGACGAGTTTGGCTGGTAGAAGGATGATGAACTCTGTGGGTGGTGCCCCACTTACCACTGAGCTGTTGCACTGGGTCATGTGGTCAGAATGTAAACACAAATCAGACAATACTTTTATTTTCCTTTGTATGATAACTGGTTTTCTTCATGGAGCATGAGATGGAGAGCAGTAATTAGGAGTTGGGAGTGAGACTGGACACTAGGCAGGGCTGAATGAGTTGCTAGGAGTGACAGTGAGTCTCTCTGGAAATCATGTCCAGGGTGTCACTGCTGGCTGCAGCACAAAGGAGCTCCACAAGGAGCCTGATAGGAAATAAAAAGCGTGCAATTAGGAAATACAAAAGAGAAAATTACTTTGAAACTCGGTAGGGCGCACAGCAATCCACTGCTCAGAGGCAGATGAAAACTCGGTCAGAGTGGAGTGGTCCGAGTTCCACACAGCACTGACGATAATGACAGCATCACCTGCCAGTCTGGCAGTGCAAACCCCACCACTTAAAGTGTCAGAGTTGCCAAGGACTGCCTGACTCATCTCATGACAGTGCTGAATCCATGTCACTTAGAGGCAATCAACAAATTAAGTTTGAAATCTTTAAAAGATTATCTCAATTTAAAGATGGCGTTAAAATCAATAGGTTTTGGAACTTCTAGGAAAAGAGGGATGTGGATTGGTTCATGTTTACAAGGTTTAGACAATGGTCTGTTAAAGCAATCATAGTCTCACACCAAGCTGGTTAGAAATCAATATCTGCAGATGTGAGATATTTGCATCTCTCTCTCTCTTTTTTTTTTTTTTTTTTTTTTTTTTTTTGTTGGCAAAAGCCTATTTGAAATAAACTAATCGTTTTCCCTCTGCAGGCTTTGAGTTACTGCTGTTTAAAATCCACTTTATATTCTATATTCAGGATTCTTAGAATGAAGTAATAGTATTACAAATAGTCTGGGAAAAAATGAGTACAAGACCTTGTTTAAAATTTCTGTCATGCACACTGTTTGAAGGAACTTGAATGCTCTGTGAAATGAACTTGATTTACTGTCACTTGTCTCTGCTTTCAGGTAGATTTGAAGTACATCAAATGCTGCAATGCCAGCTTTTTGTAGATTTACTTAGCCACCCTTTCAACAGTCTTGATGGACTATTTTGATTCTTTTAGTCCTTTCTCTGAGTAATTTAAAAAAACCCTCTAATTAAAGCTTTTCTATTGAATAATACATATGCTTCACCCTCCAAAGTTTGGCTTTAGGGATTCACGTTGACAAAAATACTCTATATTCCTCTCACTTAATTTCATTAGGGGGACTTCTTTTGACTTTTTGGAAACATACAGATTTTTCTCCAGAGCATGTTAGAGCACACAACGATTAGCAGAGCATTAGGAGCAACCACAGCCCAGGAATAATGTCAGTCAGTATGT
The DNA here is from genome assembly GCF_021018805.1 of Prinia subflava. Taxonomy (NCBI): domain Eukaryota; kingdom Metazoa; phylum Chordata; class Aves; order Passeriformes; family Cisticolidae; genus Prinia; species Prinia subflava. Next base: position 19,317,194 of record NC_086283.1, on the reverse strand, counting down.
GAGTTCCAGGGCAATTTGTATATGTTCTGTACAGTGGTGTATAAAATAGGGATGCACTGTGTTGTACTTGTGTCATTTTCTCTAGAACTCCAGCCAAGGCTGAAACACTAAATAATCCAGACTAATATTTTCCCAATTTTCCAAGCAGTATATTTAATGCATTGTGTTAATGACCGAAGTCCACTTAAAATCAATAGTTTCTTTTGGCATGCAAACCTAGGAAAGGTGCTGTTTATGCTGCTAAAAATCAAAAGGAGTTCTGCTGAAATCAAGAGGAGTTTGTTGGTGTAAAAACAGGTTAAGGAAGGGAAGAATCATGCCATGAGTGGAAAAGCTTTGGTATTCTGCTGTGAGGAGAAGCTTCCTGCAATAATGAGTGCATAGCAGAGGCCAAACAGCCATACATTTGGGTTCAACATCACATTCACCTTCTGTGGGCTGAGAGCACATGGGAACAAAAGGAAATACGAGCAGTGATTTCAAATATTTCTTATCTTTTTATTTCTTCACTGCTTTTTCTCCCTTCCTGTCAGTGTTCAGTGATCATCATTTTAAAACCACTTGTAATTCTGGGAACAGTTCGTACTCCTTTGTTGAAGCATTTATGATTGTCAGTAAAACTTTTCAGGATATCATTTTATTTAATATAAGCCAGTCTCATTCTCTTTCAGGCTACTAGATGCATTTTTCTTTTTCATCAGCTAGTCAAGTTGCATGGCCATGCTATATGTGTGAAGTTTTGAGTTAATGTTCTGAATTAAATTGCACTTATTCTCATTTTAGGACAGCTTTTGCTCAACCTTGGTGATGCATGTCTATTCATATGCAGACAATTTGGTAAGACTGATAAAAATTGAGACATATGTGCTATTATTAATACAAATAATTTTTTAAAGTACTATGTCTAAAAAAAGGGAGCAAATGCAAAACTCATCGGGGCTACCAGTTTCAATGTTTGTTCTACAAAAATTCACTGTACATGAACTAATAATAGTGCAGGTTGTGCTCAAACAGCAAGGAACGGTCCTGGTAAATAATTTTTCAGTTTAAAATATTAATAAAAATAGTTGATAAATTAAAATTTAAAATTGACTGAAATTCTGCCACTACTGAACTACTTCTCTTCACTAAGTATTGGCAGTTACAACTGTTATTTTACAGTTGTAAAAAATAAGACTTCAAAACTTTTGCAGTAGTGTCAAGCCTTCTCTCACTGGGTCTACCACTCTTCCTCCTTCTGCTTATCTCATTTCAGTTTTTTGTTATCCAACAAAATTTTATCTCCTTGTCTGTGCTTTACTACCCCTTCAGTCCATTTCCATCATTGTCCTGTCCTTATTTCCTTTTCTGTCTCCCCCCAGATAAAGTTTCTGAATATGATGAGTTAAAAGGCCATCACGATAGGTAGTTCACATCCTGCCTCTCCATCTCTCCATCACATCTCTCCTGTAGACAGAGAACTGAAATGCAGCAGTCAGAATTTTCCTGCTGATGTTTTTGTTTTCCAACCCCTGACTGCCTCTGGCTCTGGCTGTGTTGCATTCGACTTCTCAACCTTTGGGGATGAGACACCACGAAGAGTGGAGCACAAACGCAAACAAAGCTGATACTTTCCGCCAAAATAAGCTAAGTCTCGCCTTTGCAGCAATAAAGACTGCTAGAGTGATGGGCTTTTCATGTCAATGTGCAATAAGGCAGCAGCAGAACTAGTGTAGTTTTGTTTGTTCAGCGGTTTTTTGTGGGGTTTTTTTTTGGGGATTTTTTGTGGATTTTTTTGTGGTTTTGTTGGGGGGTTTTTTGGGGTTTTTTTTTTTTTTTTTTTTGGTTAGGTTTTTTTGTGGTTGCGTCTTTAAAGCATCTGCTGCCAGCCTGGGGTTCACTCCACAAGCAATAATGTTAAAGTCTTTGGCAACTAGGGCTTAAAAAAGAATGGTTTCTTAAAAGTACATTTATTTGTATGTGTCTAATGATTTTTCATCCATCTTATTAGTGATACCTAATTGTGGCAGTGTTAGTGAGGGTTTTCAGAAGTTATTTTCTTAAGGTTACAACACCCATACATAAACTGTTCCCACCTGACATTCTATTCAGAAGTGTTTTATATTTGACTCTTCCTCATGTGCTTTGGTTTCCATGCATGTTCTGCTTGCTAAATCCTCCCTGTGATTTTCTGATATTTTCCTCAATCTTCAACATTTTGCTTATCCATTTGTTTCTGAGAATCTTGAAATGAAAGAATGACCTTTCACTTTTAAGACTCAGGAGTTATTGTAATTTATCACGCTGCAGATATGTTATTTTAAAGTCACATTGCAATAAATAATGAGTAGTACAATTTGATAAAATCTGATTTTTTTTGTGCGAATCAACTTGGACACAAGATACTGGATGTAGCAGAACTTTCAACCTTTTTGTAAAGTTTTATTCCACTTTTTCCTTCAAATTGTTCAAATAAAATATAGACAATATAATGGCTTTGCAAAAAAAAAAAGAATATTCAAGTATCTTATCAATCACTCTCTCTGGAATACACCTATTTAAAACTCTCTTCAACCAAAATCTCTTTAATCACTATCTTAGTTGTAGTAAACTTGAGTGAAATGTCCGTATTTTGTTGCCACAAAACAAAAACAAAACAAAACAAAAACCAAAAGGAAACAAACAAAACCCAAAAAACACTGTTAGACAAAACATGCTGGCCATTCTGAACATATCACCTAAAAAGAGCTTTTTTTAATGGCTTCCTGCCCTTTTTTTTCATTTTCTCTAAAACCCATTCTCCCATAGGATTAAAAACCAAAAGACCAACTGCAAAGCAGATGTCTCAGGATTGGAATGTTAAGTTTTTTGTTTTATTTCTTGATTTAAGAGGGAAAAAAAAGAGACAGTAGATTATTATCAACATTGTTTATTTCCCTGCTTGGCTTCCTAAATACAAGCGACTGGATTATGAGCTTGTCTGTGGATAATCAGAAAAGGCCAAGAATTGCCTGTTTTGAAAATCCTTTCCAACTAGGGGCAGAAATCTGTGTCTAGCAAAGCTGATGGCAGCTCCTAATTCCTGATTAGTGCCAGAAGAAAAGCTGTAGAAATTAACTGACCAGACAGTAATCAGAAAGCAGGGAGAGACAGAAACTTGGAATGCCTAATGGATAAACTCTGATGATTAGCCTGAGAGTGCAGACGCTTGTTGAAATATTCAAAGGGAACAAAAGAGAAACACAACTGGAAAATAGTCAAAGCAACTTGTATATAATGATAAGAAGAATTCTTGTGCTATTCATGTAATTAAATATAAGCTATAAGAGCACTGGATTTGCCAGTTCTCCCTTCTAGAGGCCTTTGAATACTTTACCTTAAGCAAACTTTCAGCTGTGTCTCAAAATGACACCCAAGTGCTTCCCAGTGTGGTTCCTTGTGCTTGTTTGCTCTGCTCACCCCCAGATCTGAGATTTTTTTCCAGCTTTCTTCCAGAACTGACCCCTGCTCATAAACTGCAGGGGATGACAAATTATTTTGATTATTTTCCCCTTCGCATTTTATGTGTTTGGTTATTGTTCCATGTGCCTCACAGGATCCCACCAGGCTGAATTTCTTGACTTATCTGTACTATGGATAAGCCCTTAATACTGGGTGCCCTGGGCTCTTCATGCTGGTATTCCTGGTCGATCAATCATGTCTGGAGAAAATAATTCATGACATCCTTAGAGATGTTCCAAAATATGATTTTTTTAAATCCTCAAACTGGAAAAAAAACATTTGACAACATCTCTAAAGAATGCATAGCATTTTAAGAAGAAGTCCCATTCACGTCTGATAGCTGCTGTGTGTGGTTTGGTTGGTTTGTTAAGGCAAATTCCACCTGCTCACAATGTGTAGGAATGAAGGAAGTCCCAGCAAGGAAGCTTAGCAGTTTTACAGGAATTAGTTTGCAATGTGTCACAGGGTTTGTGGCTGTCAGGATTCAGGATCCTTCAGTGCTGTCAATTAATCAGAAATGCCATGAGTCACCACAGCTCCTTCAGTGAGTAGGGATACTTGAACTGACTTTAATGTGTAATCATTGTATTTTAATGTCCTCTGACTCCTCAACACAGAAACCCAGTGAGTATCCTGAGCTGAGAGGTGCAGTAAAAAAAAAATTAATTTTGACCCAAATTCTTAAGAAACTTAAGTATCTTTAGTTGTCCCAAGCAGTGGTTTGCCACCTTATAGAATTTCAAATGTTTTGCTGACTTTGTCTGCACTTTTCCCATTATTTAATTTCTTGATCTAGGTTTGAAAAGATTCTGTTTTGTTCCCCTCTTTTTTTTTTTTTTTTTTTTTTTTTTTTTTTTTTTTTTTTTTTTTTTGGTGAGTCACAGTGACCCAGTGGCCTAGTGCTAGCCACACATTTATCTTCTTATGATGATGTGAAAGGAATAGTGATCAATGTGACCTCTCTCTTTTGAATAATATTTAGCATCAATAGAAAATAATGCAGAATGAGTACTCTGAAGTTCTCCATTGTGAGTGTCGTGTCCTCCACAGAGTGCTTTCACAGTGAGACTAATTCTTCGTAATGGCTCTGGGGCTATATTTAGCTCTCTGTAATGTGACACTCTTTTCTCTTCTTAGAAGTTGCATCATTTTCTTGGAACTAAATATATCACAGTGCAGATCTTCCCTGGAATGCTAATATGACTCACTCCTGGGTTTGTGAGTCTATCACTTTATAATTATTGTATCTTCAACATATATTAGTGGAAGTAGTTGGACTTTTTTGTGCATTACTTTACCAACTACATCAACTACTCCCCCAGAGTGTGAATTCAAACTTGTGGCATTTCTGGTGTCTGCAATTCCAAGGGCAAAGACCATTGTACCAGTCAGTCTAAGTTATCTCCTTTCTGCTTAGTTATGATCATTTAAATCTCATTCTTCCTCTCTTTCTGTACCTTTTGAAAGTACTACAGAACTGTATTGCTTAGCAAAACTGATTCAACAACCTAAGGTATCATAGAGACCTGGTGAGAAAATGTCTCTGTTGGACTAGGAAAATGGGTGGGTTGCTACAACTGAAATAATACTTTTTGTTCCTGTAGTTGTCAGCAGTTTGGTACAGAATTCCAGTATTTGAAACATTTCTAGGAGATGCAACTCAGCAAGTTGTAAATTAATGGTATGCAGATACTCAGAAGGCAGGGAAATGTTATTTTGGAATATCTATCAATTGCAGGAGTGTTTTTGTGTGATGCATAATTAAAAATGCAAATTCTGTCCAAAACTCCAAATCTGAGGAAAGAGTCAAAGAAAAGCATCGAAAATTCTTAGATCTCTATTTTCATTTCACCGCTGGGACTGAGATGAAAAAATTTCCAGGAGCCAAAAGCCAATAGGAATTTAAGTGTCATCCCAAATGAACATGTGATGTTAACATCAAAAGCACTCAGAGCTGATAGCACTGAAGTGTGTGTGGAAATAAATATATTGTGCATGGAGGGGAGCATAGCGAGCGACAGATTTGAGTCTTAATAAGGCTGGGAGTAAAAGACAAAACAGAAGAGTGAAACATTGGAGGGAATATAATGAGGTGAATCAACAAGAGAGGCTGCAGAGGAGAGGGAGATGTGAGAAGTCATGGCTCTGTTGAGTTAGAAGAGATGTCAAGGTGCAGAAGCAATGGGCAGATTAGTGGTGCAGCTGCAGGCAGAACAAGAATTAGTTACAGGGAATTATGTGAGCTCTACTCATTGGAAATTAATTTAAGCTAATGAGCATTTCACTTTTTACAAAGAGTTAGTGAGTGTTTGAAAAACAAGGAGAAAAAAAAAATAGTTAAAATCTAAGATGCTGCCAGAAACATAGTCGGGGATATCTCCATGGAACCTGAGACTTACGTGTTACACTCCATAGAACAATTCTGGTTCTGTATCTGGCTGTTCAAAAGCCTTCCCTTCATAGTGGGAATCTTGTCAGAGTTTGGCTCTCTCTGGAAAATAACCAGATTACAAGAGATCCAAAACTGGTAGTCTTCTCAGATGTTTGTGAGGCGTACTTAGAAACTTCTAGGAGTTAAAGAATGAAGGTCCTTCAGCACCAGAGCTGTAAATTATGCTAATATAGTCATGGTTTTATGAATGCTAACAAGTAATTAAACTTCAGCAAATTAATTAATGAAGAAATACATTTAAGAAACATTTTGATAAAATTGAGGCATTTTGTAAGGCTCCAGCTGGAAACAACACAGAGGATGATCAGAGCACTTCTGAGGTATTTTAGCTGTTCTCGTGTTAAGAAGTTGGTCATTCTTTGTGTCTTTAATAGGAGGGAGAATGATGATTTTCATTAAATGGTCCATCCATCTGCAAGCCAAGAGATAAGAGGATCACAGAAATAACTTTAATATCTATCAAATTCTATGGGGTTTGCTTTTCTTTTCCTTCTTCCTTTGAATGGGGAGAGGTATATTTCTGTGGTAGAATTTTTCTCATTAGTATGAGAGGATTTCCTTATTGTTAGCAAGTAAATTAAATAAATAATAGGCGAGATTTGATCACTTGCAGCCTAATTTTCCTGTGCAAGTAGAGCCATGGATGTGTCCAGGCTAAAGCATAATTTGTCCACTGGATCAGTGCATAAGTACTGATATTAATATGGTCATGGAGGGATTTGTTAAATGTGCAAAGTGAATTTGTTATAAGCTTGATGTAAAATTATTGAAGATTGATTAATGCAATTCTATTTGAGATGCTGGCAAACAGGCTTCTTATGGAATTTTTAGAAATTTTGGTTTGCATTGTTTTCCAAAGGCCTCTAAGGAAATTCCTAAATTTAGGAAATTTCTTTTCCTAAAAGGAAAATGGATAAATAAAAAAAGTCTTGTTTATTGTGCAGGAAAACGTAAGTGTTCCTTACATAAACTTAGGACACAGTTACTCCATAAGAGGACAAAAATAATTGTATTTGAAGTAACTTTTACTGCTGTTTATGGTAATGTTTTGAAAAAAAAAACCCCTCCATTTTCTGTCCTACCTGGAGGTTTTGGGTGCAAATGTAGTGGTTTATTTCTTCTGATGGCTCATCTCACCTAACTATTTTCTCATGCAAATATGACCTTTCTCTCATTTCATTGAATTAAATTAAATTATGGTCTTGTCAGGATTTGCAAATACTTTAGGAAAGGCGGAAGGGTTATCTGAGGAGAGTTTGTCCCGTGGACTCCTCTACTGTTTTTTCCTTGCCTATTTTAAGAAAACAAATATTATTTTTCCTCTTGCTAACATCTCATCTCTTCATTTTGGTGGGACTACACCCCTAATGTCCAAAAGTAGATTGGAAATGTACCTTCAGCCATTCTGGAACTCACAGGCAATTTGCAGTGTCCTGGGTTTCTGAGTAAATAGAAGACTAGACTGAGTTCCTACATTTTTTGGTTAAAATTCAGCAAATTTTCAAGAATAACTGACAAACATCCCAGGATTCATGGGCTCCAGACTTTTAATAAAAGAATGACAACAGTGATGCTTTTCCCTATCAGCACTCTCTTTCCTTCCCCTCATTTCATGTACTCCCTGATCCCAAAGGCCAACTTTACCATCCTGGCAACATGTTGTGCTGTTTAGCATGGCCACTATTGATAGTACACAAAACAAAAGCAAATAAAGATGCAAATAAAGACAAAGCATGAATCTGAAACAGATAGAAGCAGAAATAACAAAAAGGGAGGAAGCAGAAGTTCCTCATATTTTACAATGTAAAAGATATCTTACGTGTTTTTTCTTTCAATTTCCTTTCTTAGAAGACAAATAGAAAAGGTAATTAATAATAACATTTATGCTACTGAGTGTTATTTCTTTGTAATAGGAAGGGACATTAAATAAGTCCTTGTAGTTGCAATGTCTGTAGTTTTATTTTCTTTTTTTTTTTTTTTATACAAACTTAGATTTTTATCTGTGCAATTGTGTAGCATATGATAAAGCAGCAGACTAGATATGATTTCTGTTTTATTTTGTACCATCATTTTGGATTAAATTATTATTATTTTTTAAGCTCCTTACTTGTAAAATAAAGATCAAAGCTGTTTGCTTTATCCAGCATTTTTTTTTTATTCCAAAGCCAGATAAATCAAAGAAGTTCAAGTCTTTTAAAACAACTTAATAGAAGTATATTCATGGCTGGATTGAGAACTAAGAATAGACTTTGTAATTTTTAAAAAGTAAGAATTGCAAAGTTTAAATATTGGATTATTTAATACATTGTAGAGGATTTGGAAGTTGAGGGGATTGTTCTGCCTGGATTCTTTGCTGTTGCTGAATACATTTGATCTCAGAAACTTAGGGCTGCAATGGAACCCTCTCATTTTTTTTTTTTTCACAATTAGAGACACAGCTGTGGAAACAAATGTCTACTTTCCTCCTTGCAGTTATTAGTTGTAAGTAAGTTAAGTTAACTTACATCCTTCTGTAGCAGGATGGACCTCCAGGCCACCAGGGTGCAGAATTTGCCATACCTGGCTGCCCTGGGGCTGTTTCATGCTTTGCAGGATGGCAATTTAACAATTTCCCTGATGAAGAGCAGTAGAGAAAGGGAGGTCCGCCTGTGCTGGGAACTGTTTTCTATGCTTCAGTCACTTCAGTGAATAGCTCTTCATGTTGATGCACACTCTAGAAAGGTTTAAAAATTATCTGTAATAATCTGTCGCTGTTTCATCATTTATCTTCATTTAGTATTGATGTCCTACCAATCTGATTTAATGTGTGAGGGCACAAAGCTCTAGCTGATGTTTTCTATGTGAAAGTTTGTTGTTGTTGTTGTTGTTGTTGTTTTGTTTTGTTTTCCTCATGTTAGAAGAGGACAGTTCAGATTAGTGTCTGCATAATTCACAGCGTTGTGGAGAAGTTTCTGCAATTACCTTGATTGCTGATGCATTTTGTCAGTGCAGTTGGAATCTGACACTGGTTTGGGTGCCTGGTTCCTGCAGTGGCTGTGGCTGTACAGTGCCTAAAGCACAGGGGCACTTTTCTTGCCAGATAAACACATGGGGACTTCATGTTGTTTTCATTGCAAATATAGTATTCATTCACTTTTAAACCCATCCTTACTCTCTGTCTAGAAATAAGTCCAAAAAGGACCTTAACTAACATCTCTGACTGTGTTTTTTGTGTAGAGAGTCATCCACAGGAAAGAAATATCTCAGTGGAAATACATTCAGAGCACTGATTTGAGGATAGGAATTGAGAAACTTTAAAAAATTTAGTTAAGAAATGAATGTGGCAAAACTGTGAGCAAGGTACCAAAAACTAATTTGTCTTTTGCCAAGCCTTTGTATCACTCTTTCCATTACAGGTATCGAGGTTATCTGAGTAAAAGAATGAAATTAAAATCACTTCTGCTCTTCCCAGTGCATGTGCACTCTCTGTCACTGCTCTGACTTATGGCTGTGGTGTGCACTGGGTGTATGTATTCCTGCTCTGCTGCTGGAATTATCATTTTCAACTTACACTCCCCAAAAGAAAATTAATCATTGGCAGGTTGGTTGAGGGGAAAAAAACCCTAGGCAGATGGCAAAGGAAATGAATATATGATGTTTTATTTTACAAATTGGGATTAATTTCAATTTCATTTTATAATCCTTGAGGAGTAAATCTTTTCAAGTCCTGTAAGATACTATGAAGGAAGAGCTTTATGACGTCGCAGAAATGAGACTATAATTTTCAGACTTTCAGTCTGGTTTTGGGTCTTGAGGATGCAGCTGAAAGCCAACGTTGGTTCACAATCTTGAAAAACTCATTAATTTCTCTCAGGAATGATAATTCTGTCAAACTGTTGGTAGTTCTCAGGTTTCTTCTCCTGGTTCTTTGATTTTTCACAAGTACAGAAAATCATTACAGCAGGAGACTAAAGATACTGCAGATACTGGGGGTTCACCAGTGTGGGAGCTCTGCCCTGCTGGGTCATTTCATCTCCCACATTATTTTCCTAACAAAGGGCAACTCCAACAGGAACCCAGCCTCCATCAATTCCATTTGTATTTGATCTGCAAAATGGGAATTTAAAGGCTTTTTGTCTGTCCTTTAAAACTAAGGGACACTGTATGGATTCCTGGATAGATCCAGGCTTGATGTACATTTTGAATGGGCAAAAATCCGTAGAAAATGTTCACCTTGTACATGAAAAGCAAAGACAGGATTTGTAGGGGATGATAGCAGAAGAAAATTCATGTGAAATCTGCTGTAAGGCTACACAATAATGTGTACATGATGAAAATAACGCTTGCAAAGCCTTTGTTAGAAAAAGAGTTGAAAGAACTGAGCTCTAAGTTAAATTAAGTCACATTTTTTTCTGTGACAATCTGACAGGAAGCTGCTGTACCATTTATTTTAAGTCACTTTTTTAACATTTTGGTGGCTGTGGTGAATGCTGATTTTTTTTTTTTAATAATTATTATTTTTAATTCTTTTTATCACTTGACTACTTTTCTTACAAATTCCCAGGATAGCTATGCTAGCTTATTCTTAGTCTTTCTTACTTAATTTTTTACCTTGCATAAAGTCCCACTACTTAATCAAAAGAAAATTAAATTTCCTTGGATCACAAAACTCAAGAACTTTGATAAATGGTTTCTTTCATTACACTTTCCTGTAAGTCTTGTTTTTCCTTTTGTGTAGAACATTTATACAACGTCAATGAATAACTCACTTGGAATATTACTTACTAAGAAAGCTTTTACTTTAACCTTGAATATTTCATTTAATTTCTGAACTATGGGAAAATACCTTTGCCCATATGACATCGTTTTTGAATGAAATCTGAAAGTAAGCACAGGTTGGCAGAGAAATCTTATTTTGTTGGGGGAGGGAAATAAGTTTGCATCAGATTTAATGTTATATTTTATATATAAGATATATATATATATATATAATACAGTGTTTTATATAGGTCGATATAGATGTTAATGCTATATTAAATACTGTAAAGTGATCAAAGAGGCCCAGCCTTGAGGAAAACAATCCCCAAAGAAACTGTCATTATTTTAGATCAGTCTTTCAACTTTTCATCACATACCCCATCCCCTGGACCAGTGAAAGGAACTTTGTCACCTGTGACAGCTAAGGGAGTGTGAGCTCTGCTTATTCCCGGGGATGGGACTCCTGACCCTGTCAGTAAAATGTGAACCAGGTGTCACTCAAATTCTCAGAGACCAAGGAGTGTTTCTATCAGAGCACTGCTCTGGGGTAATTATTGTTCTTGTACTGTTCAAAGGCGTTTCCTTGCTGGGAGTCTCTCTAGTTTCCATTTTCCCTTTGAAGTACCAATGGAAATGTTGAAGGTTGTTGGGTTGTGTTTTTGTTTGTTTGTTGTGTTTTTGTTTGTTTGTTTTTGTTTTTAAATAAATAAAAATAAAATATATATATATATACAATTGCTCAGCACACTTACTACAGCAGTCAGTAGGAAATACAGAATTTCAAGTACACCTTGGCATGAAATAACTTATCAGGGTTGAACAAAACAACAGAATTGTCAATTACAAAAAAAAAAAAAAAAAAAAAAAAAAAAAAAAAAAAAAAAACAAAACCTCATATATATTTTGTGTATCAGTAGTTACAAGGTCTCTAATGTAAGAAATTCTGTGTCTTTCTTAAGTGACATTTTATGTAGAATCCTGTTGAAGTATATTAAATAGAAGTCATTGAAATGAAATGGGAAATTTCTGAAATTTCTGAAAAAACTGTCATGAGGGTACTTAGTTTTATTAGGAAATGCCTTCCAAGTTAACTTTACCATGTTAATCACTTGCATCACTTAAATAATTATCAACCTTATTCACTGGAGCTAAGCATTTAGCAGGGTTTACCAGCAATGAAGGGCTTTGCAAAGTTAGCAGAGCTTTTAAATAATATTTATTGTGAGAATCACACAGAATATTCACATGAGCTCTGGAAACAGGTTTAAAATTTCTTTGAAAGAGCAGCATGTGGGCACACGTACAGTCTCTCTGAATTCTAGGGCATCAGGCTGGGTGACCCCTAGCACTGGATATTTTGACCAGCCAAACAGCACAAATTGAAGGTATGTGTTACTTGCTGGGTTTTGTAAAATTTACCTGTCTGCAAATGCTCGTGTTTGACGGTGTGGTTATGTAAAAGTTAGCATTAGTCCATGCATTAATCAAGATACAAACACAGAAGTCCGGTAAAACCCAGTTTGTCACTTTCCAAATGCCTGCAGAGAGCTGCTGTGATTTGTGTGCTGGCAGGCTGTGCTCCAGTGTCTGCATTAATGGACAGAGTGATGGTAATACTGTGATGGTAATTTGTCCCTGAGAATGCAGGATGAGGGCTGACACTTGAGGGAAATAGAATTTTCCAGGAGTGTTGGGAGTTTTTGGTTTCCCTAAATCATCACTGTCACTTTTAACATAACCTGAATTATGAATGGACGTGATCGTGCCACTGTAAGATTTGCTTTTTCTAAGAGTACCACTCTAGAGGAGACTTATTTCAACAGCTAGGGCTGGATTATTGGTGTTAAAAAATATTAACTGCAAATTTAATTGATTATTTGGTTTAGGTATTATCCTTTTAAAATCCAATAGACACCATTATAGCAGTAGGTAATATTGAGAAAGTACCCTGAGAGAAGTCTGAAGATGAAATAGCATTGATACCTTGTGGTCTCTTGTGCCTTTCTGTGCCTCTTTTTTGTGAGCCTGCATGGGAGTGTGTTTGTGGGAATAATTCTGTCTGAGATGTGACTTGTTCTGAACTTTGAGGAAGATGAAAAAGCAGGCATGGCTCATAAATCTATGATTTGGGTCCTTCCTGCTAAAATGTACCCATTCCACTGCTTTGTCTTAATTCCTTTTAATCCATTCTACAAATAATTTGGTTGGGGTTTTTTTGGCTTTTTTTTTTTTTTTTTCTAATATACCAGATTTTGAATTATGTAGGAGAGAGTGAAGGCTCAGACCCAAATGTTGTAATAAATGGGTAAGTGCTGAGTGTCAAGGGTCAGCACAATAATCTGTAGGACAGGCGTTAACTCTTTTTCAGGAAGTGGTATCAATACATCAAAGGGCTTTTGACTCATTATAAACTTGGAATCCAAACCAGGATGCTGCAGTTTGAGGATGCCATCCCCTCCTCTGTTCATTTTATTCCTCACTGGAGAGGAATAGGTTTCTAGAGAGCTAAATGCCAAGTGTCTCTCACTATGGTCCTGCAAAACTGTTGTCTCTCCCACTCGGTGATCCACAACCATTAATTGCTTACTTTGTTGGCCCATTTTATCTCCTAATTAGTTTGTGTTTGGAACACCATTTGGCGATAAAAACCCAATCTGCTTTGTCATTTGGCTCTTCATTCGCTCACTTTCAACGGTTAATTTTACTGAAGGGGGGAAGAAAAAAAGAAGTTTTTTTTAAAAGGGGGGGTTTTGCCACAAGGTGTCCACCACATGAGCAAATACCACACTGAAGAATGCGCAAAAGTTTTTGGTAGATCTGCTCTAAATTTCTCTTGGATTTTAACTGTACTGCAGTTTTAGCTTGGGAGGACTGACACATCTATATTAAAAGCTGCTTGATAGGCAGTGAAGACAACTCCCAAGTGCATTTTTATTGGGTGTTACAATTCATGTCTCTTATCTGCTTTCATCCACCCCAAGCTCCATGTCAATGGCAGCTCCATGCGCTGCTGCTCTCACAGGAATCACTTTGTTCTTTCAACTGTGTGCCAAGACTTGCCACCCCAAGCTTTTGGAATAGAAGATATTTTCAATATATGATTGTCCCTGAAATAATGTTTGATTTCTGAATAGTCTCTTGTGAAGGGAACTGCTTCCTTCAACCATTTATTTACTCAATGCTTTAAATCAGGGAAACATCCTTGAGTGAAGAATAAAATGTTGTCCTCTCTCCCAAAACAGCATTTTGGATATGACTATGTGATAATGTAAATTTAGCACCTATGAACTTCTTTGTAGGTAAACATGAAATGACACTGATTTTTCTCTAGAGCGTAGCTAAATGAGGAATTTTTGTAGGCAGAGGACAAAGAACTCCCAACACCCCTGTAGAATGATAGGCAGTGATCAGAGAGAAGGAATTTCTTGATTCTTTTACTGTGTAATAATATGTTAAAAAGAATCTACTGTAGCATGATATACAATTAAGCCAGAAAAACAGAACCTTGGTAATGAACTGCCCCTTCATTGAAGTGATTTTGTTAACTACCATTACTTATGGCATGTAAAAAGTCATGATTCTTTGAATAACTCAGTGTTTCTCACCCTCCATCCCACACACCCCCAACACATATTTGTCACCAACTGTTTGGGTCTGAAAACTAGACTGATTAATACTGGGAAAAGGAAACTGTAAATCAGCTCTAACTGATGTGTTTCAAGCACTACAAAGCAGAAATTACTTCTAGTCTGAACTTGTTTGGCTTTTCTCTTTTTTTTTTCAATAGACCAACATCTTCTTTCTAGAGAAGGCAAAAAATGGGAAAGGTAGAAGCAATTATCCTCAGCTTATGATAGTCTTTGCTGAACTTTTGATTATTTCAGATACAGTTAATATACTTTACTTTTACAAATCAGTCCAGCTTCTTGTGAGCCCTCAGCCTTCATAACATTCTGCACCAAAGAATTCCCCAGTTTGACTACAGGGTGTCTGGAAAAGTAACTTGCTTCTATTTATATAAATATATATAGATTTTTTTTCTTGCTAGTTTTCCTTGATGCCTCCCATAAGTTCTGCTACTCTTTTTCCAGCACAAGGAAAACACAGTGAACAGTCAACCTTTGCCTCCTCTGTGCCACTCAGTGTAAAGGAGTCGTATCATACACCCAAAGTCAACTCTTCTGACAGGAGACGAACAGTTCATTCTCTGTCCCAGCTACACAAAGCCTTCCTTACCTTTGATTATGCTGTCTCTGATTTTTGGGTTGTTTTATTTTTTTTTGAAGTCCCTTGCATATTTTTTGATGTACTTTGTACTCTACTTACACACAGTACTGAAATATCTGTAAGTGTTTTAGAAGGTCTTTTATGCTTAACTGACAGGAAATTACAGCTGCAATCTGTGGTCAAGGAGTCAAAGTATCCTGAATATTTAGCTTGAGATTACCTGACACCTAGATGGATCTGGGGTTGATGTCTGGATGTCATTTGACATGTTTTTCAAATATCTGACTTGAGGTGTGAAATAGCCTGATTTGTTCTTTCTCTAAAGTATTTACATCTCAGATTTGAAATCAGAACATCAATAGCACAGTTAAGGATCTCAGTATCTCCATTGGTCTTGATGTCCAAGACATCAGATCAATGTCTTGGTGTCACATGTGAGCTGGGATTGTAAGGAGCTCCATGATCTGTGAAGAGGATTTAATGTCAGTTTAAGAGAATTTAATGAGAGTTACACACCTGATTCTTTTCTGAGGTCATTGACTTGTGTAGGCATAGCAGCAGATAGATGGTGACACTGCCAAAGAGAATTTCTCTAACTTTTGGAGGTATTTTGGTTCTTTAGCCAGGATGATCTTACTCACTATCCAGGCAGGAATAGGGAAGAACCCTCTGTGTTTTGTGTCCTTCCTGTGTGTCTACTGGATTGGCTCTCACTGGCACTCCAGCTTTGGCAGAGAGGATCTGAAAACTCACAGCAAAACCACTTGGAACAAAAATCATCTGACAGGCAATGAAGTGCAGCAGCCCTTTTGTATAGATTCTGTGCAGCAGTCCTGTTGCAATCAGATTAAAAGAGCAGGGCAGCGGTTGTATTCAGAGTACGAATATCTGTCAGGATGATTTTTCTTCAGGCATGGGAGAGGAAGTCTTTGTGGTTTCATCTGTGTCCATTTCTGAGATGAAAACATCTTTGCCATCCCAGACAAAGTGAATATTAAGAAAATGAAAATAAAATCCAAAAATCTGATTATTAATCTTATTTTTAAAATATATTTTTAAAGTGTCTATTGTGGCTGCTAAGCTGAAATTTTCCTGCGTGGAACTGACACATCTCCAGCTCTGCAAGAACTGCAGACAGTGGTCCTGGTTTCACTACTAAATATAGTTGAACTTGATATATGGAGGGTAATGAAAAATAGTAATTGTTCTGAGGAAATCACCTCAAATTTTTATTAATCTGTGGTTAGATATCCATAACTTATTTACCTTGAACAGACCAGTATTAACCTCTCCCTTCATGGATGGATGGTCAAATGGATTTTCTATTTTTTTCCAGCTCTTCATTCTTTGGGGACCCGAAAGGTGACCACTGGTGACAATCCATTAATTTAAACACCTTCTGTATTTCAGAGAAAAAGGTGGAGGCTGAGGTCTGTGGGCTATCCATACATGGGAGTGTCCTCACATCCATCCTTGTCAGTAAGACTAAACAAGAAAATGATTAAAACTTCTTGAATCAGGATGGATTGAACACTTCAGAATAATGAGGCTTGAGTTTTGCAATCTGTAATGCAGCCCTACTGCACCTACAGAGATTTATCCAGCAGTGGCTCTCTTTGTGAGGGAGTTTTTACACTTTTTATAAGTCAACATCTGATAAAGAAAAGTTTGGGGTTTAGTTTGCTGGTTGTGGTTTTCTTGTCCTGTTATGGGCTTCATTGTTCTCAAGGATCCTTTCACGCAAATATATCTTCATGCAAATACATATTATTTGTTTTGGAGAGGAAAATCTCAGGTACCTGTGATCAAATGTTCCCAGGCTCTAAAAATAGATTCCTGTGTTGAGGTCTGAATTTATGGAAAGCGATCAGTTGAAAGCACATCTTGCAATTAACCTATAGAAGTCTTTCACAATACTCACAAGTGGGGGAAACTCTTTTTTCTTTCATTACTTATGATCACTCTTCCTTCCCACAAGCTGGTCAAACACACAGGCACAATTTGCTAAGTTTGAAGGTTGTTGATTTTGCCAGAAGGCATTTCAGCATTTGTCCACCTTAAAGAGTCTTTTCATCACCACAAAAACAAATACAAATTGTGTTTGTCTTCTGAACTGTGCTTTTGGGGTGTTCTGCCTCAGTCCTGGTACAGATCTAAAAAACTGAATGAAAACAAAATACAAATAAAACCCTTTCTTCATAATCAACATATACAGAAACAAATCACAGTGTGCACTAATGAGATGGAGTGAAAACTGATTTGTGAAAGTACACAAATCTTTGTACTTCTGAGATTCTACATGTCTGTGTGTAGTTGTACTCAACACTGACTAATGAGAAAAGCTGAAATATAAATGATAATTGCTTTTTTATCTTGGAGTTTATGAAACATGCAAGAATGTTGCTTTGTGTCAACACTAGACTCTTTCCCAAATAAATCTACATATGGAAAATAAAAACAAAACAAACCAACACATTCTATAAACATAACAACTGAAAAGCATGCTTGTCTGAAAGAGCAAGAAACTAGGGAATAACAACCATAGAGGATTTCCTACATCTATTTTCTACCCTGCAGATTGCTTTTATCTGAATATTTGGAGTCCTAGGAAGAGTTGGGTACTGCACCCTATAAAATTCATGTCTATCTTGTCTCTTCTTTCTCAGAACAAATCATAGAACCACAGAATGGTGGTTGGGAGGGACCTTATAGATCATGTATTTCCACCCCCTGCCATGGGCAGGGACACCTTCCACTGTCCCAGGCTGCTCCAAGCCCTGTCCAGCCTGGCCTTGGACACTTCCAGGGATCCAGGGGCAGCCACAGCTTCTCTGAGCACCCTGTGCCAGGGCCTCGCCACCCCCACAGGGAACAATTTCCCCCTAATATCTAATGCCAGCCTGTTCTCTGTCAGTTTAAACCATTATAAATAATTCCCTTGTTAAATTCTCAAAAGGGAGGGAAGCTCACTGCTCCTCTATAGAGCAGTTCATCTCCTCTTGACTGGTTACACACAGTAAGAGTGAAAAAAGAACTGGTGTTCGTTGAGCAGCCAGAAGTGAGAAAAAGAGAAGTGAAGTTTGGGAAGAGACAAGAGCAAGGAATTGCTGTTGTACAATATTTTAAACTCTGCTTTAGGCTCTGCTTATCTCAATGAGGGACCTCTCCAAATAGCCAGAGTTCTCTACTGAGGTCACAGCTTTGCAAACAAGCTAAAATATATGACTCAATTTTGTGGGGTTTTAGCACAAAGGCTTATTCAGGATTTTATGCCAGTTAATACATCTCTATTAGAAACATCCTTCCTATTGTTTTAGAGTTTTTTTAAGAAAATAGGAAAATTATCTCAGGGTGTTGAAAGCCTGAAAGTTGTCTCAGGGCAGTGCAAACAGGACTGAAAGGCTGAAGATTGATTCTTTCCCACTTTGAAATGTGTGTTGTGAACTTTCCATCAGCTTGGTTGGTACAAGCAGCCAAGTTTGTAGGGGAAGACAGAAGAGGTTTAACTGAGAATTGTTAATTAAAACCAAACAACTAACTGCAAATAGTAACTTTACTATTGATTTAAATGTGTGTATAATTGTTTGTATAATAGTACAGATGGATATAAGCTCTAAAATATGACTGTGTTCAATAATACACTGTTCTAAAGCAATAAACTTATTACATATTTATTGATTACTGATACTTTCTCTCATTGAGCAAAACAGACATTCTTTCTAAGTGAACATTTTCATTCTTCAATGTCCAAACACTATTAAATAAATGTAACTCCAAGAAATAATTGACAGTTTGGCTGTTATTTCTGGATTGACACAAAGTCATCAAAATTTCTGCAAACAGTGTATTTATTTATAGAAATGTCAAGAGCTTACTAAAAACTGTAGTCAAGCAAAATTAGTACTGCAAATTATATTAATTAGTTGTATCAAGCTATATTAACCAGCATAATTTATTTTTGAATTAGAAAGCTTTAAATAGGTGCATCAACACTAATTAAAAATGTACAAAAATCCTTTTTTATCACCAGGCTTCCTGCCTTGTTCTACAGGTGTCAAGCCATGCAAATGGCTACAAAACAGAATTTAGAAAAACTACTAAAATCCCTAACACTACTAAAATACTAATATTAATGTTTCCTACGGGCTTTTGAATATGTCAGACACTGAGCTCAAAATGGAACAAGAATTTTCTGAGCTTTGCTTTTAAAATAGGCAAAAAAGAATATTTAGTTGAGTGGGCTTCTCCCTTCTCAGGAAGAGTAAATCAAAGCTCTCACATCAGATTGTAAGAAAATATAAAGATCTTCAATATTGTAGATATTGGAAAATCACAAATTATTGCTTGTGGTAGATAATGGTTTGTATCACTTCTGATGTGTAATCTGCACAGTTTAACACTGTGTGACTCCAGTCATATTTGGAGTTTTTATTTTTCCTCTAAATAATGGTCACTGGTTTTGTTTATGCCTTCTAATTGCCTTCATTAGCACTGCATCATGTGTCATTCTCCCAGGATGGGAAAATTTCATGTTTTATAAAGTTAAAACATTTCCCAGATTGTTGTCTATGATCCACTCAGACTCCCAGTTCTGTTAAAATCTTTCAAGATGCATCCCACATATTAAAGTCCTTTGCTAAGGCTTCAAACATTGCTTGCTTCAGGTGCATTCGGTTCTTACATAGATATTTTCAAATGTAAACAATAACATTTGCTTTCTGAACAAAAGTACAAAAGTATTCTTCATATTAAAAAAAAAATGTTCTTGAGTTTTGAATCATTGAAGTTCACTTCCTTAATTAGTGAACTTCACCTCTTAGCTTGGAAGTTATCAGATCTCTTATTATAACCTAAAGGAATATGTGTTCTTATTTTTTTTCCAGATGGGTTGTGGAGGGAGCTCTGATGGTGTGGGGGTGTTTAGGATTGATTAGAGAGTGGCTGCTATTAAAAAAGAGCTGTTTTGTTGCCTCAGATTTAGTTTGATCTGGGGAGGAACTCTCTGGATGCCTGTGGGCATTTGCAAATGTTTCCACATGTCAAGGAATTCTAAGTGGTTGGAGCAGTTTCGAGCTACAAAATGAGTGACTGAGAGCAGAGACCTGGTTTAGTCTTAAGTGTTTGTCTTAAATAATGACACATTGACAATTTAAAAATCATTCTTCATTAGTTTCAACCCAATGCTAGCCAGACTGCACAGCTGAAGAAAAAAGAACCCAGAATCAACAAAGTAACCACAGGAGGCTCTTGCTTCATAGGGATGCTCAAAAAGGTGTTAAAATGTTAGCAAAGTGTGGGAAGTCAAAGAAGAAACCCAACTTTTGTCTGATCTGATATATAAATAAGTAGATTGATCTGGTGCAAACAAGTGGATTAATGGGAGTTACAATGGTTTGCAATCGTCAATATGTTTTTGTAATAAACTGGTGGTTGTAGGACAGGAAAAAAAAAAAAACCAAAAAACCAGAACAGAACTTTACCTGCCCTTCACTGATTCTTATCATAAAAGAAAACATTAAAGGAAAAACAGGACAAGATGTACATTTCAAGCAAACCAGATGAGGCTTTCTTCTCTGCTTGATTTTGCACTTGGGGAATTTTACTTTATCTCTCCCTTCAAAGGTAGCAGAGAATTCATTTACTGTAGCCTGAGGTTATAATAGCAAAACAAAGGCTTGCAACTTAACATACTTACAGAAAAAAACATACAGAAAAAACAAAGTAATTCAATTAGACTGACTCACTCAGTTGTTCTTGGACATTTGTGAAGTTGGGAAGGACACCTAACTTCTGCTTTTAAGGGAGATAGTCAGCTGGAAAAAGGTGTCTGGGAGAAGAATAAGAAAATTGAAAGGCAGCAGTTGGACTAAAGTCACTCAGTTTCCGCTTCTCCCCCAGGTGAGCAGGGCTTTAAAGGAAAAGAACAAAAGGTCAGACCAAGAGACTGGTCAGTCCTAAAGATAATAAATTTAGTCTAGATGATAAAATGTTCATTGAAGATGAGGTAGCTAAATATTTTGTACAGACGACTATACAACAAGGACTTTGTCGCAGTGAATACAGCTGTTTCTTCTCAAAAGCAAATTACCTAACCTTGAGTAATTTGTCTTAAAGTCTTGATATATTATTCTTATAGGCAGCTTTTGTCATGTTCTCTGCTGTTCTGAGATTTCATTTACTGAACTTAGAAACCAAACACCTGTATTATTTCTAAGGTGTTTTGGCTTGTTGTAGTGGAGAAACATAAAGTCATAATATGGTTCAAGTGCTAATGTAAATTCCATTGTATTCCTGAAGTCAGTGGCTCAAATTTTTTGACCTACACAGGATCATACATGACCTTATAAATTATTTTGGAAGATTAAAAAAAAAATAAAAAAGGGGATAGATTTTTAGAACTACCAGTGGATCTTGTAAACTGGATATGTCTAGATCTGCATAATATCCCTTTGATGGACCTTTAAATTGTAAAGCAATTTTCCCCCTCTTAGGGAAGTTACCAAACCAATTAGCAGAGGTAATCACACGTGGTCCAAGCTGAGTTGCACGAAGAATGTGGTTTTAGTATAACAAGTGGAAATTCTTTGTAGCTGCAGAACCTCTGAATGCCTAAAGGGCATTTTTTCCGGGCTGGATGAATTCCACTGGTCAGTGGATGCCGTTTGCACAACAGCTTGTCCTTTCAGAGTTAATTTGCATCAGGGAAAGCCTCTCTTGTGCTCTCTCCCATATTTCTGTGACCTGCACCATTCTTTACTTCCAAGGCCTCTCTAGCCAGTATTAGTGCAGCCATTTTTGCCATCTGCTTGTAGTCAGTTTCCCATTGTAAAATGGTTTAAAACACAAGTCACAGTTTGCAGTTCTTGGCAGCCCAGTCCAATCAACCTGACAGGTTTCCTGAGCTGTCATTATACACAAAAAAAAAAAAAAAAAAAAAAAAGAAGAAGTTTATGACTGGAAACCTGAACCCTAAAGAAGGGATACACATCACAAGTCTGTATAAATACAGTGCATTATACTTTTATTTTAATATTTATTCTATGTCCTCTTCTTTCCATAATTCATTTTGTTTTTCATACTCAGTCACCCTGGTGCCTAGATGTTACTCCCGTCAGACCAAAAACAGATATAAAATGCTCCTGGTTTTCCTTTTTCTTTTTGCATCCCACAGTTCCTGTGGTGCTGAAAATCAGTTTTAATCTCCCCAGTTAAAAATAGGTTTGAGTTCAATAAACAAGAATATTAAATCAATTTTTTTTTGTTCCCCTGGAACAGGTATATCTCTCCCTAATTTTCTGTGTATTCAATTCCTTTCTAAATCCTCAGAAGGAATCCTGCTTTTACAAACAAATTTAGCCTCCTTTCTGGAGATGAGAGTTGCAGATGCTGAGATTTTTACAAAAATATTTAATCTGGAAATAAACTAAAGAGAATTTAAAACTATAATGGGGAAAACAACAGATGAAGAAAAGAATCTTGAAAGGATCCAGGAAGCTCAAACCAATTATATTTAGTATGTTAGTGCCTGTTTGCATTTTATTTTTCTTTTATAGAGTTGCAAGCATAAATTTCAGATATTCTTGTAATGATGTTACATTCTCTGCTGGTAGGGACCTTAAACATTTGTAAGAAGTTGTTCCTAACATGTTAACCCACTAATCCTGAAGTAAACATAGAATAAGAATTTTCTGAGCTTTGCTTTTAAAATATACAAAAAAGAACATTTAGTTGAGTGGGTTTCTAGGTACAGTAAATCAACTCAAATAAATTTGAAGGTTTTTGAGCCTGACATCTTTTAAACAACTTTATGCAGGTCCAAAACTTGTATTTTCATTTGTGTTTTGTGGATGAATGGCTTTAATATGTTAAATTTCAATGAGGGGGAAAAAAGAGGGTAAAAATATGAAGGGAAATGTTTCGAACAAATAGATGAATGAAGAAGGTGGTGTGAAATGCCTCTGAGATTTCTTTCGCCTGAAGGGCTATAACAAACAGCACTTATCCCTGTGCTGGTTGAAACAGAGAGCAGGGATAGTGCTGGGTTTATGACAATAAAAGAAAGAATTGAGTTTTGTCCCACCTGTGGAAGAAATTCAGGCCTTTTAGAGAGAGAGAAATATAAGCTTGCCTGTAGAATGTTAACAATCACTAAATCACCGTTGCTCAGTGAATATTATCTTGGGAAAGGAACTTTTAGGAGACCTCCTTTTCAAAGGCTGTGAGACGTGACTGTTTTATGTAAATAAATGGATAGCCCTAAGGAGATCATTCATTACTTCTGCAAAATCAACTTTCGAGGTATGTGGCAGCTGGGAAAAATGCATCTTCTTTAAGAAGTGATTCCTCTTCACATTTTATTTAAGTATCTGACCAGAGGGAGGGATATGGATCACAGTTAGAGGATTATAAAGTTATGTATATCACTTATTATTTCATTCTCCAAGGCAGTATTCTGTTTAAGAAGGGAATTGAGAGAAAAATGGACTTATGTTAGTTTTGGTTTTGTGCTAATTTATAGGCTTCTATTATAAGCTACTAAGAAGAAAGATTTATGAAGTGACCTTTTCACAGCCAGGATTGCCACTATAAGTTTTTTCTTCTGACCCCTAATCCCCTGGCATTCCACTAATTTCAAAATTATTTTTGTCTTAGAAGGTTTACCCTTTCTATGAGAGTCTGAAGGTGTCTTAAGTTTGAATTCAGCTAACCCTTGGTATAATGTAAACAACTACAAAACACTCAAGGTGATTCTTTTAGTTTTTGCTAAGCAGCTATGACATTTAGAGAATTTGTATTCCCATGCTGCAATTCCCTTAGAAGGCAGCAAGTCCCACTCAGAGATGGGGAAGCAGCTCTGCTCTCCAGGATATTGGCTGCTGCTGCTGCCTTAAGTTTTAAATTTTAGCTTTCATACTTTCCAGATTCTGTACTGTATTGGTATGTAACTCTCAACTTCATATAAAGTGTTAGCAAATTCCCCTCATAGTTCAGGACAAAACAGTCCTTTTCCAGCCCAAGAACCAAGGGCACCATTGCAGCTTTGGGCCAAAAAGTGCAAACAACAGCGAATAGCGGAGAGCAAACTGGGAGGATGGGACTGCATAACCTGAAGCTGTAATTGGACAATTAACCCCAATAGAGAAATGGACCAAAACTTACAAAAGTGTGAAAACTCATGACCAGGTGTCCATCTTGGGTGTAGCCCTGGCCAGGCTTCTGTTCTTCCCAAGGTGTATCCTTTGAAGGCCTTTTTAACAAATACCCACTTTATTCCTTT
Source organism: Prinia subflava (assembly GCF_021018805.1). Lineage (NCBI taxonomy): Eukaryota > Metazoa > Chordata > Aves > Passeriformes > Cisticolidae > Prinia > Prinia subflava. The sequence goes on along the minus strand of NC_086283.1, from coordinate 19,293,021 downwards.
AACACTGTCTAGCCTCTGTTCCAGGCAGCCTCGAAAGGCCTCACTGCCTCTAATTTTGTGTGCTCAGGTGTGGGTACTGGTAAGAGCACCCAACACAGTCTAACAGCTAAAATACCACTGGGGGCTGTAGGAGAATCGAAACTGAGACAGATAGATTGAGCAAGAACACTCTCTTCAGGATTTTGGCAGAAGTTCTGCACAGTAAATCTATGGCACAGTGCCTTTTCCTGATGGACTAAACCTACTGGGATTGTGCTTGTGCCTTAATCAGACATGGGAACACAGCCCTTGCTGTGTCAGGTTGCTGTTAATTAAGGTAAATGTACATAGCCCGAGTCACTACCTGCTTCTTAGGTATCAAGAAATACAGCTGAACTTTGAATTCAAATATTGTCTTGTCTTGGTTATGATTTACCTTCTCCACAGCTTCTTAGATAAGTTTTTGAGTTGTGCTGTGGTCAGGTATGTGCTTTAGATGCTTCTGCAAATATGAATATGATAAATTAGAGCCAAATTTTAAAACAAATTTTCTTTCTGTTATGTGGGCATATATTTGAAATTGCAATGACTGCTGCTTTTACACTGTGGAGCTGATGAATGTAGAGGAACGTTGCCACTGGAAAGGGAAGGGATACCTTTCAGGGTAGGATGTGTGAATCAGTGCTGGAGATCCCTGCATTCTTTAAGGTAATGAATATCCCAAACATGCAGCCCTGTCAACTGCAATGGTAATGAACTGGGAGAGCTGAGTTTTCCACAGATCTGAGTGCATTATTGTGAAAACAGCTTTAATGACTTCCTGACAAAATTTACAATGAAAACATTGTTCGGCTAATTAGTTTTGCTTATATTCCTTTGACAAGAGGGCTATGGCATGTGCTTGTAATTCCCTTTGGAGTACAGTGTTAGATTTTAATATGTACACTTTATTTTCCAACATTTAGTTTATGAAATAACAACAAGCTTTCTGCTTCAGTCTCTTCTCTCTCTGCTCTCTGTATTGAACAGACATACGACAAATAGAGATTCTTAGAAAACAACAATATTTTCCCCAGAAAATTTGCAGCTGTTACATGGATATTTTTCTTTATTGTTTGCATGCTTCCCTTCCTCCTTTGGGTTAGTCACCTTTCCATTTAAATAAAAATATATTTTCCTGTCAGATCATACATCTTGTCTTTTGCACAGACGAATAGCTAAACAACAAAGAAGAGAAGGAAATGCTTATTCTTTCTTGTATATTGATTTAGAAATGTAAGACTATTAAGGAAACAATAATATAACTTTATCCAAAGCTGTAGTGAAACTTCATAGCTATGAGTGAGCAGATTAAGAGTGATTTTCTTCAAGAATAACCTCTCCATTCCTTACAGGAGTGGCAATATTCTGTTCCTGTACTGGTGGAGAACAGCACCTAAACTTGGGTGGAAGTTTTCATGCCTCTTAGGCTGCTTTCCTCTAGATGTGTTTTCACCCTTCTTCTCCTTCTGTGAGAGTAGAGAAAGCAGAAAAGTCTCCAGACACTAAATGCAAGTTTTCTGGGTGGAAAAAAAAAAAAAGTCTGTGGTTGAAGTGCTCTGTCCTCTAAAAGTAGAACTTAGGCTGTGCAGCCAAACAAAAAGTTTAAGCTCCTAGGAGATTTATGTCCTTGTTATATTATTCAGTCAATATCTTTAGTTATTTGGAAACATTTGGTGATTCTCTAATAATATTAGAAGTATGTTAATATTTCATTGTTTGTTTCCTAGTGTTTCCTGCTAATCACTTATAGAAATGACCATTAAAAATTGAAGGACTGGAACAGCTCCACTTGTTTTGGAAGCACACAGTCGTATCCTCTAACTCTTGTTGCTGTACTTGAAAACACTGTTAATGGCACAGTTGGGAAAAAAAACTCACCAAAAAAACTAATTTTCAATTCCTATTTTGATTCATTTTTTAAAAATTCATTATTATTTATTTATGATTGCATATTATCAGTATTGCAGAAGCATTGAGAAGCTTTGAATAATCGTTTAATTATATCAGACACTATAGACATGCAAAGCAAGCAAAAGAAAGGCCATTCTCCAGCTAACTTATAATCTTACAAGATAAAGACATGGTGAGAGAAAGGAAGCAGCTTTGTCATCAGTTTGCAGATCAGGCTCCAGCACTGCCTGAGCCTTCTCTCTTTTGCTGTCCCCCTCACTTCCATTGTCTCTCGTTTGAAATCTCTTGAACACACACACACACGAGCAGCTTAATACAACAGCAGAATTTCTTTCTGTGTGCCAAAATTGGATGGGTTGCTGTAAACCTAAGGCATGTTAGAGAATACATCCAAGGCATGAGCAAATTTTTCAGCCCAGTGGAGCCATCAGTCATTTTGCCAAGGCAAATCGTTAGTGATTGAGCACACTTTTCAGCATCCTGGCTGTGGGAGTGTTCCTGCCTTCAGAATGAGCAATGCAGAGTGTAATGAAATCTCTTTTCCTATTGCCATTTTTCATAGTTCTCTGCTGAGTTTGTTGTTTGATAAATTGCATGGGATTATAAAACTGTGTATATAAAATGCTTAAGGGACACCAGTTAATCCTCTGGGCATGTGTGGGAGTGTGTCCTGAGCAAATCTCTTTTATGTCCCATTCCATTCTTAGTGTAATACGTTGTGTAAAACTTCATTAATCAGATTTTTGGTGCTTATTCTTCAGTAGTAGCATCTAAAAACATCCCATGGTTCTCTCTGAATAGCAAGGTGTAGCACAATTGAAGATGCTTGGATTTTATCCAAGACATTAAAACTGAGTATACAGAAGGAGTGATTTAAGAAATAATATCTATTGGAATAGAAGAGGAAAATTATTTATGTCAGTAATTTAGAAAGGTATCTCATCCAATATCATTCATGGAGAAGGTGTATATAGAACATTTTCTTCTCTTTCTTGGCTATTTTATTCCTAACAGCATGTTACTGAATATATCTTTTTTAGAAAAGAATATTTTAACTTTGTGCAGACAGTCGATTTCTTGCCATAATTTAATATAGGATTGTATAATTGCAACTACAGATTTGGATTTGTTGTTATTGTTTTTCCTTAAAACCTGTGAGGCAATTTACTTTTCCTTTTAATACAAGCAAACACATCCTAATTATAGTAATCAGTTCACATGCAATAATCGCATTAGCTCTGGTAATTATTATTTGCATCACCTGGACCTCTATTGGGCTTGAGAGACAAAATCAATAATTCTCAAGCAGGCAGAAGGGTGAGGCTGATTATGCGTTCAAGTGATCAGAGACCAGATTGCATTTGATTAAATGAACTGGTGAGAGATTTTATAATTAATGTTCTTTGTTAACAGACAAAAACTAAACAAATGCATATGCTTTACCCTGGCTGAAAAATGGCCATTTTTCCCCTCCAGTATGTTAGAACAGGAATGTGTTTGCAGCACTGCTGATTGCTCATCTAACCAGCAGAGAGGAGCGCTCAGCTGAAGTGAAACATTACTGTCTTGCAGTCCAAGTGTTTAATGTTTCAAGATAAAACCTTCCATGGATGATGACAATTCAGATTAGAGGACAAGAGTTTGAACATTCCTGTAAACCCAGTGCATAACAAAATAATTGTTAGCATTTATTTGTCAAGAAAACTCCCTTTGTTGTAGGTAAGATGGATTGTTCTCTTGGTGGCAGAATAACAAAATAATATGGGTTAAATTTTAAATGAAATTATAGTTGCAAATGTGCAGAATTTACAGTATCCCTAAACTGAATCTGACTGATGAGTTGGGGAGATCTGAAGCCCAAAGAGCTAAAGCACCCTGACTATATGTTCATTTTCAAATAGGTCCAGAAAATATTAACTTAAAATGTCAATGTAATTAATAAAGCTCTGCGTTCAGATCCCAGTTATGAAAGAAGGTCATTCTGTGATATTCTTCTTTGGCCACTCAGTATGGAAACCCAGCTCCCTCTTCAGTGCCCAAGTGAAGTTTCCCTATTGGAAACACTTTTGAAGATGCTCTTTAGCCTAATCAAGCTAAAATAAAGTAATCTGAGAATGCTGCTTATTATTCTGAGTTTTGTAGAACAGATTGCTGAGAATTGTCTTGCGTTCCCACATTTTTACCTGTTAGTAACATTTTTTTTCCAGAAGACTTTGATGAATCTCAAAAATATGCTTGGTCTAAGTAGTGAGGCTTTCCTAGCCAGTCAGCAGCTGGATAGGGAAATGCCACCTCTGCTATTGGGATAGACTAAAGCACACTGGGACTGAGCTGCCATCTCTCAAGTGTATTACCCCTTTGTCTCCCTTCTCCATTTCTCTCCAGATTTTATACCATTCTGTATCAGTGTTTTTCCTCTTCTACTCCTGAATCTGGACCAATTACCACCTCACCCAGCTTTTCTCTTCCTTTCTTGACTCCAGCTTCTTTCATCCCACTTTTCTCCTAAAAACTTGCAATTTCCTCAGAAACCTGCACCGAGGTCTTGCTGCATCCAAGCTAAGCCTTGGATCCCAAGCAGCTATGCCAGTGAGCTGAGAGCTACATCTCCAGGATAACTTAAGGGAAAGTGGTTTAGGAAGTGCATTTCCTGGGTAGATCAGCCTGGATTTGTGATTGGCACTTGAGTGCGTATTTAAACTTTTCTTTCAGCTTTACAAAATGGTCATAGAATTGGCATAATCTTGAGGTCTCCTTAAATAGAGGTATTAGTTACAGAGTTTGAGGAATACTTAAAGTTTGAAATTTGAAGTTATCTTTCCAACAGACAGATCTTTAATACCCTAAATAAGTCTCCTTGCATCAAACAGCATTAAAGCTTAGTAGAGGATTTCTTGTGGAAAATTTTCCAAAAGGCTCTATTTCCAGGGAACTATATTACACCAATATAGTTCTGAAGCTGAGGTATATCACACAATGTAAAAAACAAGCACCCTGTATTTGAATAACTCTCAATGGATGGACTTAAAATTTGTGTAAACTCAAATAGATGACTTTAGATGCTAGACCTTTGGAGAGATTTTGATGGTTTGAGTGGCTAATAAAAATAAAAACTCAGTTCCTGTCATCATTATCCCTACTTGGGGAAAAGTTAGGTATTAATTATTTGGAGGTAAGATTTTAAAACCTTTGTAGATCAGTGAGGATTGACTTCTTTCTAAATTCCTCTGCATTGTGCAAAGTTGGGCTGAATTATTTTAAAAGTTTCAGGAAGATTTTTTAGGAATTGGGGTTTTCTCACTCTTATTTAGCTAATCTGCTCTTATAGGTGATTTCACTGGTCAGTGATTGCAGAAAGCAAGAAAGGAAGGACTGAGTCCTGAGCAGGAATCACTCCAGTGTTGTTGCTGTTCAAAGCAGTTTGTTCCCCTCCCTTCCTTTCCTCTTCTCTGTCATTTCATTTAGCATTCACATCCATGTGAATCAACAGCTTAACTACTATTTATCCCAGATAATGTGAAACAATCACTGATTTTTGACTTTTGTTAATACATTTCATTGCAGTTTTCAGCCATTCAGTGATCATTATATGAACACAGCCATTATATAAACACTGAGACTGCATTAGGGATCTTTTATGGAAGTTACAGGTTTTACTATCTCCAGTTGTAATTCAGGATCCAATAATGCTTCAGACTGGCTCTGTTTGTCAAGAGTTCAAAACTCCTTCCTAAGCATTGCCTGGCTAGTCTTGGGTTATAAATGGTGACCTAGTCCTTGACCAGAACAAAATGACAGCCTGTCAAAGCTCCCATGGATGGTGGCAGGAGAGAGATGCAATCAAATATAGACAGTTTTTTATGCAAGTGTCTTCTTGCTTGTATTAATATAAATGGTTAGAGTCTGTGTAAATGCTAAAGCATTAGCTCATCATTTTCACTCTGGAATTACGCTTGACGTTCTCTGCTTATCTGAAAGTGGTAGTTCTTCCTTTCCATTTGATCTATTTTTTTCTACTCCAGCATAATGAAGAATGATGATACTTTTAGATGTTGACATTTTAGAAAGCTGAGATGGTCTGTAGTAGACTACAAATGATGAAAGCTTAATGAAAGTTATTTTCTCATAATAGCCCTAAATTGGCTATTGTCGCAGGATGGAGTGGGTCCGCTGGATTGAGCTTGAACTTTTTACCCCTCTGTGATCCTGTGACTACCAAAAGTAATGTGGAATGACATTAACTGTTTAGCTTTTTAAAATCCAGATTTAAGAGAACTGATGCAAGTGTAATTTTTGTGTTGTTCCTGGATGTAGCATTCTGTAAGTGGGAAGGGCTGAAGGATTGTTGTTTCCTGACGTCCTCCATCCAAGCCTGGCACTCAAACCCAGACACTGTGCTGCAGGAATAGCAAACATCCTAACAGGAAACAGTAGAAAATGGGAATGTTATACTTCTATACTAGGATAAACTTCTTGAATTATCCAAACTGTGAGCCAAAATACGAAAACTTTATAGCCTGTAATCATTTCATACATGTAGAGCTGGAGATCTCCTAAACTCATTTCTCTCTGGAGAGTTAGAATGCTTGCTCCAAATACATAATACAGTGAGAATTTCCCAAGATTTCCTCTTAAAAATAGTAACATCTAAACCCTTATTCTCAATACCTAAAATGATTGGTATTTTTGTTATCCTGATTCATGAAGACACTCTCAGGGTGCAGTCATTTCTCTTATTCATGTTCCAGTGGGCCAACGACCCAAGATAATAAACCTAAGACATGTTAATGCAATTCTAGAAAGAAGTTATGGTTGTTTTTCTGTCCTCAAACGTAATTTTTTAGATACCAGTCTCTCTTAGCTAATATAATAACATTTTTTTCAGGCCATATGTGTTTATAATCAATGTTGACTTTTATTCTTGTAATTGTCTAAAGCTAAAGACAGGTTTGCAATATTTCAACAGTCTTAAAATGCCATCAGCATCCTGGGCAAATACATTATCAGAAATACAAATTATTTCAGATAGAATGCGATTCTATCAATTTATTAAGAATAAGCCTCTATTTATAGGTGATTTATATTTATATTTATAGAATTAATGAGGAAAGCTACACTTTGGTAAATCTTAATTTTATAAGCCTGAAGTTCCCAGTAAACTGTTTGTTCACCCTACCAATTTAATCAGAGTATGTTGTTGAACTTCCTAAGGATATGTTCTAGTTGCTTGGCAATGGATTGTGGAACAATTTGTTTAAAGTTCAATGAACACAGAACTAGAGTAATTTATTCAAATCCACCACTTATTAAATCAGGATTTGACTTTTTTTTTTTTTCCCTGACTAATAAAATGGACTTGAAAAGAATTAGCTAAACCTCTGTGGAATTGTCACAAAATCATTCTGATGACTATGTTGTCTATTAGTTTCTACTGCCAGTAAGAAAGGCAAATGGAGATGAATACATTCCCCATTGTTTTGTGGATTGTCAGAAAGGGATTTATTTTTAAACTGTTTATTGTCTCAACATCATCCTCCTTTCAAGATAAGTAACGTGGAGATAATATACCTGCATTTTTATTAGGCATCTGAAGTGTCTGAATATTTCACAAGAAAGGATATTTTCTTCCTCTGTCACGAGTAAAACACAAAGACTGCAGGTGCTGAATTAGGATGGTTTTATGGTGGGCATGAATAATTTAACAGATTGAATTCAAAATGTTACAACAATAAATACATTTTATTTTAAATATCAGTTCTGGCCCAATTTTTCTAATGCGTGTATTTCCGGTCAGAGAGTTGCTGCTCCTTTAATCTAACAAAGAAAGAAAAATATAACATGACATGTTCTTGAAATGTCAGGCTCACCTGCAGTCACTGGATTTTAGCACGGAACCCTCTGAGCTTTTGATCAGAGCCATAAAATATCTTTTATTATGCATTAGAACCTGAAAGAAGGAAACATGAGACTGGGAGAGTTGTGCTGTTGTTGTAACATTATCCTCACTACCTGTAAATCCTCTTTAGATCAGGGCACTCAGAGTCCTGTGTCCTCTAGGAGAAAACAAAGCAAGACAGACCCAGGAGCCTGCAGACTTAGTATAAAACAAGCTGTAACTGAGGGAAAAAAGAACGGCATTTTCTTGTCTCCCCAGTGAGAGAATATGAAATATTTATCTAAGCATCAGTCAGGTCCATGGGATCTACAGCTGTCTGCAACCCCAAGGCAATTAAGCTGATTTTTTCCTGCCCATGCTCCGTTTTGCAGGGCTCTCAGACATGGGCAGGGTGCAGACTGCAGCTGAGATGACATGAGCTGGCAGTGGCTGCTCGCAGCTCCCTGCCAGCTGCCTCCCAGGCAGTGGCTCTGGCTCAGGCATGGCCGGGCAAGGCCATTTATTCCCCAAGAGCAGAAGCAGAAGCAGCAAGGCCATTTATTCCCCAAGAGCAGCAGCAGTGTGTCCTGTGCTCTCCAAGCTTTGGCCCCATCCCGGGGTGAATGCACAGACAAGTGCAATCTCATGGTGGACTTGCTCTCCCAAGTTAAGGAGACAACCAACACAAAGATCTGAGGTACCAAACCCTGCTTCCTAAGGGTTTTGGCATATTCAGTCCGGATTTTGGAAATATCTTTGAGAGAGCATCCTAAATAGGAATCACAGGGCAGGACTGCTTCCATGAAAAAGGAAGGAAAAATTCCTGGCATTCCTGTGAAGACTAAATGTGAAAATAATTACAGTGAATTACAGAATAAGATGGCAAGTTGATTACAAACATTGCCTCTTTCCAAGTAGATTTTCTCTGGTAAACTTGACAAATACTTGTGATTTGTATTGTAGATTGCCATGAGGAAAAGTGATGAGAATGAGCTAAAAGAATCAAACCACAAGGAAAGGAATGGATTTCAGAGACTGAAGAGGGGGATGCCTAATCTAAAACTGTCTCTGATGACTTCACAAGAATCGTCTTCCTAAGGGAGTTTTAGGATTTTCATGTGTCTATACATGAATGTCTGAAAGAGATTTTAAATAGCCTGAAAAAGACTTTCTTAATTTTCTCTGACTATTAGATGCCCTTTAGGTCTTTCCAGCAGAATATCTTGGTTCCGATGCCACAAAATGTATTAATTTTTCTTTCTCTTTGGATTCTCTGCTATGTTATCACATCCAACACAGGAAGAAAGTCTTCAGTTCTGAGTTAATTAGCATCCCATGACTAAAGTCTCATGTGGTGTAGAATTCACTCTGCCCGATTACACACCTGTCCAGAGAATCCTCAACATAACAACTTATTCCCCATGCTTTTCTTTTAGTGAGGAGTGTTTCAAGAAAAAAAAAATACATAGCAGAAAACAGTAACCACTGTTTCTTGAGTAAAATTCTGTACATCTTAAATATTTTGTGTCTTGCTTAATTGAGTGCTTAATCTCTTAATTATAAGCGACCATTTAACTCAGTGTTTGACTTCACCTCACTTGGTAAAAATAAAAACACCTCTTAGGAAAATGAGCAGATTTAGAGTTTATCATGGAATTTTTAAGGTTGGAAAAGCCCTCTAAGATCCTTGAGTACAACCATTGGCTCAGCCCCCCTGTGTTCACCCCTAAACCTAATCTCCAGTTGCCACATACAGATGTTTTTGGAATGCTTCCAGGGATGGTGACTCCACCACTACCCTGGGTATCCTGTTTCAATGTTTGCTCACCCTTTTAGTGAAGAATCTTTTTCCTAAATCCAAACTAAACATCCCCTGGCACAACTTGAGTTAATTTCCTCTCATCCTGTCACTTGCTATCTGAGAGCTGAGACAATCCCTCTCACTACAACCCCAGGTTGTTGTAGAGAGTTACAGTTCTTCTTTCTCTTTTATTGTCCAGTCTTAAAATCCACAGAAATGAACAAAATTTGGGGAAAATCTGCTAAACCAAACTATTAATAAACCTTTTCTTAAAATTCTATACATATTTTTCAGTTGGTGTGCATGCATGCCACGATAATGGAATCACAGCAGCAAAAGCTTTCATACCCTAACAAAGGGATTCAGAAAAGTTGAATTATATAGAAATGAAAAGTTAAAAGCCACAGTGAAAATGTCAGAGCCTAATCATGGTTATCAGGGGTGAGAGGAGACATCAGGAATATCAATGATTTCAGAAGCAGCCACAAGTGTCTGTAAAAAGGAAAGTGCACTGAGGAATGTGTGTCCTACACATACGATGATCAAGAGTTACATGAGATTGGACATTTATAAGGAACTGTGACTTTCTCAAGGATATGATTTTAGCAGAGCCTAGTGTTTGGTGAGCAGTGTGAGAGAACCTGTTGTTTGAAAAGCTCTTAAATGTTACTGCAGTAATCCCCTCAGCTTCATTAAATTATTTTGCAGGAAAAAGGAGAAAAAAGGCGAAGAAAAAAGGTGCTCAATATACTTTGAATTACAGAGGACTTTTTGGTTTGTGGGGGAGTTATGTGGGTTTTTGTTGTTGATTTTGGTTGGTTGGTTGGTTGGGTTTTGTTTTGTTGTTTGTTTATTTGTTTGCTAAATTTAATTTTTATTTTTTTAAGTGTGGAGTAAATCAAAGTGTTTTTTTACTTTCATTTGCATTCACATAACCAGCTCCAATCCTTCCTTCAGTCTGTTCACTTTGTTTCCATCCTAGCTTGGCACATTCACTACCACTTATACTCTAATTATATTGTGAAAATTTCCTAGAAAGGAAAAATGAAAAATAATTTAGTGTACTTGCTCTGTAAGTGTTCTGCTGCAGCTGTGAGGACCACCACTGAACACTGATCAAGCCCAAGCAGAACAAAAGGTATCTCTGTCTTTAAGTTCATAGTAACCTTGTCTAGGTGATGGTGTAGTTCTCAGATTATTTAGATAATTGGGGAGAATGTTAACCACCAAATCTACAAATCCCTTGGACTGAAAGCAAAACCAAAAAGCTGAGGAAATACTGTGATTTTGTAACAAGCTTAATTGAGTTCTGGATGCTACAAATTCATGTTTGCTGGGAGTGAAGGGAGAAATCCTTCTGAGGAAATGTTGTTTTTTTTTTCTAATGGATTGTTAGGTGAATCTGTTGTACTGGTGGGACTGGAAATAGATCTTTTTGCTATTTACCATACAGTGCTGTTAGTTCTCAAGGTGACCTTGGCTGGATCTTTTCCAAGGACATCCATAAAATATTCATGATTGTGGAGGTTATTCAAATTGGCAGTTCTTACTGGGTGATTACATTAAGTTGATAACAATCAAAACGTACTAACGTAGTTCTAGCTCAAGAAAAAGTTTAATTTATTGTAACAAATGAAAATTAACATTCATAGGTCCATTGATCCTGACACCAAGTGGATCTCACACAGCTCAGTTCTTTTGTGTTCTATGGTCACAATCTCCTGTAGTTGTATCCTTAAGGTAGAAAATTATCTGCTGCTTTTTTCTTCCTGTTTAAATTGTTCTTCCATCTATAGTGTGCATAAATCTCTCCTTTTGCCAGGATTTCCTTATCTTTAAGGAAGGAGCCTTTCCTATGTGTAATTATATTTAGAGCATAACAAAAATAACTATTTCTTAAGCTTCATGGAAGAGGTGTGCCAATTAAAAGGCTGATTTAACTTTCCACAGCAATGAGAATGTGGATAGGTTCCTTTAAAAAAATAGTGCAGCATATTTAAAAAATAGTGCAACATATTTAAAGATATTTAAATAACAGGATGGAGTATTTAAAGAGATTTTACTTTCTATATCAGTGAGAACAGGGGTAGGTTTGCTTTAAAGAATGGTTTAGAGTATTTAAAGAGCTGCTTGGCAGATATATACAGGAGAACTATGTTCTGTGCTGTACTCCTGCAGATGGTTTCATCAGATCATTAAAAAGTTATATACAAGGGGCAGCATTTCTTACCAAGAAAATGAGATTTTAAAATAACTTACATTAGTGGTCAATCCTTGTTATGTATGTTTGAGTTCTAACAGCTGTAATGATTTGTTTTAAAGGAGCCATCTGAACCTGTGCTGATTTTTAAGCCTTTACTGATTGATTTGACTTGTTTGATGTATTATAAATCACACAGCTATAAAGTCACAGTAAAAATTCCATTAAACTTATGAGGTAAAAAAAAAAAAAAATCCATAAATAAACCAGTACGAAATGCAAGACAGTAGCAAATGTGCTATTTCTTTTCCTTTTTTAAAATTTAAGTTTACAGCCAAGGCCATTTTTATGTGAAAGAAAAACAATGGCAACAAATAAGAATCTACCAGGAGTCTCACTGTGGGGGTGTATTTTATTTCCTGTACTTGAACAATATTTCAGTTCCCTTCACTGTGCCTCTATAAAGACATTTTTTGGTAATTCATGGAACAGAACTGGTATTTGTTTTCAAATTAAGACTCTTGATCAGGAAAACATGTTAAAAACACCTAACATAATGGGAGAGGTAAGGACTTCCAAATCTAACTACTTCCAAATCTAATCACTTCCAAATATAATTCTGATTCTTTAACTCTTGCATTTTCACAGTCTACTGTTTAGACTGTCGCACCTCACACCAGACCCTTTTTTCTGTATGATTTCTTGTTGCTCTATATTATATATGGTGAATTATCCCTTTTCACTTTTACATTTAGGCTGAGTTGATAAATACTGAAGTAATTCTTTAGACATGACAAAAATTTTCTGTTGATGTCTCCCAGAGGAAAAAGACCTCCTATTCTCATATTAAATGTCTTTAAAAGCCAAATTAGTTATTCTAACTTACAAAATTTTATCATAATTCTTGCAATTTTCTTCATAAAAAAATAAAACTTAGCTTAAATGTAAATTAAAAAGATTTTTCATTGAAATGGGGAAATGTTAGAATGTACTTTGTTTTCTTTATTTTTTTTTAATAGCTATAAATTCAGTATAAACTCGTATTGTTCCATTGTGTCCCAGCATCTTCATAGACACGGTGTACAATATTAAAGGCACAAGATGGACATTTTGGGTTTTATCTTAAGTGTTGACAAGGCATATTCTGCTGGTGGGTTGACCTGATTTGAGCTGTGCTTTGACTCAAAAGTGAAGTGAGGATATATGTGTGATACCTGTTAACTGGGTCTTAAAGCATCCTTGAAATATCTGTGGCTGATGTTGATGATTCCTGTGCCTCTTTCTTATCAATGAAATGTGGCTGAAGTTGTGCTGGGTTTATGTGCCGGTAAAGACCCAGCAATACATTGAATTATGCTTTATATCTACATTTGAGCCCTGCTACAGGGACAGAAATCCTTGACTCTCCTCACCCTCATTCTGTGACTTGCATTTCCCCGCTGTAGTCGGCTGTGCTTGGTGGAGCCTCTGCCCTGGTCTTGTTTGTCTCCTTCAGAGAAAAAGGATAATCTCAAAAAAATGGCAGCCTAGTTTTGCCAAGAATTAAGTGCTGGAAATTCTGCTTGTGGCACTTGGTGCAGTTGGTTGCAAATTTGGAGATGCTGTAGGTATGGAAAAGGGGATGCAAGGTTGATGTCAGGCCAAATGAATACACAAAGTGCCCCAAATATTGCATAACAAAGGTTCTAGCTCATGAACTCTGCAAAGGTGTGTCCAGTTCATTCTATTTGCTCTTTATTCACAGACTTTCTGAAATTTCTCAATAACATTCTGCATCCCTCATCTGCCACCGGATCACAACAGAAGCCTCAGAAAGCAGCGCTTTTCTCTCCCCTATTGTTTTTGTCTTTTTTGCCCCCCATCTCCTTCTTTTTTATTTTGAGTACTTTTCTGACTGCATGGAGCACATCTCATTAATCTCTTATCAGATTCCCTCTGTTGGTCTGTCATTTCATCCCCACTTCACAATCCTGACATCAAGTGCTCTTTTTGACAGGTTGAACATTTGTTCCAGAAGAAAAAGTCGGGTTTATTTTTCTCTTGCATATGCAGAAACCATTACAATTAGATAGGAAAGAATATTTTGGTTGTTTTACTCAAAAAAATGACATTCTATTGTTCTACATATGCACACACAAGATTACTACAAAGAAGGAACAGTTGGATAACTGTACCCTTTAACCATTCAAATCCTCTTTGCAGCCATCAGAATTTTACAGAACCTGATATTTCAAATACTGCAGTGGAAGAAATACCTGTGGGGTTTTTTAATTTTTTTTTTTTTTTTTTTTTAATTTTTTTTTTTTTTTTCTTTTGGTAAAGAAATTTTTGTGTATCTTTTGTCAGTTAAACTGATAAATAACCAAATGGGAATTTTAAGGAGCAGAGTGAGTTTTGTCACAGCAAGAAATCTCAGAGAACACCTGGAATTACTTCTGAAGGAAAAAAAAAGAAATATGTTTTATTACTGCTCTTACTGCTGAGTACCCTTCCTTTAATCACTTTATCTGTCCTGTACACTGATGCCTGCCTCCTTATCTCATGTTCTTCCTGCAGCTTCTTAGAAACACTTGGGTTTGTTCAATGTTCTCCTTTGTTAAAGTCATGGGGTTTTGCTCATGTCAGCCCCAAACTGCTGCAAGATTAGTACTCCAAGATTACCAAGATTCTGTACAAACTTCTTGACAGGATTAGGAGAGGCCATTGCTGCTTCAGATAATGGAGATAATCCAGACTGGTGAGGCTGCAAGCAGTAGGGAGGTGTAATCAGAGAGATGCCAAGATATCCTATGGAGTGTCTGAAAGTAGGGCACATGAATGGTAAAGAGAGCACACAAAAATGTGCTGAGTGCACCTGCTGACCAGCAGGAAGGAATGTGATAACCTGCATTTATTTCAGCTGCCTGGGCTGCACGTGCTCCCCTCAATATCTGTTTGCAGCTTGAAAAACAGTTAAAAATTCCTCACTGCCCACAGCAGTGCTTAGATCTCCACATGTTGGACAATAACAAGTGGGAAGATACTCACATGAGTGCCAAAGAATGGCAGAAGAGAAAACTGTGCAAAAAAAAAACCTTCTATGGTGAGATTGTGACCATTACTGGAACAGCTGCTGTGTGCCAGAGCCTGGTTTGTTTTCTCCGGCAGAGCCTACGGGCTCTCAGCTTTCCATAGGGAAGAGCAGAATGCAGGAAAACCTTCTGTACTGGCTTTTGCTGTCTATTTCTGGAAAAGCCAGAGCTTTAGGAAAGGAAAGCCAGGATGGGAGAATGCTTCTTGCTGAGCTGAGCAGAGAAAGACAGCAGCTCTCTCTCTCTCTCCCTTTGATGTCTGCTGCCTTTGACAGAGTTTCCCAGGTGGCAAGGCTTCTTTCTGGATGAGGGTCCTGGTAGAAATAGCTTGTTCAGGAGACATCAAATAGCTCCCAATTTAGCCTAGTTTAAAGGAATTCAATATTGAAAGGGAAGCAGATACCACTGAGATGCTGGTGATAGCAGCAGATAGGTAAATGTATGTGGGGTGGGTAAGCAAAGGAGTCATTCAGAGTACAGGAACAAAAAAAAAATCCATTTGCCTTTTGCCACTTTGAATTAAGATACATCTTCTGAAAGTGTCACTGAAATTAGATTTTTACGTGGTTGTTGCTTGCATATAAGGAGTAAAATTGGGGAGCTGAGATCCTTTATTCAGACACAGTGAATATGGGTATGAAGGCATCATCCATGAGATGTGACACAAGGAGATGTGAAGGAATTTAAAGACTGGGGTTGAGCAAGAGACTGGATGCGTACACCTCTCCTGGCTGACAGAAAGCCCGGAGGACAGGTCCAGTCTCTGAAGGGCTTCTCCCACCTTGGGATACAAAGAACCTGCGACCTTCGCCCTTCCTTACACCCTTGACTGTCACACAAACACCTAATTCCTGAATGCCAGCTGCTTACTCTCTGTTCTTTAGCCCTTCCTTTGTGATGTGATGTGTTGCCTGTGGTCACAACACCAGTGCTGACCTTGGAAAAGCACAATTCCCAGCAGGTGGATTGGTCTGGTGATGGTGTCCTGTGGCTGCCCTGTGCTCCCGGCTCCTGGAATGCCCACATACAGCAGGTGCCCACTGCACACACAGGGTGCTGGTGATTTATTCACCTGCCAAGCTGATGCTTTCATCCTGAGACTAACTAGTTTCAAATTTACCTTTTTCTTGTGTTCTGCTTCAGAGTGGCTCACTGCAGAGTGAGATGTGCTCAACACATCCAGCATTTCCAGACCCTGGAACGTTTTCTCTGTACTCTCTCCTGTTTATCTCCTTCAACAGATTTTCAAATAAGTTAAACATTCTGGGGTTTTAGCATATTTTAGTATTGCTCAATCTTCTTGATGGACAGATAACATTTATCCAAATTTATTGTGACGGGAGAAGTTCCTCTTACCTTAAATATTTTCCAGATATTCGAGAATATCCATTACTAGAACACCAAGGCTTGACTTTTCCACTGAACCAAATTCGAATATACTGGGAACAAACAGAGACTGAACATCGCTGTTTGCACTTAGCAACTTCAGTGCAGTTTGTGCAGTGTCAAATGGTTTTTCATTCTGAATATTTTTCATGATTTTTCCTATTTTCATCATTACAACTTCCACAAGTACTTGGAAGATGTTTCTTTTCATGCTAGTCAAACATCCAGCATGAGATTATAATATCATCTGTCTCTGATTACTATTTTGCCTTTTTCCTTTGCTAGAAGATTGTCAGATGGGTGTAGCTGATGATACTTCACAAGCTGACTGAACAAAAAAAGGCTAATTTTTCAGCACTGACAGTATTTGGATTATATATATGATATAGAAATAAACTTGCAATCTCACATAGAACAGATTTACAATCTGGGCCACAGCAGTTAAAGAACAAACTGAATCCAAATACAAATTAGAAGAATCTGATATAGATATGCATTTGTGCAGTGAAAAGGGGGGTAGTTTTGGTGGTGTTTTTTTTAATATCTGTTTGAGGAAAAAAAAATTTTTACAATGTCCTTCAATGGCAATAATATTGAGATCCTTAATATGATTCATTCTGCTGAAATGCTCAGACCACAAAGTTACTGATTGGTTTATTCCTTGCTCACACTGACATCTCTATGACATGAGCATATCAACTGAAGGCATTGTACACAGAAAAAACCCCATTTTTCAGTGCTCAAATATCTGATGCCACAGTCAAACAGAAAAAAAAATGAAGACAAGTTTGATATTTCCAAGACTACATTCAGACACAACTTTCCAGACATATTCCATCTTTCAAGAAATTTTTGAAGAGGTGCTGAAAACTCTATTCTTTTCATGCAGAGTGCTCCAAAAGATTTTTCTGGAAAAATGTCTGATTATCTCCAAGGTGAGAGGTTAAAGTTATTTGCTGAACATTCTATTAACAAGATCTCTTATAAAATCACAAAAACTCCTCTTCAGTGCTCAGCAGAGTAGAATTTTTAGGTACAGTCATAACTTGTGAAATTATCAAGGTGCTCTTCAATTATATTCAGACTCCTTTCTTTTTCTGTGAGGAAATGGTATTTTCACAGGGTATCTCTGCTTTCTCTTAGTTTTGTGAGTTTGAGACTTGCAAAAAATACAATGCTCTTAATGGCTTACAGCAGACTTTATTACCTTGAAAAAGAAGAAAGATGCAGCACAAGTTCAGATCCACTTCTGGGTAGTAGATGTTTATTAACACTCTCCAGAGATTGTAATTTTTTTAAAAAATACCATCCCTGTTCTATGTGTTAGCATATCTACTACTTTCTAAATGCAAATTTCATTTATTAATGTAAATTTACATTTGTGATGTTATGATCAAGATGCATTGAATTTAGAATTTTTTCTTATTTTTGGAAGAATTTCTTTATTGCAAGGACATTGGACCAGATTTTTTAGCTTGTGTTTACCCTTAATTTCACTGCTGATACTTATCATTCCTAAATGATACAATGGAAATGATGTGTTCTCCAGAGGAAAGTCTGCCTTTCTCAGTTACATTTATAAGAGAGTTAAAAAAGAAGTACACAAGTATAATTTCTATTTCAAACTTGTAGCCTTTGTCTTGTTTTTGTTTAGGAGATGTGGTTATGCTTACTGAACTTCACTGGAATTTCATCATTGAATTCAACAGTGTGTAATCTTGTTCTTCATTTCTTTTAGAAGTTAGGAGTTCTGTTTCTCCTGGAAGCCTCTCTTGAGAGAGAGAATGACTGTCACGGCCGCTGGCTCGTGGAATGGAGCCCAGCTTATTTGATTTATTACAAGTGTTGTCAGTTATAGCTAAGAAATAAAAAGAGGCACTTAAATGGATTCCTGAAAGGTGCATATACAGACCCAATGAAAGTATTTTTATTTTTGATTTGCCTAATTTTATTTTACCTGGCTTACATGTTTTCACAGCCCTTGTTCTGTGAAATCATGTGCCATAATCAAGTTTTGGCTCCATGACAGTACCAGGTATTACATCATACATTCATCCTGCCTCCAGTTTGTGATCACTGTGTTTGACTTCACAATAGCAGTGACAAAATTTGCATTGACAGGAAAATTTAGAGGTATGGGTCCCATTTCCTCATGTGACTTTTTCTCCATAGCCCACAGAGCTGGAAGTTTGCAGTCTGGAAAACACCCGACTGTCTCTGTCAGATTTTGTTCTCTCTGCCTTAAACTTTGGCTGTGGGTTTGGAAAGAGGCTGGACAAGAAAGTGAATGAACAAATATCTAATTGCGTTTTAACAGCCTCTTTCTCAAAGGTCCCTTCATACTTGGTTAAATACAGGGCCATAAAAGTATAAAGGTAAATTTTTGCTGTCCATTAGGTGTGACAACAAAGACTTTCGGCTTGGAGCTATTTAACATCAGTCAAAGCAATTTGTCCTTTTTTTTGACATAATTGGCTTGGTTCTGGATAATTACAGATCTAATAAACTGATCAGGAAACCTCAATATTTTTTCAGCAAAATAATATCTTCACAGGTAAAAAAATCCTACTTTGCAAATGTGGTTCTTAGTGGCTGTATTGAGCGGTGCTGTTGAAGTCAAACCTGTAAAATGGAGAAGCACGAGACCACTTTATCAAAGCAATCTGTAATATTTAGGCAGAATGAAATTAACTGGGCACGAATGAGATCAAAGCCTTAAGTGAGGTTTCGAGGGTGAAGAAAAGGCTGCAGTGGTGAATAGCAATTACTTGTAGTTAATTTAAACTTACTGAGAGATTTTAAGGATCAAAGTTGGGTCTTTTGAGAAAGGGGATTCATCCAATTTCCTCTACTTATATTTTTCCAACATAAATTAATCTTGATATATTTTATTAGCTTTTTACTACCTTTTTTTTTTCCTCTCTTCTCTAAGACGAGGAGCACTTTGACTTTTGTCCACTGAAACTCTTCAGCTTTTGTGCATTAAAAACACACCAGGGTTACACCCTGGGGTTACTCTATTGCTGTCTCTGAGTTTCCAGCTCAGGATATGCAGACAAAAACACTTTTCAGTGTTACTTATTTATTGAAGCATAAAGCTATTTGATCTTTCAAGTATGCAACATAGCCAAAAATATTAATATTGTGTTCTTAGTTAATTCCATTACAGTGTTATTCAGCAGATACACATGGGCAAGTTTTTTGTTTGTTTTTATTTTGGCTTCCAATGCTTCAAAAAATGATTGTGGCCATTATATTTATTATATCTTTTTAAACTATTGTGCAATAGTGATAACAACAAAACAATTTGTCCATTACTAAAATGTGAAAAAAACACATTTTAATGAGTGACTGATAAATAGAGTTCCTTATTTGAAACTTATTAGCTAATAATACACCTTCAACACTAGTATTTGTCAAAAACCTCCAAAAATATTTCCTTTTTAATTTCATGCTTGCATTTGACAGCTGTGGCAATACCAGTATTTATTATTAGTGTACAGCTGAATGGCATTTTAAATCAAGTCTATTACAAATTGTCCTGCTCTAAAGTAATAAAATTAATAGCTATGTAGCAAAATAATAAAGCAGAGATTAATCATGGATTGCATGGGAATAAAAAGTCTCTCGGAAATTATATTTTCCAGGGGTATTTAGCAGTAATTTTGCTTTCCTTCAAAATTTACTCTGATAATTAAACATATGTCTTACAAGTTTAACAAAAAGCACTGTTTATAAAAATATTGTCATCAGCCTGCTCTTGTTTTCCTGCTGGCAGTCAGGGATTAGGAGCAGCACCAGTGCTTCAAGTTAAGAACACCCTGACAGAAGTCAGCCAGGCAATTGCTTCCACTCTTCTGGCCAAACCTTTAGGTAGCATGAAGTGTTAATGTTGATCCCAATAAAACTGTCTCCAGTTTGAGCCAAGGAGGAATTTGGGACTCTGAGTTTGAAATTTTCATCCTTAAAAGCCTTCCTTCACCCTGCTGCTGTCACCAACATTTACAGCCACACTTTGTCTTGGTGTTCCCTGATAAGCTGAGAAAAAGCAGAGTTGCAATGCAGCTGATCTCCAGGGAATAAAGATGTGCATATTGGGGATTTTCTTTCCTTCAGATCACATTAGGAACACGATTTATATCCCTCAGTTTTGAGATGGCAGTCTTTTTTAAGCAATCATACAAATCATGATACCTTCTCTGATGACATCCTGTATACAAAAGCAGATTTGCTGCAGGTACTTGTCTGGCAATGTGGGAGAAAAAGAAACTTTTCAAATTGACTTTTCTTCCACCTTTTATTTTTTAAATATTAGCACTCTTAAAATGTGGAGTTTATCCCCTAAAGTGAATGGCAGAGTTTCAATACAGCATTAGGATTAATATTAGGATTAATACCAATAAAGATTAGAAAATCTTAAGGTCTGAAATCTTTTTAGTCTAACCTTCATATTCTTCTTCTCTTCAATCTGAGCCATGTTTAAAATTCATCCTTAATTATGAAAATCACAATTGTTGTATCTTCAGTTCATGAGCTCCTTCCACTTACTACTAATTATGGCCTGGGGGAATAGAAATTTACTGGTTTCTTTAAGACTGAAATAGAAAGTGGAGATTTTGCAAAATATTGTTGTTTCTCTTAGCTCTTGCCTCTGGCAGTGGTGAAGCACCTTCTAGTTGGCCCATGATGTTTCTAGTCATTGTCATGAAAAAAAGTCATCCTTTTTAAACCTGCTCCAAAAGAAATGTTCCATAAGAATTGTGCTGAATTTCTTCATCCCTCATAATCCAGGCATTCAGCTGCATACACAGATCTCCACAAGGAAGTTTAAAAAGCTGTTTCTGGTAAATATTTATAAAATGTGCAATTTTGCACTTACCCACTAAAAATCTAAATATCACATAATTAAGCCCGTTGTTAAAAAAAATAAAAATCTGCACTGCAAATTCATCTGAATATGAAATCCAGAAAGAGAATTTAAAGTAAGATTAGAGTTTTGGGATGGTGTGAGTGCCTATATATAGCCCAAACCCATTGGTACCTTCTTGTGCTGTGTTTTGGGAGGTTTAGGCTCTCAGAGGTGATGCTACTCAATGTCTTTAAAGACATGAAAGTGTGCATTTCCACAGAAAGCTTTTTGATGTCATTACAATATTCCTTGAAGAGATGTAAATTCCAAAACTGCTGTCACTTGAAAGTGACTTAATATCTCTCTTTTTAACGAAGAGACACATTTCAGAACATATACATTCAAGCTTATTTGGACGTTGTCTAAAAGACATGATTGAAAAATAAAAGTTCAGTGGATACAAACAATTTTCACTATTGATTCATTACAGAATGTGCCCACCTGCAGGTCTCTGATTATCAGATGAGTCAGAGAGAGATCCTTAAATGCAGAATTTCTCTCAGGGCCAGCAGATGTCTACCTCACTGCTCAGCAGAGAGAGAGCAGGCCTCGTTGGGGAAAACAACATTTCACCTTGAAGAAAGAATAAAATAATCAATATATTTCATTTATTTGGTTGCTCTTCCTTACTATTTCTTACAGCAATGAAAGATAAATGTGTTTGGGATGTATGAACAACTTTGGGGGGAGAAAGATGTTAAATCTGCTCTGCTTCTTGAAGAACTCAAAATGGAAAATAATTCTAACAGCTAGTAAGGTCCATATTCAAATGGGCCTCTCTGAATAAAGAAACCTGAAGAGGACAGAACTCCAAAGAAGATTTGACAGGAAAACATTTAAAGGAATTCAGTTGTAGCTCCTCTTGTAGGCATGTGAAACAGTAATATGTACTTTAGAAGTTGCTTGGATGAATTTTGCTTTCAATTTCCTTTTTATCAAGTGTAATCCTCAAGTTACTTTAATGTGCAATGTCCTGCACAACGTCAAGCTGCCCACCAAAGGGGGTCATCTGTAAATTAACATACTAGAATCCACATAAATATTCAGCTTTCATTAATGTTCCACTCTAGGATATTTAAAGAGTAATGGTGTGTGGCCTTCTAGTAATTTTATAGGCCATTTAGTGCTGTGGTGTTGAGGTGTGGAAGAAATGTCCTCTAGCGAACAATTTTAGCTTGCATGGGTCTCTGGAAAGCACAAAGGTACTAATAGCTGCAGTCAGCAAGGTATCGTGATGTTCTTCCCAATCTTAGGGTATGGTTGGGTGGGAAATTTAATATCCAGGAACACTAAAATATGATATGAAAATCTGGAGACCCACGGCAAGGATTTCCTGGGTGGTTTTTGGCTCGTGAGCAGAGCACATTTTAAACAGCATTGTCTGCACATGCTGCTGTTTGGAAAGATGTGTCCTATGAAAACAAATAAGATCCCTTCAGCCTGAAAATGCCAGAGTATTTACTTGCTAAATAAAATATAAAGAAAGCTGTAAATATGCTTCATTACAACACAGCCTGGTCTTTAGAGGATTTTGAATAGCTGTTGTGCACAGTGGAAGACAAATTAATCTCTCTGAATCTCTCTCAGCTGAAACATTCTAATGTTAACTAACAGTTTCTAGTGATCAAAGTGATTTAGTTAAATTATTTATTTGCATATGCATTTAAAAGTTTTTATTGTTGCAGCTCAAGGGAAGAGAAGGAAAGGGGGAAGGGTAAGGTCTTAAGATAATTACCTGAGATTTAAGAGCAGCTGGACCTACCTTGTCCTACTTTCAGGGGTAGATCAGGCAGCTTTGGCCACCAATCTCATGATTGCCATTTGCTCTTTGTTATGGTCAGATTTGCACTCATCTCTGGTTTTTCTCCTTTAGTTAGCAATCACAATGATCAGGAATGGATAATTCCAATCATTAAAGCCATGTTGTTGTATCCCACTCTTAATCAAAATGTTTGCTGGAAGTTTAAGTCTCTGTGTTTTCCTGCAGGGCCTGTTGAGGTTTTCTTTGTTTTATTGTCTCCTCCATATTGTCTGGACTGATCTCTATAACAGGAAAATGTTCTGCTTAAAAGTCAGAACCAGACTGTTTGGCATGGAATAGAAATCAGTGGAAGGTTGAGGTTATAGCATTCCTCTCCTCTCCTCTCCTCTCCTCTCCTCTCCTCTCCTCTCCTCTCCTCTCCTCTCCTCTCCTCTCCTCTCCTCTCCTCTCCTCTCCTCTCCTCTCCTCTCCTCTCCTCTCCTCTCCTCTCCTCTCCTCTCCTCTCCTCTCCTCTCCTCTCCTCTCCTCTCCTCTCCTCTCCTCTCCTCTCCTCTCCTCTCCTCTCCGAACCTCTCCTCTCCTCTCCGAACCTCTCCTCTCCGAACCTCTCCTCTCCCAAAGTTAATGGGTTGCAACTGCACCTTGGTATAACAGGTGTCTGCCAGGCAGCCCCAGGAAATAAACTGATTTATGACAGCTAATTGGGGTGCAGATTTATTTGCATTGGTGTAGGAAACCTGGAATCAATACCATATAACAAACAAAACAACTAAACTATCAAATCTTGTATAGCTCAGCTTCAAAATGTAATAGGTAGTAAGTTTTTATGTTAAAAAACTAAACCTGTGAGCAAAAATTATGCAGGGAGAAAAGTGCCAGTTCTTAGTATTTACAACATCATCCTTGTTCTATTTTTTGTTCTAATTCCTTTGAAACTTAACAAAAAATTCAGACAAACTCCAAACCTAACAAAATAATGCACAACAAAACAATACATGCAGAAAGCTATTTAAAAAGGTCAAAGCAAATCACATTTTCTCTTATCACCTTCACCTCCTTGGAGACATTGATTCTCAGAACTCGTTGGAGGAGTACTCTATTTTGACTTTCAAAAATTAGGTAAATGTAAACAAAATATTCTGCATATTCTCAGAAAGAGGCATTAATCTGTGTGCTTTGACAGGCTTTACTTCTGTTGTCTTTAAGGCTGCATTTAAAGAATTGCCTTGTCCCACCTGTCGAGTAAAATACGTATGAGAAGAGGTCCAAAATAGTAATTAAGATATTGGCAATTATTTTTTCTGGAACAGAAGATCTGTATTAAAAGGTTAGAGTTTTTTCAGCCATTTTTTTCCAAAGACGAGTCCCACAAAGAATTCTAGAAAATCTGGAAGTCTTTGTATGATTATTTGTTTTGATACTTTTCTAACAAAAGCACACAATTCAATTCTAACAAACTCAGCACTCTGTACTCCAGCAATGTGGTGACAGCAGATATACTCATTTCAGGTGGCAAGTTACTAATAGCAGTTCTGACTGAAAAGACAACTTGAATCTAATAATAAGTATAACTGGTTAATTACATTGCTTCAGATCTTCTTTATGCTCTTATCAAACATGAGCAAGACCTCTCTCCATCGCTCATGAATGAAAATGTATTAAACTTCTAATTGTTGCAGTTACTTTTTACGGAAGAATCAGTAAATTAAGTATTCTGAGATTAGTTTCAGGTCTATCCTGTATTATCGTATTCTGAAGACAGGACATCATTATATTAAAAATAGGCCATTTTATTGAACTCATTTGCACATTGCTGTGATTTTTCAATCAGATGAGGTTTGACTTAACTCTGCTCCCATTGGATCTATCCATTATCAATGATGCTGTGAGTCTGTGATTTTATACATAAATTGATTTTTATTTTTTTCCATTTGTATGCCACCTAAAGAAGAAGAAAGTTCATTAAAGTGTTCAGATAAATTAGAAACTTTTGGAAGATTTGGGTCTTTTTTTTAATCTGTAGACTACTCTAATTTCTGACCCGAGTGCCACCTTTGTTTCCAGTTCTGAATTTTTCCTTCTGTCAGTTGCTGTTAACTGCTTTTGTGACATTGTCAATTTATTTGCCTTAATGAAGATATTTAAACAGTTTTTCACTACTAGGTAAGTCTCAGAGGAGGACTAGAGCCAAGGTCCCCTGAGCACACAAATTAATGTATGCCTTCATGAAGTGATTTCTCACAATAAAATTTAACGGGAGATAAATCAGATTTCTGTAGTTGTTGGCTACCTCAGTGGCATTTTGCCTTCTAGTTTTTGTGATGATTTATGGTTTCATCCATAACCATTTGGAAATCAAACTCTCACACTTAGTGTGCTTTGATATGTCTGTATATCTGATTGTAGACAGGGATGCATCCCCAGCTGAGTGTAAAAAACTGAAGGAAAGACAAAGGAAAAGAGTAAATTTGATTATTTTGCACCTCTAGATCTTAAATTTCACACAGCATTATTTCTATCCTGCCTGTTGTTCGGATTTCAGATTCTTTTTTCTATGTAAATTATCCTACCACTGTGCTTTTCTTCCCTACCCTGGATGTATGAATTTCATATCTTAATGTCAGACATACTTATAATTTTCAAATTTTCAAGCATTATCCTGTTTGATTATTTTCAGCATTTTGACTTTTAGGTGTTCTCTTTTTCCTACATTGGGTCTGGACAGAGTATTATGAAGCATTATTTTTTCTCCTTTTAGCCAAGTTCTAAAATGTTCTATTTGAATAGCTGTATAATGATAGCTGTGGCAGTTCTCTAATTCAAGCCATCTGCAAAAGCAGTGTCTCCTTGGAAATGCATTAACCTCATCTTGTGGAAATAAAGGAATGTTTGGAGGGCAGGGGGGAGTGTTGTTTTGTTTTGTTTTGTTTTTTTCCAAAAGACTCACTTGAAAGAAGAGAAAATCCAGAGTGTGCATATTTCAGCTTTGATTTAAATTGCAATTCTGAATATTGAAATTTTAAGGGTGGGGTAAATTGTATGTAATGTAAATTGTTAAAATAGAATAATGGGTGGGGTTAACAGCAATTTCAAGGGATGTGAAAGCAAATCTTGAAGGGAGATCCAATCCTTCTTATTGCCCACTAGTATAAGAAGATCTTAATTACTATGAAGATTATTGAGGCTGCCATCCTATAAATCAATAATTTTTTCCCTGGATCTGGTCTATGTGAGCAGAAATACCATTTTTTTTCAAACATCTGTAATTATGCTGAGTTTGTGAGTTCCCAACACAGATCACTACTGATAAACACAATCAGGAATGCTGTTGCAGTAAATATAAGCTAATGCTTATTAGTAAAAACGTGTAATTACATTCCTAAAACACATAAAGGCTATGGTACTGCTAAAGCACATAGCAAATGATACTGGTTGTCCCAAAGGCTTGCACTTTATCTTGAAAATTGGCTTTTAAAAATTTCTCTCTTTTCTTTGTGTGAGACAGAACTTACCTTGAATACTGACCCTGGCATACCAACACCTTAGTGTTTTTACATTAATACTGCTTTTAATTAATGATCTCTAAAGGTAATGAGAATTCCTGCATTCTACCAGTTTAGTTAAAATAGGGACTTCCAACTGCAGTTTAAGGGATAGAGAGTGGCAGAAAGGTTCTGACTGTGTTCCAATGATTTGAGACAGATCTTGGCTGTCAGCAGTCAGGGTCTCTTTCAGGACAGAACCCTTCTCCTGCCCCTTAATGTCTCATTAGGTTTTCCATTCTTGTAGGCTTCTGATGGTGTACCTTGTGATAAATTTGTTCTTCTTTCTCTATGACCCATTTCTTGCAATGCTTTCTGTCTATGTTGAGCAAACGTGGACCCACTTCTCCTTTTTTATCAGCCACTCTTTGCTGCCTTTCTTTCTGTATGCAATTAATTCCATATCTATATATTATGTATTTGATCTAGATGTGCGTATTCATTCCACTGAACAGAAACTCTCAAGTACCCTAGTCTGTGATAGCTATAAATTATTCAAAATTCTTGTCATAAATTTTAATTTCATTCTGAACAACATACTAATCTAAGGAGATGTTAAGTAAGCGTTGCAATATATGTTGATGTATAAATAGTGGCATTAATGCCTCTGAACATTTCAATAAGTGTTCCATGGTATCATCCTGTCTCCATCTCTCTCAGTTCTAAAAGCCATTGTTAGCATATGTAATTTTCTGAGTGAATTCTCTGAGCCAGATCCCCATCAGAGCTGTTCCACAGCTTAACCTGCTCTTCATTCATTTTGCTTCATGCATTGTAGGATTGGGTGTGCAGAGGATAGGTAATTTTTTCTAATTTTCATGAAAGAACTGTGGAATGACCTAGGACATGGAAGATGTCTGAATGTCTTCTTGCCCAAAACCCAATCACAGCTTGGCAAACCTTGGTGTAGTCAGAGCCTTTTCCAGCTATTTTTAAATATTTCCAGGAATGGTGATTCCAATAAACTTTGAACAACTTGTTCCAAATTGTCTTTATGAATGATTCCAGATGAAAAATAAAGAAAAAAAGACTTTGAAGTATAACTATTAGCAGTCCAGTAGCTTCAAGAAGTGTTAGTGTGAGATCTTCCATGTGCATGGTAATAGAAAAGAAATAAATCATCTCTGTTTTTAGTGATTGAATTTAAGTATAATTATTGTTACTGTGTAGTAATATTTGAGTTATTGTCTAATAATAGTCCTCACAGGTGCCCAGCAGCAGGCTGCTGCAAAGAAGGCGGGAGTATTTTGTCTTTTAGTTATGAGTATGAAATGCTCTCACTTGATTAAAAAATCAAACAAAGCTTTCCTGTGAATTGCTGTGAATTAAAAACAAGAGTTTGGAATTTGTACCGCAATTTCGTATAAGAGAATCAAGTAAACCACAGAAAACAGTCAATGGCAGGAAGAACAGATAACCTGAAAGTTATTTATTTGGGATGCTTCCTACAGTAACTGTTCAGGATGATGGGCAGAGGAAGAGTTTACAGTGCACCTGCCAGGAAGTCTGTAACAAACTCTCTCAGCTGCTAATGCACTAGTATTAGCAGTGCGAGCCATGACAATTGTTCTGTCAATAATTCCTGAGACAGGCTAAAAAGGCTGTACATTGCTCCATGCAGCCAGCAAATGGAGACCTGAGATTTGTCTGCTGCATCAAACTGTAAAATATAATGACTTTTGAAGGCTGAAGTTTATGAGAGAAGTTTATTATCTGTTCCAAACAATGCTTTATTTTGCTATTGTTTCTTCATTATGTGGAATAGGAAGCACTGTAGCAGAAATTGGGCTCAAGGGAAACGGTGTCTACCAGTAGTTTAACCTTGTGACATTCCACTAAAAAGCACAGGTTCTTCTGAAATACATAATACATGAACTTCTCTGATTGTTTAGCATTGATCAGTACTCAAGTAAATTGAGTTACTCTCTTATTAGCATAAACAGCCAGGCTCTAGTGAGCCTCTTCACCCTCCCATGGTAAGAGGCTGAGGGATTTCTGCTTCTTTTAAACCAAAAGTCAGTTTAAAAACCCAGTGTAGAAAAGCTCTTTACCAAAAACAAGATAATATTTTGAAGCAGCATCCTTCTGCCTACACATGTATCTATTTCAACTTCAGGTTTTCAAACCTTCAGCATCCTGGTTTCAGTATAGATTGGTTCTCAGACTTCTTGTCTTCCATTTTCAGGTCTGTGTGCAATTACATTTTCCTCTCTCTCCATAAGGGTATATATGCATTAGGGATAAATATGTGCGTACAATATGGAGTGTATATTTCTGCTATAGTATAACTGGGCTGTGTTCAATGTTAATAAAACCTCTCCCCTTATCTTCCTCAGAGACGAAACAGTAAAATCCTGGTTTAGAAGCATATCTCCTTTACTTTATGGGAACTCACAAGTGAAATCTTTCAAAAGCTTCACAGCTTGTTCTTGAACATCTTTTCCATGTTAACTTTTCACCTTTCCCTCCATTCACCTTTCCAGCTGCAGAAAGCAAACTGGCCCAAACAGGTGGAAGGTTTCTAGTGTAACATAGTCTGATGGAGCCTGCTTTTATCTTCAGTTGTACATAATTATAATTGTCAGCATTTATTTTTAACTCTCTGCACAGGGTAAGGATGAAATATTATTTTGAACCAGGGGAACATGCAAGATTAAGGCTGCCCATGTACTAAGAGCATTTCAGCTCTGAGGGAGGAATTTATGTCTAAATTAAAGTTTGATGTTTTGGGAACTAACTTTGATTTTATAATGTTCTGAGCCAGGCGTCCAGATTATCAAAGGTAATTTGCCTATAAGACAGGCAAGAGACATCAAAAAGAACCCTTTCCAAGACTAACTCCTAAAGCTTTAATTGTTCAGCATCTCTGACAGTTTTGAATCCCTCCTTAGTGTGCTGTGTCAAACATAGCTTGGCTGTTTCAGGTGATACCTAGAACTGCAGAAATATAGGCATTCTAGGGTAGGCCAGGCAGTAGAATCCCAGTTTCTGGATCTTTTTTCCTTCACACTGGTGATGCTGAAGGTATTTTTGATGAATTTAGCAAGATGAGTATCTCATAGATAACTGGAACTGGGGTATAAATAAAAATGTATACTGAAATATTTTATCAGGTAACATTTGCACAAAGTTAAAGCTTTTGTATGAAATAATATTACTAGAATTTAGAGGACACTATGTATGTATGTATATATTTGATAGAAGAACTTAAGTTGCATCAGATCAGGGAGTTTAGTGTCTTGATGGTTGTTTGCTTCCCAACTTGGCCCTTTCCCCCTTGAGCTTCTACATATCATTTGGTTGTTAAATACCTTTCATTCTCCTGTTCAGGCACTCCAGAAGTGGGGTAATCAGAAGTGAGATTTCTGGATGTACAAAGCCTCTTTCATAGCTCTGTGAGACAAGCCAGTGTCTGTAATTCTTGGTGAAGTTAATGCTCCTTTAGAGTATGGGTAAAGTCACAATATCACTTTGGCCAACAGCAAAACACAAAACCATGAGGAAAAATGTACGTGTGGAAACTATTTCTTTTAGCCTGCACTCCAGAGCAAATAGAGAAACAAATACCGACCTAAGATTTGTCCAGAGCAGCCATGAGAACTGAGCCATTAGTCTTCACTGTCCTTAGTCTAGAGCTTCAGCTGCAGCTTGTAGATTTATCTAACTACCAAAAAGGGGGTTTAAAGTCCCTGAGATCTTGTGGATTGCCCCCTCTCTTCCTGTCTACGTCTGATCTCACTGTTCTATCCTGAATCTCCCAGAGGAATCCGTGACGGACAAGTCACTGTAGGTAATTTGACCCCCAATATTTCATTTCTCTGATCAGAGAAAACTTGAGGTGCTGGTCAGGTGGTGATTATTTGTAAACTTCAGCTGGACAAAAACATTGCTGATGTAAGGTGGTGGGGTGGTCAGGAGGTGGTTCCCAGGCAGGAGGGGCAGCTGTGATGAGAGGGCTGATAAAAGGGCTGTGATAAAAGTACAGGGATAAAAGCTGTGAAAAAAGAGTTGCCCGCTGTGGGAAAGAGTGCCAAGAATGGGGTGTCTGGGAGAGGTAAGGATGCCCCTCATGGATGAGGGAATTGCTGTGGGCTGTAACCATGCCCTGGGGGGTTTTGAGACTTCTTTACCTGGTGACCTTACTGTACAAGCTGGAGGCTTTCACACCCATGGTGTGCCAGGGTTATATCTCTCTTCCAACAGTGTTTGTAGCATGAACTCATTCTCCAGCAGGCACAGGCACCTCTGCAGGAGGCACTTCTGGCAGTGTGGGCTCAGGAGAAGCTTTGCTGCAGTGATTTAATTGGTTCGCTATGGTGAGGAATTTGAATGTACATGTCTGAACGCTTCTGTAATTAAAATACTGATCCTCATAGTCCAGGCTCTCAAGAGTTAAATTTCCATTCTAACCCATGGAGCTTTAAATTTTCTTTGCCAAATGATGGAAGAGTGACTGAATTTCCCTGTAGTAATTTTTTTTTCCCTCTAGGATGCCGCCTCTTACTTATTTCTCTGACATTGAAATATTCTATCCCCAAGTTTCATTTGTTCTAGCCCTGCTCCTCCACTTTGCACTCTCCAGCATCATATATTGTAATATCATGGAGTTCCTACTTCTGCCTAATGTTCATTGCCCTGCATGTTCTAAAGTATATTATGATATAGGATAATAGCAGCAATTCATGTAATTCACTTATTTTGGGGTGAAAGATTAAATCACTGCTCTGTTTTCCTGTTGAACTTTTTCAGCTTTGTAGATACAATTTGTTTAGATAGTTTTCCTGTTTGATTTATAGGGAAGCTAAAAGCAATTTCATTGTAGTAGATGTCATTGAGCTTAACCTCTTGATCACCTGTATTTCCCTGCTTCGTTCTTGGCACACTTTTAAATTGAGCATGGATAAATGAGCATGGATAGCACAAATGGGTGGTCTAGATATAATTAAATAACTGCCTAAACCTTTTCCATGCACAGATTTTTTTTTCTTGAGAAACCAGAGCTTTGTTATGTACAAAATTCAGCCTTCCCAGTTAGACTGTGGTTATCAACCCATATTATATTATTTAGATTTTTTAATCTAATAGCTGGCATGTATTTAGATGGCCACTACAAAATACATTGCTTTTTTAAAAATAGATTAATTGCAGCTTTCTTGTATTCTATCTGGAGGTGCAAATACAAAGTCAGAAGGAGGAAGAGTCAAATGCTTATGGAATATTTATTCTGTAAAGGTCCATTTCGGCAGACTTCATAGGGGCACTTAGCCAGAGGAAGGTGCTGATTTCCTTACGTGCATAAATCCTGTGAGATTTATAGATGAGCTCAGTCCGATGAGTCAGAAAATAAAAACAGTTATTGGGAATGTGCTAATAACAGTTTACTGCCTATATGCCAATATTCCTCTCATCTGCAGAGAGAAAATAATCAACCTCATTAGCATAGTGAGATTTATCAGAGCAACTGATGCTTCTGCAATCTGTACATGGCTTTTCATAGGAACAGCTGAGAAATGCTGCCAAGTGTTGATTGATTTGGAGGCTCAAAAGAACTTGCTGAAGAATCATATTTTTGTTATTTGTTTACTTGAGACCTCAAGTAACCCATTCTATAAAACTTATTTTAGGAAGGTTAATATCTTCTGAAAGATTTTTACTTTCCCTGAGTACTGGGTAAATTATATGAATTTTCAGTCAGGGTATATCAGAACCTAACTATTCTTAGTACCTGTATTTTAAATAATTCTAAAACTGCAAGTGTTTTAAATTATTATTTTTAATCAACTGATTATTCAACTAATTTCAGGTCTAATTCCATTTTGTGCATCTTTACTTATGAGCTTTTTTTTTATCTATCACTTTAGAGTGTAAGGTATTTTAATATTAAACTAAACTAAAAACGTGTTTTTAGCAGTCTGAAATAAGAGTGTTTATAGTAGACCTTGTGCAGAAGCTCCTTCCTATTGGAATTACTGCTGGACATTGTATCTATCCCTCTTTTAGCAGACTGCAAAGTCTCAATGTCATGATGTCTTCAAAAGTGGCCAGGGGAAATATTTCCTCCCTTCACTTCACTTGCCTTGCAGCAGAACTCTGCCATTAACATTTATAAAAGAGTGCAATGTTCTGGGATAAGACAGAGTCAGAGTAGGAGAGCTGGGGTGGAACACCTGGTTCTGTCTCTTTATAAGAGAGAATGAATAGATCCCCAAATTCATCCTTGAACTGTGGGCTACCAAAAATGGAACAAGCTCATGTATCCAGCTAATTTGCTTGAAGATTTTAAACAATCGGAGTAAATCAAAGTTGTGCATTTTAAAGAGGGACCCAATCACAAGACTCTGATTGTGATCATGCAAGTACAGCTCTGCATGCAGCTTGTGTGGGTGAACAATCACCCCAGAGTTTTGGAACCCTGGGCACTGAGAATTTTAGGCTTTCTGTACTGACAGGCACTGACCCCCAAGAAAACACTGCATTTGACCTGAGGCCATCAAGAAGGCTTCCAAAATTAAGTGATAGAACTGGGATTATGGGTGTGTAGTTTGAATGGAAATGTATAATATCACTTGGTGGAGAACTTGGATTTTAAGGTTTTAGAATATAGTAATATAAAAATAAAGCAAGATGAAGGTTTCAGGGTGAGGCTTGTCCTTCTTTTTCACCTTCTTCTTCATGGGTCTGGGTGGTGTATTGTAATTGGATTACAATTACATTACGCATTGTGTGCCATGGGTGGTTGGCTATTGGGATAAAAGTAAAAATAATTTAGGTGTCATTTCATAATTGGACAGTTTGTGGTTAAAAGACCTTGTAGAGAGAGAGATGGGGTTCCATTTTTAGTTTGTTAGCTATAAGTTCTGTAGAACTCAGGGTTATAGACAAGAATTAATAAACATCTAGGTCTGAACAAGAAACACTGTCTGGAGCATTTAATCTGGACCCTGGCAAAAAAGAAGATAAAATGCATCACCAGAGTTGCTCCTGACCTGATCATCTTCACACAGCAAGGAAGAGTTTGGAGCCTGGTTAGCAGCAATGTGGACACAGGATTGATTGGAAGGTGGAAGCTGGGACAAAGCTGCTGATATTAAAGTGGAAAACACATGCTAGAGCAAGACTTGCACTCTGAGCCTCTGTGCCAATGACGAGTTTGGCCCTGGCAAGCCCAGGGCTGTTACCTTCCTCCTCCAAACCCAGCTTTTTTGACAAAATTTATTTGTATCAAATTTAAGTATTGCTTAATTTAAAATTAACCTAGGATAATTTTAAAATGTGCTTATCTAACTTGCAAAATTTAGTTTGGTTTTTTTTATGTAATAAAATGGCTTTGACGGAAACAGCTGTGATGAAACATTGATTAAACACCTGTTTGTGGATGGAAGAAGATACAATTTGCCACACCCTTGATTTCCTGAAGGGCTTTATTATTCATCACAATCTCTGCTGTTTTATCTTCCATAGATAACACAGAAGGGTCAGTAACAATTTCACATCGTGGCTGTTATTGGTTGTAAGTTGTTTCAGTGGTTTTTTGCATTTTATCTCAAGGTCATAAGAACATGCTAGTTTAAAAAGGTGTTATCTCAACTTCTTAAGATGGTTAGTGCTGAGATCTTGATTCCATTATGTAAATTTGCTGGTTTTCTATATTTGATGGTTGACTTCTTACATGCTTTAACATCTCTTTTTCTAATTATCCAAGACACGTGTCATTTCAAGATCCTTCCTTTTTATTTTCTAGCTGCTTAAGCATTTTATAACTGCTATTGTTAAGAGCCTTGTTTCAAAAAGTATATAAAAGGTCAGTTTCCATAGATTTGGACTGTGATATTCCACAGAACAAATATGCAAACTAGCCGAGCTGGCTTTTAAACACGTAAAAGATTAATTTCCTTTTAATTATCTCTTTGATAAAACTGCTGGAGTCAGCAGCCTTCCCCCAGCACACAAGGATATTTTTCAGAGAGAAATACCAATAAAAAATAAACCATCAAAACCATATTTGTATCTGAAGTCCACCTTTATCTGGCAGTTTAGGAACAAATGCCTTTAAAGTGGAATAGAATTAATACCTTCTCTGCTGATAAATTTCTCATCAAAACCACACAAATTAAATTTAAGTCTCTCTTCCAAAGCTTTTACTCGTCATTTCTTGGGCCATATTTATTTATAGTTCTCACCAAACTTATGCAAAAGGACATTTTCAGTATTTTTTATTTTCTTGGGCCTGATAAGTGCTGCATTCCCAATGGATGAGTTTTCTCCTATCTTTATCTCCTTCTTCATTCTTACAGATGTGGGGTTTTTTTTCCCATGAATATGTCTATTACATCATTATTTCTGTTAAAAAAGTGAATCTTCCTCATGATTGATTGGCTCAGCATTCACATAACTTGAGTACTTTAGGCAGCATAAGTATTTGCTTTGACCTTAGTAAAATAAAAAATGAAATTTTTTTTTGCTAGGCTTATGGCAAGAACAGATAGTTCTGGACTGGAACTTAAAAGACCCAGCTTAAATTTTTCTATGTGATTTTTTTTATTTTAGCACAAATAAATATTTATTTTTTTCTCTTTGCCTCAAGTCTCAGTTTTGTTAATGGGAATTAATACTTTCCATTTTTATGACAATTTTAATAGATCAAATACTCAGGCCACATTTAGATACTGTCATTATACAGAACATAAATAGATATACCCACACATAATTACATAGAGAAAAAACAGATATGCATCATGTGTTTAATGGATAACAATTTTATGTTTATTGCAAGGCCAGACTGAAAAAGAATTTGAAAGCTGTCAAAGATGGAATTTGATTCTAAATGGGATTTTGATATCTTGTGCCCCATAACGCTGCATTAATTAATATTCTAAATTATTTCTAACTATAAATTGATTATTTTATTGATTTGTTCAAGAGGTTTAGCAGACTGTAAGTTAAATTTTGAAGTGTAATACAGTCTTTCAGGTTTTCTAGGTTAATTCCAAATTACCTTCCAATTTTAAAACCTAATAAAATTTTCTTTAACTCTAGTTAATACAAATCATTGATAAAATAAGTCTGTGGCTAAAACTGTCAAAATTCTAATTCCTGCAAAATCATGAAAATATTGGTAAATATAATTTCTAAACTGTTTAGAAATTGATGAATCCCCCATAAATTACTTGCTTATAAAGGTAAATATTTTGTAAGGTTTCTGTAACACTTATTGGAGGTGGATTCACTCAGGATGCACCACGTTTATTAATTAAACAAAAAGTCCAATTAAAACCACGTTTATTAATTAAACAAAAAGTCCAATTAAACCCAGAATGTTCTGACTTTCACCATGGAGTAAGGAGAGTCCTCTGAAGAGAGTAATTTGTATTCCAGTAGGGAAAAAAAATCAAACCCAGTACTGTAACAGGAATAATGATTTCAGTTCCCAATATCAGTTCAGAGTCATTCTGGTGATAACTCCACCAACAGAAGCCCTGGTAGACAAGCTGGATTTATTTACTTTAGGTACCAAGCAGCTACCAGAGGTCATTCCTTGTCTGCAGGGAAACAGATGTTCAGCTGGAGAGCACCAGCATCTGTTTGGTTTCCTAAACTCTGCTCTGTGGATGGAAATTCCTGTGCAAATGTCTGGGTATAAATATGTTGTTTTACCCGTGGTGTGTGCATTCAGCAAGCCTGATGATCTGAAATAATTCCTGCTGCTTTCATGGTCTTTAATAAATAATTGTAGGTGTGATCCATGTGGTAACTTGCTGATAAAGATAATTTCAGGCTTGCATTGCAGATACAGAAGGTGTCTCACTAAAAAATAACATTGATTCCTGATAACAAAGTAAGTCTAGATTTTCCTAGTGCAGTGTGTAACTTGTTTTTTCTTTAAAATTCTTCCTGTAAGCCTGCTGATAATTTTCATTACTAGAACTTCTGTATACTTGTTCTGTGTCCCCCTTTTCAGTTTGTGGGTTCAGCTCAGTACATCTAAAATTTAGACTCCATAGTGAGCAGTGAAACTGTCCTCAGACTCCTGCTAAAAAACCACAGTGCCTTCAAAAGTCTGCCCTTAAATCAGAGCTCCTCACTCTGTACATTTAATAGATTTATTTTTTAAACAAATTAAATTCAACACAATTTCATTCTTTAGGAGGGTGAAGGACAAGTCTTGTAGTAAAGGGAAATTAAATAACTGTGATTCATTCATTGGTGGCACAAATTTAAATAAGCATTGCAAAAGCACAGCCTTGACATGCTGGAATTGGTATCAAAAATCAGAAACCAAATGCTGGAATGTAGGAGCTTGCCCTGTCTTAAATTTTTCTCCTTGTGAGAGAGGCAATCAGAAGAGGGATGATTAATAATGGACAGTGGAAGAAAACTAAAAATTCTGTAAGAATAGAGAAAATTTCTTCATCAGTGTTTGTTACTCAAAGTAGCAACATTTCTGTGTGCCCAGAGGCTTAATGAAATACTTGAAGAAAAGATGATTTGTTTCCTATTGAAAGAATGAAATTGAGGTAACAGACAATTTAGTTGTGTCTTCATCAGTCACTGTCTTGTTCCTCTGCTCCTGTGGTGTGAATGTCTCTCAAAAGTCTTGGAACTTTCACAGTGAGATCATTGACTCACAACTTTCATCTCTCTTTAAACCCTGAGAGGAACAAGGATCATTGGTGTAAATTGGTGCTTCTCTCTGACCCAGAGACTGACCCTGCCTCGTTTGTCTTATCATGAGCTGGGGATGCTGAACTCCCTTGTGATTTCCCAGCACAGTGGAGCACCCCTTGTG
This sequence comes from Prinia subflava, assembly GCF_021018805.1. Taxonomy (NCBI): domain Eukaryota; kingdom Metazoa; phylum Chordata; class Aves; order Passeriformes; family Cisticolidae; genus Prinia; species Prinia subflava. The sequence goes on along the minus strand of NC_086283.1, from coordinate 19,255,757 downwards.
TTTCCCACCTCTGGACTCAGATCAGCTGCTTTGGCAAGAGAGCTTCTGCTTGAGCTGTAACTTGTTTGTGGCACAACCAAATCCAGTTTATCTAGTGAGTACTTCAGCAGAAAAAAACATTAAGTGGCTTCTTGTGGATTTCTCCAACCCTACATCAGTTTGCTGGAGTTTATGTCTGCTGATGGACTTGTGTCAGACTGTATAAAGTTCTAAAAATCTCATTGTTTGGACAGTTTGGACCTCTTGCTGCAAATGTAGTGATTTTTAAGTTTTGTCTGTGCCATCTCAAGTATTTTCTCTTAGCTAAATTTTACACTGTAGAAAGGCCATTGGGCCATATTTTCAGGTTCTTACCTGTTTCAGTGCCTCCAGGAGTAAAGAACTGAAACTCCTAATTTGATTCCTGTTGGCAAATTATTCAGTGTACTGTTAAAGTGAGGAAAAAAAAAAAAAAAATAGTAAGCATTCATATTTGGTGGGATTGTAACAACATCCAAAAATTTGTATTTAAGTGGCTAAAATGGCTAATTTCTAATACCCTGACTAACTTCACCTTAAGAGTTGATAGTGACTTTATAAACAGCTCGAGCTGTTTCCTTTGTGCTTTTGTAAACATTGAGGTATAAAATAAATTTAAAACTGTTTTTAAAAAGAAGGAATTAAATACCCAGTAGCACAGCATATACTGTTGTCAGGGTTGCCTGAATGTTTTGGGATGAAATCATGCTGAATCCCAAGGACTGTCTCCCAGTATTGGAGACACGGTGAAGTGAAGCTCTTCAGCATTTGGTACTGTTATGGTTACTGCATCCTCCTTTGAGTGCTCTGGCTCTGTTACAAGTCACTGAAGTTCTGGAAGGAATTTTATAGCTCGTACAAAGCATGGAAGTTTTATAATTAGTTTTAGAGGAGAGCAAGACTGGAAAGCAGCAGACAATTAGCTACAAAGAATGAGTCCCCATTAGCAGCTGAGGAGTTTGGTAGAGCTTTGCTTGGAAACCACGTTGGCAGCTGTGTGCAAGTGCTGATGCACGCTGTACTTCTGAAAAGGGAAACTCTGGCAAAAGATTCCCATAAAACAGCCAAATTCAGAGCCAGCTTGGGCCAGCTGGGCCATATGGAACCAGCAGCAGTGGCAGCCCTTCCCTCTCTCCCCATCCTTTCCAATCCGTATGGAACAGGAAGGAGCCAAGCTCCAGGAGAATTGGTGTGCTAATTTGGGGATCCAGAAAGCTGTGCTCGGTGGAAGAATGCTGCCTGGGGCATTGATAGAGCTGGGGAACTCCTCTAGGAGTTGTTGTAGTGGTCCTCTGGAGACCAGAGCTTTTGAAGGGGCTGGGATTCTCAGCCTGACAAGTTCCAAAGCAAGGTGACAGCCAGAGGGTGCAATCTTGTATCCCTTCCTCTTCAAAAAGAGACATCACACTGTTCTTAACATAACTGTGGTTTGTCTCAGCAACTGCAGATGTCATCCTCAGGTCACTTATGGAATAGGTGCCAGAGAAATTTCATTAAAAAAAAAAAAAAAAAAAATTGGTAAGGTACTGTGAGCCACATGCAGCTCACTGAAGTGTCTTGTGTGCTGGGAGGGAAGTCACAGAATCACACCACAGTTAGAGCTGGAAGGGAGATTGTTTAGTCCAAGGCAGGATCTCCTGAGGAAAGTTTTTTGCATTATTTTAGGATCAAAATTACATGTTCACAGGGCATAAAATTGCTGCTGTGAAGTCTGAAGTTATGTGATAACAGTATGAAATTTTATGTAATGAGAACATTTCTCATCTCAGATGGAACCTAATTGTTTGTTGTGTGTCAGATAAAGGAGTCAGGCAATGCTGCAAGACTGTTGCTAATGGAAAAATGCTTTCTTTTGTTTCTGCTGCTTATGTTTTACATTGTTGGAAGTGTTGGAAATTGTTAGAAATAATATTGTATCTCTTTTCCTAAAAAAATTATGATACCTATTTAAAGAAACACATTGCTCTAAGGGACTAAAGATCAGATATTTTTTATTCTGAATTTCTAATCCATCTCTAACAGGAAGTAGCCTAACATGAGAGACACCTTTAAAGAGAAGTACTTCTTAGTGGCTGCATCTAAACTGTTATGTATTGAGGTCTTCTGAGCACACAGGAATCTAAATTTATCTCTCTATATATTTGCTGCCTGAATACGGCTCTTGGAGTTGGATCTAATATGATCATATGGATATTTCTAAAAAAAAAAAAAAAAAAAAATCTCCATTCTACCCCCTACTCCAGGCCCCACTCCAGGATAGGATACCTGTGAGTCCATCTGTCCTTCCAGAAATAATGCTGAAAATATGAACATGTGGGAGTATTTGAGTATTTCCTAGGTGGCCCCTGGCATGGAGACGTGCAATTTCCAAGGAGGAATTTACACACTTGTGAAAGAGAGGAAGATTCAAAGCTTAAAAAGAAACAGAAACTGAAAAAGCAGAAGGCTTGCCAGGAAAGAAAAAAAAAGAGAGAGAAAAAACCCCAAACACGGGTTCCTAACAACTGTGAGGGAGTTATTTGGGGTTACATGGAGAATGCACTGGACTGGCATCCCAAGATGGTTTCTTAATAGAGTTTGCTGGTTTAGGCTGATCTGCTCTGCTGAGTTGTTATTGGCTATTTCATCAATGTAAATTTCTATTTATGGCGCAGGAACCAGAATTTCTTTCTTAAGAAATGTATGGTCTGAAAATTTCAGTCCCTTCTAGGAACTTCAGTCTCCAAAAGTTAGTGTAATTAGAATATCAATAGCTGGTTTTGCAGTGTGACTGCAGTAAGCATCCTGGAAAATTCACACAATAATGATGGGAGTCATTTCTCCATGAACTTCACTTATTTGTAATGAAATGCTTTGCTCTGCATTCTGCCATTCTCTTCAGAAATACTCTCAGATTCTGTTATATTCAATTCCCCAAATACTTTAGTCCATTTAAACTTACATGAATTGGGGAAGCATGAAGTTCAGGTTTTGGCAATTATGGTTGGTGAGTCCCTGCCAAAGACCATGAAGAGTTTAGGGGTTTGTTTTGTTTTGGGTTTGTTTTTTTCTTCTCTGGCCAGCACATAGCTTTTAAAAGAGATTTATTAGAAGCCACTAATAGAAACGGTGATGCATGCTCATATTGCATTAAGAGTCTTTTTATTTTTATCATCACTCTTCATTTATTTGCTTGTAAATGATGGATTAGTTTAGAAATAGTCATTGCAAGCACACAAACTTCAATTTCCAAAAAGTACTTGGCAGAAATAACTCAAGACAAGCTTTCTGCAAGAGGAAATGAAAGCAAAGGATGAGATTTGGCCAAAACTTGTTTTCATGTGCATCTCTTTTATTTCTTTTTTTTTCTCATGTAGGACAGGCATCATATTGTGAACAATACTGTAAAGTCTGATTTTAACATAACCAAGTAAATAAATTATGTTTCTTTTCTGTTGGTGAGCTTTTAGCACATTTGGGACTTTACAATTATTGTCAATATAGTTCTTACTGATTTGTCTCCTGCTAAGAGAAAATGAATAGTATATTTAAGGAAAACAGAGAAGCTGTATGAATTTCCCCTCTCAGAAGGAATTGCACAGACCCAGGGCTCAGACAGTAGTCTGCATTCCTGGTATTGTTTTATATTTATTTAAAATCCTCCAGTTTGCCAGCGAGGTTGGGACCATCCCCGGAGAAGAGAATCTTTATGTTATTGCCAAGAAGCATCTCTTTGATTAAACACTACAATTAATTCTGCTGTAATCGAACAAAATGGGGTCCTTTTGGCTTTAACCTTTCTTAATGTGGCATGTCTGTTGCAGACAAGAATGTTTTTAATTGAGGGAATAATGCTGTGCACACTAAAGATTGCTTCTTTTGCTAGTAGAGAGAGAGCAAATGAACCCCCTAAAACATCACTCAGTGCGTTCTGGCATTGATTTAAGTAGCTCTGTTAGCCAATAATTTTATTTGCCACTGACAGGCAGAATAGGTGGTTCTTGGGGGAGTTGTAGAACTTGAGTTTTGCAGCTTTTGGGGCATTGAAAGACCCCCAGTAAATATGCATGAACAGAAAGCGCCCCAACCCAACTCAGGTGTATTCTATCAAGCTAAAGCTTTTTTTACACCTTCTTCCTCAGAGGCTGAGCTTGTGTGAGCTGTGCTTGCACCACTGATCAGACTGGATGTCATGGCTGTTGTACAGAATTTTCTCCATGTTGTGGTGAGCCTGTATGGAAAGAGTTGCTGCAAAGCTGCCACACCAGCCCAGGTGTGACACCTGAAACAACCTTACCGAAACTGCACCCCTTCTTAAAAGCTCTTTGATCTTTCACAACATAAGGTGTGATATGGAATCATTGGAATAGAATCGTTAAAGCTGGAACATTCCTCCAAGATTGAATCCAGCCTTTGACTGGACGCCACCAAGTCAGTTAAACGTGGGGTGCCACATCCAGGTGCTGATTTCCATGTGCCCAGGGAACCATTGGAAATTCATAATTAAGAATTAAGGAAAACACTGTGCCATTCCTCTTTTTTCATCAGTTTCTAATAGAATCAAAAACTTACTTGAAAACAGAGAAATAGTGGATGAAACAAGCCAACATAGAATTTAAAAACCTACATTCAAGTTACCTGATGTGGTGAGGCATTAATCAGAATTTACAAGGAGGAGAAAGTTTCATGTTTCTGTCCTGATATAGCTCAACTTTAGGTGGCTTTATTTTGGTATTTTTGTTTTGGTTTTTTTAGTGGTTGGGTTTTTTCTTGGGTTGTGGTTTTTAATTAGGCTTCCCTGAAGGCTAACATTGGCTCCAGAAAAGCTTAAATAATGTTTTAAATAAATATAAAATGTAACAATTTAAATAAAAATAAATGAAGTTAATTAAAACACTAAATTCAGTGGTCAGCATTTCAACATTTCTGTTCATGAAGTGCTACAGTGATAAATTAAGTAGTCTAGAGTGACAGAGAAGAATGTAGCCTAAAATTGCCTTTTTTGTTGTAACATAAAGAATCAGTGAAGAAGAAAAAATGTAAAGGTATGGCAATGCTTTGAGTTTTAATTTATATTGAATATCAGCAATATTTAATCATTCTTTAAGCATTGCAGTGCTGTGCAGGGTCTTAGAGTGTGCTGACTATAAAAAATATTTGTGGGGGCCCAGTGCTGTGAGTTCTCTCTTAGATTAACACGAATCATTCGCTGCCTCCATTTAAATCTGCACAAGTCTGAGACGAGCAGATACAGAAAATACACACGAACTCGGGTGCTGCTGGAGGGATGCTCTGGGAAAACACTGATCATTTTAATTTTTCTCCTTGTGAAGCCACTCGCAATCCTACATTTATAAACCAGTGAGTGACATCACACAATGCAAGGCATGTAATCCCACCATGGAAAATAGAGATGTTTTATAACTTGTGGTGACTCGGTTATGAAGATGCCAAGAGTTCTGCCACGTCCCTTCTGATCTGGCCATGGTTATACACTCCAGCTCCCAGTTTTAACCAGGAATTCATGATGATTAATTTTCCTTAGCCATCAGTGTAGGTTAAGCTCCTCACACATGAGGCGTATTGAGGTTTTGCCCTTCTAAAGATGGATGCAGTGTAGCGTTTATTTATTACAAGATATTTTTAAGGATCATGAAGTAGTGTGTGAGACCTATTCTTAGAATCCATGGTGTACTTTTTATGGCATATGCAAGGAAGATCAGGAAATGCAGAGGTGCCTATTCTATGTTGTATCTGTAGTAAAAGGCTGTACCCACAACTGGAGCGAAAAGTCTGAATCTTTAAATTACTAGAGAATGGGATCTGGCTTAGACCAAGTAAGAAAGGCTCTTTATTTCTCCTGGAGTGGAGCTGCCACAATAACGAGTAAAATGCTGATGGGGCACTGCCTTGGCAGGCAGATGGCACAAATATAGTATGCTGAAGAATAATTCACTTACAGCCATGGACATTTCTATAGATTCTTCTGTGAAAAAAGGCATGGTTAGCTGTGGGATTTTCCTTTGTGTTTTAGCCCAGACTCCAAAATGTGATTGTTTTTTTTTTTTTCCCCAAGTGTGTGTGTTGGCAAATGAGCACATAGCAGATTTGGGCCTGTATATACAGTTTGGGAGCCACGTCAAAAGTAGAAAAATGTGGACTTTTTTCTTTTTTTTACCTCTTCTTCATTACTTATCTTCTCATGTTATATTTTCTTTCAAGCTGGTTAAGCTGTAATGTTGAAGGATCTCAGCTGCTCTGGAGTAATGGGAGCACAAGGCTCCATCCAGCACATGCTGAGCACTCCGAACCCAGTGCAATAAACACCTGAGTGATTCCTACAGTTACAAATGAGGTGGTTACAATGGGGATTTCCACTTACCTGCATGCTTGATTTCTTCCTGGGCGCTTTAAGGGAAAAGCCCTGCAGCACCTCCTAGGGATAAAGCTGCCAAGAAAACATTTATTGATTTGTCACTGTTGGAATTTTGAGGTTCTACCTACAGAAGTTGTTGCTGTTTGATATTGTGTGAGGATGGCTCATCTAATGAATACTTGAAATACTTTTATGCTAAGTTAATCTATTTTTCATTAGCAGTCTCTCTGAGCCGGCACAGGTTTGCTGGTGCTCTAAAGGACACATGATCTTGTAATCTTTTGTCACATAAAATTGAACAAGTCTGATGAAATGAGCACAGGAATTGAAAAGTTTGGTGTGAGCAGAAGTCCGATTAAGTCAGGTTGCTGTTGGGTTCTCTATTGTTCATGTGATTGTTGTGTGGGCTAAATGTGTGATGACTGTTTCTAAAAAAGATTGACGAGTTCTGGGAAATCAGCTCCTCATCTTCTCTTGGGTTTGGGATTCCCAGTAGGTGCCTATAAGAGAAGAACTCTTCCATATACCAGATTTTCTATTTGTTTGCTAGAACATCACACACAAGTTTCTCCAACTTGCAACTAAATTCTCCTAGACAAACAGACAAAATGTCCCTGATTTGCTGCCCAATTGATGGTTTCCCTAATATAAAATTTTATTAGGGAAAAGCACTGTCCCTCTCATAACTTTGAGGGAAAATTAGCCATTTGATCCTATATTTACGGAAGACAATAGCCAGCTAGCTGCTCCTACCTTCCAGCTCAATGTGACATCTCAGGTCTTTATTCTACATTTTCCTTCAGGCACTGGTGCTTTCATTTTGCTTGATGTAGAGTAACAGAAATGTTTTGATTGAAGGGACCAGCCAAAACTAACTTCAGTGTTTACCCTGAAGCACGATCCTTGCGAACACATGGGCTTTATTCATCCAACCATTACGGGAAAATGGTTAAAAAAAAAAAAAAAAAAAAAAAAAAAAAAAAAAAGACTCTTACATTCACTGATTTCACTGTAAATGAGGGCCCAGAGTGTTCCCTGTGGGGCTGCCATTACACAGAAAGGTATGGATTGAAGAAGAGGGGAAGACTTGTGTGTCTAACTCAAGCATGTCAAGTGTTCACTTCTTTGCTGCAGAAGAATAATGCATTTAATTAGACTATCATTGTGACAAATTGGTTGTGATGAGGCCGTCTATCTCAGGAGAGTGATGCTAATCTTTCCTGTAGTTTAAAGGCTCTCCAGTGCTGGCATGAGAGAGATAACTCTTCTTTTTGGGGCTGTGGGAAAACAAGAATTTCTTCATAATGGAAAGATTGGATGCTTCAGTTGCCTTTTATAGGTATTTCTCTAAATGAGGAATAGTTTCAAGGACCATAAAATTTTTGAAGGATTAAATCCTGCACTACAGAACTTGTATTTAACTGGTTTTATTTTAATGTATTGACTCAGCACCTATGGAACCAGATTTGTGCTAATATGAATACATCAGATGGATTTTCATTTTCTTTTTCTGATCTCTATCATTGTCTTTTTTTTCTGCTAGGGATCATAGAAAAGATGTTTTCTATTGTTATTTCTTGTTTTCAGAACCTCATGCTGTCTGTGTTTTGGTTGATGGAATTTCCTGTCCATTTCAGCATGACACACTAAGTTTCTCATCATGGAAATGTAAGAGCAGGCACTTGTTTTAAACATTTCTTAAATGAGTTTCAAATAGCAGGGAAATTTTGCCAGATCTCAGCTCTTTATTCAACTTTTTTTTCCCTCCCCCTCCTCTGTTTCATACTTGGCAATCCTTTTCTCAGACTTTTCCTGCACTAACCTATTTCACTGATCAAGTGGACTTTTTCTCTTCCCTAACAAGTCTAGAATGCTTGCCCAGGGAGGAGATGAAACAAATGGCTCAGTTCACCCCAAAGACTCTGGCCAGTCTGAGGTTAATTGGTGAGAAATAGGCCAAAGCTGCAGTGAGGGGATGAATGCACCCAGCACTGCTGGCCTGCAAGGAGTGAGGAAGGGAATTGGGAATTCTAGTGGCACTGCTGATTTATGTAGAAACATTTTAAGATTAGGCTGGAGCATTTCAGAATCCAAGTCATGGCAAATTCTAGACTTTTCAAAGACAGCTCTTTATTAGCTAGGAGATAATCCAGAGGAAAAACTACTGGAATTTCTTTGACCTGCAGCAGGTCTGGGTCTGCAGAGAAGTTGTCCAAGGTTTAGTTTGCTTGTTACGCGTTCATTAGAATTTGTTACAAGATTGTTTCGCTTGTTGCTGAGGGAAAGGCAGAGGAAACATTTCAATAAAACCTGGTTAAAGCTGTCACTGTGCTTCTGTGCTAGTGAATAACACAACTCTCACTTCCACCGTTTTTCTTGTTTTCCCTTTCCTTTGTAATGAATACTGATCACCTGTCTTACAAATAAGTGACCTTATCAAACAATGTGCTTTTCATCGGTTGCTTTCATCTGGTCTGGAGCACTTAATTTAAATAGATAGAATAGGTAGAAGTTGTTCTGTTTTGGTTTGGTTTTTTTATTGATTTGAAAGTTTTAGAATAATTTCCTTTTTCCCAATTAACCTCAGTGTGATGTTGTCGTCTTTAGTGTTTGATATAACCACAAAAGACACACAAATCTCCCTTTTTCTTCTTCTTTGTATTTTGTCAAGTAGATTATTGCAAATTAAGTTGGACTTTCTTTCAGATCTGCATAGCCCGAAGCAGTCTTCTCTGCTTTAGTTGCGTGTTTGCATGCAGACTTGGCTTCTAAACTTTTACCTGACCTTTAAAAAAAAACAAAACCCCCCCCAAAACAACAACAACAACAAAACCCCACAACCAACCAACCAAAAAACCAAAAACAAACAAACAAAACAAAACAAACAAACAAACTACCAAGAGTCCAAGGATTGGAGATTCATTCTATAGAAACACTGGGCCGTTGATAAAGTTTGGTCTTTTTGGCATGATGAAAACACATTGTTGGGATTCAAACACAGCTGCTGTGTCCACTTGTCAGCAGGCTTGAAACAGAATTTCAGGTGTGTTTTTTTGTTTGTTTGTTTGTTTTCTGATTTTCTTAAATATTCATAAATATTTATTTTGTCATATTAAAGAACACATCCCAGGCTAGCTGTGTCTGTAGCCCGTTCCATGGGCTTCATATAAGGTTCACCAGAACTGTGGACATAGCAAGAAAAGCTTCAGTGAAGATGCACGGAAACCAAATCACCCTTAGGGTTTACTTACAGGCACTTTGAGAACTGGTAAGAACATGATTTGTCATGTTGGAGATATCTCTGTTTCTTATCCCTCATTCTGATTTAATCCCTTATCACAGTGAAGTTGTGCTTGTACTGGAATAGAGGTATATGGGAGAGGGATTTGCTTTCTAATTAAATGGATTATAGATAATATAAATAGATTTTTGTATCATAAGTATATTTATATGCTAAGTTTTTAACTTCCTCCTCCTCCAGTCTTTGTGGGTTGGCAAGGCAGTGTGACTTGAACTTTTCAGGTAAATCTTCCCCCATTTCCACCTAGATTTGTCTCTGTGTGCCTCAGTCACATTGCAGGAGTTGACATGTAAATAAAAACCACTCAAATCAAACAAAAATTAAACATTGATAAGGCTATGGCTTGATAAATTTAAGTTGTGATATTTCAGATAAAGAATGGGTAAAGAAACACAGCATTACACCAGGCAGGATTTCTCTGGGAATGTGTGTTTAAACTTGGTGGGGATTTTTCTATGCTCATATTAAGCTTCTGGAATCACTCAGCAGATTCTCTTGAGGCTGATTTATCTACATCTATATTTGGTTTTTTGTTGTTGGGGATTTTTAGATCTCATATTTAGATCTTGTTTTTATCCTTCCATGTTGTTTGAGCAAGGAGCTAAAATCTAAAAGTCAGTTCTTCACTGATGCTGCAGGGGCAGAGTTGGTCTCAGGAGACCTTCCAAAGGTCCTGCCAGGTCCATGAGAAGAAAACAGGTCAAGTTCTGAGTCAGGAAGGCTGAGCCCTTGCTAAACATCTGTTGACATTTGTGGGGCTGATAAGCTGTAACATAACAGCATTTTTTCACTGAAAATTGATTAAATTCAATGCAATTATATCTAAGCACATGGAAAAAAACCCACCAAGACATAAGATCCACTTCTGTACAACAAAATAACAAAACTCAGAAAATAACTTAATGCTGAGTTTCTGCCTATTTAACCACAAGCATGCTTTCTCAAAGACATGAAGTAAATAATACATAAACAATATAATGTGTTTAAAGCAATTGTTAATTGATCTGTTTTGTGATTATTTCTTAGTTTGACATTTTGCAGCTGCTTCTTACTTGCTATACCCACACATTTGCATTTAATGCAATAACTTGCAAACATTAAAATTTGGATTGAGTTTTCCCATTTAAAAGTCAGACATCTGAGACTTCTGTAGTATGAATTTTGACAAGTTTGTGGGTTTTTTAGGTTTGTTTTTTTGAGGTTTTTTGTGTGTTTACATGTGTAATATCATCAGAAGTGTTTCCATCTTCACCTGTGTGTCCCTGAAGGGAAAGGGCAGATACTTTTCTTTTTCTGTTCTCATCACTGGGTACATTTACATCAAAAAAAGATAATTGCAATACCTTCTGCTTACAGTAGATTCCCCATGTACTTTTAATTAGATACAGCCTCCTTGATTCCATTTTGTGAACAATTATGTAACTTGCTCTGTGAGGTTGAACAGTTTGTGTTTCACCCCAGAAACGTGTGAAGTGATTCATAACTGTGCTGGGATCATAAAATCACTTTGTTGGTATAAAACTGTCGAGGGTGAAAAGCAATCCAGGAACACCAGGGATGTGTGGTGGAGGAGGGAGGTCCTCACAGGAGAGGGAGTGGGACCTGGAGCTGCCAGGGTGGAGGAAAGCAAAGACAATGCAGCTCTTGCAAATTCTCCTTTTCATCCCCTTCCTGCCTCTGTCCCCTCTAGCCTGGCAGAGAGAAAAGTGTCCCTGGTGATTGCAGAAAAGCACTTGCAGATTAATAACCCTGTTACTAAGAGGGCAATAACCCTGTGTGAGTGTGATAAACGCGAGAAAGGCAAGAAAAGCCTAATCTGAGCCATGTATTTGTAGATCAGTGAGACCCTCAATGTCTGCAGGATCTGTTGATGTCTTGCAGAAGGACAAACTTCATCTATTTGGCTGCTCTACCCCTTTGTCCTGCTGAAGCTGCTGTGTTTTTGCTGTCATTCATTTCTTCACTGCAGGGAGCTTGGAATGAGCTTGTTAAATGTTCTCAGTACCTTAAACAGGGCATTCTGCAACCGTGTTTGAAATGCTCACTGGGTTAGCAAAGCCTTTGGGGTTTTTTGCCCCCATTCTTTCTGAGCATTTTCCTTGCATCTCTCCTATCTCAAGTGTCACTCTGCATTTTCCCCACTGGATTTGTGGCTGCTTTATTTCGTGGTTCACTTTCTTAAGCACTGTGGGTTTATTTTTTTAGTTGTTTTCCTTCAGGAGTCAGTTGCCAGTAGGATGAAGTAGAAAGGGAGTTTGTCCAAGCTAATTTTAACACAAATGCGGATTCCTCTGCATGTCTAAATTTACCTTGGTGCTAAGCTGGCTCAAGAGGTGGCCCAAATCTCTCTGGTCTCTCTTGCCAGTTCCTTTTTCCTTGTTGCAGCTCCCATGTCTCCTGGCAATATACCTGTTTTAAATGTACGACTCATGTCATGATCACAGCTGGCATTTGTGTGTTTTGGCAGAGGAAAAGAAGGTGAAACAAAGGATTTGTTTTCCCATACATACACACTGTACTTAACAGCATTCAGAGTGATTGGTCAGAGGTGTTGGCCTAAGGAGAGTTGAAAAACATGTATTCGCATCTCTCAATTTACTTAAAGTAAATCCTTTTCCTGGCAAATTTGGAATGAGTTGCTGAAAATATTCCATTTCAGGGCAAGCTTTGTGAGGGGCTTGGTTTGATGGAGCCCTTGCTAACCCTTCTCCCTTCCCTGTGCTGCAGGGCAGCCCACCCAAGGTCTGGAAATATTTGGGTAACTCCAAACAAGGGAGTTTTCCCTTTAATTGGCACCTAGCATAGGATAGTCTTCTGAAGGAAGCTTTAATTAGAGCTAAAGCTTGTGTCTGAATCCAGGCATTTGTTTCTTTGATAGTAGCCAGCTTTAGCTATACTGACAGAAAGTTCATGGAGATTACTTTGCTTTCCTTAGCAAACAAGTTGGGTTTTTTTAATCAGATCCTAAAGAGCAGAAGCAGGTTTCGAATCTGGTGGCTTTGTTCTGTAACTTCACTGCACAGTTCTAACAGCTTTTTAATGCATTTTGATGTTTGGGTTTTTAATTTTTAAACCAGGTTCTCTATTACTGATGAAAAGTCAACATCAAAGGTACTAATATGGAGGTAAGTCTTCTCCTTGTCTGAAAAAGCAACAGAAACATTCCAGCTATCTGATTTCCAAGGGAATGCTTAATTTTATTATGCCAAATGCAGGTGCTACATATTAAGTGATGAAACTTAGCTAGCAACAGTCACTCAGAGTTAGAAGGCCACAGTGTAATGTAATTTTAAGATGGGAATGTGTGGTTTATGCATATGGAAAAGGATAATAAAAAATTCTTGGGTTTTGTATTGCCATTTGCATAGTTCAGAAACAGAATGTCCCCTGTCTGTAGCTGACTGAAGGTCGGGAGGTTTCTAGTTTTAATGGCTTGAAAAATCCCTTTGTTATGACAAATCCTACTTTCTTGAGCAAATGTATTTTTATTTTGCCCTTGCTACAGCCACTCCTGTTTAATACAAAATGCCACCTACTCCTTCAGCAGGCACAAAGCCCCAGCAGGGTTGGGCTCCATGTTCTGTCCTGGGCTCTGTCTTCAGATGAGATTTCCATCCCCAAGCTGCCATAAGGACACCACTGGAAATGTGACAGGAGCTCACATAAAAGCAGCTGCCAGAGGCCTGCAACTGAATAGTGCCCCTGTTTTAGTGCCTTCCAGACCTTCACAACCTTCACATCCACTGTTATTCTGGGAAGCACTAGGAATGTCTGTGCAGCCTGCATCTGGCAGGGATGCCTTGGGATACCCTTTCTCAAGGTGTAGCCAGTTGAGTTTTCCAGGGTACTCAGGTTTCCTGACATGTTTCTTTGCACAATTTTTCAGAGATTGTTAAACTATATATTTATCCTGTGATGTGGTTGGTTTTGGTTTTTTTTTTTTTGGGCTTTTGCACTCACTATAAATAAGCAAAGCCTCAGTTTCACTGTGCCTGTTCCTGTTCTCCATGATGCATGGTGTACATAAGCATTACCCTGGCCTCAGGCCCCCAGCAACAAATAGTCCTCAGTCATCGTATTTGTTCTTTTGAAAACTTGGTTTCTGGGTCAGAATACAAAACAATTTGCAGGTCGCAAATGTCCCTTAAATTCCTCCTTTTCAAGAGTTGTTGTATTTTTCATTTCATCAGCAGAAGGCTCCATTGACATTGAGTGCTAAAGACATCTACTAAATTGCCAACTTAATAATCTCAGAAAATGGGGCAAACTCTAGAGCTTCTTTCGGTGCTTCATTTGTCAGTTTCCAGGCAGGGGACCCTGTCCCCCAGTGTAACAACACCAGAGCTGGGCAATTCAGGGAACCTTGGGTGTCATAAATTCCTGCATTTTTGAGGTGGAGTGAGGGTTCTCAGGGAAGTGAAAGAGCTCTGCAGAAGTTGTGTTTCAGTATCTGTCAGTACACTGATTTTGTGAGTAAGAGGGAGGCTCTTTAAGCCAGAAGAGGGGCAGCGAGTGTGTAAACCTGAATAAAGAAAGATCCTGAATCAGAAAAAATTTCCAGAGGACCAGCTCTTTGGAAGGTGGGAGAGAGGTTGTTTGTTTTAGCGCCACAGCACCTATGGTCAGGCAAGTGTAGAACTTGCCTGTTAAATGTTTTATTGTACTTTGCTCCTTTTTGCTTTTCCAACTTTTGTAGTTTTAAAATTCCTAATATTCGTGGTGAGAATATTCTTTGTGAATTCTATCTTCTCTTGGTGAGATTTGGGGGTGTTTTGTTTGTTTGTTTTCCTTCAAACTTAACTGTTGTAAAGATTAAGTTCTGAAACCTTCAGCAAACATGTTCCTTTTTGAGATGGAGTAGATCAGTGAATCTTTTTGTAAGGCGTTTGCAACTAGGAGAAGTCAGGAACATCCAAAAGTGAGGAAGCCACCAGTGAGGTCTCTGTGTAGGTTGTTGAGGAGAGTGTTCATTGACCATGAGCACTGGGATGAAGGAAAAGGAACAAATAAAATCCCACAGGCGCAGCTGGTAAATGTCCACCGAAAAACATTTTTTAACAAATTAAACAGGGAGAGATTTTCTTCTTCGATACTTACTAAGAGCACAATGATGTCTTCACCATTTTAGCAGGACTAAAAGTAACTAATCCTATTTACTTTTGTTTGTACTGCTCTTTGGCTTTTTTGAATATTGTACCTGAAGAGTTTCAAGCAGAACAACAGATTTTATTTTTTTTTCCCTGCTAAGGTTGTTAAACGATATAGCAGATTTATGTTTGCTTATGTAGCTTCTGTTACGCTTCATGAACACTTCATGAATGCTTTGAATGCTCAAAATGTCTCAGTCAACGTAGAGAAAGCTAAAAACACATTTTCTGTTTTGGTTGTATTGTTGTGTTGGGGTTGTTTTCCTATTTTTCCCCCTGTAAGGTTTTGTTTCTGATTCCTTACTTGCCTAAGATAAGACCATCATAGTTCTCCTCAATCCTGCAATTATTTATCAATCTAAATATGCACTGCTTAAATAGAGGACCAGAATACTTTAGGCATTTCGATAATTTTGCTGTTGTTGCTGAAATATCTTCTAATTTAAGCCTGCATTTGTCCTTGCTGGGTTTTGGTGGGGTGGTTGTTGTTGGTTGTTGTTGTTGTTGTTCAGGAGCAGTTTTCATTTGTTTGGGTCTGTGATAGATATATGTGTCCTGAGAATGAACTGTACATTTGGTAACACTGTGGGATGATATTTTAGTTGCTGTTGGGAACAGTCTGGAGAACAAGTCTGGGAGCTCTTGGGATACCCAGGGGCCCCTGGGCTGAGTGTGCTTGTCTACTCAGCCCTGACAGCCCCTGCAGCAGGCTTGGAACTCCAGGGTGGACTGGATTTCAATATCAATAACTCACTCCTTAAATCCCACCATCACTGGTGTGGGAACTAAAGAGTTCAGAGCTTTCAGAGCTGAGGAACTCTGCCCTAAATGGGGCCCTTTTTGTACTACGCCTGGTGTTTTCTTGCTGGTTTTTCAAGCTCCTTTCTGGCTTCTGTTTGTGTGTCCTCATTACTCTTATTTGTGGGAGCTTTAATATCACTAACTAATACCTTATTGACCAGAAAAAAAAAAATTGGCTCTTGTAAATGATTTAGAACACTTTAATGCAACTCCATTGTTTAAGAAGGGGTCTTGTAACACCTATTACATTTTTTGAGAAACTGTTTTTAGCCCTTTGTTTGATCACAATCAGTATCTATTTAGGAAGTTAATCAGTGTTCCTCTTACAAACCACTTCAGTCATTCCAGCTTCTGTAATTTCATCACAGCCAATTTCTGTCACTTTTTTTTTTCCTCCTGTCTTAAAATGCCAAATACCCCTGAACTGGTGTTTTTGCTTGCCTTACTGGTGAGCAACTGACAAAAAAAAGACTTGGTTTGCTTTCAAACTACACATCTGAGAGGAGGCACTGGAGAAAAACTTGATTGACAATATTAAGCAACAAAATTTACTTGTTTTTGTAACATTACAAAATCATAGTCTGAAAATGTGTGTGAAAATGGAGAGGAGCTGTCTCTCTTAGTATGTGAGAAATATTCTTCTCAAAGGCAAGTGATTCCTAAACACCCTCCTACGGAAAGCATCTCGGGTTCCTCAGAGCCATCGTGCCATGCAAATGCAGGAACAAGAAAGTGGAATAAACCTCTTCCCTGTTAATTTAACTGTGCACCTAAATTAGGGCCTGTTGTGTCCACTGACAAATTCTGTTTTCTCCTTGGTTGAAGCCAGTCTGATCAAATTGTGTTTGGAAACGGTTTCAAATGTGAAATGAGTTCAGTAAGGAAGTGTGTGGAGTGTAAAGTAACAGTGGAGATGTTAAAAACCTAGCATGAATGTCTGGAAACAAAAGTCCTCGTTAATAGTTATGGAATTGATTTAAGAGATTTTAAGTTAAGTCAAACATTCCCATGCTGTTGAGACACCGCTCAACTGAACTGCCTTGTGCTCGGAGCTGCTGCTGGTGTTTTATTTGCTGGGAAGTTTTTCCTGGTAACTTCTGTGATATTCTGATGGAGATTGTGGGTGATTTATTAAAAACTGAGGATGTTTTTGCCCAAATAACAGTGATATCTCTTAGAGAGACTGTGTGTGTTATCATGTTGGCCTTGTTTGGGATACACCTTATCAGCACCAAGCCAGAAAACATTTATTTTGAATATACTCACTGGAGGCTGCTGGATGAAGTTCTTACGATAAAGTTCTTTAGGAAGTATTTCACAGAAAACAAATGAATATATTTTCTAATTAACATAAATCAAATTCTCATAAGTACCTGAATGTGTAGGCTACCACAGCGAGACACTGAAAATTGTGTTTTAAAACTAAGTCCTTTTTCTTATAGTTTTTTCTAAAAAAGTCACAAATTAATGTCACCAGCTCTGTTTGATACAAGTACTTTGGGTTTTTTAGGTCAAAATTCTCTGGTCTGATCTAATTCTCCTTTGCAGGCTGGTAACCCTGATAATGCAAAACAGTAAATCCTGATCGAGATTAATGATTTTATTGAGATTGATCATTCCAGATTGAGATCAGAAAATGTTTCAGTATGTGCTACAAAAAGGAGAGAAAAATATCATGACGATAGAAGCAGTTTTCCCCAGAACTGGTGGGCTGCTAGAGTTAAGGATTAAAGAGGTGATGTATTAATTATTAATCACTTTATTTTGGGCTAAAATTGCTCATTAAGAATTTTATTCATAAAGCAGGCAATGTGAAAAGTTAGAGGAGTAGAGTGGCGGGAGGTGTTTGCTGACATTTCCACTCATTGCAACAGAAGCTGCATTCTCTGGAAAGCAAAAAATACATTTTCTTTGTGATTTATAGGAAGATGCTTAAAGTAATTCAGCTTGATACATAGGTCTTTCAGGAATGATTAAATGCTCAAAGAAGAAATGGATGCATGCTTTAGGTTATTATATTCAGGCTGGTCAATTTCTGGTGACACTTTCTGTTTCATTTCTATCTGTTGCTCTGAAAAGCCAGAACCCAATAAATGATGAACAAACCTGAAAGAGAACCTTAGCAAACAGCAGAAGCCTTTAATGATCAGAGTATCTTCCTGGCCAGGCCCCATTGCCTTTAGCATCTCTGCTGAAAGGAATTCATACCTGACAAGAGAGGCAATTTGTTTGCTGAATGACAGCAAGGCAATGTCACCACTGGTAGTAAACTGATGACTCTATTCCTTATTCTCTTGGCAGGTCTTATTATTATGAACGTTGAAGTAATCAGTTCCCTGTCACTTAACAAACTTTCCTTTCCTTTCCTTTCCTTTCCTTTCCTTTCCTTTCCTTTCCTTTCCTTTCCTTTCCTTTCCTTTCCTTTCCTTTCCTTTCCTTTCCTTTCCTTTCCTTTCCTTTCCTTTCCTTTCCTTTCCTTTCCTTTCCTTTCCTTTCCTTTCCTTTCCTTTCCTTTCCTTTCCTTTCCTTTCCTTTCCTTTCCTTTCCTTTCCTTTCCTTTCCTTTCCTTTCCTTTCCTTTCCTTTCCTTTCCTTTCCTTTCCTTTCTTTCCTTTCCTTTCCTTTCCTTTCCTTTCCTTTCCTTTCCTTTCCTTTCCTTTCCTTTCCTTTCCTTTCCTTTCCTTTCCTTTCCTTTCCTTTCCTTTCCTTTCCTTTCCTTTCCTTTCCTTTCCTTTCCTTTCCTTTCCTTTCCTTTCCTTTCCTTTCCTTTCCTTTCCTTTCCTTTCCTTTCCTTTCCTTTCCTTTCCTCAAACAGCCTGATTTCAGCTGCACACTGTATTATTTATGGGTTGTTTTTTACTAATCCTTGCTGGCCTAAAACATTGCAATAATCTTACAATCTAGGTAGACATATGACCCATAATAAGCCTAAGGAAGAAGTGACAATGCCAATAATCATTGCTGAAGGCGGTTTTATAGCTTTGTAGAGCTGCAGGGGTCCTCCACTAATTTAAAGAAAACAGTAAAGTGGATAATTCAAGGACCTTATTTTAGTAAAAATTTATTTTCTACTGAAATTGGTGTGAGGCAGATTTTTCTTTTCTCTTAACTATCTGCAAGTATTTAGAACCCCTGTGGTGTCCTGGACTGCCTCTTCCTATATGGCATTCTGTCAACATGGTGTTTATCAAATGCACCCAACCTGAGACTACTTTGTCTCCTTGTTCTCTCTCTGGGATTGCTTAACTAAAACCACTAATTACAAAGCAGCAGCCAGATGATTTCAACTGATCTTAAATTGCAAAAACTGCTGGAAAATATTGGACAGGATAAAGCAAGATATCTCTTGACAATTTTGTGTAGCCTTAGTGAATACTTGGAAAGTGATCCTCAATTTGCCAGTAGGATGGTGAAGAAGTGTGTGCCTTTTAGTTCAGATCAAATGTTCTCTAAATCTTTTGCTCCCTTCCATTTTCTGAAATGGTTTGGGAGTATTAAACTGGGTTTTTTCTCAGTTAAAATAAAATCAAGGATTCAGAGGGATACTTGTGCTTCAGTGAAGAGTGGTTTTGATCAATTGGGACCAAACTGAATCTAAACTGAAACTCTGAAAGATACAGGGCGAAGCCACTATTGTTGGTCAGCAATCATTTCCCTGTGGTCCAGCTGCAGACCACTGCACAGAATCCAGGCTCTTCTGGGATTTGAGCCTTCTCTGTGTTGATGCTGTGGTTTAAACTTTGTCTCTTCCAGTTCAGTTAATTTCAAATATTCTGCCCAATGAAATGTAACAACATAAGAAACCAGAGATCTCGTCTTCCACTGTGGATTTTGAACAATGTCTGTCTTTAGCTGGGTTGGGTCAGAGCAGTGGATGCCTCCTCTCATGTTTATTAAATTCCAGGCAGTTATTCCCACGGTAGACTGTTAAGACTGTGCCTTTTTTTAAATTGTAGTTTTTTGTTGTAGTTGTTTTTTAAAGGCACTTTAGGCAAGAGCTATTAAAAAAACAAACAAACAAAAAACCCACAAAAACCCACAAATAACAAGGAAAATCCTATAAAGAAACAAAGATGGGTAAATCCCTCTGTGCTAACTTTCAGGGAAGAGTCCCAAGGTAAATGGTGTAGCTGGCTTTGGCAGTTGGTGATTTACAGGAACACTGATTTTCAAGCTCAATTGGAGCCTCACAGCTGTGCCTTGTGGAAAGTATGTGCAGGTTGTGAAGAGTCACGGAGACAAAGAGGTCATCTGCTCCATTAGAGGGAGAGCAGTTCCAAAATAACTGCAGCTGTATTGGCATTAACCACGTATTGCTTCTGCACTTCTTGATTCTTAGCAAAAGAAGCAGGTGTCTTGCTGTAAAAACTTTTTTTTTGTGCTGTCTTGAGAAATTATTATGAGACTGACAACTAGAGAGGTCTCCAGTTGAAAAATCAAATATAAAATAAACTGTGAAAGTCTTGGAAACTTTGGTAACTTACATTCAAAAACGTCTTCAAAATAGAAGCTGACCATTATGAAACTGTGTATGCAAGAGGTCTTCAACAGGGTGGAAAATATTCTTCTAAGTTTAAATATCTCTTCATAAATATATCAGAGACCTTGTAAATTTTTAACTTAGAGTGAACTTCTTTCTGAAGACATTTTAACTACTTTTTTTCTGATTGAATTGATACTTCCAAGATGAGACATTCCCTTGGCTCCATCCCATTTGCTTCTTCTTTCTTTCTGCTGCAGTTCATGTTTTGCACTTTGAGTGGAGGAAGTTTTTTCTGCCTTCTTACTACTTCGGTGAAATTGGGTAATCTTTAACGGGCTGAATAACTCTGTGTCACATAAGTAGAGTTGCTATTGTTAAGTATGTGTGTTTGCTATTGAATGAGCAATTTGCAAGATCTGTGGCAAAAATTACAGATACAGAACTGGAGCTATAGCATAAGCATTTACCATTTGCTGTAGTCTGTGTTGTATCTAGAACTGGTATAAAAAATTCATGTAACAGTTGCGACTGTAACATTCTACAGTCTGAATTTTCCTTATTACTGCAAGTGTTTTCAGATATGTCTCTTTAGGAATTTAATCAAAGACAGAAATTCTGAAGCATCTGCTCTGGAAATTCCTGACTGACTAAAATAATTCCTGGACATGAACAGCAGGGCTGCACATTACAGCTCCATTGCAGTATTTGGCAGTGTCTATTTTAGAGGGTTAAATCAACACTTGTTGAAATATTGGTATCTGAAATAAAACATGCACATTGATATTGTTCAGGAGGGTTAGGGTATCTTTCATCTAGAACATTACTGGTTTGCTAGATTAAATGTTGAGATGTTACGAGGTGTTAAGTCTGTTTCTATGAATTTCTAGATCACTTTGAAAAATTCACTTAATATTTTGTGGGTTTTTTTCAAAACCAAAAGAAAACATATACAGGATGATTATGCTTATGTAGGGTGAGGATGATTTGTTTAATTGATACCTCTGTAGTCTTTGTGCTTTGAAGAATTAATTACTTAGCTGCATTTGAATGAGCTATAAAATATTGTCAAGCATATTTAGTCTTAAAAAAATCAAACCAACAGCAAAGGACAATAATCCAAGACAGATCCAAGAATAATCAGTGGGTAGACAGAAATTATCTGTTTTAGGACTGGACAGTTAATATTTTAGATGCCATCTTTCACTCTGGCTGAGCATCTAGTTCAGGATAATGTGTATGTAAGTAAAGCTAAAAAAAATATCCTGCTCATCACTTACTGAGAGGTTTGAGATGACTCTTTTCATTCAAGAAATAACAAAACTCAGAGTGGGGCTAATGATTGTGGTAACAGGCATAATATGATGGATATATCATGTGTAACGTGGCGCTTGCCTTTTCCCACAGTGACACTTGAATAGAAACAGTAATAGAAATGTCTCTACTTCACCTTTAGAGAACCTGTTGGCCTCTCAAGTTTAAAATGTTCATGTTTCCTCTTATTAGCATCTGTTGGGATAAATGAAGTGAAATGATTGCTACCTTATTCTACTTAACAACCTATTTAAATTTAAATGGTGATGTACATGGGTATATACTGTCCTAATTTGGCTTTCTACAATTTTTACCAAACAAAGCATCTTGTATTGGAAATGAAGGTGGGCACCATTTTTCTATAAGGATGAATTAGCTCAATGGCTAAAACATGTAAAAAAACCCACCCAAACAAACAAACAAACAAAAAACAGGAAAGAGAAGAAATGATGTTTCACAAAAAAACAGACTGGTAAGGAAACCAAACCTAGTCTGTGGCTTCTACAGGTCTGAGTCTCCGGAGTCTTTATATTTTGGAGGCATCACCAGGGGAGGGGGAAGAGGACATAAGACAAAACTTTCCAGACAAAAGAGAAATCCAGATCTTTATCTTTCATCCTCTAAAATATATTTACTGGAGCTGTTTATCCTGGCAGGCACCAGAAGTGTTTTCTGAAGGTTTCCAGGTGTTCTTGAGAGACTTCAGAGTAGAAATATGGTATTAGCTCTGCAATTGTGTAGTGTTGTTCTCACCTGGAGGGTTTTGGAAGTTTCTCACTGGTTACTTGCTCTGAAAGCCTGGGAGATAATTGCTTGGTGATCCCATTGTGTTGTGGATTCTTCTCTTCAGTGATTTGGATGGCTGTGACACAAGGGAGGTGGAATCTGGCATTGAATATTCTGCCCTGGAAGGGGCTATAGGGAAGCAGTGATGGTGAGAGGAGCTCCAGGGTGCTGGCGGGGAATTCCTGGGGAGCAGCCAGGGTGGATCCCATGAGAGAAGGAAGGGGGTGAGGGGTTATGAGTGAGGCCCTGCTTTATCTTCCAAGCACCCTGTTGGGGGATCTGCCATTCTCAGATTTGGGCCGATATGTCTCTTCAGGTGCCAGGACAGTAATTGTGAGTGGAACCCACTCTGCTTATCTCCAGGCAAAACAGTGTGCAGTGGCATTCACT
The DNA here is from genome assembly GCF_021018805.1 of Prinia subflava. NCBI lineage: Eukaryota > Metazoa > Chordata > Aves > Passeriformes > Cisticolidae > Prinia > Prinia subflava. The sequence continues at coordinate 19,233,166 of NC_086283.1, read as the reverse complement.
ACTGTCATTATTTCAGTACAGGCTCTAAGTTATAGCTTTAACATGTGGGTGTTAAGTGTTTTACACAGCTGTAATTGCAAATCTATATAATTAGATGCAGAGTCTCTTCAAGATGCTGACCTCTGCCTAATAACACAAACCAATTTTTATTGATGGTGGTAATCTAGATGGCTGGTAATAGATAACTGAAAGGATGGGAGAGTGAGAGAAATGAAATAAACACTGAACTTCAACTCTCACTGCAAGTAGGTTTCGTTTAGTAATTTAATCATTGGAGTTCAGTAGAAGGCCTACTTGCTGTCTTTTATCTGGAGTGCTGAACAAGTTCTTCAGCTTCAAAAAGAGGAAGAAAAGCTGTGAGAAAAATGCTTGAATGTGTTTTTAAAGTAAGGAACCCACAACAAGCAATTTCTGACAAAAACCATAAAACAAAGTTTCCATTCTTTCTTAAAATAAAGATACACCCACATGGACTATTAGAGTCATGTCAGTCATAAAGCATCTTTGTAGTTCTGCAATTATGTTGTACCTATGGCATCTAAAATTTTTGAGAGACTGGAGAAGGTTACTTCATTAAAAAAATTAAAAAAGTAAAAAAAACCATTTGGAGCTGTACATTTGAGATATTGATATTCACAATAGTTGTATAATTGAAATAAATTAAATTGGTTTTGTACAGTTAAGCACTTCAGTACATTCCTTTATTTTTCTTATTAACTTTGAGATACTGCACACTTTATTATCTAAGCTGGTGCACATATATATATATATAAAATTATAGAGTACAAAAAGGGATAGATGTTAATTATAAGTTATGGTTTTATTTATATACTAAAACTATGAAGATTGATAAAATACTCATAAATTGTTTTGCAGGCTGTGTTATACCCTGTAAGGGAAAAAATAAACCATAGTCTTTTAAAAATTATTGATATTTTACAGTGTGCTGGCACCCAATACCACCTGACTTAATATAAATAAACAGCAGCATAGACATCTCTGGTTGTGTTTCATAAAGATATTGGGCACAAAAGATGAGCTTTGAGAGTTTCTTGGGAAAGCAGGTCTGGGCTGAGAGGTTTGGGTTTATTCCAACACAAACAGAACAGCAGGCTAGGGAATTTCAAAGACTTTCAGTGCAGTTGGAAGTGTTCTTACTTTGTGACCACAGTTGTCACTGAGTATAGACAAAGCCATTTCCCGCTGGTGGGACATTCCTGCTCATACCCGTTTGTGGTGAGCAAATTTACTCTGGCCAGAACAAGTCTCCTGGTGACAACTTCTATAAAATGTGGTTATCATCCTGCCAAATACCACAGAGCAAGCTCCATTCAAATAGGCATGTATCCTATTGATAAGAACAGGGCATATGCCTTTATTAATATTCAGCTCTTTATTAAAGTGATCAGCTCATTATTAAAATCATCAGCAAGATTGCAAAGTCCGATCGGAGTTTTCCACGCTACTGCAGCCATCTGAAGGAGCAGGTGCTGTCCCAGTGGATGCTGAGTCCTTGATCCCATAGAAACAGCTGGCAGTTCTCTCTGGTCAACCATCAGAAGGCAGAGCACTAGCAGTCAGCTCTTTGCCCTCAGGGAAAAGTTTCAAGAGTTTCCCATTCTCTGCATCAGTCAGCTCAGCTGGCCAGTTCCCATTCCATTCAGGCTCCTCACAGCTCATGGCCAATCTTCAAACCAGGCCAGGAGGTGCATCCACTCCCCGCTCAGCCAGGGCACTATCCCATTCTCTTCTGACGAATCCAGCTTCCTGTCCTGGGGTGCAGTATCCCCCAAAAAACCTCCCAGGATCCACGGGGGCGGCCCTGCCCTATCTGCATATCCAAATGCATATGCATGTGTCCTGGTCATAGCCGAAGTTACTCTTGCTAAATGAGGTAGTTACAAAGGACAATAGGGCTATCTAGGTGTGGGCAGCTTCTTTTCACATTTCAATTAGGTAGGGGAAAGTTGCCAGGCAACTTTCCTTCAGGGCAGCTCTCCCTACTCAGATTGTCTGGGGTGTGGGGGGGTGTTACTCTAGCCAGGAGAGGGTCAGTTGTGGGGTGGTTGTTTTTTTTTTTTTTTTTCTTTTCTTTCGTTCCTAACACTATCCTAGGCATTTCTGAGAGAAAACAAAACAAAAAAAAGGATATTTACAGGTGTGGGATTTTATACCATTGTTTTAAATTGTTAGGAGTCTCATAAAGAAAGCCCCCTTTATACAGCATTGATAAAAAGGGTTTAAAAATCAGATTGCAGAAGATACTTTTCCTTACACATGACTTTTTTCATGGGATGGTGACTTCAGCTGAATAGTTGAGAGAAACATAAACACGTCTGTGAGTGTATGTGTGAGCTATAAATGCCAGCAAACCTCCAGCCTGGGAAAGCAGAGTTAGAGAGGGAGGAATGGATGCAGGCATGGATTTGCTGTGCTAGAGATACTTCGTCTGGAAATGAGAATACTGACCATGACCTAGAGCTGAGCCTATTCTCTCACAAAATCCTAGACTGTAGGAAAGATTTTAGCTTTGCAAGAATCCCTGAAAACATGTAGTCTGTTCGGATTTATCCCCAACAGCAGGGATTGGGGGATTGTTAGCAGATTATAAATCCCTGAATTGTGGTTTTCCCTGGATCTGTGTGGAGCAGTTGTGGAGGACAGCCAGCAGGACATGTTCCAGGGTTGAGTCTTTTCCTGCAGCTCTGCAATTCCTGTTTCCTCTGAGTTATAGAGCAGTAAATGATTCTGATGGAGAACCTGTCAGTAACTTTTAACACTGGGTTCACAAGGCCAAGGTCAGCACAGGTTTTTTTGATCTCAGCAGCATGAGCTCTGTGCCAATCTCAGGAATTCACGTTTCAAGCTCAGGAGTGTGTGGCGTGCCAGGGACAGGGTGTTTGTGGTTAATTTCTCCGGGTTTATTGGCACACTACTGACTGATAATGAAGGGGGTGATTTATGAATGCTGAGGGCATGGGTAGGATGAACCTGTTGACATCTAAAAGCAGCAAAGAGCGCGTTGAGCCCCAGGAAACTGTAAAAGCTTTTTGCACTGGTGGATGTGTGCTGTGCATTAGGGAGCTGACCTTAGCACCCCAGCACATTTAATTTTATCTTTCTTTTAAATTCTCTGAAACATTTTCTTTTTTTTTTTTTTTTTAACTTCATGTTAAAACTATTCCAACTTAGAGATTTCTCTCATGAAACTTGTAGTTGATATCTCTGAGAGTCAAACTAATTTTATTTATTTCACCCATGGAGTTGAGAGCTGAACACCACATGCTCTGCAATTACAGGCCAACAGTAGTTGCAGATACTCAAGTGCCTGCTCCTACCTAATACTTGCAGGATATTCAAGTAGATTTATATATAGTGTTTGTATATATATATATAAAATACTTGCAATATTGTATATTATATACTATCATATATATATTTATATATTATATATAGTGTGTGTATAGATATAAAATACTTGCAGAATTATATATATTATATCTTTTATACATTATATATTATATCTTTTATATATTATACATTATATATATATTATATATATATATTTAATATATATATAAATTGCAGGATAGTCAAGTATCCTGCTCCTACCTAATGGTTTCCTCTTTTAACCACTTGTGTTATTGCTGAAACACAGTTTTCCATGCTGTGTTAACTTACTGAAATAGCAGCTGTACAATGGTTTGGTGATTCCGCAGGTTTTGCTGGTGCTGTGGTCATGAGCCCGTCGAGGTTTGGACATGGGTTGTGATGGGACCCAGGGAGTGCTGTGCCATCCCCACACCCCTAAAGTCATGTCCTTAGAGCTAGTGAAATTAAGTCACTGGAGCACACACATCTTGGCAGAGCTCTCTTGTCAGCAGGAGCCCTTGTGCTGTTCAGGGCTGCTTGGCCCTGGAGACGAGCCAGGCTTTGCCAGCTCACATCCAAAGTGTGTGGACAAATGCAAATCTGCACAAACAAGGAACACTGTTGCTAAAACTGTAAAGAACATGAGAGCTAGCATGGGCAAATGTGAGTTGTTTATGGAAAAATGTGTTGCAAGTGCCACAGGGTGAAATTATCACTTATAAAGATCTCATTGACACAGCCTAGAATAGCTTAAAGGTGCTGGAAAATAAAGTTCTGCACTGTTCTCTGGAGATCATGTATATTTTGCCTTAATTTTTATAGCTCTGAATATTGTTGCTCTTTAATGTTGAGTTGTGAAATCCTTGATGTGCTCCACACTCCAACCAACACTGCACAAGATTAATTGTGAAAAAAAGAAAAACAACCCCATAATAATTTAATTTAATCCCTCCACTTCTTCAACTAGATTTTTGTGAGCAGTCACTGTATAACTCACTGGACCTACAAATACACCTGGGTGTCAGTACACAGATTGTCTGCTTTTCATTTTCTTCTAAGATGAACAACACCATTTATTCTAATATTTCTGTAGGAGAGATATGTTTACTCTATCTGTATCCATTGTCTTCCTGTCTTTCTCACTTACCTGATGATGTGGCGATCTTTCAAAGCACAAAACCATCTCAAATGAAGTTGTGGACTTGCTCCAAGAGCTCTGAGCAGCTCAGCCTTAATTGCCTTGATTCTGGTCAGGATAGTTGAGGTACAGAAGGTACTCTCTTAAAAAATAGAGCTTTTGACTGATTCTAGCCATTAGTCAGTTGAAATCAAGTCCTAGGCACAGGAGTTTTTTGGTGTTTTTTTGTTGTTGTTGTGGATTTTTTGTTTGTTTGATTTTTGGTTTTGTTTTATTTTTTTGTGGGTGTTTGTGTGGGTTGGGGGTTTGTTTTCCTTTTTCATGTTTTTTTGTTTTTTTTTTCCTGTTATACTCTAATAGTGAGGCAAGTCAAGCAAAGTGAATTATTCCCAAAATGTGAGATGGAAAGGCATTTGCTAAGAGAAGTGCTCACTGTGGTGGATGTTGGTCTGTGTGAGAGGGTGGGTTTGAGGAACTTCTTCGCATGTGGCAGCGAGGTCTCAGTGTCCCAGCCATGCTCCAGCTCTGATGGAAAGTGATAGCAGCCAGACTGGGAGGACTGAGAGGTCAATTGGCTCTGTCTGAACCCAGCTGTGATGGCAAATGCTTAATCCTAAATCAATCTTTCTCCATTGCCACGGAGAAATGCAAATAAAGGGTGATTATAGCTTTCCTCTTGCAGGCAAGAGGTGAGGCTTCACAAAAGTTTCAAGAGTCAAAGGATTGATTTGTTGTGGAGGATAGTTAGAGGAGACAGCAAATCAATTTACTGAAGCCCGAAGTTTGTGGGAGGGTCTGAGAGGACCTCTGGCTAGGGAGGACTAAGTTAAATGATGCCCCAAACTAAAATGATGTAGATAAAGGTGGACATTCATGAAATGAAAGGAAGGGATGTGGAATTAAATGCAGATCTAAAGCAGTAAAGAATCTACTCTCGTGGTTGGGAATTTATGATAGAGGTAAATTAAAGAAGCCAATTGTTGGCAGAAAGTTGCTTGAAGAGGTTTTATAAGCTAGGGATAGCGTCATAAAGACTGAGAAAGTAAGGGAAAGGAAAAAAACAAGTTAAAATGTGCTTCTGGGAGGAAAACGTTACCATTTTTTAAAACTGGTCTGATTTCTGGTTGAGATATCATATTAAACTTTTGTAAGGAGATAGCTTTTTAAGGCTTAACTTGAGCAGTGAAATATACTTTAGAGCCGTTTTAGTCTTTTATTATAAGATTTTTTCACACTAATTTTTGCTGAAATCAACTGGTTTCCCTAAAGTGAATATCAGTGAAATCTCTACAGTAGATAATTTCTTTAAACTAAGAGGTAAATATAGGAAAAATTTTCTTTAAATAATGTGATATTATTTATATAATGCTATATATTTATAGGCATAATCTGAATGGAAGTTGAAATATGAATTCTGTATTATTGGTATTTTGTCTAGGAAAAATGAGTCTCTATTCTCTGTGTGATGAGTTGGATACAAGGAGAGAGACAGTTGAATCTGTGGTGTGATTCATTGAGAGTTAGGAATAGAAATATAATAGGAAACGTTTCTATCATCTATTTACTGCTTTTGGCCTTGCTAAAATTGTTTAAAAAGAGACTAAAAATTCACAGATGTAACCCATTTCCTTAAGAAGTCCCACGGAAGAGAGATGCAAGGTTATGTAAAACTCCTCATTCTCAGGATTCAGGACAAGGCAGGATTAGGTCGTTTGTCTTGCAGTTGATGTTTATCATACATATTTAACACAGAAAATAGTTTTGCATTTTTTATTTGATCTTCAGCTTTCCAGAAGTCTTCCTCCATTGCTGTTGATCTTTTGTCTCACGTCAGTTGCATGACACGTGCTCATTTTGCCGCGTGTCATAAGCTGGCGGTTTTGAGGGAACTCTTTCATGTCATTTCCTTTGTCATGTCATTTACCACTTTTATTAATCATTTTAGCTGTGATTTTATATTTGCTGTGGTTAAATTTCCCTAGTATAATCAGTGTTTGTCTACAAAGGAGAACAAATGTCTTTTCATTCCCTGATTCAAAAGGTTTGTCTTTTTTGGGCTCTTCAGTTAATACATTAATCAACAGTGTCTCAGAGCACCCACTGGCTGAGCAGCAGTGACATTTTTCCTTCTTCTCATTTTCCTTTTTACTCCAACTCTTTGTTTGCTCAAGAAAGAAAATGTGCTGACAGTTGTAGGCTGTTGTCAGCACAGGTTCCTTGGGCTGGCCGACAGGAACCTTGCTGAGGGCTATTTGTGCCACTGCTGCATCAGAGGTGGACACAGGGATTTTGGAGGACATGAAAAGCTCATGATGTTCAGTCTTTGAGTTCCACTTCACTCATACTGAGCAGCTCTCAGCTCCAGAGAGCACAGCCAGGGACTGCACTGCTCGTCCTTGCCTGGAAAATTCCATTTGGTTTTGTCTACATGTGTTACACGGCCTCTTCTTTCTTCCCAACTGCTCCTTTGGAGATAAGCTTTCAAGAGTAAAGAAAGGAAAAAATATTATTGTTACCTTGAAATGCTGAGGCTTTTATATATGTAGAATATATCATAACATCTTTACATCCTTGTAATAAAGGTGTTTTATCTTTATTTACATTGTAATAGAAATGGTAAGACTACTTAAAGAATTGTGGGACAAATCTTTAGGTTGTTTCAATATGTTTTGTTTGATTTCTCTCTGTGATTATGTTTCAATTCACACAGAACACAAAGCTGAACTTGAATTTAAAAGATCAAATAGTCTGTAAAAACAAAGCATACAGACCCAGAATATTTTGGAGTATTTTTGTAGGGTTTGATGATTTGGGGATTTGGTTTGTTTTTTGTTTGTTGGGTTTTTTTCTTCATTCACCCTTGCACCACTGTTGTTGCTAGAAAAGTCACTTGATACGAGTTCTGATCTTTCAGTTCAGTGAGTAATTCATGAAGGTAGGAAGTGGAATAATAGAAAACAGAGCATAATCTGATAAGGTTTAAGGGTCACTGTCATGTAAATTGTGGAAATGTTTCATATTCCTTAAGAGGAATTCCTGAAGAATGTACACCAGGAGATTTAGTGCAGTAACCCAGAGACAACAGATTTTTTTTATTTTATGGAATAATACATCATAGGTATTAAAGAAGATCATACAAGACATGCATAATAATCTTTATAAGTGAAATTATTCTCAATCTGTTGCCTCTGGACAGAGTAATACACTTTTATAAAAGTATTTAATTAATAAAATCAGTTACTATGTCAGATTTCACTGTCATATGTTATTGTACTGAATGTGTGCTTAATCTAAGACAAGAAAGAATTCATTGTAAACATGTAAAAATTCATAGAAATCCAGTGATGGCCACATTCCATGGGTTTTGCTTTCACATGTTCCAAATGTTTGATTGCAGATCTCTCACGTGAGAGATGCAAACACTTCGCCTTGCATCAGAATGATGGCTTAATGGTTTTTATCTCCTTAACTATTTCTAAGAGCTCAAATTATTCCTGGAATTTGCCATCTGGGAGAGTGAAAGCAATTGCCCCTAATAAACAAATTGCCGTTTTCCTTAATACATGCAAGAGCTCTGTGTAAAAAACAGCGGAGACAATATTGACATTGTTTTCCTTAACCCGTTAAGATGCATTGTTCTCTGCAGAATGAACAAAAGAGTGATTTAAAGTCAACTTTGGTTTTGTAAGTTCATTGTATGACTTCATCTGCTGTGGGGGACACTCAGTGCTGGCCACCATAGGAGCAGGTGACCTCTGCCTCTGCTGCCTGACCCTGCTCTGAGCAAAGCTCTGGTCAGAGCAGGGACAAGATCACAGAGGAAACCGAGGCACTTCTTGTATTAAATATTTAACATTCACATTTAATATTTGACATTTAAAGCCAAACCAGTATCTGGGCCAAGGAGACTTGTAATGATATCTAGAATATAATGATAACACATCTGTGTTATAAGAACTGCCCTGAATATCCGTGAGTGGGATTGTAAACCCTCCAAAGAGCAGAGACTCAAACGAAGAATGCTTCTGAGCCTGCCTGGTTTGCACTGCTGTCCTGCCTCCACGTCCCAAGGACACAAATCTGCCATAGTTATGGAGACACTCCTGAGCCAGGTAGATTGTGGCACTGGTGAACCTTGGACTCAGTCTGTCAGGGCTTCCAAAATCTCTTTATTCAGTGCAGCTTCCCCAGCTTGCTGTGGCTTCTGATGAATTTTATGTTCCCTCCTTCCAGAAAGGCAACACAGCAGACGCATTATATAGGTCAGCCAGAGAAATAATTTTGCAATGTTATTATTTGTTATGTTTAGCTGAAAAAATCACAATGGTTATAAATTTATGATTCTTCTTGACATAGAATGACTATTCTCTTGACAGCAAAGTACAGCAAAAGCTGTGACATCAAGGTAGAATTTTTCCTGTAACTTCAGAAGGGATTTCTAGCAAAGGGTGAGTATGAGTTTGGTATAACACAGGAGTATTGGGGGAAATGTGACGGGGCTTTGTGGACATCTGTGATGGCACTTTCCTATTAGGAACAAGAGAACGACAATATTTGCACTGTTTTTCTTGATGGGAGGCTGACGTGCAGAGCTGCCCTCAAGAAGGGAAGAAGCAGCAGCAAGGCTGACAGGCACCAGTTTCTTGATGGTGCGATACAAATTTTAATGTATTTTGCAAAAAAAAAAAAAGTGGAGATTTTGGACTCTAACCTGACCACATGCAAAATATCAAAAGACCTCTATATTTTTCCCAGGCTGTGCTGCTCCAGCCCACAGGCATCCTTGGCTTAAGTGGGTGATGGATCCTCCTTACACGGATATGCCTTGGAGCAGCTGGAGCCACTCTTTCCTCCCCTGACCGTCAGGCCTCCCACCTACCTCCCTCTGCTCCTCCCTCTTTTACAGGTCACATTCTTTGCATCCAGTCTGAATTCTGTGCCATAGGTTAGGACACAGGCTGAATAATTTACTCAGTGTCGTGATAAGGAACAATGAAAAAATTCCAACATATTTCCTCATCTCTCGAAGGAATTATTTATGGTCACGGTGCCTGTTCTGGACACACTTCTGCCACCTGAAGAACAATCTGACTTTTTATTTTACTATCATATACTCAAAGCTACAATATGTGCTAGAAAAATCAAACATACTTTATAAGACGAATAGTCACAGCTGGGGATAAGGAATATAAATAGGATGGCATCAAATGAAAAGAACTGATGATCCAACAAGGCTTCTATAGATCATGTTGTCTAATGTCAGGAGAATTGCAGATTAGTCTTGCTGCTCTTTATGAGTAAGCCTATTTATCAACTTTCTGGAAAAATCTAATTTAAGGTGGCACATTTTCCTTAGTTCTGCCTCACTTCAAAGCTTAAAGTGTAGAGGTTGGTCAGCCATTCTCCCCTGGCTGTAATCACTGTGTGAGGTTCCTATCCAGGCCTTTCTCCAGCAACCAGGTCCTCGCTACTCCTGGCTGACTCTGATAACGTAATTTTGGTTTGCTTGATTAGCAAAAAAACTAGGAAGCCTTAGCTTTTAAAAACTTTATCCAATTCAGACTTAATGTTCAGAGAGAAAGAGCAATTTAAATTGCAAATGTTCTTTGTAAGAGGCTGGATTTCTGTAAAGTATAACTTGATCATGCCATAGAGAAAGAAGATGACAAGCTCTAAAAAAAAAAAAATCCCCCACATTTGGACAATGTGGATCCAGGTGGGGCTCTGCTGTTTTTCCTGAATAACCTACAGAAAGTGAAACTATTTTTATGACAGGATATAACAAGAAATGTGAATTTTAACAACTCTGGAGGAAATACGCAGGAATGTAAAATTTCGTAGTGTTGCTACCGTGTACTACATTTTTAACATGATGCTTTATATCCAAGTCATAAAACGGATTTGTGTACATTTATATTTGTTCCTTAAAAGCTAAGTAGAGCTCAGGCAAGTAAAACAAGCTGTTTGATATTATGTTCCTTTTTCCTCCCTTTCACTTGAAGCAAGAATACCTTAGCATCTAACATCACATTAGTTTTATATATGTAAATACTTTCAAGCCAGAACATGTAATGTAGGCATATTTTATCGGTTATTACCACTAAGATTTTTACATATATGAGCTAAAAAACCTCAGTGTTTGTGAAATTTGATGTAATTTTTTTCTCCTTTAGGATTATCTGATTTAGTGGGAAATCCTCTGCTCTTATATCAGAAGACATTTAACTGTGCATTGATTAGGAATTTCTTTATCATATTTGAAATCTGGGAAACTTGCTTAAATTTATAAACAAAGATATGCAAGATAAAACAGAAGGATAACACAGTTTCTGATTGTAATTTAAATAAAACCAGTTGTGCAAAAGTCTTTACTAGCATATTCTCACAAGCATTTTTCTTAGACATTTTAAAATGCTGCTATTCTTACAGGAAGCTTTAGGATAAATCGGTATAATTCCTGTGTATGACATTTTGAAAAGACCAAGGCTGTGAATATCACACCTGTTTGCTTTTGAGTCAAAAGCTTTCACATGCAGAAAATGTTTCAATTAAAAACAGAAAACAAACAAACAAAAAAACCCCAGAAACAAATAAACAAACAAGCAAAAAAAAAAAAAAACAAAAAACAAAAAAAAACCCAAAAAACAAAAAACAAAAAAAAAAAACCACAAAAAAACCACCCCAAAGTAAAACAAAACAAAAGTTTGAGAAGAAGGAAGTCATTTGACATTACTGCACTGCATTCAGAATTGTGTAGAGGAAAAGAAAATTTATGCAATTTCAATAGGCTGCTCACTCATAGCTAAATAGACTTAAGCATCTGCATCACCTGTTTAAAAAAAAGAAAAAAAAATGATAAGCCACAAATTTAGTATCATATTCCTGTATCATCTTGCAGACTTGGTGGTCTCAGTCTCTTGATTTTTTTGCAGTTTTGCTACTGCTGGTTACTGAACACCTGGATTTATTATCTGTTGTTCCCACTTCGACTTTCTTATCATGTGGTGTCTGAAATCTGCTATTCTGTCTACTAGGATTTTAGTTGGGAAGATAACTGAGTAAGATGGCAAACACAAATACCAGGTGGAAAGATTTTCTACATGGGTGTAGTGACTTTTCTTCGTGCTTTCCCATATGAGCTGGATTTGATTTACAATTAAAAGTATATATATGTGCTTGTAAGATTAGTGAGCATTTTAATTTTTAATGCTACATACACTGACATATCCCTTGGGATTCACAGGAAATCCTTTCTCCTTGCATAAAACCAACAAGATGCATTTACCCTAAAATTGCCCTTGAAATAGATACTTTTTCTAGTAGTATTTAGAATAATTTCTCCCTAATGACATCTCCTTTGTGGTACAGTGCTTGATCATTGAATCCTGAAGTGCAGATTCAGGGTTTTTTGCTTATGGTTGAGTTTCTTTACAGAACCATTAAGAAAAAGCTTTTGCCCAGTGAAGATTCACCATGTAGAGGTGGATTTGGCTGCTGTAGAAAGAGCATTGTTCTTCTGTGGATGACCTCCTTGTACAGAATGATAGTTTTATCCTTCTCTACATCATTATGTTTGCTGTACAAAAATCCTGCTGTGCTACTTCATAATAACATGTAATCTTCTTGCTCAGTTTAGCTGAGATTTAAGGAGCCGCTGTTCATGGAAGCAGTTTTCTAAAGTCTGATCTATAATTTACCAGCATCAACCAGGCAAAAGAGCAAGAGGCTTTATAAGAGGGATACAGCCCTTAAAACTCTTAAATGAAGATTAGTTTAAAGTTTTACAATCCGGTACAGAACCATCTGGCAAATCTCATGTCAGGCTTTGTTAAACCTCTGAGCATTCCTGGTCTGCTACCCCCACACTCCACACTCTGCCTTTCTCTTCCATCCCTATGCCTCCTGCCCTGCACCAGCTTTGCCCAGGGATGTATTGGAACAAAAGAGGGAAATAAGTAAGCCAAGGGCTGATTTCCCTACAGGAATAGTGGAACAGCTGTGGGGTGCTGCACCTCTGGAAATCACGTCCTAATGCTGGATGTGCACTGGCTGATTAATCGCATCTATCAAGAGGTGCTTGCAAGGCAAAAGCTGCCTGTTGGCAGCACCATTAGACACTTGCTGGGTTAAGTTGTAGCTTTTGAGTCCAAGGAATCACTGGGAGAATGCAGAGTCTTGTCACGGGATGTTTGGTACATTCAAAGATGGAGCTGTGGTTGGTACAGCAAAGCAAAACCATGTAGAAGTTGTTAGTAGTGATTCCAGGTTGCTGTTTATTCTGGAAAGCTGATGATTCCTGTCTCTCCTAAGTTACATTCCAGAGCTCTAAACTTATGGGTTCCTCAGTGATTTTTGCACAAAATTATTCTTATCTGTGTATTTATTTGTATTTCTGTCCTTTGGCAAAAGGCAGACCTTTGTTTCTTGAACACAATCAAAAACTTCCCACAGGAATCCTTAAGGACATCTTCATTTCAGCTGTCATATGGCTTTCTTTATATATAAATATATGAATCTTGGCAACTCAGAATAGAATAATTTGTTTTAGCAATCTGTTACATAAACTTATAATATTGTCCCTAAAATTAACCCTTCTGTTCACCTTTCACGTGAAAGATGTCAGAAGGATGAAGGAGAGGACTGCAGGAATCCAGTTACCTGAAACCAACATAGAGGCAAGAGGGAGAAATTGTTACTAGACATAATCTCCTCCTCAGGTTACGGGTTTCCTCTGTCTCAGTGCCAAGACATTTTACCCAGACAGTAAAATCAGTATACCTGATTTCCGGATTAAAATGTGGGACAGAAAAATAATGAAATGAAATGAAATGAATAATAATGAAATCCTATCTGAAAATGTAGCTTTTGGCAGGCAGAAATTGCCCCAAACAGATAAACATTTGCGATCCTTACTCTATTGTGATAATATAATATAGTTGATATACAACTTACCAAATGTCTTTTGCTGTTTGCTTCCTAAATTTCAAGCCACATAAGTTTTCAGCTTGAAAGATGGCTTCATACAGGTTTTTTTTTTCCTTTACTGTAAAGTGCAGGAGTGGGACACTTGGAGTCAGACAATTTTAGTGCTGCTGTAGCAGCTTCCTAAGGCACCAGAGAAAAATGCATGGTATTGTCTTGGAATTTCTGTCTGCTTTTGCTACTCACAGTAATCAATAACCATTAGAATTACTGGTGGTAGTATCTGCCTAGATAATTCTAGGGCTTTTCCAGAAATCAGAATAGGTAAACCAAAGTTGTCGTTGCAACTTTTTTATTTTTCCACTTTAACTCTAAGTCAAGATTTGCTTTGAAGAAAAGCAAAAACTTGTCAATAGTGAAGCAGGATGGAATGGTTGTAACATCTATCCAGCTGAACAAATCCAGTATTTAGTATTAGAATAAAACCTAATCAGTTTGAATTATCTCAGATGCATCGAAGATCTCCCTTTGTGTTTCAGAGTGAGGACCTCTCTGAAGCATCCAGATCCATCATTCCATTAAAGACAAAAATGATATCTGACTTAAAACACTTTCATAACCTTTAAAATCTGTTTTACAGTTCATTTTCTCTGGCATGTTTTGGAAGCCTGGATATTACCTGTCAAGTTGTCATAAGTAATTATGTGTTTGTTAACTTATTGCTCCTAATAAACAACAGGAAATATTCATGATGAATTTCATTTTCCCATTAAAAATATTTAATAACTGCTTTGATTAAATATTAAAGCTTTGTTTTGCTGTTACAACCAGACAAAGAAATTCCAAATATCAGCAAATATTTTGTGCACAATCATTTTATGACCTGGTTACTATGCTGGACTTTACTGACTGCTAACACCATTGATCAGTGTTATTTCTGGGTGGTCAGGTGGAAGACTGGTGGGACTGGCTGTATGGTGACTCAGCAAACGAAAACTCATTTTGAAAATACCTGAAAATTGGACTTGATGTAGGTAGACAGGACCACTTGTCCTTGGGGAACAGTTGAAATTATTGGATTTCCCAGTGGACAAAAGGGATCACCGAGATAAAAGAAACCTTTACAACCAGCAAGATTTTATGTGGTTTCTGTTTTTTCTGTTTTGGGTGGTGGTTCTGTTTTGTTTTGGTTTGTTTTGGTTTGGTTTTGTTGGGTTTATTTTGGGTTGTTGTTTTTTTCTTTTTTGCCTTGCTAAGTGTCTGTACTACAGGCAATGATTTAGAGCAAAACACATCAGCTCCAGCAGCAGAGGGGAGATCTCAGGAGGAGCTGGATGAGTGGTAGGAACAGGATCAGTTGTCCAAGGTCCAGGTACGTCCTGTGCTTGTGGAACGGCAGTTGGCTGCTACGGGACAGCAGTGACTGGCTGTTCTTCAGACATGGAAAGAACCTCATTAATTCCACCAGTCAGGCTTGCCTGCTAGAGAAACTGGTATCAGTGCATGTACAAGGGCTGGGGAGCTCTAATGGCATTGCTGGAACCACAGTGTCATATCCAGGCTGAAATCACTCCATCTTTTCTCTCATTACAAGCACAATTCTCTTCCATGTGTGAAACTTGAATGTCAAATTGAGGGAATAGAGGGAACATAAACAAAGGAAATGTGGGCACAGCCTATTGTTTCTTCAGAGGAATAGGGGGAGCTGCAGAAGGCTGTAAGAAGATGCTCCAAGCAAAACGAGGGGATAAAGGCTTCCAAAAACTTGCCAGTTTTAGTAAGAGCTTCTTTATCTGTACTGGAAGAAAGAAACTCCTGGGAGGATTGTCTCTCCTTACCACATCTCTCTTTATAACAGAGGAAAGAGAACTTGAGGATGAGTGCTGCTGGTGTGATCCATTAGCAGTGTGTGTATCTCAGCCAGGGATGAGTAAGGAGCTCTGTGCTCCAGATGCAGCTGCTGTTGTAGCAGGTAATTCAGAGCAGCTATACACCTGGAGAGGTGCAGCTGCTGGGCTGGAGCTGCAGAAGATTTGCCTCTTGTCACTGATCCAGGCACAAGATCAGTGCCAGCTGTCCCCTGTGGGCTCACAGCCCATGTGGAATGTGTCTGTCCACACTGCAAAGTGATGACACAAACACCCTCCCAGGTTCTCTATGGTAAACCAGGGCTCTGTGTGTGGAGCTCGTTCTGAAAGAGCACTGAAAAATTGGAGTGAGAGCCACAAAGGTGTTTCCTGTGTGAGAAAAGTCAGCAGGAATAAAGGAGCTGCTGCTTGATTTTCTCCCCCTTTCCTGTGCTCCAGGAGCTGCCTGCTGCCTGACCAGCAGGTACCCTGGAATCTGCGCTATTTTCACTCTTTCTGTGTGTTGTCCCTATTTCCTGATATTTTTTCTTCAGAGTGGGGTAAGAAGGTCTCTTTAGGTGCAGTGTAGGGGGAACTTTAGAAAGTAAATGGGGCCAGTCTAAATGAAGTTCAGCATTATGTTCTTTGAGTCTTCATTGATTTCGAACATGATTTCCAGTGTTAGTCAAACACTTTAAGTGCTGTTTCACCCAAATGTACTTTTTTCATCTGTTTTCCTCTTATAATCATACACTTGTTCATTCGTTTTTTCTTTGCTCTGTGGCTGGACAGATGTTGTATAGAAAACCGGTGTGAACTGCCAAGAAAAGCTATTTCTCAAGGAATAATGTGATTTTTAAAGTCAGTTCCTTGCAGGCTGGCCTGTGTGGAATTATTATGGTATCCTTAGCACCACAATTGATATGTTTAATAATTTTCCTTGTGTGTTTGGGTCCCTTTGATGGCTGATTAAAGCAAGATTATAAGGTAGAATACATTTGCTTTTGAACACATGAAAACCACAACTTTCCCTTTCCAGATGCTTTCATTTTAACTCTGTTTAGTATTCACTAAATCTGTGGTTATTTCTTTTTTCTTTTGAAATGCACTTATTGTTCTATTTCAAGAATGAATCATATTCCATTGCTACCCCAAAATATAAGATAGCAAAAAATGGTAAAAATTATTGCTTGTAATCTATTATTACAGGCAATCCAACCTGCCAAAACACAATTGCCATTTAATAAGGTGGTTTTTTGAAAGAAGCCCTGTGAATGCTCCATGCAAACTGAAGTTGCCCACAAATTCTGTATTTAAAAACAATGCTTCCTTTTAAACAGCCATAGTTTGCTGTAAATGACAAAAAATCCAACGGCATCTCTCTCCTTTTCTTTGTAAATCCTTGCAGTCTCCATGGGCATTTAGATCACTCTGATGTGGGACGTGGATAATGGGATATTTGTATTAGATATTGTCAAAGGAAGTACTCAAAGGATAGTACAATAGAGATGTATTTCAGGAGAAGGAAAATCCTGGTACTACTTATAATTATTTCAGCAGAGGATTTTTTTTTTCTTTTGGGTCTTGTGAATGCCACTGTTTCTGTTTTATGACAGAACAAAAATTTAGAGAGAAAGAAAATGTGAGACTTGTATCCTTTACAACAACATGTAAAATTCCCTCACTGGAAGCGCATATAGGGAAAATGAAAAGGTGCCAACATCCTATTCAATGCTCAGTCCAAGTGACCAAAAAAATTTATGTATTTATTATTGCAGTAGAGTAATTAGATGTTAATAAGTGAAGGATGTTTTGGTATTGTAAAAAACGAAAGTGTGAAGGATCAGAGATCTTATTCTTTGGAGACCACTTTAATCTATTTGATTACATGGACTTTTGATTTGGGATGTTTATTCTTAAAACATTCCAACTAGTGGGAAGTCAAGGAGACAGAAAACCTTTAACTGCTCTGTCTCCTGGCTCCAGCTCTGAAGATTAAGGAAAGACAAAGACTCTCATCTGAAAACATGGCTCAACATCCAAATAATGCAGCCTTTAAAAGTGTTTCCCATAAATTCATTTTTTGATTCATCTATTTAAGTTACAGAGAGCATAACACAGCCTGGGCAGGAAAGAGCAGAGAAACCAGAGTTGAGTTCCCTCTGAATTTTGGCTGCTGAGCCTTACTCTGGTGGCAAATAATTTCACTTTTTTTGGCTGAATTTTTAATCTGTATGCAGAGATGAAGGTGTGTACCCCCACACTTTGAAAGATCAAGAAACTCTACAAAGTTACTTATCTGGGAAAATAAAAAAGTTACCTGCAGCCTACTCCAAATGTGTGCAGTCCTGATGCACTGATACAATATCATATGGAATTTGTATCTGTCTTATTCCCTCAAGGGAAATGAATGCTGAATGCTGACTGAACATATCATTGACACATCTTTTTCTCTCCCAAAAGCACACAAAAGAAGTGGGAAGGCCGCAAACTCCTTTGAAAGAAACAACCTTGGAGCCCTGGACTCAGCCACAGGTAGGCTGGAACAACTTTTCTGATCACTTCTTTTCCCTAGCGGTGGTTTCTGTAAGTATTCGTGGAAATAATCTGCAAAGAAATGTTGCAACAGCTTGCTCTGTAGTTCTTCTATCACATGTCAAAATTATTTGTTTTGGTTTTTGGCTGCCCAATCTATTGGTGGTGCCCTTTGAGTTGAAGTCTGAGCTTTTTTTCTGAGTAAGAAATGCCAGCATTGTCTTGCCTTCAGCTTGTACTTCATATGGACTTAAAAAAATTTGCAAAAATTCTACAATAACTCTACAAAACAGAGCTACTTTGGTAGTTTTATTGGTGTGTCAATAAATTGTGAGCATCTGGTGTAGAAATGAAATGAAGGATGTTTGTTATTTTGAGAGGGAGGTTTGAGAGATCAACCTTTTGCTTCATGAGTACTTAACCAAGAATGAAGCAATAATTAATCATGCAAAAAGTAATGAAGAAACATAATATGCAGTCTTTCTTAACACAGAATGGGTTTGAATGTTTTGGACTTTGCTTGAGCAAATTGTTTATTATAAATGTTTCATGTTTAGCATTTCAGAGCCATTTTTGCTGTTTATTCCCTGTGTCTCAGTGTACTGTACTGCACATGGAATATGTGGCTTCAAACGGGATGTGAGGTAATAAAAGAAGCAGTGAAATATGAAATCCCAGAAGTTAGGTATGTTCTAGAGGCTTCTTTACTCCCAAAACTTGTGGCAAATACGGTGTAGGGATTGAGAAGTAGAAATGAAAAAACCCTCACACATCTGTTTAAGCTTGAGTGCATTTCCCTCTGCTAGGTGCAAATGCTGGCTCTGCAGGCTTCCACGGGACAGTCTGTACAGCTGATTAAAATATAGAAGCTCTCAACTGATAAACTCATCCCTGCAGTCACAGATATGTGATGTTTATGTTTGTGCATGCAGAGAACAGATATCTCTCTGTAAATCTGCAAGCCTTGTGCTGTAGGGAAATCCCTCAGCTGCTGCTCTCAGGATTTTCCCCCTTTCCCAAATAAAAGGCTCCCAGATGCAGTGTGTGTCCTGTTCCCAGCCCATGCATGGCCAAACCTCCCCAACCCTCCATCCAGGCAGCTGCTAATCACAGCAGCTAAGCCTCTTCGATCTGTGTCTGCAATCAATAATGTTTATGTGCAGTCCTGCAGAGGCTTGCTGTGCTCCTCTGCTACCAGCAGATGTTAACTCTTCATGTGCAGGAACAAAGTGGGGGGAAGTCTGGTTCCAGCAGCTGCTGTACAGCTGATGGAAGGTTTTTGGGAGGGCTGATGGGCTCCTCCTGTTTCCATATCCACAGCATTTTCTCACCAGGAGCTTGGAGCTGGGGCTGTTTGTGTTCTTTGAGAGGATTTTGGCTTCCCAGTAGAGAGAGAAATTGTTGAAGCAGCTTGATCTGTGATTGTCATTTAGTGGGGCACTGGTGCATGGACATGGGTGACGGAGATGAATTTTGCCGCCACTTTTCCTTCGTGGTTTGTGTGGCTGCTGCCAGCAGTCCTGTCAAAGAAATATTCTG
Source organism: Prinia subflava (assembly GCF_021018805.1). NCBI lineage: Eukaryota > Metazoa > Chordata > Aves > Passeriformes > Cisticolidae > Prinia > Prinia subflava. The sequence goes on along the minus strand of NC_086283.1, from coordinate 19,213,813 downwards.
TTGCACTGTCCCAGTGCTGATGGGAATCCTTGTTCTTGCTGAGCACACAGACCATTAACATGTTGTTTGATGGCTTCTGAAAGCTGCATTTGCCACAGCTTTACTTAATAACCACAAAGATTAAAATTCATATAATATTTTTGATGTCTCTGTTTCTTTTTTATTTAAAAAAAATAGTCTGTTTTCTAAAACAAATACATACAAAGAAGCTAGCACTAATATGCTTTTTTTATTTCTTGGAGAAAGGAAATGTAATCAACAAAATCAAAAACTGCTGGAGCCATTATTGTAGCAGAAAATTAAATTAGTTGTTAATTCTTTCATGGATGTAATTCTGGCCACTGCAAATCCCTCCTTAGGTATTTTGTATGAAGTGAGTAAAAATTCATGGCATGGATAAAAGCTTTGTCTATTTTATGAGCAATAGGCAAATGATCCAAATGGTGCTCATAAAGCAAATGGTTCCCAACTCTAAAATGAGGAGAAATGTATTTAAAAGTTGCTGGAATGAACCATGAGTAAAGCCAGTTCCTCTGCACAAAAAGGTGTTTCTTCCATGGAAGTTTTTTGAATCCCCCACACCACACACAAGGGAGAGACTCGCTACTTGTGTCTACTCAATAATAACAATAAAAAAAAATCATTTTGTGTGCTTGGGCTGCTGAGAGCTGCTGTGGGAGGAGTTGTGTGAGCAGAGAGAGAACAGAACAGCCCAGAGCAGGGTTTGTGTGCAGGGCCAAAGGGCAGTGAGGCAGAAAGAACCACATCTGTCCCCTGGTAGCAGCAGGGCAGAAGCTGGTACCCATTAGCAGCAGGGCAATTTTGCAGAGGTTCCAGGCTGGGGTAACAAGGAACGGGGATTTGTGTGCCCAGGGAGGGATCTGTGCTGCCACTGCTGGCATGGCTCCCTCTTGCCTTCTTTGCTCAAAGATGGCTCTTGGAAGCACCAAGTTTTGCTGGGAATTTTGAAACAGCTCTGCAGTTAGACAAGAAAAGAAGAGCTGTGGTGCCTTGTCAGGCTCACTTCTTCTGAGTAGTGGGGGTTTTTGTTCTTGGTTTTACAGTTTGGTTTTTTTTAGCGGCTTTTGGCTGTGGTTTATTAAGTTCACAGAGCAGCATGACACTGACATTGTAGGAATTCTTTTTTCATGGCTGTGCCTTTTAGTTTGTAGTTTTCTGCAACTTTTCTTCTGTGAACTCACTGAATGGAAACTGAAGTTACCGCCTGGAAAATAAAGTATGAGAGACTCATTCTGATAAATTTGGGACAAGACCTTTGCAGATAAGGAACATGTGTGGGAGTAGTTGCCCAAATAGACTTGTCATTGGTTTACAAGCTTTATTTAAATGCTAAATACTATGTATTCCTGTGGTTATGTTTTTTGCTGCTTTGCCTGATTAAACATTTAGCTGATAAACCCTGTCAAGACTGTTCAGAGCTACTGCAGTTAAGATTATGTATTTATAGCCTCTAAATTTACAGTCCATTATGAACAGGACAACTTAAAATCAAAGTAATCTGTGACTGTTTAAATTTTTGAGGCTGCTGGTGCTGAATTTTGTGTGGCAGTGACATGAAATCAAGTTGATTACCATGGTTCTGAATCAGAAACAAATTGTTTCCTCCAGACTTTGGCGAGGTGGGATTGGTCTCTTCTCCCAGGTAGCAACTGACAGGAGGAGAGGAAATGGCCTAAAGACGTGCAAAGGTTTAGACGAGGGGGCAGGAAAAACTTCTTCACTGAAAATACTGGAATTAGACTACCCAGGGAAATGGTGGAATCACCACGTCTCCTCCAACCTTAAAACCTCTTAGATTCTCTTATTACTGGGAAGATTAATCTAGAAAGAGACAATAGGAATTTACCATTTTCTTATTCAAAAGGAACAATGCTTAAGTTTAAATTGCAGTAGTGGCAAATAATGAAGTTTGCCAGCATAGCAGGTACAACAAAACTCCAATTCTTCAGTTGCAGAATATTTCTTATTTAATTTTCTTTTTGGTTGCTCCTACATCACTGTCTATTATATGTCTCCCTGAAATACTTCATGTAAGGGTTTCTGGAGGTGTTTGATGGGATAAAATGTGAGATGATGTTATGCTGTACGTTTTTATTTGTTTATTAATTGTAAGAACTCTGAGTGCTTTTAGTCACTGAAGATAATGGCTACAAAGCCAGGATATAGCTACATTAATCTTCCTGGCCCAAATTTAGCATAATTACTTTAATGAACACGTTAATTTATCCCGTCTCATCTTGCTCTTCTTCCTTCACAGTTCACACTGTCAGTGGAAACTGAGACAATGACCCTCTCCTCAAAGTTCTCTGGGAGGGTTGAGTGTCTGAGGATGATGATATGCACACTTATGTGTGTTAAAATAAACCACATCTCACACCAACAAGGCTTTATTACTACCTGGTGTAAAGGTGGGGCATTCTATAGCACTGATCATCACAAACAGGAGCAACAAGATCCAGGCCAAATACAAACATTTGTGTCTCAAAAGCAAAAGAGGATTCTTCCGAATCTCTTTTATTTTCCCTTTATTTGTGTGCAGAGCACAGTCTGTTTTTAATTATTTATTTATTTTTTAGCAAAATTACTTTTTCTGGATAGGCAAAACCACTCAGACTCAAATCTAATTACAAATGATAGAGTGTAGGTTTTTGGTTTTTTCTCAATTTTAAAGAATCACTTTATAATCTTGGAACAGTGGATAACAACATCACTAATCCAATATTTTAGCAGTAAATACGTTTGATGATGGGAATTGCTTCACTAATCTTATATCTCTCCATAGTATAGTTAAGAAATCCACAGGGGGTTTTACTAATCAGTTTTTTGTAAAGTAAATCGAGTCATGTAATTCTTGTTCCCTCCAAATGCCCGGCGATGCAGGCACAGCCATGTGCAGCACTTCTTGTTCTTTTCATTGGTTTTGAGCCCTGGCAATTCACCTTGTTCCCCTCACCTCCTGCTCACAGGCAAAAAGCTGCCAATAATAAATGTAATCGAACCACATTTGCTGTTCTACTTCTGATAAATATGCTTGAAGGTACTTATTTAGGCACTAATTTTATTGACAAGTGAGATACATTGCAATATGGCTTGTGGTTTGATCTTGGCTTTAAAAACATTCAAAATTAAAATAGGTTGGGTTTTTTTTAAATTATAAAAAGAGTGTTTTAAATTAAGAATAAATTTTAGCAACTGTGGTTAAATATTTGAAGAGAAGCAATTAATAAGAATTGTGTGCATATTTTGTTCCTGCAGTTCATGGTTATTGAATTATTGTTCATGGAGTCCTGGAGTGCTCTGTTTGCTTAGGTCACAGCTTGAGCCTTTAGGACTCAAAACCAGCCAAAGTCAGAATGAAAACAAAGCTTTGTTGCTGGTTTGGTGTCTTCAATAGAAACTAGCCACCTAAACGGGTTTATACAGTCTATTCACACCCAGGTTATATTCAGTATTTAGCATCCATGTGCTTAAAATATTCCCATTTTATTTAGTGCCTAGGTAAATTCAAATATTCCTTGAATATATTTTTTATTTAATGGAACTTAAATTGTAATCCTGAGTGCTAACACAAAACACTTGGTAAAATTAAAAAAAAAACCCACAGTAATAAAAGACCAGATCAGAGCAGAAGTTGTGGGAATTCTAAATAAATATCTAAACTGTTTTTCAGTGCTCCAGTCTTAAAACCTGATACCTTGTCTCTCTTTGAATGGAGGCATTCCAAGCTTGAAGCCAGCTGGAAGCAGACAGTTGTTTTTGAGTGATCTGAGTATCTGCAGGAATGAAAGAATATTTTATTAAGAAACTTAAGAGCAAAGAACACACACTAATTATTCCTGACCTCCTGAACAAATAATGCACTCAGGAATCAGGGTGCAGTTCTAGAAGGTGACTCAGTAGAAAGGAGCACTAACAATTTCTTGTCTATTGGAAGTTTCCCCTGGTTCCAGTTAATGTGGAATAGAACACCACCAACTTGCCACATATAAACTAGTATATCAGCCTGTAGTAGGCCTCTGGGAGTATTCAACCATAAAATAAAAAAAGGTAATTACAAGATGTTTGCAAATAAAATCTTAATTCTAATTAAATCCAGACTTATTCAGCAATGGAGGAGGGTTGCTGAGATTACCTGGCCAACAGGAAGAACTCTATTTGTATTAACCTAGCAGGTTTCAGACAGACTTTACATATATAAAAAATTTTTTTCAAGATCCTGTTTTGCCATAGTGCGTGGCAGCAGAGGTCAGTCGCTGATGTAGCTGAGAAGTCACTCAGAGAAAATAAGGACAAAAAAGAAGCAGGCTCTTGGAGCTGTGAGCACTGAATTTGCTATTGATTTCAGCAGGGTAGACTATTACAAAAGCAGAAAATAATTCCCATTTCATTTAAGTTTATCTGTCTGTTTTCCAGACCGGCTCGTGATTCTATGATAAAAAACCTCTCAGTGTGAGCCAATAGAGAGTTCTCTCACGAGTTAATTACGAGCACTGGGCCCTCCCCAGACGGTTTCCACGCAGCTGAGCCCAGTAGCAGCGGAGAGCTGGGTGCTCTGGGGGTTGGAGCTCCGACAAGCACCAGTGTGCTCGTCCCTGTCACGCTGGTCCGTCTGCCCCCACAGCCCAAATACTACTGCTCCATGGAAAATTAGCCTACAGCAAAGGCTGCAGGTCCTCTTTGAAATATTTAAATTGTTCCTAAGTAGAATTGTAGAATCTCTTTTCCTTTTTTGTGCACCGTGACAGCGATGTAGTCTGCCTAATTCCTTTGGCTCACACTGTTAAATCTTTCCTTTCCTCTTGCTTCTGACATGTCAGTGTTGCTATTACAGACTTGAACAGCAGTGCAAAGAGGAAAGAATTGGTAGGAGGAGCGGGGAGCTCAGCTGTAGAGCATTACCTGGACCCTCAGCCTGGTGTGCATGCAAACAGAAAACTCCAAAAAACTGTCAGCATGCCTTGGGCTGGGGCTGCAGGGAGGGAGCTGTGCTGCTTAGAACAGCCAGGGCATTTATTCTCTTTTTCCTCACGTTGAGCTGGAGGAGATGGGCACTCAGCAGTGAAACATCCAGTGACATTGTTTAACAAGGGCAGGTAGACAGCTACTCCTTCATCTTTGGAGATGCACGAATCCCTGTCAGCGTCTGAGTAAATCATACAGGCCTGCTTTCAGAAAATGTAGATGAGATCTGTGAGGGGCTCAGTTATCCATGGGGATGCTCAGAATGGTTTTGCTCCCCATAGTATTTCTCTGCCATCACCCCCTTTTGGCAAGGGAGCAGAGACATTCTCCTTATTTAGGAGAAAGATCTGAGTATCAAAATCATTAAGTGCCATTGGACTGTAATGTGTGCTGTGCTCAGCTTGTATAAATCCTCAAATGGGAAACATAAAGGAGCTGTGATTGACTGAGGTGCCCTTTTGCAGTATCCACCTGGCTGTCACTGGCAGTTAGCTGCTAAGGGAGGCAGGATCTGTGCACAGGAACAGATCCATCCCCTTCACTGCTCTGCCGATGCTGGGGATTTATGCACCTGGGAGTGAGAGGAGCAGCTTGAAAAGCCCATGGAAAACATGGGCATAATAAAAATCTCTCTCATGTTGTGTTTTAAATCTTAAAAATGGTATTGGCTTCCATGCGGATCTTTGCACTGAGAGTGTTTGAGGGAAAGCTTTTGGAAGTTTTGGGTTTTCAACTCTTAGTTGATCTCCTGGCGTTTTATTTCCCACACTGTTTTTAGGAAACTTGAAACCTTTTTTTTTCTTGGTGGTGGTGTTTTTGTTTGTTTGGTTACTTTTTTTAAGTGTAAACTTTTCCAATGTTTAGTAAGAACATTATGTCCTAATTCCTGATGAACTAGTGACACAAAAGCTTCGTTCTGGACAGCAAACAGAGCCATAAGGTTTTGTCCCAGGCAATAAGAGAAGGAGTCACTAAGTGCACTATGAGCTCTTCACCTGCAGAGGTTCACTCCAGTTGTGATTCCATAACAGTTAATATTTTGCTATTGGTCACAAAGGATGGAGGCTGAAACCCAGTGTTGGGAGGAAAAATGATTCATTAATGCTGGTAAGGCTCCCAATGCACACCAAAATTCTCCCTCACACATCTTTCAACAGTGTTGAAAAGAGATTTTGCCTGAATTTAGTTAACTGAAATATGGGGTTTCACCAGTCCATTAAGTTATATGATTATTAGTTTTTTGTGTCTGTAGTGGAGATGGTGGCTCTAAGTTGCCAGGTTGCTCATCCTCTCAGGCAGCTCCTCATCTGCGAAATCAGTTGTTTTTCTTGAAGGATGTTTTATGGTCTGATTAATTTTTTGGCTGTAAATTGTTGCATATAAAGCAGATACGCTCCAACTTGGTGCCCCAGTGCCCATAAGGTAATGGGTATTATGGACTCATTCAATCACAAATGAGATTACCACACTGCTCTCTCCATCTGCCTTTGAGAAAGAATCCAATAAATGACAGGGGGAGATTATCAGGGTCAGCATTTGCAGTGGGTTTTACTTCCTGCAAAGTGACAGGGACCCTCTCAGAAGGTGCAGGTGCTGCTGTTCCACTTAGGGTGCCCATGTTGAGTCTGTTTAGTTTAGAGTAGCACTGTCCTTTAAAACAGACTTTTCTCTCTCCTCAGGCTGTGCCTCACGAGATCACTGGGCAGCAAAGCTGCACAGGGTTCCTTGCTATGCTTTGATTGGTTTTCTTCACCTAAAAGGGGTTTCAAAACAGAGAAGCAGTGAAAAATAAAAGGTAGAGACTTTTCCTATTCTGACAGCTTTTGTTTGCAGATTATGATGCTGAACTGGGAATGCCAGAGTCCATGGCCAGAACCTGGCCACAGGGCTCCCCTGCCGGTGTTCCCTGATCTGCTTCCAAGTGTCTGTGAAATGTGCAGGGACACAGGTGTGCCCTCTCATAATTAGTACAACAAATGAGATCTTCTTCCAGTTCTCTTCTCTTTTTTTCTTTGTGTTGTCCCATTTCATATTTCTGCAAAGCAGGAGTTCCAGCCATTTCTGTCCCTCTGACTGAGCCTGCCTCTGTCACTGTCCAACAGAAAAAGTTTGTGCCACAGCTGGAGACAAATTACAGGGAGTCTCAAAAAGATGGTGGCCTGGACTCAATTGTTGCTGAAATGGAGTATCCAGACTCCAATCTGCCTGCCTGGAATTGAAGAACAGAGATGAACAGCAGAATCTAAGTGCTAACTCAAAATACACTTAAAATAGAATTTTATGATACAGTATTTGTCTTTTCTTAGAAAATAAAATAGCTTTGGTTGGCAGCTAACTCTGCCTTGAAGAAGGAAGGGAGTTTTTCAGTGTATATAATTCTTTCTATGGATGAACTTTAGCATTCTTCCATGCTGTTATGAATACAAACTGATTTTTGCTGGAATTTTATAAACTGGTTCAAACTGAGTTGTTTTTTAAGCTAAATTAGAGAAAATGCCATTAGAAAATGATGTCAGTCTCCAGCCAGTAGGTGTTGGTGCTGCAGGTCAGCATCTTCAGTTTGGAAAATGACCAGCAAAACTGTACATATTGGCTTTGTTTTGAAATGCCTTTATGCTTTCCCAAATACCACAATTAATTGTTGTGCATTGTGCTGTTTTTCTAACTCTAACAGATACTACAAGTTTCCCAGACTCAGAGAAGAATTAATGTTGCAAGCAGTCTGACAGTGGTTGGTGTTTGCACTAGAATTCATCATCCCTGAAAAGATGCATATTCTGCTGCTTTGTTTTGAAATCCATAAATTTTCACAGTACTTTGTAATGCCCTGAATTTCACTATATATCTGCAGTACAGATGGTGTAAACTACAAACCAAGGCAGAAATTGCACTTTATTTTATTTGTCATGCCCACTCTTTGTGCTGCTCTTCTCCCTTAGGATTTTATTCTAAATTCCTCTTCACTCTTCCACAAAGACTCACATAAATTCTCATGTTGCCACCACTTGTGGAAACTTCCTCTGCCAAGGTGCCCATAGTCAGTCATTGCCATGGACAAGATTAGTTTTAGGTGCTTTTTTAAGTTAAAGGTTTTCATGGTGCTAGAAGTGAGACGCTTGACACGGCCAATATATCAAGCAGCAATTCAATTTAATAATTAATTAATTAGCATGGTAAAGTGTGAGCAAAGACAGCGCGCTGGGTACAGTGGTAGGGGTTTTCCCTTCCGACTGCACACTGATTGCTGGATATACTGGGATTTTATTTGCTATATTCATACATATTCGTAAGCTTTCTCAGCAGTTTCCATTTCTAGTTTTAACGTCACAATTCAATACTTAACAGTCATAAATTCATATTTTGTCCTGTACAATTCTATAGGCTATTGTGATCTATTTCGATATTTCAATATTCCAGGATGTCTTTCCAGGATGTGTTTTACAGATGGTGGGGTCCAGCGTCCAGATGTGGGAGTCCAGTTTCTATTTTCCAGGTCCATCAGTCTTGGATAGTGATGTTCAGTTTCCCTCTTCAAGAGCCATAAATCAGTGAGCTGAAATCTTGTTTTCATGTCCAGGATGTTTCCCACCTTCTGTGCAAGGCCTGGGCCCCTTCTTACTTTCTTCTTTTGTCTAAAACCCTTTTTACAATCTAAAACTACAGTTAAAAAATCTTTATTACAAAGCAAGCTTCTAAAGTTATAATTAAAAGACACTTATTACAGAATAGCTTGAGATTCATAATAGGTAATTGCAAGCAAAAGATTTATTCAAAAACTTCCTTCCATGCTTTCCTCAGCTGTTTATTAGAACTCATCTTTATAACTGTCCCATGGCCGTGTTCCACAACTACAATTACACAGATTTTCTTCATTTCCCTGACACAAAACATAACTTTGTATTTCACAATGGCAATATCCTAATCTGAACTGCTATTATCAAATTCATTAATTACTTATTACCAAAGTATTTGCAGTGTGGGGACGTTTTTAGTACTGGATTGTTTATCTAGTAATATTTCATACTTATGTTTTACTCTCTGAATTCCTGTAGTTATTTCCCTATAAGAAAATCTGATTTTTACAGTGATCTATGCATATGTTAAAATTTTTTCCTTACCAAGTTTTATTTTGGATATTTAGGATCATTTCACAGAACCAGTTAGATTGGAGAAGATCTCTGAGTTCATCAAATCCAAGATGTGTGAAATCTTTGTCATCCACAGTGGATTCTTATGTTTCATCTGTGCCGATTTGGTCTCCCTGCTGAGCAGCCTGCCTGGGAGGTGGTGCCTGAGGCAGTCAGGTCTCAGAGAGAACAAGGGTCGTGGTTCCTTTGCCTTCTGATTGTTTTTTTCTTTAACTGCTCTCATACGTGTGCCTAACACACAGATCTATTTATTTAAGTAAAAGTGAGGATGCTTTATGATCTGTTCCATTCTTTCTATTTCTGGATTTACAAGTGTTGTGACTTGGAAACATCTGAACTTTTTATTTATTTATATATATATATATATATATATATATTTTTTTTTTTTTTTTTTAATTTTTTTTTTTTTTTGTGAGGAGAAGCAATGAGAGAGGGAAGAGTTTTCTAGCTTTCTCTTTACAGAACACAGCTAAAAAGCTCGACTTCTGGGCTTGGCAGTTTTACAGCAACTTGATAAAATAAAAATAATCGTGCCATCACTATTTTATCTTCCTCCTTTCAGATGTGCTTCCTTCAGAATTGCTTCTCCCTTTCATATTTGTGGCACTGTGCTCAGCAGCGTGGCAGGCTGTTCACAAGCTCTGCCAAGCTGAGGATTTGAGAGAAAGTAAACAACTCAGTTGGAAACATGGATAGCAAGAGTTGTGGAGCCTCTAAGAAGCAGAGATATGCTGCTGTATTACACAAGAGTTGACTTAATGGAAAGATGCTGTTTTCCCCTTCGAAGAAATGAATCTCTCTTACTGGCCATTGTGAAATAAGACAGGCGTGCCCAGCACTCTGTGCAGGCAACTTCTCTATCAAGTTGTTTTTGTAGCACTCATCCTGATTGAGGGCAAAAAAAGATAGGATTTTTAGCCTTCAGTTAAAAGCTAAACCAATAAAGAATAAAGAAAAGCATATGCTAGAACCACCTAGAGAGAGCTGATAGAAGGAGCTGGGAAATTCCCGAGGGAGCTGCAAGATGGGCAGTAATTGAAGGAGACTTTTCCTTCATGTAAAAAAGTTTTTCCTCACATATTCATCAAATATTAGTTTACTTGCAAGTGATATTTATTCTGTCAGCTACAAATCCATTAGTGATTCTTTACTACAGAAGATTTTAGTTTTTGCAAACAGGTTTGATTTAACTCAGCAGCTTCTCAAGCAATTTGTGTATCACTCCTACCCTTACCAAACAGCAGTTAGATGAAAGACAGCTCTTAATTATCTTCCTAGGGAGGAGGTGGGGCTTAACTATTAACAAACATCTTAAAAGCCCTGTCTAGTGCAGTTTTCCTGAGCAATAAAGATTGCTGTTGGAGGATTTCCCTCCTCCTCCCTCTTCTGTCCTGTTCCTATGTACTCTAACTCTTTATTCCATGTCTCCACAATTTGAGAGAGATGAAGCTCAGCTTAGACCCCGGAATTATTACTTTTTGTTTTTAAGTTCATCCTTAGGTTTGTGAGGCCCTGAGACATCTATATTAGTTGAAGGGACTGCAAGTAATTCATGCTGTATATTTTGCTGAATTAATTCATCCCTGCTAGAAGCATACTTCAGGCCTTCAGGGATAAGTTTTCACTGAAAGACCCTAGCAGATGTTTCTACTATTTTATCCAGTGATATCTCTTTGCTTTAGAAACCTCAGGATGTGTCTGACACTGTACATTTAATATAGTGCATATCACTGACACTCAGAAATCAGAATTATGGGACAGCATGACTTAAATAGGTAGCTTTTAAATAGGTACCAAAACGTACTTAACAACTTTTTGGACAGGAAAATTCCTGTTTCACTTTTGTATTGTCTTGAGAGACAATATTTTTAAATGGGACTAGCCAGGTATATCTTAAATGTGTTTTAATAACTACCACAACAGTTATCCAGATCCTTACTCAGTGATCTTCCTTCTCCAGATAAACCAAACTCCCTTGGAGGGAAAGGGTGGCCGTCAGGATGGTAAAGAGAGAGTGCAGAATGAAGAGTACAGAACAACATTTTTGTGAAGCTGTAGCAGAAACAGGGCAAACCTCTGTTGGTACATGGGAACATACAAAACAAAGGATGCAGCACAAGACCAAACAAAAAGGACTACAGAAAATAAATGCTTCTGAATTAGTCTGTTTAGCCATGATAGATGCCTTGTCAACCTGCTGCACCTAAAAGCTAAATACATGAGTTGGAGAGGAAAAAAAAAAACTAGCCAATTGAAGAAAATCAATCATTGGGGTGTAGGCTATTAAATGTTGACAAGTGGTAAAGGCTGGTTATACTGCTCTAAAACTTTGGGGGATAGCAAAACACCTTTGAGTAAACTTAGAGTCTTTAAATCAAAAATGAGTGTTTGTTGTTTTTCTTCATGGCATGATATGTCAGGGGCCAGTGTTCTCAGAGACTGTTACACAGTGTGAAATTACTGGTTTTACTCAGTTCTTTATATTTCTGACCTTGAGATCCAGATCATTACAGTCGATGCCCCTGACAGAACTGCAGAGTTCAGAATGGGTTGAGGTTCTGTAACAATAAAAATCTGGGGTTTTTTATTATTTTTGTTTGTTTGTTTGTTTTTAGTTAAATAGCCAGCAGTAATGTTAACACAAAGTGGAAATCAGGTACTGATTAATTTCATTCTGTAAGGAACAGAATTCACAGAAAGGCCACACAGCTTCTCCATTTGTTTTTCTTCTAAGGCCAAAGAATTTGCCATGAAATTGCAAACTGAAGTTCTAAGGAGACAATGTTTTAGACCCCTTGGAATTGCTCCTTAAAATAACAAAGCTTCCATTGATTTCTACTTCCCCAATATGTTTTAGACTGTAAGGTTTAAATGGTTTAAATTTATACAGAAAGGGGGGAGAACACATGGAGTGTGTTAACAGCGTGGAGACCCAAGGCTTCAACTGCCTGTTTCCTTGCTATTGATCTGACTGGGTTATTTGGTGGTTCTGCCTCTTCCCAATGTGTGAGGACTGATGATCAGCATCTGCTGGGTGGATGAAAAGGAGCTGGTGACCATATTTAACTGCAACAGGCCCTCTTGTCAATGCCTAGGAAATGCACTTCTAATGTTGGAACAAACCAAGGGGTGCTAGGTGATGGACAGTAGTCATCACTTAAAGACTTCACTCACTAGATCTGCCTGGAAGAAACAGGAAAACAAAGAGCAAAAGCCTGGTGTGTCTAACCCTGACTGTCTGTGAGTTTTTCAAAAAATTATTTCATCTCCCTTGTAATTTGTGTCCTCTGCTGTTTTTCCTGAGATGCAGTATTGGGGTATCATGACACATTTGAGCCTTTGGCACACGCCCTGGTGGCAGGATTGTGCTGAACAAAATTGATCCCAGATTGTGCTCTGGCATCCCAAAAGAAACTGCTCTGGGTCACTTTGAAGGCTGTTCTGATCTTTGGGTCAGCTTTTACAAGGCAGGGGCAGGTGGGTGTAAAAAATACTTGCTTAAATCATTACTTTAGTATTCTTCTGAAAGTCCTTCTGGCAGGGTGCTTACTTCAGAGTTAGCCACAGTTTCCTGATACAAAGAAGAAATTGCCTCTGAATAAAAGCCCACTGGAAACGATCAATCTTCCATAGCAGCAGCGAGCTACTGGAACAGAGAGAAAAAGGTTATATTGTGTGTTATATGGCCTATTAGTGACTCCCAGTCATGGCTGCAGAGGAGTCAAGGCTTCCCTTTTGTGCACTGGAAGGAACTAAATATAAAACTGCTAATTAAGCCCAGACAAAATTAATTTTACAGCGTGTTTCCTACAGGTAACATCCCACAGCCATGGCAGATTTTATGGAGAAATTAAGGCCAGGTGAAGAAATGACACTGCTGTTGTGCAGCTGTTTTTTCTTGGAAACAAATAACACAATGTTCTGTGGTGACCTTACCTGCATGAGGCAAAGGGAATTTTTCAAATGGTAGATGTGGTTGTGAGGGTTTTCCAATTTAATTGTGGTTGCTCATGAAGTTAGCAAGGAGGTGCAGAAATGCTCCTTTTGCCTCTGTTACCTGCCAGAGCCCATTCATTTAAGATCTTGTTAGTAAAGCTGTAATTCAAAAGGCAACTTCAAAACACCAAGTGGGACAAAGGCGTTTCCTTCCCTGGAATGTTGGTGAGTGTCACCACAAGCATTTGCAATCCTTGTATGTTGAATGGAACTTTAAAATTACTTAAAAACAAAGAATTTCTAAGCTTGTAATTGGATTTTTTGTTTGTTTTTCTTCTGTTTGTTGTCTCCTTGATGAAATTTTGTTTTCTTATGCTAATCATTGTTTCAAGAAACCCAGATTAGATTTTCTTCTTATAATGACTTTGGAGATGCAAAAGAGACTCAAAACATTTCAGGAAGGCAAACACAACTGGAACTCTAGAAATTCTCTAAGTTTGCCCACAATTTTTAGTCTACATTCTTTAAATTCAGGGAACTGGAAAAGTTTAAGGGCTTGTTTTACTGGTAAAATCTTTACTTTAAAATAGATCCTTGATGTCATGCATGAGATAAATCATAGCAGGGGTTGTTTTGACACTCTGGAGTGTTGTTATATTATGCACTGGTTTCCCAAGAGATCTTAAAATTTAACAAGCAGAGGCCAGTGTTAGTAATGAAATGAGGCAGCAGTGTAGCCATTTCAATTACACTTTTATTACACAGCCATTCTTCCTGCAATGCTTTAGACTTTGTGCAGTGCTTACCAGAGGATGAAGTGCTTCATGTGAAGGAAGGGGAGCTCTGATTTTCTGAGTAAGTGGGCACTGTGATTCCAACTGGCTTTGACAGCAGGGCTGGGGCTGCAGCGCTTTGGAAAGAAGGGAATGCTTAGCTTGAATGGCTGAGACCCTGCTCAGAGAATTACAATAACTGATAATTATTAATATTGTTAGGAACAGACGTTTAGGTTCCTCTGGTTTGCTTCGAAGATTATCTTTGAAGTCTATGGTTAACGGTGGTTACTTTTTCTTTGTCCCCCCGTCCCCAGTAGGCCACTACAACCACTTTAATATTAATCGTGTTCCTTATCTTTTTTCACTGCTTATCTCATAGTTATCTGCTTGTACAATGTATTATTCCTGGGAGTTTATTTCTAATATAAGCTATCGTCTAAGAAAAGCTGTTAAATTTTTTGAGGAGTTCTAATGTAACTTGTACTTTAGATTATGAACATAAGTTCTTTTTTCATGCCCACAGACAGCAACAAGCATATTATATGTAGAAATACATAGTTAAACATCTGAAAGTTTGAAGCATCTTTCTTATTTATTCCATTTTAGGGAGCAATCTGAAGGCATCATAAGGGATTCTATTAAAATGACTTTCCATTTAGGGCTGCAATAACAGCACCAGGCACAGCAACTCCTCTTGGGTTACACAGGACATTAAACGGCTTTTGTTGCTGGAATAAATTCATCTTGTGACCTCTGTGTGCTTTAGGATAGGTACCTAAGGGTGATATTTATTGAACCTTCATCATGGTCACTCTGCTGAAGCAGTAGCCAGTGCAGGTGGCACCAAGGATTCCCTGAGCACATTTTGGACACAGCAGAGGTCACCTCTGCTCACCTCCTGTGGAACTGCTGCAGTGTCCTGGTCAGCCTGGGGCTGACTGGGGTTATTAAATTCCCATCAGAACACACCAACTCTCGTTCTAATGCAGTATTATTACAAATCTCCCTCAATGTCTAAGATAGTTGTTAATTTAGATCACTTGTGTCTTTCTGAGACTAGCAAGAAGGGAATCTATTTTTCCTCCTTTTACCAGCAGCTCTGTTAAACCCTTTCCTGAATGGAAAATGATTACAGGTCTCAACTGACAAGCTGCAATTTTTTCAATTCCTGAAATGTCGTTTATAATAACAGCAATGACTAGCACAGCACACCTACAATATCTGTGTTGTGAGGGAACTCTGATTCGAATTTCAGCTGGTACCAAGGGGGGAGCTTTTTTTGAAGAAGGAGGCAATTAGGCTGCTATTCATTTCCACAGCTACTCTGGCTAGCAACAAGTATTCACATTTCTTCTAAAAAATATTTAAAAATTTGACAGTTATAAATGCAAACTGATGGCTATTATTAAATTCCTCTGGTTAGAAACAGGTGTGCAACATTTGCCCCTTACAGAAAGTATTGCCAGGCTGTGGAGCAGTGAGAGCATATGAGGAAAAAATTCAGTTTTAGAAAATGCAAAGGAATTTTTTTGCCTCTATTTGCTATTTCTGCTCGGAGGGGAAAAAAAAAGTGCAAAAGGCTGACAGATCTAGTGTTTGAGAGCAGATCTTTATTTCTTTGCCTGTCTTAGGTAGGGTTTTTTGGTTTTGTTTTTGGGGTTTTTTTGTGGGTTTTTTTCCTTTTTTTTCTTTTCTTTTTTTTCTTTTTAACTTAAAAAAAAAACAAAAACAAACCAAACAAACAAAAAAAAAAAACACCTCCTAAATGTGCTGGAATGTGCATGGAGCTCAGAGTACAGGTGGAATAGCCCTGGTACAGAGGTAATACTCTGGAATTCAGGAAGTTTAGAAGCTGTATGCAACCCTGCAAGGTTGAGGGTTGGCTCAACCTCAATAAGGTTTGGGCACTCTTATTTTCCCTTGTAATATCTGTGATCTGGAATTAGCCATTTATTATGCACCCCTTTTTTTTACTTTGCTTCTGAGCTCAGAAAGGAGCATTTTGTGGGACGAAATAAAGTGAATATCTTGATGCAAAGAATTTCAATCAAAATTGCTTCTCAGCCATTTAGCCAGCCAGCCTGTTCAATTTCATATGGATGACACACTTCTCTGCTTCCTTTCACTTTTTTTAATCATTCTCATAAAATACACCACTGCAGCATAAAGAATGTTCCATCTGACAATATGCATACGTATTTTCCAGGAATAAATTAGGACATTTCCCAATGCTCCAGCACATCACTGTTTAATATAGGCCAATAGATCAAAGGCAACCACTGTAGTTTCCCTCCTGGGGCTGTTAAAGCCACTATAAATGTGACCCTTTCTAATATGTGCTGTATTATTTAGAAAGCTAGAGTTAATCTATTCAATAAGTTTTTGAATTTGGGCTTCTTTCTAAGTTTATCTTTCTATGGCATGGAAAAACATGACTGGTTATCAAGTGAATTTTTTGTTACCATCTGCACCTTCCACCCCGTGCTGCATTTGAACCAGCAGCCACCAATAACAGAGCCAAGCAGTAACTTCACATTTCTTGTGTTGAGCCCTCCAATGGTTCAGGTAGCTCTCACTTTGCTAAGAAATCCAGAGAGGAGGATACAAAGGTTCACATTTGTGCATTTGGGATTAATCTCTGCAAAGCCATTTCCTCACTCTGATGGTAAACTGTATTTTAGTGATTATATCCATGGGATTTCACTCCAATGCATGAGTACAACTGTTATGTGCATGCAAGAGAAGCAAGGGATGCTGTGTATGACTGGAAAAGTTTGATGGGAGTACGTACCCCACTCTGGGGGAGAGATTCTTGTGTAAGGTATTCACTAAAGCATCAAACACCAACAGTAAATACAAAATTTGGGAGCTTCCCTAGAAAGTAATTGATTAAGATGTTGCATTGACTAAATAATAGTGCAGTAAAAGTCATCTCACCACTGAATTATCAGAATCTTATTATGACTTTTCAGTCTTTCCTAGCATTTGGGTTATGCTGTACTAGTTTATTGTGGAATTACTGTCACAAGGATAGGGGGGAAAGAGGAACAGATGATTTTATTCTGTTGTGGAGGTCAAAATGCAAATAAAATCCAAACCAAACCAGCAAATCCTCTTTTTACCTCTTTTTATTTTTTTTTTTTTTTAGCAGTATTCCAGGTAAAGAAAGTCAAAAGCTTCCCACTATCCAGTAAATAATTCTTGGTTTAAGAAAGAATGGTAAGGCGCTTTTTTTTTTTTTTTTTTTTTTTTTTAATTTGTAGTAAGAGAGATCTGGAACAGCCAGATCTCTCTTTGAGATCAGATTTTGGCATCTCTCTGCCAAAATTTTAACACAAGTTACAGCTATGTCTGTTATCTGTGGTTTCTAATTCAAGCTGTTAATATCCCATTTCATTATAAGAATAGTAATATTTATAAATATAATAATACTTACTAGTTTGCAGGCAATACTGCTCATTTCCGTAAATCCCTGCCATGGTTTGGTTTGGGTTTTTTGGTTTTTTTGGTTTTTTTTTGCCAGGTGTCCATCCTGTGGGATGTCACAGCACTGCCAAGATTGATGCTCAGCCTTGGGCCCAGGCATTAACTGACCCAGCCTTCTGATTGAACAGTGCAATAGAGCTCCACAGCTCTCCATTCCTTCTCTGTCACGCACTGGAGATATTTATTATCCTCCCTCACACAATTTAGTGCACTTTGGCATATGCTCAGATAAATTACATCAAAGATTAGTGAAGTCTTTTATTTTTCCCCCCCGGAGACTGGAATTCAGCATTGTGAAACTTCACCAGTGCTGCTGTACCCACCCACCTCCTGTTTAAAACTCACAGGATGTCAGTTGAGGAATGTTTGCTTAAATCAGCACTAAAAAAAGCACCTGCAATCAGAGTTTCAGACGTATTCAAGAGTGGCTGATCACAGAAATCACTTCTTTCTGCCAGTAAACACGGTGAAGTGGTTGCATGCTTAGGTTGCTAATTCAGACAGGGCTGTGTGGCAGACTTGCTGTTTCTGCCTTTCCTAAGCATGGTCTCACAAGTGTTTTGTGATTTAATGAAATCTCAAGAAGCTGAAGTAAAGCATCGAGTTCAGTATAAACAAATCATTTATTACATAAACAAATGAGATCTAAATTACAGTGATTTTTCAGCTGATACAGATCAGTGCAAGGTAAATAGTCATTTACTTTACACCGTGTAGCTGCAAGAACACAAATGCATTGAGGTGTTGGAGAGCAGAGGCTGCAGATGGGAAATGATGGAGATTTGTCCCTTCCTCTGCCCAATTTCTGTCTGAGGAGACAGCTCTGTGGCCCACAAGGAAATCCTTCTTCTCTTGCAGTCTCTCATGGGGGGTGATGGCTGTGTAGCCCTTAAATTTTACAAGAGCTGTTCATTTGCTCATGCCAAATGAGGCAAAAGAACCTCAGCCTTTTTCTCCATTTCCATTTAATTTCCTTCCTTGCATAGTTTTTTTGTTTTGTTTTATCTGTGAAAAAATAATTATTCTTTCATGGAATCTGATCAGTTGAGAAGGAGAAAAGAGAAAAAAAAAATCTTGCTTCTGATCTTTCCTGACATTAATGCTACAGGGCTAAAGCTAATTCTTGGGTTATGTCTTTTTTTCTTTTTCAGCTGGATATTTTATAGATAAAAGAATTACTCACTTCCTGTAAAGCTGGAACTCTGTTAGCCACTTTGAGTTCTCTTTGGGAAATAATCAGGCTTGGAAAATAGGTACAGGATGTCAGAGGACAGGTCCAGTGGCCCAAGACTGTGGATGTCCACAGACAGACACAATGTAGTTACAGTATCTCTGTATAACATGATTTTACAATAAATATCCTTATAACTCAGAAAGGAGTCTTGTTATTGGGGTTGATTTTTCCATTTACTGGCAGGGATGCTAAATCCTGTTTCTTCCACCTTGGTGCCCAACAGGTTTGTGTCTGGGGTGCTGGATCAGGTGTAGCTGTTGTTATCAGGCAGAAAATGATTCCTGTTAGCAAGCTTGACCTTCACTTGGACTGTCAGCACTATTAAGTTGTTGGTAATGACACACATTTGCTCCAGCTTGGTGGAGAGGATATTTTCCTGACCCAAATACAACTCTCCCATGTGTCTATAGCACAGTGCTTGTGAAACATTTTCTTGTGCTTTTCCTCTAATGATTAATAGTAAACCTAGTGATAAATGTGAGCGAAAGGGTGGCAATTATAATTTCATTAATCACTTAATAATTGGGGTCCAGGGCTCAACTGCGACTTTAGTTTCTCCATCCTGAGGAATTAAAGAGAAGTTTTCTATTAATCACTGTGTCCCAGCTGCTGACAAGGCCTGTTCCAACAATAGATGTAATCATTTCAAGATGCATCACAATTAGTGTGAGGAGGATCAAGGAGTTTGTCTGAGCCAGCCTTCAGTCTCGGGGGGTTGCAGGAAGAAGCCTCTCTGTTGCACCAGCCTCTTACCTCTTCCCTGGTAAGGAAGGCTTCCCTGAGGATTTATAAATGTTTCAAGCTTTTAATGAACTTCACCCGACTTGTGGAGTCTGCTCCAAGCTGGCTGGTTGGCTGCAGTCCCCAGTGAAATGGGGTTGCTGGGTGGTGAGTGCTGTGTCTGGAACCAGAGGTGTTGGAGTCAAGGATGCAGTGTGGTTTATTAACTTTGTGCGTGGAAAAACATCTGGTTGCAATTCCCTCACTGTGCCTTGGCTTATTGAGAAGGGTTTGAGCAGATGTGTGGTTAAGTGGTAAATTAGGAGAGAGTGCTGTGCCCGATTTTGTGTAACCAAGGAGCAGCTTTGTGACACCATTAACAGCCAGTGTGTCCAGCTAGGCTGGAAACACCAAATGCATCTTAAGCTGCTGTTTCAGGCCTCCAGCTGGTAGGAGCAGTGTTTGTATAAATCTTTCAGAGGGATTCTTTGTGCTCACTGGCTCTCTTATCTGCCCTAAGTACAGAAATAAATGAAGCCCCCAATGTGTGTGCAACATTCTGAAAATAACGACTCCATGCACAGAGAATTAATGAATTTTCTACATTCTATCTGTGGAGATAAGGCAGAGGTATCCATGTCTGAGATACTGAAATGATGTAGCTAAGGCAACTGGAATAATAATTTCACATCAGAAGGAAGCTGGTATAAATGGGATTTCAGGGAGTTGGATAAATTTTCTAGAGGTTTATTTAAACTCTTTTCAGGAAAATTGAAACTTGTCAGAAACATAAAAATCTGTTGTTGTGGTAAATCTCTACAAAAGT
Source organism: Prinia subflava (assembly GCF_021018805.1). Classification (NCBI taxonomy): domain Eukaryota; kingdom Metazoa; phylum Chordata; class Aves; order Passeriformes; family Cisticolidae; genus Prinia; species Prinia subflava. Next base: position 19,193,704 of record NC_086283.1, on the reverse strand, counting down.
CTTTGATTTTGAATGGAAGATTATAAGGGATCTTCTAAAAACAAATATAACATTTTAAAGATTTTTATATTAAACCTTCTAAGCCACAAATTGTGTATGACTTTTAGAAATGGTTCCATGTTGCAATATTCACATTCTTAGCTCTTGGAGGTGCCAGGATATGAAGCAGCCTTCCCCATGAGTAGAAAAGCTCAGCTAAGCCTTGTTCTGAAAGAAGGTTATTGAACTGAAAGGGCTAAAGTTGGGAGACAGAGAAAAGCAAACTAATTTTGCATCTAATGCTTTTTTACAGATATGGCAATTTAAGGTCTTCTTTGTTAATGTTGATAGCACTGTGTCAGAAAGGAGGAAATCACCCCAGCACCCACTTTTGGGATAGAAAACAATCATCTTCTTCGTATCTGGTACTGAATTACCACCTTTTGTCTTTGCTAAGGCACATGTTCTTTTTCATCTTCTGTGATGTGGAAACAGTTTTTGTCTGAATGTGTTTTGATTCAGTCCCAGTTTGTTAGAAATGAAAAGGCATATACTGTTTTCTCTTAGTAAGGACTTGTATTAAGGTGTGTGCTTTACAGTAGTTTAATACTCAGTACTGGGATTATTTTTAATACATTTATACTCCCTTTTAATTTATTTGGGTATGTAAAGAATATATAATATCGTAGGAAACTTTCACAAATCCTAAACCAGTAGTCTTGCTTTGCTGATCATGTTGAAGGCCAGGGCATGAAGAAAAGCCACAAACCTGTTTATTTGCTCTTTTTGTACCTGTTTCCTTTCTTCTCCTAATGTAGCTTTCTTCTTACTTTCTTACAGTCACCCAGATTTTTATATATTCTCTATAAAGAATAAAGCACTATGATATTACACTCTCAAATAAGGAGCCTGCAGATCCACATACATCAAAACTACTCCAGAATTAATTTCCATGATGGGGGATGCTGTATGTTGCAGTGACTGCTTGTGTGGTTTTATTGGTGTGCATTTGAGACTGGCATTCTCAGGGCAGCCAATTTCCAGTATTCTTTGGGTCATGAAAATGGCTTTTTGTGTTTTCTTCCATGAGTACTATAAATAATGAAATTTTTGTATTTGTCCCTTCCTTGTAGGGACTGAGGGCAGCAGCAGCAGCAGCCGTGATATGTCAGGAATTGCCATTTGGGATCCTGCTGGCAAATAAATATAGTGTAGCAAAAAGGTGTCATTACAATTACTTGCTTTGCCCAGGTCGTGAAAGTCTGTGATTCATTAGCATCAAATATGCTACAGAGCAAAACTGCTGCAGCCTGAAGTTTTACAAAAAAAAGGAAAGGCAAGAAGAAAATGGATTTTAAAAAGAAGGAAAGGAGGGTAGGAGAGGGGAGAAAAGGAAGTCCCTCTGGCAGCAGTTGAGGATATTCATTTTCACTTAACACTGATAAAATGAATATGCAGTAAAAATGAATATGCAGTAAAGAGAAGTTATGTAAAAATCACTGTAGAGATGAATATCAGGAATAGCCAATATTCATAAACCTTTGCATAGGATTCTTTTATGTCTTTTCTGATTGTTCTTTCACTGTGTTTTCCAGTCATAAGCTCCTCAGTTTAGGAAAAAGAGAAAAATATATGTCATACCATTTGTGACAAATTTATGGCAATCAAAAAATGTATAAATTTTACTTTTTTTTTTGTGGTGTTTGTTTTGGGTTTTTTGTTTTTGGTTTTGTTTTTTTTTTTGCTTGTGTGTGTGTGTGTGTATGAGTATATTGCTTTAAAACATGTGCCCTAAAAAGAGTTTGGGATGTTTTAGGTTGGTTCAGTAAAGGCAATCCTTCAAGTATGGGGGGACAATTGGGATATGAAGATTTTCTTTTGTTTCTTTTGATGTGAGAATTTGTTCTTCTCATTTATACCAACCAGATCCCTAAAACTTCTTCAACAAAAGGCAGAAGGATAGTAATTACTGGTTATATGGTGGTTTTGTTTAGACAAGCTGGAGAATATATTTTTGCATCCCGCCATCCTACACTTGGATTAACTTTGGATTCTGGGTCTTTCTCATTGTTTCAGGGTATTTAATTTGCTCTCTCAGTAAATTTTGTTGACACTTTTCGTTTGCTGTAATTTAGGATTTCAAGTTCACCTTGAGCTAGGGCTGCATACCAATGGAGGAAATCTTTTAATTTTTTAGTTTTAATTTTTGGTGGAAGGTGTACTTGCAGTTAGGTTCTGTATCCTTGTGTAGAATATCAGCTCTACAGCCCTGTGTATGCTGTGTTTTATTATAGTGATTTTTAGCAAGAAATGTTTGCTTTCTCTCTTTTTTTTTTTTTTTTTCCTCCTGGTGCTTTGCTCTAGCCTGGCAGTTGTCTTATGTTTGCTAGAGGTTTTTTTGCAATATAGGTGCAATCTGTGGAGAGTATACACTACTTCCAATAAAAGTAATTCTTATGTCAAGACATGGCGATGTTACAGATTGTAAATTTTGACTTTACAGCCAACCTCTGCCATATTTTCCTTGCTGCTCTGTGCAGCAAAATTTGCTCTATTGAGCAAAATATTGTCATTGTTATTCTTAAATAGTATAGGGACATAATTTCAGTAGTAGAAGGGTAAAAATGTCTCAGTATCTCTTTCTTATTGTGTTTTTGACTTGTTCCACTCTGCAGTGTCTTTTTTTTCTCAGTAACAAACGTGGCATTGCCTGGTAAATGTAGTATCTTATTAGAATCTCATTAGCATTCTTTTTTAATGTGTGCTGCAATTCAAGTATCAGAGGGGAGCTCCCTTGCCCAATTAGTGTCATTGCTTACCTGAAGACTGCTTCAGCACAGAGTGGTTTTATTTATTTGGTCATGACTGCTGTGAGAGCTGGGAGCCCCAGGCCTGTGCTAGGTGTGAGAATCTTTCCAGTACTGGAGTTTTCTTGAGTATTTTTGTTGACCTTCACCTTCCCCATGCCAATTGCAGAGGTTTCCATAAGATAAAGGTGATGGAGCTGGGCAGCTCCTTTGATGTCGAGACCCTTTTGCCATTCAGGCAAAAGGTCCATCTAGGGGGTCAAGGAACATCTCGGGGTCAAGGGAGGCTGTGTGGGGTGACTCTGATCCTGCCAGAGGGACACATCCCATGGAACAGACTGGTGAGCTCTGTGGTTTAAAAATGACTTACCATTGATTTGATAGGGGTGGGGGTTTTTTGTTGTTGTTTTGGTTTTGTTTTGTTTTGTTGGTTTGTTTTTTTTTTGTGTTTGGGTGATTTTTTACGGTTTTTGTTGTTGTTTTGGTTTTGTTTTTTTGTGGTTTGTTGGTTTATTTGTTTGTTGGGGTTTTTTCTATAGAGACTGTATAAAGAATATCAAGCCATTTACTCCATTTTATAAAATATTAGCTTAATGCAACCGGTCAGAAATGAAGCTGCACTTCCCCTTCACTTCTGCCAGGCAAAGTGCTCAGGACTGTGGGAGTATGAAGATGAACTTTCCTCTTCCTAAACCCGTGCCCAGTGCTGTAAGCATGTAGGACAAGTGAGGGAGCTTCTGAAGCCAAGGTGAATTAATTCTGAGGAGCTGCTCAAAGCAGAAAGATTCCTGGAGCCCAGGATGCCTCACTTCCAGCAGATGGGCTGATAGGGCACTTGTGATTTATCAGCAAATGTGGGACACTTTATTGATTTAAACTCTGCCTGGTACAATTGTGCCTTGAAGCATGATCTTAGTGAAGTCAGCTTCTGGTCTATAACAGTACAAATATAAATATATTTGAGGAGATGGTGTGTCTCCCCAAAACACTCCCAAATCTCAACTACTAATCAAAATTTGCATGGAGATGGGTATACCTAGCCATCCACACGAGCTGTTTGAGAGCTTCGTATGTTCAGTGTATTTGCCTTATTTAAAATTTAAGCTCTACATCTAGTTTGGGGAGGGTGTGCACAATCCTCATTTAAATTGGTAAGGATCCATATTTCACATGCATTTTCAGAATTGTATAACTGCTAATTTTAGAAGAGAGGTAAAATGCCTAAATACCTTTGAGGACTAAAGAAGAACTTTTTATTTTGTAAGTATTTTATTTCTTTTATGAAAATTCAAAGCATGCTGGAATTTTCCTCTTGAGCTAAGAAAGTCTCAGGCTTTTTAAAATTGAAAGAAAAGTTAGGAAGGCACTTTTCCCATTACCTCAGAATTAATATTTTATTTATATTTCTTGTATGAAGTGTATCTCCATCAGTCTGAGATCTATGGTCAAGTGTATTCTTTCCATTTAACTGCAAGATTTCAAGATTCTCTGGGGATGTGATATCCAATATTTCTATTAAAAGAGAGCACATGCAATAGAGTCTGACTTCCCTAAGGAGAAAAAAATGAAGTCTGCCTGGATTGCTCTGTAGATTCAAAAGCAAAAGGGGCAGGAGGAGGGAGATGTGAGATTTGTATTCATTTAACAGCAGGACTTGGTCACACTGGTGACTTTCAGTGTGAGGTCACTTGTCCTGGGGAGGTGACCAATTTCACATTTTGTGACAGCAGAGAGTCATATAGGTCCTGACATTTCCAGCCTGTGGACACTGGGGGTTTTCTGACTGCACTTTGGCCAGTGCTCCTCTTTTTGCTCTTCTGAAGCACCAGGTTTCTCTTAAGCACACCTTGAACCTGTGTGTGTGCAGTCAGGACATTTTTTTTTGTCTCTGAGGGGTTGGTTTGACAGAATCCTGCATCTGAGTCATGCCCCATGTTGGCACAACATTACATTTAACACTAATTTAAATTTGGCAGGCAAAGACAAACCTTGTCTTTGTCTATTTTAAGCTAATACATCTCATTGTGCTGGATCAGAATTTCTCACACATGTGGTAGTAGTCTCACAAAAGTAGGAACCGGTAGTTGGAGCTTCTGGGTAGCACCTCCATGAATTTTTTCCAGCTTTTAGATGAGGATAAGCAGCATATATTTCTAGGATATTTTCACACCAGCTTCCTTCTTCACTACCAAAATGAGAAAGAAATTTATCTATAGCAGTCTTCACTGGCTTTGCTACTGATAATGAATTTCTAGTAGTTAATGCTATAGGTGAGATTATTGGCGTAGGTAGAATTAAGCCAATGAAGAAGTGTTTCACCAGACTATTTAGTGAAATGTTGGAAAAAGTTAGTAAACAGTAATGGATAAATGACGGCTTGGATTGAGTGCAATGCTCTTTCTTGCAGGTTGGATGGTTACTGAATAACAGTTAAAAAAATAATACAATTAATTGTCAATTATTTCTTGTGCAGCTATAATTATCACTTAGTTAAAAATTAGTTAGTGTTTCTTCTGAAATTAGGATCTTGCTAAAGATTATAGAAACCCTTCAGACTGAAACTCATTTGAAACAGAAAATTCAATGTAAGCTACATGTGATTGAAGATGAGAAATTCTTCCCAAGCTCCTTTTGTCTGATACAAATGTGCTGATTTCTGTGAAACAAGTATTTTAAAGTGCTAACTCTTTGATGCTCATCTTGTGAGCAGTTCTTAATCTGACTTTATTTTCCCACCAATAATGTATTCCGTGCTGTTTGGAAACTGCATGCAGCTGGCAACACCACTTTGCAATATTCTTATATTAAAACGTAGCACGCAGTGATAAAGGCAGCTACAGAGATGTTAATTCTTGATTTAACTGTGCCAACAATTAGTGGCTAAAAGTTGGAATGCAATGAGAGGGGCTTGGAAACAAATGTGATAAAATGATGATGGGTTTGTCCTTTGCTGCAAGGGCACCGGTGTCGATGTTACCACTGAAAGGACTTGATCGATCCTAAATTAGCCTTGTCCTGCCCAGGTCCACAGGCTGTTGCCCTTATTTTTTTATGAAGAACAAAGGTTTTACAGTAGAGTCAACTTTTCACAATCGTGACAAATTGTAAAACACTGGCATAAACTCTGCTGCCTTAATTATGGAACTGGGAGGAAAAATCAAAATACCAATGTAAGAGTTTAATAGAGTCAAAATAACCTGCTTTTCATGTCTTTTTGAGTAATGAACTAAGTTGAAATGGCAAAAAAGAGGTCAGTCAGGACTATTAACCTCTGGTGGGATCTTTAGAAACAAATATAAATAAGACACCTGAGGGATGGGTGGGTAGCCTCAGGCATCAACATCTCAATGTTATGCAGCTTTTTGAGATTTATCCGCAGGGAAGAAGAACCAGGGCAAAATGAGTCTGATGTCATCACAGCCTCTGCTGTGCCCTGCCAAGGAAAATGAAGCTGTTTGGTAAAGACCTGATAGGTAAAAGCTGAGCTCAAAATAAATGAATTAATTTGGCAGAAAGTGATTAAGAACCAGATCTGGAGGGGTTCATCAGTGGGAATTGGGCTAATTTGGTGGAAAGAGCAGTTCTTCAGCGGGCACTGCTGGAGTCAGAGGAGGGCACAGCCTAATACTTCTGAATTAATAATGTCTGAAAACAGGTTTGAAGTCCCAGGTGGTTTCTCAAATTAGTCTTTTTGCTTAAATAAGGTTAAAAATGTATTTTGATGTGAGAGCTGACCACTGGGGAATTAAAGTAGGAAAGAGGAATTCCCAAAATGATGGAAGATGGGTTTATGTACATCTCTACCGAAAAATATTTTTAAAAAATAATAAACAGAGAGATAGATAAGTTGTGACTTGATTTCAGAATGTTGATTAATTTGGTGCTCAGTGTACATTTCCCAACAAAGGTTAATGAATCTGTTGAACTAATGAACTTTCTTAATTAATAGAAGTTTCAATTTTCTCAGAGCAAGGGCATTGCAGAGGAGAGAAATGAATATCACACAAATAAGAACATAGTGTTGTTTTTGTCAAATAATATACAGAAAGAATTGAGCTACTTTGCTATGTTTATACAAGACATTGCTTTTCAGACTCCAAACTTCCTGGTGAATTTGTAAGGCTCAAGTCAAGTGGCTGGAGTAGAGTTTGTGGTTATCAGACGGCAGATCCTTCAGGTCTCTTCCGTGTTCCGTAGTCCAAGGGGAGCAAACTTTTCAAGAGTGCAAGAAGCACGCACAGCTCTGAACAAGGCAAATTTTATTTCCTCCATCATTATGTTAAGTTGATTTAATAGAGGAAAAAGGATTTGATGTATCATTTTTATTTATAAAGGTAACAGTTATGCTTTTATTCAGCTAAATAGCTACTTGGGATTGCCAAAGATGATTTGTAAAATAGGAAGCCAGAGCTTAGCTATGCAGATTTTTAGAGGTTAGCAGGACTACACTTTCCATCCTCTTTCTGCAGTGGAAAATTTATTTGGGCTCATAGAAAAAAAAAAAAAAAAAAGAAGTAACTGGGTGTGAAGGAGAGTGGGGAGAATTAGAGGTGCTGTGAAAGGTCAGTCAGAAAAAAGCATAAGATTGCAGTAGTTAAAAATGTATAGGAAATTGAACTGGACTCTTTGCTTTGCATTTATTGGCTAATAAATGTTGAGCTTCAATTCCCAGTTCCGGGAACTATGTTATTGTTGAAGTTACATGTCTCAGATTAACCCTGCAAAGATACACAGAATGAAAGGGAAACCCACTATATTTGTGTAATTTGAATAATTCATCTCTCAGAGAGATAAAGACCTTAATGTACATTTTTTTAATGCCCAGCTTTGGTGAAATCACAATTCCTGGTGCAGCAGGGGCAGCACAGCTCCCTGCAGGCTGCAGTTCCTGAGCAGGATGCACTGAGCAGCTGCTGGAGGGGCAGCACAGGCAGGCACAGCAATGAAATGCAGCCTTTGAGAGGGAAGCTGGATAATAAAACATCTTTGGAGTGAAAGGGAGTGTGCGTGTGCAATGTGCACAATGAACATGAGTACAATCAATGCCAGGAAGCAGGTGAGTGCCCCAGCTCCTCCTCATGCTGCTTTCAGGAGACTTAGATGGGGGAGCAACCAGTAAAAAGATTAAATGTTTTCTACTCCGTTGAAGGCCAAAGTATCTTAAGAGGTTGAAAAACACGTAACTCCTGTGAGGGCTGAAAAGGATCTCCTTGCAAGCCCCCGTTTTTCTCCCTAGCATTTATGGGAAATCAGGCATGTGATGATTAATCCCTGTGTTACATTGATTGAGCTGTTTGTACAAACTCAGCTCTGTTAATGTACAGCTCCATCTGTAGAGAATACAGGATATTCAGGCACTACAATGGAACAATCAAGAAAAGCGGCTTCCATTCTTCCTGGGAGAGTGCTACAAGAACAAAGTACAAAAGTAAGCAAATGGAAATGTTACCTAAATATCAAATGAAAATATTCCTTTGGTGCTTTTATGAGACTTTGTTAAAAAATCCAGTCTCTCTAACATACAGAAGTTTATTTGTGTTTTAAAAATAAAATCTGTTTTGCCACACTCATTTTTAACTTGTGTAAATATTTGCTTCTATTTTCATATTCAACTATGTGGTATTTCTTTTTCCCACTATCACAGATGTAGGCAATTTTCTATCCCTTCCCCCCAGCATTTTTTTGGCAGATAATGAATGCAGTCCTTTGGATCTCATCTGATCTTTGGCAGGATATCTGGAATTGATGTCCTAGGATGTGTGTAGCTAACTCAGTAATGATGTTACAGGAAAACTAAACACTCCAAGCCACAAAGCTCTATTCAGAAATTTTATCTCTGATCCAGAGGCAAACTAAACCCCACTGTAGTCCCGTGAATCACAAATTGAATATTCAGTAACACACACAGAGAGCCAAAGGAATGAGAGGATGATCCGCCATGGAAAGCATAATGCCAGCAAGTCAGAGTGCTGGGACTTCTTGTCAGGGGATTGCTCTGGATTCCTGAACAAGTTGCTTAATTGTCCCTCCATTGTCCCAAAAAAGAAGTGTATGTACTTCGCAAGTAATGCAAAGTCTTGTTGGTAGATGGGTTTGTATCCCTGTTCAGTATCAAGATCCCCCTGTAAAGTCAGTTTGCATTTCACCTGTTTAAAGCTAATTCCTGCCTCGATATGAGTAAAGCAGCAATTCCATCCAGGATTTATCCAGGATGCCAGCAGTGCCAGGAGCTATCACACAGCACCTGAGCTGATGTGAGACAGGTGGAGGACTCTGTAACTCTCCGCATCTCTTTGGAATAATTCATTAAATACTTCTACCTGTGTCAGTTACAGGTAAAACCTACAGTGGAATTACTTGTCTCTGTTCTCGTTAATCCCTTGCCTGTCAGCTCTCATCAGGCATTACATCCTGCCTGCCTTGGCAATTTCCAACATGCAAATTCTCTGGCTAGATTGTCCCATATAAGTGTATATTATGGATTTGGGTGTCACATATTAATCTTATAGTAATATTTCTCTTTGTAGTTTAGATACTTTCTAGCATAATTATTAACAAAAAATAATTGAAATCCTTTTTTATTTCCCCCTCTGCCCCCCCCACAGAATTAAACATTCATATTTTGGTTTCTACTGACACATCAAATAGTCAAATTTTCAGTTGCAGTGGATGAGTGTCTTCAGCACACCTTGGTAGGTGTAAAATGCTGGAATACATTTTACATGGACGTGACTGCATTGACAGTAGCAGTCCCAATGCTTTCCTGAGATGCAGATAGCCTGAGCCTGGGCTCCAGCAGGCATTTCAGTGTTGAACCTTTCCCTAAAATGGCAAGTTGAAAAGCTGAAGTGTTGTCTATTTGCCTCTACCTGCTGTAAGAAGACAGAGAAACTGCAGTTATGTCTTTAAGTTTCAGCTAGGACAGATACATCAGCTTTTTAAGAGGCATCTTGTTCCCAATGCTGTTGAAGAGTTTCATTTACACAGTATCGAGATTATTGCACTGGCTTAATCCTGATTTGGCATATTCCCTTGTCTTAGGGAAAAAAGCAAACCATTAGATTGATTTTATTCTGTCATACAAATTGCAAAGTACTGATAGAACAGTGTGCTGTGTATTATATTTTTTTTTGTAAAAATAGGATGGTAATTCAACCACTCATGGGTATTAATGCAGTTGAAGTAACTTTTCCATCTTGACCAGTGAAATGGAGACATTTGAATTTTGCCTTTACTCATACTGAGCACCACTCTCCTCCCAAATAGCTTTGTTTGACTCGGGGCAAACTCTGACTCCAAAGACAAAACCCAGAGATTGCTGAGGGACCTGCATTCTGCAAGGCTGGAATCTGCACTTCCAAACTGATTAGATGAGTATGTTCCCTATCTGGAAATTGTTCAAATACTTGTAGTCAAAAGGGGTTTTATCCAACACCATTTGTTTCAGATGTCTGCCTGTTAATGTTTAAACATTTTCTGCTGTATTTGGAAACTTCTAGATCTTGACTAGGCACTAAAAATTTCACTCCTACATACGACTTGTATCTGCACAGCTTCTATGTTTCACTCCACTTCCAGCCCAAAATAAACTTCCTGTAAATTCCTTTGAATACACAAATCTTTCACCAGCTGAAGCTTTTGAAACAAGTCATCTCAGGAAGGATGGGATTTCATCCCTGGTGAGAGCCAGTATTGCACATACGTGTTCAAAAAACAGCTTATTCCTGTCCCTGTGAGAACATTCAATTTAATTTCTATAGAGAGACATGATTACTGCACACAGTTATGTAGCAAAGGGAACAATTCTCTGTGGCAAATGCTGTGTTGCAGAACTTCAGAGGTTTTGAAATTATTTTAATTTAGTAATGTGATTTATAGGTGGTGGTAGAGGGGAGCCAATAGTTAGTGTCCTTACAAACAGCCTGCACCTGCTCATGGATTTGATATTAGAAAAATTGGAAGTGTCATGTTGCATCTCTAAGCTTAACACTGAGTGGGGAACAGCAAAATGTGAAATATGAAGTGTTTGGGACTGGCAATGAATGGGATACTTTAAAAATAATATAGAAAAATCTTCTCCCACTCTCCCCCAAAAGACACATAAGCACATGGCCTACCCCAGCCCTAACAACCAAACCCAAATTATTTATCACTGAGGAAGCTGTAATATTTCTGAGTGGAATGATGAATTCTGAAACTGTCAGTTTGTCTCGGTACTTAAGTGCTGGAAGCCCAGAGGACTTTCCAAAAGTGATTTTGTCCCCATAATTAGGCTTTTACTGTAAATTCAGATTTTGGTGGATTTTTTTTCCTTTCATAGGTTTGCAGCTGTGCAAGAGGAGTGTTTTAGTAAGCATGAGTGAGCAGCAGCATATCTGCAATCCTGTTCATGGGCTGCAACCAATGTATTTCTTTCCATATGCATCTTTTCTTCCAGCCACCCTTTTGGCTGCTGTCTGGGCTCTGATGCCAAATAAATGACCAAATCTTGTCAGGCTATTCAATACCTTAATTTATTTTTGTTAAATAATTTCTTATTATTTTAGGTCTAGCAACATTTTTTTTTCCTTTGTTTGAGATGCGTACTCTTATTTCCTGGGTTAAGTGCAGCCTTTTCCTTTTAACTTAGGTTTTCTGTGTGTACTGAGAAGAAGAATGCTTTGGGGCTTGGAGGGTTTGGTTTTGTGAGGTTTTGTTTGTTTATTTGGTTTGGGGATGGGTTTGCATTTGTTTGTTTGTTTGGGTTTTGGGGGGGTTTTGTTTTTGTTTGTTTGGTTTGTGGGGTTTGTTTTGGTTTGGTTTGGTTTGGGTTTGGTTTTTTTTGTTTGGGTTGGTTGGTTGGTTGGGTTTTTGTTTGTTCGCTTGTGGGTTTTTTTGTGTGAGTGTATAGTATTCCCTACAATCTGGGGAGCTTCTAGCAACCAGGACCTAGTTTGGTTTCTGGCTACGCTGCCTTTTTGGCAAAACACGTTTAGCTCCACTTTTCTAGTTGTAGTGTTTAATGCTGGATTAAGGAGTCCTTGCTGCTTTCATCTTTTTTTTCCTGGTGAGAGCAGAACGTGGGCAGTGGGGCTAGTGGCAGTACTATGCTGGGAGTCAAAGGTGCTGGAAAAACTTCAGGGCCAGTGAAACCAGAGACTTTCTTCAAGTCCTGTGTGTCAAAAAGGCTTAGGAAAGGAGTGGGTGACCACAAGCAGCATAAGAAGTGGGCAGCATTGGTTATCTTGAGATACAGGAGGTGAAGGAGGTCTGCAGGAGCATCAGAAAGGTGGACAAGGCTTCTCTGAGGCCCCAAACTCAACTTGCTGTTTGATGCCGTGCTTCTTTGTTCACCTTTACAGTTCTGAGCTGTTGGAATGTCTCTTGAGTAACTGGAGTGCCAGCTGGAAAACATTCCTGCTGCTCATCTCCTCTCACAGCAGTAATGGATGGGGGGATTGAAATGTTCATGTGTTTTGGAAATATTAAAATGATGAAAGAAATAGGTTTATTAGTTTTATGTGTGCTTTTAATAAGAGCTGTTGGAAAATTTAAAGCTCTGTCTTTTCATGCAGTTGTGTGTCTGTGGGTATTCCAGAGGGAAAGCAGTCTCTGGGAAAAGGTATCAGAGTATGAATACTGCTGAATGATTCATTTATAAGTTGCTTTATTTAGTTTGGAGTTTTTCTGTTGTCTGCCTCTATAATACCTAAACATTTCCATGCTGTAATAGGCTCATATTCTTAAAACCTTTGGGAAGGTGTGCTGTCACTTTGATCTCAGGGGCTGGACAGCATGACAAATGAGGCATAGCAGACTTCCTTAAGTAGCCTTAAGATTCCTCTGGAAATGGGGCATGGATATCTCTGTTTGTTCAGGGACAAACTTTTCTGGGTGCACAAAGAAGCTCCTAAATAAAGCCACTAGGAATCTGGGAGTTTCCCTGGTGTGATTTGAGATAGCTGGCATGCCTAAGTTTGTGTGTTGAACCCAAAGATGACCACATAAATTCTCTGTTAGGTTGAGGAATAGTAAACAATAAATGGCATGATTGGCCCACTTTAATCAATTGCCAGTGGAAATAAATAATTTCTGCAAGTAGAGTATTTCTTTTCTGCTATTTCTTTTCATGAATAAAAATTCATGAATTTCTCCCAAGAAAATATTTTTTGTACCTTGAGCTAACATGTCTTGATTGTTGAAGTTTCTTGTTCTTTGTGGCAGAGAATAATAATATTTTGTTGTTGCTGTTGTTGTTTGGTTTTTTGTTTGTTTTCTTTTGGTTTTGTTTTCGGTGGTTTTTAAAGAATCCCTAGCATTATTGTTAAAAGAAAAGGACCAGGATTTCCATACATTCATTGCAGTGCTTCCCACAGTACTACATGTGTCATGAGCTGATGAATATTGATATTCTTCTCTTTATTTCTAAGACTTTATAAACTTTTTTTTTCTCTTAAACTTGTTTTCAGAGAAAAGAAAAGCATGCTGAAACTTGTGTCTTAAATGTGATCCAACATAGGCTTTTCTTGCTATAATTTAAAAGGAGCTTAGATGGCTTAACAAACAGCTTTTTTTTTGGGTCAGCTACATGGTGCTGATGCAGCATAACACACTTTTCTGCAGCAGTTACCTTAATTAATAGAGCTTCTGCATGCTTATTGTGAAGTCCTGGATACCAGGTTTAGAAAAATGTCCTGATTCTTTTAACCCTTATGATCAGAAGGACCAGGAAGAAAACAAAATGCTTAAAATGAAAAGCAGTAAAATAGTTTTTAAAAAACACTTTTAGAATATGAATGTATGCATTATTATAGGGCTGGAAGCACAGGGAGAGAAGGGACCTCTGTCTGCAGTTTTTCTGGGAGTTTACACTTGGAGATGAACAAGCCAGTTCATTGAAATCTGCATGTATTTTCCAAAGAAACAAATCTATCTGTCTGTGTCATTGTCTGTTAAGAAAATGCTACCGTGAGGAATATTTGATGCAATATATTCCTATTTATTTGTATCTGTGTGGCATTTTGTTAAACATAAAAGCAAATGGGAAAATAAGGTGCATCGGGGGGGGTGTTATGGCTGAGAGGGATGTTTATCACTAAGCTATCATTGAGAACTGAAAGAATTCATAGACTTGAGTGTCACACGATAACACATGGCTAACAGCAACTTAAATAAGTGCATCATTGGGAATTTAATCTATGTGCTATCTTCAAGGTTAGTAGCTAGAGGATGCTTGGGATCAAAGAAGGCAACGTATGAAAGAGTCTGTTAGAGTCTAAACCGAGTGCTTAGCTTAAATGTTGAAATGAGTTTATTGCCTGTGTTTAGCTCTGAGCCTGTTGTAATGTTTTGGTCATCCAGGAAATAGCTCCATTCTTCAGGACAAAGCATGCCCATCATCAAGAAAATGATTCATGGAGTCAGCTGAGCCTTGTCTGCAACAATTGAATCACATCATCTTAGGGAAATATTTTTATTTTCCCTCGTAAGAACTTGCTGGCAAACATGGTGGTTCCAGGTATGGGTTCAAAGGAGGCCTGTAAAGAGTGTCTTAATTTAAAAGTGGAGCTTCTGGAAAGGAACAGGAGGGGATGAGGAAGAGCCTGAGAAAAATTTAGGTTTGTACATTGAGTTGAGACCTAGAGTAAGAAGTGAAACTTCTGTAACTGCAGTAGAAGCTTAAAATAATTGGGATAATTGAACGAGTTAGATGATTCTGTCTTAAAATTGAGTGGTGGTGTGTGGAGGGAATTCTTTGAGGGAGAAAGGAGAAAAGGCCCAAGGCAAATCTTAATCACCTCAAGCAGGGTATGGTGTTTTGTGGCTCTCAATAACCAATAGTTTTTGTCAATCCTCATTTTGAGATGATCTTTAGCTGCCTCTCCTGGAATCAGGAAGTCTATTGATGGACTGATGTCAAAAGTGTGGAGTCCCTCAGTTAACACACTCCCCTCTTGCCTGAAACATCATGTCCTTGGTGTGGGACTTCTATTACTGCCCAGCAAGGTGGAATCCATGCTTCCCAGTACACTTCTCACCATTTATAGCTTTTGATGCAGTGTCTAAAGCTTGATTTGTCACGTTGGGATGATTCCACATCAAGTGCCGTGAATCAAATTATTTTCTAACACAATGGCTTTAGCACCTCTTCTGCTGCGATGAATGGTTGTGCAGAGGCACTGAAATAAACATCCCAGAGCAGCAAGTTTTATCCCACATTTCCAATAAAATCTGCCCACTTGTCCACTCTTAACTTAGCTAGACAGCAATGCAGGAAATTGTTTTCTTTTGTGGCAAATCCATATCACTGTGCATCATGAGCTCTTTGGAATTAATTGTGCCTGGGAGACAAATGTCCCTGAGCATGCAGGGCAGGAAGTTCAGGAAGATTCCTGAGAGCTGGTGCCCCATTCCAATGCTCCTAGGAGTGTTGAGGAAAACCCAGTTGCAAACCCTGAAAAGCCTGCTGCTGGGCTTGTTGTCTTCAGTTTTTAAGCCTCTGTGAATGTCACTCCCTGTGTTTTTTGTAATTCTTTCAGAAAGTAATGAAGTACAGAGTTTGGGGCTTGCAATCTTATTCTCTGGTTTGAGTGCAAGTTAACTCCTGGCAACTTTGCTGATGTGAAGGTTCTGGTTTTCCAGTGAAACAAGAATTAACCTTTTTTTTTTTTTTTGTTAATGTATAAAAATGAAAGAAATAAGAACACCAGCTTCCTGAGAGGCCTTTCAGTTGAGTACCTTAAAGCATATCATGAAATATAAATTATTTTTTCTTTCCATCCATTATAATCCATTTGTTGATGGACTTATCAAGTCACATTGCAGTATTCCAGAGAATGTAGATCATGAGGGAGAGAAAAAAAGCCCCTGAGACACAAGTGGGACATTTTAGAGACATTCTTCATTTTTTGAAAAAGGAGACACACACATACACATATGACAACACTGGCATGCCTGAGCAAATTTTAAAATAATTGTACCTGCATGTACGTGAGTCTTTGATTGTTTTTTCCTGAACCAAAATTTTTGACATTCAAATGATTTTTTTTCCACTCATAAAATGTTAGAATAAAAAAAAAAGAAAAACAGGGCTGTATTGACAGGAAACTGGGGCTGCTTTTTAAGTGTTCCTTTGGCTGCAGCAAACACCAGTGCGTTATTGACAGAACAATTTCTCTCCAGGTGAAGGTTCACCTTCATCCAGAAGTTTATAGGACATAGTTTCATACAGAAACTCTTCTCTCTTTATAAATATAGTTTGATATTTTACACAGGATATTTTTCTAGGCTATCAATTTAATACTTCTTCTTTGGATTGCACGTTACTAATGCATTGTAATTTCTCCAAAATGCTGTGGAAGGAGAGACCTGCTCCATGGTGGTTATCTGGATAAAATAGTAGTCTTCCACTTCAGGGACTGTGTTTTGCATTTAATTTGAAATCCCTGTGAGAGATATTGAACTGCTGGAAACAATTTAGGCAGCTTGTGGAGTACAATATCAAACCCCATAGATAGTGTGAGAGATGGGGTCATTACCATTTTGTGCTTTCAAAAATACACTGTCAGAGCTAAGGACCCTTATATTTAACTGGGTCTAAAATGTTTTTATTCTCTAAATTGTAAACTCTAGTGAAATCCCTACATAGGAAATATTGCAACTATTCCTAATTAATTTCAATAGTTTTGCACCCCTCAGATACCTCATTATGAAGGAATTTAACATAGACTTGAGATTTTAAACATCAATAACTAAATGGGTGTATAGATAAGAATAATTCCACTAACTCTGTTTGGTTTCTGATATAAAGGTGTTTGCACCATTTGTGGATAGTTTGCAGTGTTTGATTGTCCTCTGGGTAGCTGAGGAAGGCTCAAAGACAAAACTACTGAAAAATTCCTCAACTATTACAGGATTTGTGGTCTTCCTAGGTCTTCACAGTGAGAGAAGAAATCTTGTCCAAAATTTTGATTGCATCAGAGTAGAATTTTAAAAAATCATGTGATGGTGCAACAAATTTCACAAGGCAATTCCTCTGCCTATTCCTAGTTCAGTGTTGCTGTTGTGTGGTGGAGGGAATCAGAAACAACTTGTTGAAAGGACTGCAATAGAAATTTCAAACTGAATAAATTTCTGAGAAAAATAAAATTCACTTCATCATGTAACTTTTATATTGCACTGCTTCTTCACTGGAGACAAATTGAGGGGATGACTTATTAGATTAAAATTACTTGCCTGCAATTTAATTGCAATAGGTTGAGAACCCATAAGTGAAATCACAAATAATGAAAAGAAAATATAATCATTTAACTTCATGAACTCTTGTCCACACTCAGTATTTGGGTATAGGCTGGAATTATTACCAATCTTACTTTTATATTATTTTATGTTGTGCTTTTTGGTAGACTCTTCTATCTAAGTTTATCTAAGATATATTCTGTATGGAAGCTTGTAAGAACAGTGGAACAGGTATCTCAATAAACAATTTTATAATATCACCTGTGGCACATGGCTAATTGTGGGAAATAAGAAAGGGAGGAAAACTTTTAGAAGTTGTGAAAATAGGTTTCAGAAATAGAAAGAGTAGAGAATTTAGAGCTAGTTGTAGTTGCAAACTCTGAAAGTAGAGAAGATACAATAATGCAGTAAGTAAGGCTATGAAATAATAGTTTGAGATTTTAGGTTTGGTTAATATAAAATTTAAGGTTAATAATGGAGTATTGTGTATTGTTAATAGAAACTATATAAGCAAGCTTGTTTGAAGGTGAGTGTTTTTAGTGATTGGTTAGAATAATTGTTTGTAAGCTTTAGTAATATGCATTGGTAAGAAAGTTTTAAAAATGTTTTTAAAATGTTTTTAAATGTTTACATTTACAGCTACATGTAATTTAAAAAATATTTTATAATGTTTACATTTACATCTACATCTAGCTCTAATTCTCTACTCTTTCTGTTTCTAAAGCCTACTTTCATAGCTTCTAAAAATCTTCTTCCATTTACTATTTCTCACAGCTATTCATTGTCTTCCAAAGCCAGCCGTAGCATTTGCAATCCATTTGATGAGAAACACTAGGAAAAAGTGCAATTTGAGGTGCTCAGTAACCTTCATGGCTTCCCCACCCAGCTGAACTATACACTGAAGTATTGCAATGATACTGTAATTGTGAAATCTCCTTATTTTCTGACTTTAAATGCACTTGCCTATTTCAAAACCGCATCTATTTAGTGACAAACTTTGAACTGAACTCTAGAATTCCTTATTCCTGCTAAATGTCTGAATCACAAAACTAAACCTAGACTTTTGGAGTGTAATTTTCATAATTGAAAAATTGGGATTCAATATTCATAATCAAATTATACCAGCACTAATTTCCCAAGGGAGGCTCCAGATCCCCCAGTTCCATGCACAGGCTGACAGAATTGTGTTTTGCTCTCCATACGCCATGGGGGTGTTTTCTGGAGTAATATTTTTAATAACCACTTCCAATACATCAATTCCACCTGCTGCAGCCAACATCAACAACTGCTGGATTGTAAACTCCTAGGAAAGCAGTAGAATGTAGTAGTATTAATTAAGTCCCTCAAATGATGGCAATGAATAGGGTGATAATGAGCAAACCTCTTCTATGCTCATTAGTTGCAGAAGAGAATATTTTCTGTTAAGGAACTGGATTTTTTTGTAGAAGCAGCCCATAATGTGATTGAAGTCTGAAGGTTCATTTGTATCAAATATGACAAAATTGCACATAAAGCAGGTATGTGAATCACCATTCAAGGTTTCCCAGCTTTTTGACTTCCAATCAACGCTGCATTGTTACTGGGAAATGGCTGAGCCCAACCTTCTGTAGTAGCACCCTGAGCAATGTGACACAGGGATTTTGTCCTTGGAGCTGAGTGAGGATGTAAGTACATTCCAAATGAGGAAATAGACCAAACATTGATGCTCTTGTAGTAAATGGAATAGGAACATATTAATGATGAAAAGAAAATCAAAGACACTCTTCATGTGAGCCGAATTCTGTGAGATGGAATGTATAAATCGTTCAAAAATTGGTGTGTGGAAATCTGTACTCTAAATAGGAGGAAAAAGTCGAACCCAATGTGTGAATAATGTTAGTTTTACTGCCTGTTTCATAAGGAAAACTTAGTCTCATTCTCTGTGACCATTATTTTCATTTCCATTTCGTTTTTCTTCTTCTAACAAAAACCCACACAGCCCCATATTCTTATTTATTGAATCTGCAAAGTGGATAGAGAGAGCTTACCTTTCCAGAATAGATTAAAAAGCCCCCAAATCCAACCTCCTCTTAACTTGAATTGCTTTAATTTCATTACTGTCACTTGAGGAAGACTCTGCTAAGGGCTGCCACACACTGATCATTTATTTTGCGGCTTCTTTTTAAGTCAGTGCAATATTTAAAAAGCCTAAGAGCTGCCAATCATTGGGAATGCTCGGAAAGGGGCTGCTCCCCTCCGGGAATGCTGCTTTCCCCTTGCCAGGGAGGGGCTGAAGGCAGAGGGTGCAGAATAATAATCAAATGAGAGCTTTAGGGGAGTGCTACGTGCAGGTAGAGACTCTGCAGAGTGAGCTCAGACTTCCCAGACATGCTGGAATCCTCTAGAAAGAGCTGAAATGGCAAATCAGCCAATTTCTCTCATTTCCAGCTAAGATAAATTTGTCTGGCTGATTTGTAGCTCTCTCGCTGCTTGTGAATGAGAGCTTCTGAGTTAAACGCATCACTCCTGATAAGGGGGGAAAAAAAAGAAAAAAAAAAAAAAAAAAAGATTAGGAGACAATGACATCTGCTGGCATTGGAAAGAGAAGGCATCAAACCGGCACATCCTGACGAGAGGAGGGCTTTGCTTTCCAGCTTTGTTTGGACTTTTCCATGATGCTGTGAACCTATTAACCCATAAAATAACATGGAAAAGGAAAGCTGCTTGGACTTATTCCTGTGGTCAGGAGTATCTGGCACTCCTGGGTTCTGCTGGTCCACACTCCTCTGGGCAGGAGGGTGTTGCAGGAAGAGGGAATGTTCTGACCAGGAGCTGTGGGCTCTGTGGACACTGTCAGAAAATGTCCCAAGAGACACCTCTGCAGCACTTATTGCTTTAGCCAGACATCCTTCAAGAGCTACATTGTCCTGGAAAACCCTAAATAAAAATAATAATAATAATAATAATAATAATAATAATAATAATAATAATAATAATAATAATAAAGATAGAATGTTTTGGTTTATCCCTTGGTGTGATGGGATAGATCCCTTTTCAGACATTTCTCTTGGACCTTTCTGTTAGTTCTGTGCTACATGCAGTGTACAGCATCTTGCCTCTGGTGATGTTAGAAATCTTTAAAAAATAAGTACAGAAATCCTACCTGGTTTTTGTTTTTGGTTTTATTTTCTTCCCCAAAGTTAGGGACTTCTTATCTAACATTTCATTTCAGTTTCATTTGTTTGGGGATCACAAGACTGGACTTAAAATCATAACATTTGCATTGAATATTTTAGGAAGATTTTTCTGCATTTGCTTTACAGCTTTGATTAAGATTCATGTGCTAAATCCTTCTGCAATCTCTTAAATCTCCAAGTGTCATGCAATCACATCCTTCTGGCAGCACAAATCTAAGGAAAATATTAAATAGGAGGTATTATGAATTAAAAATTGACATTTTTAGCACAGTACGGACTGGAGAAAATGGAGTTGCTGTGGGGGTTTTTGTTGGGTTTTTTTGTTGTTGTTGTTGTTGTATTTTTATTTTTGTTTGTTTGTTGTTTGTTTGTTTCAAATATCACTTTGGGACCCAAAAGCCAAATGAAAATAGCAAAAAAGAAAGCCTAGACTTCAGCTGCAGTGGGTGTCAATGTTTCTCTTGCACAGAAGTGGGAGAGAGAGGTGCTGAAAGAGTTTGGCTTCAGTAAAATAATGTCTCAATGTCTGTGGCTTTTGATTTGGCCCCTCAGACTCAGTGCAAAGGGAAAGTTGATTAAAATACAGGCAGGAGGCTCCAAGTACTTATTATTTAGTCTGTGTTTTCTACTTGCTGTTCATCTTTATTACAGCTTCTTTCTTGCCTTCTACCACTTGCCCTCAGCTCCACAGTTTACCTTCCTAGCTGCTAACTGCTAAAATTCACCCTGCTGGGTTTTCGTTGCTTTTCTGTTCTCTTTTTCGGACCATCCTTCAGATGTTTCTTTTTGCCACTTTGCTTTTCCTGGCCTAACCAGAGTGCTGAAAGGAGAAATGTTCTCAATGGGATATAATAACACAGATGTGAGGTCAAATGAATGCATTAGGATTAGGGTTTCACTTCACGAGCAATTGCACTGTTTTTGTGTGGGAAATATAATTTATTTATTTCCAAGTTGGGGAGTGTAAAACTCTGTGATTCTCTGCCAGTCAGCTGTCATCTGTCTCCTTCTGCAGCAGGTTTTGCTGTTGGTGTTGTTCTTTCTGTTAGTGTGGGGTTTGTTCATTTTTTTGCCCCAAATCCAACCTGGTCACCTCATTAGCACACTGTAGCTGGGTTTGTAAAAGAAACATGTTGGAGTATCACAAAAAGGAATCAAAAAGATGGAAGCTCTCCAGGCCCAAATGCTTTGAAAGCTCCTCAGCAGACAAGAAAAGAGTTGTTAGCATTCCTAGCATGCTGGTGGAAATGCATTATATATTGTTGCCACGTCAGTTTGTAATATTGGTACATGGCTTCAGTGCCTTGCTTGGGTTTGTAATTACATTTAAATAATTTAACTCCATTACACCACCATGTCTAGAGGAAATGTATGATTCTGTAGGAAGACATTTCCTTTCAGATTGATCTAATGACTTCAGAAAATGCTGCTGCTATTAACACTTGTTAACTATTGATATGCAAAAATAAAACTGTTAGCAGTGCAAGACATTAATAAATATTCTCATTTTCAAGGATATTTTTGAGAGCTATTTGATAACTCATCACTTGATTTGTGTTCTGTGTCAGATGGCCTTAATTGCTTGGCTAGTTTTATTTTTGCAGATCAAAGGTAGCTTTTATCAAGATCAGGCTAAAAGGGTTCCAGCTGATGAGTGATTGATGCCATCCAGTGAAATACAGTAATTGTCCTACAATTATGCAATATCCAGCTCAATTCTTGGATGTCAGCAAGTTTTCTTGGACTGCAGGGTTCAGATGAAGCTGGAGAAGATGGTAGAGTACATGAAGTAGACTTTTTTGTGCAGGTTTACTGATAGATTTATGCTGGATGCGTGAAGGACAGCACAGCTTCATAAATGCTGAAATTCATCTCATGTTTCAATTTGCATTTGCACAAACAGTGTAAATTGTTTTCCAGTCATCTGATGGATTTGGGTTTGGTTTTAGTTTGGGGTTGTGTTGGGTTTTTTATCATTTTTGTCTGTGGATTTTTTTTTTTTTTTTTTTTTTTTTTTTCCGGGTGGGGGTGTTGTTGGGTTTTGGTTTTGTTTTTGTTTTGAAAACACACTACCACAAGTGGTGAGTATAAAAGGCTACACCTCTGCTGCAGAATGTGACACCAGAGAAACTCCTCATATCATAGAGATGTATGTATATTGTTGGCAAAGTGTGATTCCTTTCCTGTGTTCACAGTAAATGAGCCCATGTGCAGGCTCATAGTAGGAAATAAATAGTAAATACTTACAAGGAGCCCACTGGTTTCCCCCTGTAATGCCAGTAACTGTGCCCTAAGCAGCACTGTGGAACAATTTATGGAAAGCTAGAGTAATTGATCAAAGACACTTAGTAAATCTGTTGCACCTTCTTGTCCTTCAGCTGCTGATTAATTTCATGCTGTCAGTCCATGAGATGGGCACAGGACTCTGCTCTCTCTTTCCTGGATGTATCTCTGAGGTTCAGTTTCTAGGTTTCTTTGGGGTTTTGCTTGCCCTTTTTCTAACCCCTTTATTCATTTCCATCAAATTTGCCTGCCTCTCCCAATCCTTTATCTTCCTTTAATCCTTCCTTTCCTTTTAATTTCATTTAATTTCATTTCTTTTGCTAGAGTCTTTTGAATGTCTTCCAGGATTTTTGTTCTTTTTCTGTGAGGGAATTCCTGTGAAGGTCTCAGGTTTGCAATGCTCTATGCAGATGATGTGCTTTGGCACCAGGGTACAGCAGCATCCCGTGCCTCCCACCAGCAGTGACAGGCTCACATTTGTGGAACTGGAGAAAAAAACCCCCTGTCTGGATCAGGTTTTCCAGTCCATTTATCATAAAATAAATTTCCTTCTTCTTAAAAGGCTTCTATGGGGCAGAGAGGAAAAAGATCAGACATATATGGAGCTAAGTGGAAATTATCTCACTGAAACGTCAGGACTTTCTTTTTATTTACCAAAGGTTTGTTTTTGTGGTTTTTTTGTTTGTTTATTTGTTTGTTTGTTTTTTCTTGTTTATTTTCTAATTTTGCCACTAGTAGTGAAATTAGTGGACTAATATATGTTTTTCTACCTGCTAATGGGCATGGCTGGAAAACCCTGAAGGTTATTTTCTTAACCGTGTGCTTTTAAATATTTCTCTATAACTACCTTGAGGTTTTGTTGTTTTTAAGCTAAGTGGTATCCATCTAAATTACTGACTTTGTATTTCCCTACTTAACAAAAGGCTTTCATCTGCCTTAATATAATCAATAACAAAATACACTCTGATTTGAAGAAAAACCAGATAATTTTGTGTTGTTTGGAAAATGAGGACAAATGGCCAGCTCACCCTGTTGTCAAACACATTCCTTTGTTTGATTGAAAGTGCAGATATTTTCATTGTACATTAGTTGTGTGCTTAATGGAATGGACATATCCCTACAGCTCAAAACTACATATAAATTACATATTGTTATAGTTGCTATGGCAAATAATTACCATTATTTAATGATAACTTATGAAACCATTAGAGTATCAAGGCAAATGTAGTTGCTAAAACTCAGAGTGATATTTCTCAGTGGAATAAATTTAATAACAGAACTGGATTATTTTTTTCTTAATTGCCTCGCTTCATATCTGTTTTGAATTGTGTATTTCTGAAATATTATTGGGTGTACAAGGAGACAGCTTGATCTGGACACAGAATATGCCTGTGTGCACTCTGTAGTTCTGCTTCTTGGAGTTTTAAAGATGCTCTTCATTCTTGTTCCATCCTTCTGTCTTTCCCATCTATTGGTGTTAAGAATCTGTGCCATTACTTTCTTGTAAATTATCCCTGCACTTCTTCAGGCTTGTCTGGCAGGGGCTCACCTGAGTACAGTTTTCCCCTCCAGTATCAGAGGGATTTGGATATTTGTCATAAATGACATTCTGAGTTACAGCTGAGAAGATAGCCCTGATAAAAGTGCTTGATGCTGGCCTGATACAAAAGGAAGATTATCTGTCATGCATGAATCTTTTGGGATTGTTCATGGAAATCAGCAAACAAAAATTTCTCACAGAAATTTTATAGCTAAAAGGGAATCATTGTAGTTTACTCAGGAGGTGAACTGATGGAACCACATGGGTAAGTGTAAGTAGAAACACTGAGAGCTCAGTATTCTGCAGAGGAAAAGATGGACATAAATCTTAGGTGTATATTACACTGTCAAATCCAGTAATAATTTTAAGATTAATTTCCCTCCCACATTGATACATGCTACATATCCCCTGAGTTGAATCAAACTTTATTTCTTGCCTTTTCTCTACCTCCCTCAACATTTGAAAGAGGTCTAATGTGGAGAGAAGTCTGGAGCTGAGTGTTATTTAAATAATGGATCAATCCAGGGCATTGTATACAAATAAATGATGCTAGAAATGCAGATTTTGCACAACTCTACCAAAAGTGTGGCAATTGCAATGAAAATTCAGTGTGTCTGTGAGTGTGTTGTGCAGTGTTGTTCCTCCTTGACAATAAACTATTTAAAAGATTTTGCTCCAGTAAAAGTCAGTGGATGCTGTTTTATCAGGTACTCTTTGGTTCACGACTAAACATTTCCAGAAGAGGTGGTTGTTACCAGGTGATAAGCTCATTTTAGTTCATAAAGATGAACCAGCTTTGCCACAGAGACTACACAAACACCAGATATCTCCGAATCCACACTGTCTTGCAATTTCAGTGCTGGAGCTTGTCCAGGTCGAATTCTGTTCTCAAGGAACTGGGCAGGATTGGCATTTGGAGGTTCTGGTCTTACAGAAGTGGTCCTAGCTCATTTCTCATCAGTGTACTTTGTTCATATCTCAAATATCTGAAGGGAAGAGTGATAACTCCATTAGGAAATGTGGCATTTAACCTACTTAATTATATATCTTAGATTTGACAAGGATTAGAAATTTACAACATGTAAATAGAATTATTAATTACATAACACATATTGTTTATGAAGTCTCTTAATCCTCCTCTTTCAGAGTGTAGACTACTCAGTAGGCAGTGCTGAAAAAATTGAATCATTTTATGGTAAGAGTTCCTGGAAAAACTGCAAGGGAACACAGTGAAAGCCATGTGATATTAATAAATCACCACACGCACCATTGGTTCTTGTGGGGAGGTTGGGCATACAAAAAAAGCTGGAACAAGTAATCCTAATCAGCTGGAGAACTAAACAGAGATGGCCTCAGCTCTTTAAGGGGAAGGGAAACCTGAAATCTCCAAATTCAAGTTTTTATTTTAGAAATGACATCTGTAAGAATGGGAGATAATTAGATGTGTATCCTAAATAGACCTTTCTCAGCAGAGACCACTCCGTGAGTCTTTTAGGCGCAGGCAGTGCATTCATCTCCCTGAAATGTGAAAAATCTTCGTAGTTTTTCAGGCAGCAAAATAATGGCTTCAAAGAACCCTGTGCAGTGGGGTGGTGAAATGAGGTCTGGCTCTGCCACTGCCCCACAGCCCAGAGCACTTTGGCTCCAGTGGAAATGAGGGTTAGGAATGGGTAGCAGCTGGCAGAGGTCAGATCCCTCCAACAATTCACCTTCCCACGAGCTTAGAAAAGGATAAAACAGCCCCATCTTTTCAGCAGTGCAGTGCTACAGTGTGGGCAGGACAGATTTCTCACTGTTTGGCTTTGCCATACAGAGCTCTGCTCTGCTTTTGGCTGTTCCAGTCCCTCTCCTTGCTCATCAGTAGCCTGAAGGATTCACTGGCTGGTTCAGGAGAAGTCCAGGCTCATGATTCCAGTGCATTTAGAGTACATTGATCCTGTTCACAAAAACCTGTAACAGAGAGCAGCTCCATTTGTTCACTGGGCTGTGCTGGGAACCCCCTCGGTGGTTTTTTGTACTCCCAGAGCTTAGTTAGGAGCTTGTGGATGTGATGAGAGCAAAGAGGAAGATATGCCAATGTTAAACTAATTAAAAATCTTATCATAGAGTCGTTTTTGAGATTGAATTCACAATGCCAGCAGGCCTCTGTGGATGGTGTATCTGTGGAGGTGTTTGTGTGCAAAAATTGAGGTGTGTCTGTGTTAATCCTGGAGAGGGAAATGCATCAGAAACAGGACACTGCAAAGTCACTGGGGACTGCAGACAGGATAATATTGTGATTAAAGGTAATAAAAGCAAAGTAATAATTGGCTCCTCCTTTCTTCACAATCAAGGGGAGTTGTAAAACAGGATCTGTGGAGTTATGTGGGGGGTAGTTCATGTCAGCTATTTACCTAAAACGGGATAGAATGTGAACTCTTGAGAGAATGAAAATGTTTTTTTTCTGTCCGCATGCAAATAAGGTGACTTAAATATTATTTGGCTGTTTGTCTGGATCTGTAATACCAGGAAAGCTCAGTAAGCATCTGAGTTCACGTGGGTTAAGGACTGCTGCCTTCTTGACTTGTTGGGGTCAAGGTCTGGAGAGAAGCAGGCTTCGGGACTCTGGATGTGATGGTGGGAGAATAATCTCATTCTCAGCTTTGCCAAGCATTCCAGACATCCCATAGTGTGGTGGGGTGTGTGCAGTGTGGTGATCGGTCAGACAGTTTGTGAGTGACTTCATTGTGAGAAATATAAAGGTACCAAGAAGATGCAGAAAATCAGAGCAATGCAGGATGAAAAATGAGTTAGGCTTAACCAAGGTCACAGAAGTGACACTGAGGCAGGTTGCATCTCCATTGCACATTCTATGAGCTCTTTGTCTTTCTCTGTCTCACTATATTTTTTCATAAGTATACGATCATTAAAAGTTACAGTGAATGAATAATTCTTCTAATTATTTGTGTCAAAGTCACAGATTGATATTATCACTCATGTCTGAAGCTCCCTTACCATTATTTTAATTTATTTTTCTAATTGTCTTGTTGCTTTGTTAAATAATTATCATAATAAGGCTATGCAAGTGTTTCCAGATAAATGAGAAGCATAGAAGGCTGTATGGGATATATGATTTGCTTTTTTTTTTTTTTTAAAGGGCCTGACCCAGGCTTTCAGCAATTTTGTAAATAGGCAGAGGGTGAACATAGTCTTGAATTCCCAACTGCACATTTATCTGTTTATGTAATTTGCTGTTAATTTGGATTGCCTGCTTTTGTCAATAAGCTCTAAGACCTCCAGGTGGTGAAATGCTGGCTTGGATTCTGTGGCTCTTCTCTCTTTCTGCCACTGGTTCCCAGTTTTTCCCTTGGCAAACTGCTTCTAGTCAGTCAATGACTTATTTTGGTAAGAGTTCTTTGGCTGGCTAACATTTTTCTGGCATGATTGAAACCAGTGCAAGAAGTAATGGAAAGAAAAAAAAATAGTGGAAGACAACTGCTTGTAATGGTAATTTACTGTGATTCAGGGACCCTCAAGCACATGCTGCAGTTAAAGCCCATGACATCTGCAGTCAGTAAATAAAGTTCTAATGAGAAATTAAAAGTGTTGCAATGATTCCAAGCTTTGTATTCCCATGGAACTATAAACTGATGCTCCTCCAATATCCAGAAGAACATATCAAGATGAGAAATCAGTAAAATTATGTTAATCTAAGTTAGCACTTAAATGTCCACTGAAGTTTGGTTAACTAGATAGTCTAATTTCAGCTCCTCATGTACTTGCAGTTAAGTCCTTCGTAAGTGCTTTATTTAGATGTGGATGATGTTTTTCCCATTGAGCATTCAAGCAGAATGTGGAATTTAACTCCTACAATTGCAGTAGGTTTTACAATTTCTACTCTTTACTGAAGGGAACTGGATCTATTTTCTTAGATTTTCTTGTGTAACAAGCAGGAATTACCTTATGTTTGCTGATTACAGCCCTAATTTTTCAGCAATTCATTCTTTTTTCTTTGTGGCATTTCATTCTTCAAGTGTTTTCATTGGTACAGCATCTTGATATTTTTGTAGGTTTTTTCCAAGGGTAGTGGAGACTTTGAACTCAAAGGGGGGAAGGCATGAGTAATATCTAAAAGAGGAATTAGAAACTCATGTTCTTGTCAGAAGGACAGGAATCATTCTCAGAGGAGTCAGGGAAAAACAAAATATTTCAGCATCCTTCAGGGCTGGCACAGTGCATTTGCTGCCCTGATGCCAGTGAATGGGAGCCCATGCACTGCTGGCTGCCCACGTCCCCTCTGATTTATCCCATCACCAAAGCTCAGTAAAAGCACCAGAGCAGCTGGGAAGAAGTGTTATAAAGTGTGACAAACCCTGTTTTCCCAGAGGAGTTCAGCTGCCACGATGCATATTTTACATCTTTCTCTGATGTAATGAGAGGTGTGAGTTCCTTTCTGATGTTACATTTTGGAGCTGGCTACACGGATTTAGCCTTGCCTGGAGCCAGAAGATGTCCATCAATGTGAAATGTTTTATTTTTGGTGAAGTGGCAACAAATCTTTTGCAGCTGGAAAGAAGGATTGGGTTTCCTGATACACTTAAACCCCAATTTGAGAAGAAAGGGCTCAATGAGCACTCTGTTAATTCTGCAGCACAGTGTTGTAGGTTGATAAATATTCTGGCTTAATAAAGTGAGATAATGAAGAACATCCGAAGTTCCAGGAAGTATTTCAGGAATTGAGAATAAAATATAAAATGATCTGAAAGTGTCTGCAGAGATAAAACCAAAGCCCATGAAAGCACAGCTCTGCAGGAAGTTTCGCTAAAGTGAGAAATACCTAGCAAAGGAAAGATGATATAAAATGAGAGTTAAAAGAGAGAAACAAGGAAATGTCCCATTTTGAATAAATTAGCCAAGAAAGTGATATTCCTGGTCTTTCTTTGTTATATTTAACCTACTTTGTGTTGAAGCACACACACGTTATTTCTGTAAAGCTGTTACTGACTGAGAGATGACTGTACACAAGCTATAGAATGTAGGTGTAAAACCAGAACTATGAGGTTGCCTTTTTATCATTTTTGCTTTCCTTTTCAAGAGGGAAATAGAGATTTTTTTCAAATGATCCCAAAAGGAATATCATTTCAGAAGAATAAACAAAGTAAAATGTTATTCCTTCTCACAGTAGGGCATATTTAGCTAAATGTTTTTGGTTGTGAAATCTGACTGTAATAATAGGGGGGAAATGCTCTGAAAAGCTGCTGGGATATAAGTTTATGAGGATCTGGCAAATCTCAGCCATGTACCTGGAAGACATTTATGTACATCAAGCCTGAAATTATGATAATCAGTTGTATTGTTTTCCCTTCACATTTCAGGATGCAATTCAACCTCCAGAATGCAGAAAAAGATCAAGTGAGGAGAAAGGGATATCTTGTTAATTCATCTAACTAAATTCTAATTTTCAGGCCCTTTGTTTGGCTGGGGAATAGCACTGGCAGGATAGCAGCTGCTGGCAGAGAAGTTCATTTCTTTCCCAGAAGAAAAGAAATCAAAGAAGCTTTGCACTGATCAGCTGGCCCAGGTTGCTGGATCAATGCTTGGCAATTTGCAGGGCTGTGCTGTAGATAAGGCTGTCACATTTTGGCAGTCTCATCACTACCAGGCAGCCACATAATAGCTGATAGGTCCCTTTCAGATAAAGATGAGTAGAAGATAGAAAACTGAAGAGAAAGGGGAGTGAAGGTAGATAGAGGAGGAAGGGAAGGTGACAAATCAGTAGTTTCAGCCTCACTTTGTGGCTATGCTCCTTGGGTCTCCAGTTCATTTAAATGTGTGTTTGTATTCCTGTTAATTCTTGCAGTTTTCAACTCATAGAGCTGCTTATTGGTGTAATTCTTGGGTTTATGCTTTATCCTTTTGAAAATGAACAGATGTTTGCTGAAATGTAGTGCCTCTCCCAAAGCCCCCAAGCCCAAAAGCACAGGTTCAGGATAGTCAGGCTCTACTTTAAGATGTCGAAAATTTGCCTGGTTCCCATCTTAGGATTGTAGTCTCTCACTTTAGTGTAAATATGACACCGAGTGTGGTTTTCTTGAATAAAGAAAGTGGACTTTTGGCCAGATCTCCTCCTGGTCCATTATTTATTGAAGCTTAGCTCTATGGGGCTTGGGGGTTTCTCTAGCAAAGCTTCTACCCTGGGGAAGGCAAGCTGGTAAAGAAGTGAAAAGAAAAGGAAAAAATGGTGCTTAAGTAGCAGCTGAATTATTTTCAGATGTTTCTGGGTTTAGGAAAATTGGGAAAAATTGCAGCTTCCTCTGAATTCTGTTCCTTTCCATTTTTTTAATGGCTCACTGCAGGTCGTAAGGGAATCTGTTAGAGACTGGATGACAGCACAATGAAAAGAGGTGAGGGAATCATTACCTTAATACTGATAAAGCTGCTAAATATGCTCAGGGAGATGTAGACATTTTCAAAAGCCTGAGAACACAGAGAATAAAGGATTCATTAACAAAAAAGTGCCCTGGCTGTTCTTAATCATCTTGAATCTTGAGTTTCTATTAGGTGTTCCTGACTATAGAGAATGTTCCCTAATTCAAATTTCCAGTGTTCTACAGCTTTCCAAAATCAATTATATCCAGTGTAGGGAAGAGGGTTGATTATTTTTTGTTTTGGTTTTTTTTTTCCCTTTTATTCAGATTTTCAGATTTTACCTATCAGGAGAAAAAAAAAGCCTATTTTCTTTGTAAAGGAACAAAAGTTGTTTTGTTTTGTTTTGTTTTGTTTTGTTTTGTTTTGTTTTGTTTTGTTTTTCCCAGCAAAAACAATTTTCAAATGTTTTTTATCAGTGCAATTTAGTATGTCTCATTTTGGAAATCTCCATATAAATTATTTCTGCTGTTTAGTCCTTCACTCTCACTCTTGTGAGTAAGGGAAAACAACTCTTTTTGTTCCATTGCAGAGAAGCTGAAGAAACTCTCTGTATCAGCAGTGAGGTAGAAGAACCCTCCCTAAAGTCCAAAAGGATTTGAGATGTAGTCAGCCAAGTCTTTCAGACTATTTTCCAACTTGATTTAGTCAATTCTTATGGTGCATTGCACCACTTTGCTGTGGCTTGATGTCAGAATTACTAAAAAAAAAAAAAAAAAAAAAAAAAAAGAAAGAAAGGGGCGAGGAATTTTCTTTATTGGTCTTCTGGGGAATTAAAGACCACTACCACAGTGACAGCTGACATGGATTCTTTATTTAATTCTTTCAATTTGTTCACTTTAATGAAACACCAAAAGATTTGAGAGAGCGGTAATTAACAAGACAGAGCCTGTCTAATGAAACCAGTACAGGAGGATATTTGTTTCAAGGATCAATAAAAGACTGGGAGTGAGGTTCATACCAGCATCACTCAGGAAAACAAATCACCTTATGCCAATCAATTGTCATGCTGCACATGCATGAATCTGTGTGGAGCATTTTAAATATTGCATCAGTCCAAAGACAAGCTCGGTGAATTTGGAGCTATCTCCCACTTAATTTGTTGGTCTGTCAGGTACTATAATTATACTTGTACCATTCTTCTTCCGTGCCTTCAATAGTCATTACTAAGCAAGTCTGGTGACATAATCTAATTAGAGCATGGCTCTCTCAGAGCTCAAGAGCCCATTCCGTGGGGCGTCTTTGTATTCTATCTCTGTTTGCGTGTTTTCAGGAGAACAACAAGCCTGTGTTCCCAGAAAGAGACAAAACAGAGCAGCTGATAAAAAAGCTACTTCTCTGACAATCCTCTTGGCCCTCCAGAGACAGCAGTTGGACTCCCTGTTGCCACCGGTTGACTTAGCAATTAATAATGCAGCAATTAGCAGTGAGTTTCCAGACCTCGGTGCACAAGGCAGGGCTTTATTTATACAGCAATGTTACTGACAATAACAGAGTGAAAAGGAGTCAGCAGTGGAGAAGTTGTATCTCAAAACAGAGAACCAGTTTGGTTGTGGGAAGAATGGGGTTAGTGCTAGAGAAAGGTAAATATGTGCTATGTGGCATTATCAGAAGCAATTTTGGACCTGATGTGAAATTGTTTTTCTTCTAAAGAACATACATTTGAAATTACATGCTTGAAAGAACAGAACTCAGAATATTTTTAATGAGAAGATACAAATTACAGAGAAATGTTAAGGAACTGGATTGTATTGCTGTCTGTAATTGAGAATGGGATTGATGGAGAGAAGGTACAGGTGGCCTCCTTGGAACATCACCTGTAGGTAACTCAGAGCCCTAATAAGGTTTGGTTTGGGGATTTTTATTTTTTTATTTTTTTTTTAAGCAGAAGGTATGTAGAATTGCATTTTATGGAAATGGTTTGCTCTAGCTCACCCCTGGAAAATGTATAGTTTATCCCAAGTCTGTACCCTCCCTGCAGTATCCTGTATCTGTAACCTCACTGGCTGGAGAATGTTACCGTGCCCCTTTGAACCTCGGTGTTAAGAATGCTAAGGCAGAAGGCTCGGCCTCTTTGCCCCTCTCCCCCTGGAGGCCTCCAGACCCTCCCCTTCCCTTCCCCCCTTCCCCCTCTCCCCTTCCCTTCCCCTCTCCCTCAGTGAATAAACCCTCACCTCATCAGCACCCCACCGGCGTCTGAAGTCTCTTTGCCTGCCAGCACGGGAACACCCATGACCCCAGATCCCGGGGGTCTCCCGGGGGGCACTCCCCGGGGACCCCCCAAAAATTTAAACAACAACAAAGGTATAGACATAATTCTTTGAAAAAGAACATCCCACTCTTAAGCTCAGCCTTTGAGCTGAGCAGTGAAGCAGTCCCAGAGCCAAGGCAGAGCTGACACCAAAATAGGCAATGGAATGTTCATGTGGAGATTGCAGAGAATTGCATGGAGGATGCAGGAAGATTGTCAATGAGATCCATTTGGGGAGCTGGACGAGATTTAAGAGTTTTACTTTTTTGATCCTTGTAGATGTAAAGATGAATGAAGTTTTGCTGCAGTTCTTGGTATATTTCCAGGAATTTTGTTCCAATGCACCTTTTTCCACTTTTTATTCTTGTCTGCAAAACAATCAGAAGATGAATGCTACAATTCTACCTACTGTAAACTGTTAGGTATTCAAAAAAACTCATTTGAGTTATGGAAACACATTTTCAGCACAAATTCAGAAATTTAAACCATCATGTAAATCTTATTGACCTTGTTGGGTCCAGCTACAAGAATCATACTCAGCAATTGCATTTGTAATTGATTGGCAGCCAGAGCTGAGCTGTAGTTCTGAAACTTCTCAACCCTCATGAAGTGGCAAACAACTCTAACTGGCTCTATTCCTGGAATCGCTTGGTCTCCCAACACAGGAAATGCCTTGAGAAAGGAATTTGTGTGGAATACTCAGCCACCAGCAGCCACAAACCAGAGGGAATGCAGCAGGGAGAGAGTAATTGCACTTTGGTCAAAGTATCAAAGACAAGATGATCCAGAAGTCACACAAGGTGACAAGATTTATAGGCTGGAACCTGCAATAGATTGATGAGAGGAAATTGTCTTAAGCCATTGCAAATAGTGGGTTCATGTAGCAGGATATTGCCCCATCAAATTATTGGAAGATAAATGGAATAGCAGGACCAACAGGAGATTTCTTCAGTGACTACTTAGAAATGTTATTTCTTGTTATTTCATCAGTGCATAGACATGTTGATGGTTTGTTTTCAAATTTTAAAAAAAGAAGTATTTATGTCAACACAAGTAATATCTGTCATGACAGCAAGTGAATGGGTTGTGGGAGGGTATGAGACAATGTGTTCAGTTTGCAGCCTTTCCTTTGTGTAGCAGGAGAATTAAATTGGGGTAAGGGAGGACCTTACATAGTGAAAGTGATTTAACATTCATTCAGATCCTTGAACAGATTTCAGCTGTAAAAAGAAAACATCATCTTCCCACAACCACCAAAATTGGAAGCAAAAATATTGCAAAGAATAAGGGCTCTCTGTGAATATGTCAAAAATCTAGATTTCATTAATCAAAATGAGATGCAAAACACCTCAGTCATTCAGCTGGAGAGACACTAAATACAGCTATTTAGGATTCAACCTCAGCTCTTCTACACTATTTACTAGTTCGTGTTCCTTGTCAGTTAAACGCATCACTTGCAGGCAGTTTTAAAATTCCCAAGTAAAACTGGAAACTTGAATTTTACAAGACATGACTGGTAAAAAGCACATTTTTTGCAGTAGCCAAAATATGAATCATGAGAAAGAAGTGCTGCTGACAGGAAGAAAATTGAAATCTTTGAGGTGCAGTGCTGGCAAAATTTCAGAAAAGTAGACAAAGGCTTACAGCAAATTTATGTGTTTGCTCATGACAGCCATCGGAA
This sequence comes from Prinia subflava, assembly GCF_021018805.1. Lineage (NCBI taxonomy): Eukaryota > Metazoa > Chordata > Aves > Passeriformes > Cisticolidae > Prinia > Prinia subflava. The sequence continues at coordinate 19,159,365 of NC_086283.1, read as the reverse complement.
TGATCATTATCTAAAAGATATAATTAAATGAAAGCAGTGCTGGAAGGTCATGGTAACAGAGGACAGCCATGGTCACAGGGATAAAAGATAATCTGGGGCATTGGATACTCATGCTCAAAGCAATCAGTCACTTGAGACAGCTTCTGAAATTCTGTTACATGAAGGCTATAAATTAATTTGATTTGTTTTGTTTTGTTTGGGGTGTGGTTTTGTTTTTGTTTTATTTTGTCTTTCCTTGTGTTTATTTTAACATTGTAAGCCTGATAATATCATTATGCTATTTCTGGAAGAGGAATTGATCCTCCTCCACATTTGACAAATGATACAATTGTGAGGTTAATGGCTGCTAAGCTGCACAGGTATTACCTGTGTTCCAGTCTGCTTTTAGAGCTGTGGGTTTGATTCTTAAAAACCTCACAACCTCTGATGAATGCACCTTACAATAACCTTTTATGGAGAACACATATTCTCTACAAGTGACCCTGCATGACTGATAATGGCATTTCATTATGGTGAAAGACATCTTTCTCTACAACAAGAAAAAAACAAACATATTCCTTTTCTGCTTCTATTAAGACCTCTCTGATTTTTATGTAAGTGTTGGTTGTTTTTTTAAAGTACTTTTTTTGTCTGTTACTGCTGAGTTTATAAGTGAGTCTCTTTTACCTGATATTCTTCCCTCTTCATGTTTCGCTATTTTTCTGATGACTTCAATATTTTTCTGTAAAATCATCAGCACATGCTCATAGTATGACCAGGTACCTTTTCAACATAGCAAAAAACAAAACAGGTGGGGAAAAAAAACCAAAAAACCCCATTTAATTTGCATGGAGTGGTAGAGCAAATCAGTGTTCAGGCTCTTGTTTTCTGCTTTCATATCCAGTCATAATAAATAAATTAAGGTGCATGATTTATCAGTAGCAATGAGAAGGTTGAATTAAGTTACATTATAATTTAAAGTGCATTTCCCTTGTAAAATGATTTAGGATACTGCTGTAAATATTCTACATGAAAGCATGTATCAAAATTTGCTGTTCTTCTGGAGAGGTCAAATTACTGGTCAACATGAGTTGGAATTCAGAAGATACTCAGCTTTTCTTTAATGCAAAGGGGCACATCAGGGTCATTAAATTCACTCAAATTTGTCCTTATTTTTAGCATTCCTTTCTTTCTTTCTTTCTTTTAGAATGTGTACCTGCTAGACCATATTAATTACCCTGAAACAACAGGCATAAATCAAACATCCCAACTGATTTCATCCCCAATGTATCTCAGAACACTAATTATTAGCAGAAATTAGCAAAAGCTGTGCATGAGTAGGTATGCAATGAGTGAAAAAACAAAGGCTTGCAGTCCTTGTGGTGCAAGTTGTCCTTACCAGACTCAGATGAGAAATGCCTTCAGAGTGGTGTGGAGATGAAAATAGTGCAATGCCCCTGTGTCTGCGAAAGATCTCGTAGGTGTTTGCCACTTGTGGGTATGTCTGAATCTTTTCCTGAAGAAATCAGGTACATAAATAGCTTTGGAGAAGTTTAAGATATTGAAAGACCAAATTTTCACCTTCTCTCTGTAATCTGTCTCTCTTTTTCATGTATGTCTGTCTTTTTGAGCTGAGGAGTCTGTTTGTATTGCTGAGCGCTTATGCTTGAAATTTTAGCCAGCTCTTGTCCACAATCTTATCATTTATGTTGGTGAAATGTGACTCAGAACACCAGTAGTGTCTAAATATCTATTACATATATATAAGCAGTGTGAGGCAAAAATGCCTTCGTTTTATGGCATATCAATATTCATGGCAATTGTAATTGCTGTTGCAGTTGTAAAGAGAAAAGAAATGGGGAACCTATTAAACAGATAAAATATCAAGCATCTGAATTGTGAAAATGATTTACCATCTAATCTAAGTCAATCTGTGCAGATTCTGCTGGAAAGGCTTAGGGCTATTCCATCCTAAAAAATTTTGCAAGCAGTTACTGTTACTTGTATTTATCTATTTAGAAAATGTTGGGTTCCTTTCATTTGAAGGATGGAGCGAATTAAAAATGGGCTCTTTCTTTTCTCTTTTGTATGTGCAGAAGAACCAATGTCGGCACAAATTGTTGTGTCACACAAATGGGAGTGTGGCTGTCTCATTTTCTCCCTAATACTTTGAAACTGTTCCTGGCTGCTGTGTGATTGGGTGTGTGACAGGTGGAGGGACTCATTTAGGATAGGAAAATATGACTGGAAAGTCTCCAGGTGTTTGGTTTGATTTAGATGCATTTGTAGTTGTGTCAGAGAGAGAATAAACCCTAAGGAAAGCCATAGACCTGTGATGTATTGCACTACAAGGACTGCACTAGAGCCCCTGTCTGGCAGTGTAAATAAAGACTTTTATATTTTCATTTATTGACTGCGGTGCTAAGAAAGCTTTGCATTGCCTGGTAGAAGTGGCTGAAAAATAATGTATGGAAAATCTATAGGAGACACAGAGGCATTTCAGAAAGTAAAGAACAATTGGCAATGTCATCAAAGACAAAAGCATTGTTATATATAAGTTGCTTTGATTCTCCAAGAACCTATTGATATTTCCCCTGGCATTGAGCTGCTAACAACACCTTCAGCAGAAAAAACAGAATCTGCTCTCACTTGGGGTGAGTAGGGCTGCATATTCCATTTGTATTTTCTTAAATGACAATATCCACTGCAAAGAATGGGTCCAAGCCCTCTGCCACTGGGGCTGTGGGATCTTTTTCTTCAGCCCCATCATCACCAGACAGTTCTGGTTTCTGTGGAAATGCAGCAGTGCCAACACAACTGTGTCTGGGGACAAGGGCACACTGAGAAAAGATTCAACCTCCAAACCAAAGTTTGGTCTAATTTTTAGCGAACATGAAAGAAAATGGTACATCAAAGACCATGAAAAACTCACACATTGCTTTAAGTCCATATTCACATTTATTTTGATAGGCTTTTGTATCACGGAATGTGTGGGGGCCATGACATATTATATAATACCTTTAATATGTAGTAGAAATGAGTGATTCATAAAGCAACACCATTCACTGTTCACTTCAATAGCTCATGAAAGTTAGCTGTTTTCTACAGAGAATATACACTATCTTTGCTCTGGAGTAAGTCTATATAATATATCCAGCAGTGAATGCACCCCTGAAGGCTTTTAAACATCAAAATACGAGTCAGGAGCAGGCAGGAAGCACTGGCCTGAGTTCTGCCACTGCCACAAATCCTGATGTCCTGAATTAGCCCTTGTGGCTCAGACATCACTGTTAAAGTGGGAATGGCTGTGAGCATTGACAGCTATGGAGGAGACCACAGCCCATGTTAGCCAGTCTAAAGCTGTCTTTGGCAACTGTTCCTTTCCAATCAAAATCTGGTTTTATTCACATAAATATCAAAGGGAAAAAAACAAAAAAAAAACCCACACAAAACCCCAAACAAACAAACACAAACAAACAAACACAAACAAACAAACACAAACACAAACAAACAAAAACAAACAAACAAAACCGAACAAACAGCCCCCCCCAAAAAACAAACAAACAAAAAAAAAAACAAAAAAACCACCCCAAAAACCCAACCCCCCCCAAAAACCCAAACAAAACCAAAAAACCAGAAAACCAAAAAACCAAAAAACAAAAACCAAAAACCAAAAACCAAAAACCAAAAAACAAACAACCCCCCCCAAACAAACAAACAAACAAACACAAAAACCAAAAAACAAAACCCCAAAACAAAACAAAACAAAAAAACCAAAAAAAGCCCCACCACCACACACACACCATGAAGTAGATCTAAAAATTCTCCAGGAATGTCTGTGAGACGTTTGTAGTTATCTCTTATTTATACTCATTTGATGAAAGAGGGAAATAGGATCAGGATATACAGTCTGTCACTTATCCTTTGATCAGGCCTATGAAGGAATTGTCACCAAGACAGGAGACGTGCTTCAGGATCACACCAGTGTGTGAGGTGTGTGTTGAGCCACAGGTGTGAAGGGCAGGAGTGCAGGAATTTAACTGGGCATTTCGCTCTGTGCAAATCATGAAAATCAAAGATTTGTAGCACTTATCAGTAGCATTTTTTGTAGCATTTATCAGTAAGACATGAGAGAGCTGGGGTCTTGAATTTACAGGAAAATAATTGAAGGAGTTTGTACTGAGGTGGGGGTTGATCACTTGTCCCAGGTAACAAGTGACAGGATGAGACAAAATGTCCACAAGTTATGCCAGGGGAGGTTAAAATCAGATATCAGGAAAAGATTCTTCACTGGAAAGGTGATAAAGCATTGGAACAGGCTGCCCAAGGATGTGATGGAATCACCACCCCTGGAAGTGCTCAGAAAATGTGTGGCTGTGGAACTTGGGAATGTGTTTTAGTGGTGAACACTGTGGGTTGCGTTAACTTGGACTTGATCTTGGGGATCTTTTGCAGCCTTAGGGATTCCGTGAAGGGCTGAGTGCAGAGATGATCCACTGGCACAGAGGCATGGCCAGTGGCACTGCAGGAGCATTGAATAAATTGCACTTCTGTTTCTCCCTGAATGCAAAATAACCATTCCAGTCCCACTGCCTTGAGCTTGCACCACTGCAACGGAGGAGGCTCCTGGTTCCCAGGGGTAAAGTGTTCAGGGCCTGTTTGCCTGTCCAGGTTATTTTCATCTGGGAACCAATTACCCGTGCTAGTAATGAAGTATATGTTCAAATCCATAACTTGATGTTGTACCTTCCTAAGCCTCATTCTGCAAATTCCAATGCTTTGGAGGAAAGATGTGTGCCTGTGGACTTTTAAAATTAGCAGTCCTTACCAGGTGCCCATACATGGTGTGTGATTATGTGTTTTTAACTCCCTAAGTTTGCTTTTATCTCTTTGATTTAAACACGCACACACCCAGTCACACGACACATAATCCAGTATGCCTAAGAGGTGCTGCTTACAAATTTATGTGAATCTTCAGGTTCGTTCTGAGGAATCAGTTATGTTGGTGAGTTTATTAAAAAAAAAGAAAAAAAAAAGTCACTTTTTGAATTATAAGGTTTAACATTTTATTGTCACATATGCACAGCAATAATGCTGAAAGAAAAGTACTGAACTGTCTGCTTTCTCCCTATGGAGTGATTCTGAGGGATTGCTTATCCTAATGCACACCTTTGCTAAGAGGACAGACACTTGCTCAGGCCAGCGAATAGCACAGACAGGTTTGTGCCGTTACCCTGCAAGAAAAGTGGCAGTAATTACCCTGCCAATTTTAGGCTAATAGTTGTTTTCCTGTGGCACTGGAGAGTGGGCAGTGTGGGACCTGGGGGACAAAGGGGCAGCCCTGGGACAGACCTGAGGACCAGCACTCCTCTAAACCAGCACCAAGGTGTGCTCAGGCTACAGCTGTTTAAAGCAGTGTGAGTTTCATAATTTCAGCTTTCCTGCAGCTCCTCTGCTTTAGTCCGTTTTTCTATATTCTATTTTAGCTGGAGTCTCCCTAATTTCACGACTCCCCCGTGGTGCCCAGGATTTTTTATAGCTGTAAGAATTGTGAGTTGTTGCCTTGGAAACACAGTTGTTCATGCAGCTGTTATAACTATACTTGTTAATTTTGCTTTATCACAAAAGGTTTCAAAGCTTTTCTGTATTTGTTTGACATTTCTTGGTTCTGTAACTCTCTATAACATTCTGTTTGACAGATTGGAGGAGGAAATAGAACTTCAGCCTCACAATGTACTGCATGCCCCCACGTCCTGACCGAATCACCTGCTTCCCTGCCCTTGGAAGCCTCCAAATTCCATTCAGTCTCCTTCCTGCCTACTAAAAAAAAAAAAAAAAAGGAAAATGTAAGAATTTTTGAAAATGTCTTTCAATATTGTATATCAGAACTTCTGTGTGCAGGTGCTGGGGACAGCACGAAACAGCAGCTCCTTCAGGTTTCTACACAGGAGCAGACGGGGCAGATCAGTCCTGTGCCAGCCTGGACCTCTGCTCCTGCTCTCTGGGACAGATCTGCCAGAAGGTGCCAGGTGATGCTTGAGTGCTTTACCCATGTGTGGCACTTTTCCCAAGAAAGCTCCTTTGGTACTAGAGAAAGACTCATGTTCATCTGTGCTGCCTTAGGTACAAGAGCTCCTAATCCTCCCCTTTGGGTCTCCTGCTCAAGACCAGGTCCTTGAAGCAAAACTCATTTGTTCTCTGTCAGTGCTGAGAGCTGGGATTGTTGGATTGGAGAGAAACCACAGAGGATCTCTGGAGAGGATTCCAGGGCAGGCCTCCTTCGATGCCAGCTGTGTGCTGGTGCCAGAGCTCAGAGCTGGCAGGAATGTGTAGGCAGGAGCAGCGTCGTTATGAAAGTTGTGTATGTTTGCGTTTTTGTAGCCAAGGCTCCTAATTGCCAGCATATTTTCAGTGCATATACCTGTCAGCTACACCAGTTTAGTTGGCATTGCACTGCCTTTATGCTGTCTTATGGTTTTATAGCAGCATAAAAAATGTTTTGGGTTTTGTGAGTCGCTTCCTCTCTGAGATTTCCCATTTCCCCTGCCTGAAACACAAGCCATAATAGCTGGGGAGAAGGACAGGTGGGCACCATTTCTGCTCTCTGAAAGAGGGAAGGAGTGCTGCTAAACCAATAAATAGAACAAGCTGTTAACTGCAATGTTACAGTGCTTTCGTTTCATGGCATTGACTTGCTTTCCATGGACCTCAGTCCACTCTAACAGCCTGTGCTGCTATAGTTTGTAGCTAAAGCTCTTGAAACTTGATTGTGAGATTTGAGATAAATCAGCAACAGAAAGCACAGTCACAGCTGGCTTTATGTGCCCAGTGAGGTTTGACTGAAATTGCTGTGAAGAAAGGTAACCTTACTCTATTATAATGTACAACTTTATTTTCTATTTAATTTATTCATGCAAATTCGCTGTAGTAAGTTATAGATTGCATTCTTTAAAGCTGTTTATTGGAAAGCTACTAAAAAAGAGATCAAACCAGAAACACCTGAGCAAGTAATGGGCAAATATAAGTGCTGAAGTAGCCAAGGAATGGGTGTTTGTGTTTGCTTTTAAACAACCTTTATAAACGCCACAGAAATTGTAGCAATTCTTTTAAAGCCATCATTATCTGATGATAACACAAGTTTTTCAATCCAATTGTGACAATTACTCAGTCACTTCAGAGGAAAACAGCAGAAGAATTAAAAAAAAGACAGTAGTGGACAATTAAGGAGTTCCTTGAGCTGTGGCTGAGAACCACAGAGAACATCCTGAGGGTGATCATAGGCACTTTTCTACCCCATTCTCTTTGCTGATTCACTTCTGGGAATAAGCAATGTTTCTCCAGAGAAACACAAGACCCTACCTTCAACCCCTCAGTTGCATTCGTTACCCCATCAGGGATGAGAGAGGATCTGCTATTTTGCCCCAGTTTCTCACTGTATGGGAGAGGATTTACAGAGCTCACTTTTTTTTTGTCTGGGCAACTGCAACAAAGTGCATTCATAACTTCGAAATCAGGGCAGTAATTCAAAATAGAGGATGGTACCAGTTTCAGAGCAGCATCTCTGTCATAGTTTTAAAAAATAATTAAATATTAAAATAAGCACAGTCTGGATTGTTGAAATGTTGACAGCTAAACTAATCTGTATTTTTCTGATTTTATGACAGCACTGAAATAGTTGCTTATACTGATTGTGTTGAGTATGGAAAAGAAATTCTATTTGACTCTACCAAGTTCATATACTAGCAGATGCAATATTCTGGCAGCTAGATATTAATGGTCTGTGAGTATCTGTACTATAAGGATTGGTAAACTTATTAAGAATTTATTGAGGTTGTGTCCTTGGTTGCTGATTGGATTGAGCTGTGAGAAGTGTTGTACAGTATGTTCTTTCGTATTTGGGTATTTTCTTCCACTGTCAGCCCTCCCTGGGAGGACACTCTGACATAATAGCCTTCACAACACAAATTTCCAAAGCTTGATCTCTGGGACCTTAATATCTTTTGGACTTGTAGAGTTTTGGTTAGGTGGTTTGTTTTTGTTTTTGTTTTTTTTTTCCTTGACTTGGAGGATGCTTTAGACAGGAAAGAGATTTTCAATTGCAAAACACTTTACATATAATAATCCAAACACACTCTGTGCTGCATTAGCAATAGTGCAGGCAATAGGTCCAACGAAGTTATTGTTGTACTCATGAGCTCTTGTGAGCCCATGCCTGGAGTCTGGGCTACCTCTGCGCTCACTGCTCCAAGATAAACGTGGATTTACTGAAAAAAGTTAGGCAGGGGCCACCATGAGCTGGTGCATGTCCTGTAAGGAGAGGCTGGGAATTGGGTTTATCCATCTTGGAGAAGAAGAGGTGAAGATCTCCTCACAGTCTGCAGCTGCCACAGAGAAGGGCTGAGAAAATGGAGACACTGTGAGCACCTGACCCTGGGAGAAATTCCCCAGAAATCCTTTGGAATCTCTATCCTTCAAGAAATTTAGACATTGCTCAGGGCAATACCTTCTTAGTGGATGAACTCTGAGCAGGGGGTTGGACTAGATGAGCTCTAGAGGTTGCTTTCCCTCAAAATTATTCTCATCCTCTAATTTCTTTTCATCTTAACAACCTTATAAAATATATATATTCATCATATACACAAATATCTAAGGGGATAAAAAAAAGAAAGGCTTTGTATTGGAGGATTCACTTTGCTGTTTGTTCAAGCAGAGAAACTAGCACAAAACAACAGACATTTGCCGTTGTGAGATGATGTAGGGTCTAAGAAGAAAGGGAAAACGAACAAACAAACAAAAAAATCCCAAAAAACCTGACGAACAAAAGAAACAAAACAACCCAAACCCCAAAACAAACAAACAATCCCCCCCAAAAAACCCCAAACAAACAACCCCCCCAAAAAAAACCAAGCAACCCAGAAGCCCCCTCATGAAGATTGTTCAGATCTCAGAATTCTGTCAGAGAAACTGGGGAAAGAAAAAAAATCAAAACTGTCTTACATTCTCCTCCCAGGAATAGAGTGGCAGTGGAAATGGCTGCTGCGTTTGCTACTAATGGCAGCATCTTAATCTGTGCACTTTGTATTTCCTCAACCACCTCCCCTACTGAATTCCAGCTGCAGATCTGCAGAGTCAAAAAGCCAACAGCTCTGCGGACAGAGTTCTGCTTGCCCATTCCTGGCTGTGACTGCCCCTGGCAGCCTGTGTTTGCCTATCTCTGGCATTCACACAGATCAGCTCCCGTCCTGGCACTGAGGATTTGCATCAGGCTGCTAAATGCACAAGGGCTCTGTGAGTGAACACCTATCAACATCCTAAAGACACTTGGTGCCCTGAGAGCCTTTAGGGACATTATAAACTGGCTTGTGCAGATAAGGAGATACCTCAGTGAGCCACCTTTGGCAGCTATTGCAACAGCCTGAGGAACTGAAACAAGATTTAGGAGGGTTACTCAGTGCTTTGGTCTTGATTCTACTAAGGGGAAGAAAAGCTCTGTAATAGGAAAGGGTTGGATTCCAACAGTCTCAGAAATAACTGTAGAGAATTAGTTGCCACTAAAGTATTATTTTCTGCCACTGTTCCTAGCACTGGGATCACAATGCTTTCTCAAAAGATAGCAGACACAAACAGAGGTTTTTTTGTGAGTATCTCTCCATGTGCACTATAAACCTAGAGATGGATATCATAAATGGAGGAGTGGCATTGGGATCTTGCAGCTATCAAGGTAAATATCTTCCTCCAGCTGCCTAATTTAGAAAGTGTCTTACCTTTTTAGGAGATGTTTTCTTTGGGTGCCACACATTCATGCCAGTACTACCTGATATACCAGCAGCCTTCTGGTGGCTGGAGAAGTCAAAAGGGAACGGGTAGAAAGGCGGAGGAGTCACATGCTGTTAAAATTATCACACGATGATCATCCACAGCCTCATAGTTTAGTAATAAAGGATAAAGTAATTCTGTCTTCTCAGAAGAAGCTGTTCTCTTCTCCAGAACAGCTTTATTGACTCTTCAATGTGTTCTTCAGTGCTTTACCTGTGCAAGGAAACTCCTGTGGTTGGTGTGCAGCCCCTGGGCAAGAAAAAAAAAAAAGTTGTAAATTCTTTCCTCCAAAAAGCAGAACAGACAAGTGCCAGAATTCTGTGTGATCTCTAACTGGTGGCTTGCAGTCTCCCAGTTCTGCTGTACTTAACTGCTCTGACAGGTTGTGCTGAGGGCACAGAGCACTGAAACGGGCTGTTAGACAGGTAAAAGGTTAATTTTCCTTGTCTGGAAAGCACTAACAGAAGAATGTGGCAAATCCATTCGTCAGTCAGAGGAAGGGGAAATGACTTGTTATTACTGAAGCATGTATTGTTATTTCAGAAATAACCAGCATCGGTCACAGAAATAGCAACAAGATGGTTGCTTCAAGGTGCTTAATCCCTGAGAAAGGAAGCATGGAGACAGTGCAGAATAAATTGGAATGGAGTTGCCTGTTGTTAGCTGCCATGCCTGCAGACATAATAACTAGCCATGGACCAAGGCAAGGCTTTGATGCAAACACAGGCTCACTTGAAATGCCCAGCACGGACAAAAGAGTTGCTAGGGCTGCTGAAGTAGCTCAACAGTAAAAGTACAGCTCTGATCTTTTTAACAACCCAGATTAAGCATAAAAACTCAAAAGAAAAATAGCAATCTATCAATGACTATGTGTACCCTCCTATAAACTGAATGAAGGAAAACTGAATGAAGCTGAAAGACAAATTAATAACTCTTGTACCATAGGCACAGTGAGCTCCTCAGTTCAGCATTTTATAGGAAAGAGAAGAACTGGAGAGGATGAGAGGGGTTTATCCCTCTTCTGTAGCCCACCAGCTTAATTTTTAAAAAATATTATTATTATTATTATTATTATTATTATTATTATTATTATTATTATTATTATTATTATTATTATTATTATTATTATTATTATTACTGACATGGAATTTGCCTTTACCATGGAGTACTTTGCAATCAGTAAGAGTCAAAAAGCATGAGGGGTTTTAAAGCTTGGTGAAGCTTCTGTGTCAATAGAGTTGTTTGAGTTTTTTTCATAATATACCAAAAAGCTGATTGGCATATTGAAGGTATGCATGTGTGTGAGCTGACACATATACCTATGCACATTGCATATAAATAGACGTTAAAATCCAACATCTGAGGAGTCACTCTCAGCAGCAGCTTTGCCACAGGTGAAAAGGTGATTTTTTTAGGGCCATTGAACACTATAAATGTGTTCATTGTATCAGTGCTTCAGAAATACCCATTCTAAATTACTTTGTGTTGATCCACTGTGAAAATTCATTGTGCTCAATTGCCCTCAAAATTTCTCATTTCTCATCTGTGAGGTTGCAGTCTGCTGAGTGCACACCAGGCCATGGTACAGCCGGGCAGGCACCTGGCTCCAGAGGGCCTGAAAACGATTTTTATTTCTGCCAGGCTGCTCTGTCCTCCCCCAAAACTGAACAGATCTGTGTCAAGGGCTTGGAGCTGTGAGGCTTTCATAGGTGGGAACAAGCATCGTGGAGCTGATGCTGTTATGCACACACAAAGACTGCGTGTGTCCCGTGTTACATTGTACATGAGATGTGGAAAATGGAACTTGGCTTTAATTTTTAATCATACCTTTGATTCAGAGGAGTCAAACCCACTCTTTCATCAGTTCAGTTCTATTCAGTTTAGGAGAAAAAGGAAAAAAAAATCCGAATCATTGGGTGGCATAAATAACTTTCAGTATGCATAGCAAGAAGTTGAGTCATAAAATGATTGTTAGTTTTTTGCAGGGTTTTTTTTTTTTTGACATCTCGTTGAAACAAGACTTACAGGGAGGGGGTTTTTTCAGTGTTAAAAAGGAATATTTATAGCTGACTTTTAATATGTTTTCTTTGTCCGTTAATTTACTGTATTGTCTCGTTCCTTATAAAAGCTTCTGCAAATCAACCTTTCAGCTGTGAGGGGAAAAAATGACTTCTTTGGAACAGAGGATGGTGAAATTCAGAGACCTCTTGGTCAGTCCTTATTGTGTTGCAATAGCTGTGGATTCTTTCAGGCAGTGGAGTATCAATGATAGCAGAGAAGCCTCGTGGGATTGACAGAGGAATTGGGTGAGGAAGTTTTGTCCAGGACAAGAACTTTACATCCAAATGACATGTGTCAGGAGGTGTGTTGTGGAGTACAAAGCTGGAAATGTAAAAGAAATGGTGGTTTGCTTCACCTTCCAACCTTCTGCTTGTAAGTTCACAGACAAACTTCTGCCTTTAGTTTACACAGGTTGGACACTTTGTCTTAAAAGTCAGGGCAGGAGATGCCTTATTATGTAAGAAGACCTCGATTTCTTCTTCCAGTTAGCAGGAACTTGTAATTACATCCTTGTACTAACATCTTGCTGCAGTGATGGTTCATTTCTGAGTTGCTGTAGCGAGGAATTCCTCCTTAAGCACCACACAAGCCACTGCTCCAGCAGTGATTCAGCCTCTGTTATTAAACCTGAGATTCAACGGGACAATGGCAAGGTCAGACTGCCTCACTCACAGTCTGTTCAATATGTGAACCTACTCCATATTTTCCTACAAATTCAAAACTCTTGAGTTGGTTGCACTGCTTTAATCTTGAAAAAGAGAAATAACCTCATTTTTTGTTTTTGTTAGTAGACCATTTGTCTTCCATTTCTGGTTTCCACTGTTTTTATTTCTCAAATAGATTCCTTGTTAGCAGGTGAGAGCTGTCTCCCAGGGATATGAATATCAGCAGTAATATTTTAAAAAAATAGTATTTGCAAGCACACTGCCTTTCTAGTTTGGGATGCTAAGTGTACAACAAATTTTAATCTTGGCAAAAACATCAAGCACTTTCATGTCCCTGTGTCTCTCTACATTAATTTCTGGAACCTAGTGATGATGCTCTGGGTGGCAAAGAAGAACTAATTCATATAAATGGTGGTATGAACAGTCATAATTCATCTGTTCTTCAGGTTTAAGAAAAGACTGAGCATTCTAAACCAGAAAATATTATCTGATTTGATTTTACATAATAGTTTGGTTCTTCTGAAGTTCTTGAGAGCAAAAAGAAAGAACTCTCTCATTTTACTTCTTTTTTTTTTTTCTTATTATGTATTTAAATGCATTAAATGGATAGAACTATTCTTATAAAGAAAATAAAACATCAGAGAAATATTCTTCTTCCTAGGCTTGTGAAAGCTGGGCTTTGTCTAAATTATTTGCTGACTTCAGTCATCTGTTTCTCAGAAAGAAAAAGAAAAAGGTACAGCATCACATAATCTCAGAAGGTCTCTCAGGAGAAGACAAAGACCAGCTCGTGCCTATTGTCTAGACTCAACCGTTCAATACTCATCATCCTTATTCTTCTTATTCTTATGCCTCAAAGTCATTTCAGAATGAGGAGAGATAATGGGAATAGTTGTATGAGAGCAGCATCTCTGGCAAATATGACCAATTCTGCAGAAAAGGAGCTGTTCTTGTTATAAAGCTTTAATTTTCTTTTACTTAGTTTTACTGCAGCTCTTCAGTGTTTCACTGCTGGTTTTATGGTATTTCAAAAAACATTTGCTTCCCTAGTAAAATATTATATTTACGTCATCTGTAAGTTTGCAGTTTTACACAGCTCGAAGTTCATCTTTTGTTTTGATAAATTGCATTTACATTGCAGTTGCACTCTGTTTTATAATTAAATCACTTTCAGTCTAAGTAAGTACAGGAAATCTATGCTTCAGTGTGCAAGTCTGCTGACAAAGTGAAGGGTAACCCAATTCTCATCCACGCAACTTTTTAATTAGTTGCTGCACATCTGAGGATTAGGCTTGTTGGGATGTCTTGCAGAAAATAGCATTAATATTCAATTTGGTTAAGGGCTTTCAATAAACAAACAGAATTAATAAAGCTATTAAGCAAATGTCTCTGATGACCACTTTCCATATGGATTGCAACTCTTCAGAAGCATTTCCAAATGCAGGCAGCTGAGAAGGGTTTCTCTGCCCATGTTTTGGCTGAATCTTGAGCAGTAGCTGGGTATTTTCCATCCTGAGCTCATCTGCATTTGAATTTGCTGAACGTATTTTCTGGGGTCTACAAAAGCCAGGTGGAAAAGCATGCTTTGTTACAAGCTCTGTTATCAGCCTCTTAAAGTACAGTATTTCGTTTTCTCTTTGTCTACTTTGTGTAGGTTTCAGAATATTCTGCACCTGAACAAGAAAGCTTTTTTTTTTTTTTTTGAGTTTGAAATTATTTTAGATATGAAAGGTTTTTTAAATTATGCTTTTACTTGGCTTTTTTTTTTTTTTTTTTTTTTTTTTTTTTTTTTTAATATGAGGTATGGTTTTGTGAAGTGTTCTGGATGAGCCTCTACACCTCTGACTCAAATGATTGTCATTAAAGCAAACAGCTCATCTAATGTAAACCTGGGAATTATTTTAGGGTTATATTGTCATTTGAAAAATCTGGAATTTCAGTGAAAGATAACTGATATAAAAATTACTTCTTATTTCTTGGAAAATAAGCTCTGCTTATGCAAGTCATGGCAAGATGGTGTTGATTTTGTATGGAGATTTTGGCTGGTTTTATGGTGTCATAAATTCACTTTATATTATAGCTTGCTATAAATCACAAACATCCTTTCACAGCCTCTGAGAGCTATTGAGGTAACAGTGATGAGGTAACTTCTCCCAAAATACTGTTTACATTCTGTTAAAATTCCTGTAGGGAAAGGTTATGTTTGCATTGAAGAGACATTCAGTTCCTACCCAATATATACTATTATTTGTATATTCCGTGTATTTGCAAGTGTGTGAGTAAAATTGATTTTGCTTTGGTTTTTTTGCCAAGAAATTAAAAAAAAAATAGCTGGAACTAGAAGAAGAGCTTTAAGAAGCCATGTGCACAACAGGAATTGGACTAAACCCTTTGGATGTTGGTTTATTTGTTCAGCACTGAGCTGCAATGATGGAGTTGTTCACCTGCCCAACAAAGGCTGCAGAGGGCCCCAGGCACTCCTGAAACATCTCTCTACAGACTTAATTTGGTGAAGAATACAAAACCTGCTCCCCTTAACCCACTGGCAGAGAGGCTGTTGGGGGATCTTGCTGGGGGTTGCAGAGGAGCATCCTCCTGGAGAGAGTTTGGGCAGGAGGCTGTGGAGAGCCATGCCTGACTGTCCCAATTCAATTTGCTGCCAGTTTGATTTAAGCCTCTACTGCTGAGTTAGAGATGCTGAAGCACTGCAGGGGGTGTTTGTTTGGAAATTTTATCTTCTGCTTTATTGCAGAGGGTGTCCAGCTACTTGGAAATTAAGTGGGACCCCAAGCAGCCACTGCTCTTCCCTTTGCACTTTGCTCCACAGTCCCTGCTCAAGTTTGGGACTTGGACTTTTGGGAATAATTGAGGAATATTCCATATTGTGGCTGCCAACAGGAGTGGGTAGTGGAAGAATATTTCAAAGCAAGATTTCTTGTGACTTTTCACAGCTTTCAAATTGCAGCTTGCTTTGTAAGCCACTGAAATTACACAAGTTTTTCCCGTCCAAGGCATTTTTCCTTGTCAGCAGGCAGAATCCAGCAGGCATCTCACCAGCATCCACAGGGAGCTCGTTAAGCTCCATGATGTTTGTTGCTGTTAATTTCATGTGGCACTGCATAAAGGACTGGCCCAAAGTCCACACTGCAGTGTAGTGTAGTGGAAATGATAAAATTCTTCCCTTGTTTGGTAGAGGTTGTCTCCCAGCTCTGATTTCAAGTTGTGTCAGCACTGAATGCAGAACAGCTCTGTAGGAACAGATCTGTAGTGAGATTTCATTCCTGAAATGAGAAACCACAAACTACAGTTGTGTGTGTGACACTGTTTTCATTTCCTAAATGCCTTTGAGCTGGATGCCTTTTCCCAGGGTTGAGGTTTGTGTGAGGCCTGAGAGCTGGCCACGATTCCCTCCCTGCCTTCCCACCTTTGGCTCTTGGAGTGGTTCCTGTAGCAGATCCAAAGCTGATGCAGCCCAAGTCTATTCTCTCTCCCATGCTGAGAGATCTGATTCCTGAAGCAGCTGCTACACAGCACAGGCACAGGTAAGGTGGGAAAATCCTTCAGAAAGGGGATGCTTGTGCCAGGAAGGTTGGTATTGTTTAGCCTTAACAATATGGCAACTTCCTCACCTTAATGGGACTTTTTCTGTCAGAGATGGATACTAGGTATTAAGGTGGCCAGGAGTAACCTCTTCACACATTGATCTATTGAGTTCTCAGGAGAAATTAAAGAAATAATAAAATGCTCCAAAATTATAAATTTGGAGGAAGCCTTTCATCAATTATTCATTGATTATTCACAATAGCACAATGCTTGTTGGGATCAAAACCTAATTTTGATAACATATGCAAACTTTTCCTTTTGAATTTAATAGTATATTCTCAATCTGTTGTTCATTAAGGTGAACATCTGTGAATTCATTATTTTTTCTCTAAGCCTGCTGCACCACAAACTTCATTTCTTTAACAAATTTTCCAAATAATAATCCCATTACAAGCTTAGTTTATAATACATACAATGACAGCTTTGTCAACATGTTTATCTTCTTGTTGTTGTTTTGGGGCTTTTTGGGGTTTTATATTGTTGTTGTGGGTTTTGGTGGGCTTTTTTTGTTTTGGTTTGGTTTTTTTTGATTTTTGTCCAATAAGTCTTTGCAGCAAAACCTGTTCTGGGGTGGCACAGAGAATTAGACTAGGAAAAGTGGATAAATCTGGTTGAGAGAACTGGCTGTGGAGTTTGAGATGTTGTTAACTCATAAAAATGTACCATAGGTTTCCCAAAATATGATGATTCTTAGCTCTGATGTCCACTTGCAAGTTATAGAAAACAGACATTTCATCCACCTCAGTGTTTGCCTGACTTTGTTGTTCCAATGTGGATTTTTAAAGGAATGCAAATGTAAAATTCCTCTCTTGCTAATTTTACATTACTATTGAGGTGAAATTATAACAGTTTTCAGTGCACACCATGAAGGAGAAAGAAGAAATGGGTGAAAAAATGCTGGTTTTGAACTTTTAAATGGAAATATGTAAAACTGTTCAGAGATAATGCCTCTAGCTGTTTCTTCAGACACTTTCCAGGCAATGCTGATGCTCTTGCATAGTGCAATTGTAGCTGAACCCTGCCTGCTGAACCCTTCCAGGCACTTTTCTACAGAGAGCTGCCTCTTCTTGCCTTTTTTTTTTTTTTTTTTTTTTTTTTTTTTTTTTTTTTTTTCTTTCTTTTTTTTTTTTTTTTTTCTTTTTTTTCCCATAAAGTTAAGGGTAAATGAAATACTGATGATTCAGAGGAGATGAGTTACGTGCTGGATTAATTTGACCAGTCCACATTAGGAGAGCACCGAGCAGAATTTGCAGCTGCAGAACATTGTCACCATGTTCCTGTGTTTAATGGAATAATTTAGGCATAGAGACAGAAAGAAGTCCACACTAAAATGAGTACAAGCACTTTTAAGCAGAAAACCTGTAGCTAATTTTCAATCCTGTAATTGAATTTGCAGGATAGCACATAAATAAAGCCATTTTTTTTTTAAAGTTGGATGCTTTGCACTGCATAACAATGTTTTACTGCCTCATAATGCTTCCCCGTGTATTTTTTCTTATACTCTGCAGTTCCATTGCCATGCTGAGCATCCAAAACTTCGCCCATGCTGCAGCCTGCACTGCATTGTGTCAGAAGGCTTCAAAAATGCATGGAAATCATTCACAGCCAGCTAATTACCAGCTGTTAATTTGTAATTTGCTGCAGCATGCTCAGCTCTCAGTGCACGGTCTCTTCTGAATTGCAGCCTGAACTGAGATGCAGAGCTCTTCTCTTAAAGGCTTTTGGATGATTTTGTGTTTTGCTCCCACTAAAATCACAGAGTCATAGAATCACAGAATGGTTTGGGCTGGAAGGGACCTTAAATACCCATGGCAGAGGGTTCCACCCCCTGCCATGGGCAGGGACACCTTCCACTCTCCCAGGCTGCTCCAAGCCCCTTCCAGCCTGGCCTTGGACACTGCCACAGCTTCTCTGGGCACCCTGTGCCAGGACCTGCCCACCCCCAAAATAAAAAATTTCTTCTTGATACCTGATCTAAACCTGCTTTCTTTCAGTTTGAAGCCATCCCCCCCTTGTCCTGTCACTACACGCTCTTGTAAGTCAGAACAGTTTTTAACAGATTTGATTCCAAACTTGAGCTTTGAAGGGTTTGTTGGTTTTTTTCTGAAACAAAGTTCCAAAAGAATTTCTAATGGTATTAAATGATGTCAAAAATATTGTGATAATCTCTTTAACTTATTCTGACTTTACTGAAGCACTTAACATTTAGTAATTACAGGATTTTGCAAGGTACTGAGTAAAATGATATTAAAAACTTGCCGTAATGACATCAACTTCAAAAGCTGTGCCCTTGAACTTACTGCGACCTCACAGGTCTGGGTTGGATTGCATGCATTAGAGATGCAGTTTGACAAAAGACTGTGTATTCTCAACCTTTTTTTAAAGTCAGTGGAAACCAAGGCCACCTGGGTTGAAGCAGAGGACATCAAGCTCATTGTAAGATTGAGTCTTCACTGTAACTTATGCCCTTAACATTTAGATAATCCATTGATCTCTCTTGAACAGCTAATATCTGTTATAATGCCACATTTCTACATCACCCAAAGTCAATTAAAAGACGTGTATTATAGCTATATTTTAATCAAGACTTATTGGGAAATGGAAGTAAAGCATTCTGCTTGTCTTAATAGTATCATTGGCAAAAAGAAAAGCTGACTGGAAAAATCAAATTAATTATCTCTTCTTCATACACCCTTTATATGTTCACTTTCATTCTAAAATGAATTTAAATTATTTCTATACTAAGAAAAAAGGTATTTAGAAATCATGACAAAAAGTAGATGTATCTTTCTGGAGTATTCACTTAAAGAATTCCAGAGTAATTCATTAAATTTTCCTCTATAAATAAGACCTCAGCAAAATAGTGGTTGTCATTGAGAGAGGGTGAGTGGACAGTGACTTTTCAGACCTTCCAGCCCCACCTACTTATGAGGTTTAAACTAGAGGTTCTGCTAAATTTTGAAGGGTTTCAGGACCAGTCCTGAGAAGTATTTGTTATTTTTTGATATGTTCTAAAATTAAAAAAAAAAAATTACAGATTAAAT
The DNA here is from genome assembly GCF_021018805.1 of Prinia subflava. Classification (NCBI taxonomy): domain Eukaryota; kingdom Metazoa; phylum Chordata; class Aves; order Passeriformes; family Cisticolidae; genus Prinia; species Prinia subflava. The sequence continues at coordinate 19,140,197 of NC_086283.1, read as the reverse complement.
CATCTTGTCCAAAACATGATCTCACATAGTTCTTCAAAGCAAACAGTTGATGGCATGCATGTGAGGGAAGGATTGTCATGGATGATTGAATATATTTTGAATGTTGGTTAGGAAAGCAAAGCCTAAGTTGCTGTTTACCACACATTAAGAATGAGCAAGAAGAAGTAAAAAAGACTGCATTGGCAATGAATCTATTGGTCCTGTGACAGATTTGAGATTAAGTTCTTATACTTGCATGACATTTTGAAGTAGACCCTTTTTGTTGAGGGAAAGAGAGAGGAAAAGGAAAGGTCGTGTCTCTCTTATCAGGCAGTCATAGTCTCCTGTAAAATAGAAATGTCTGTTTAATGTCAGTGAACAGCCCAGATGGAGATTCATGTTGGAGCTAAACATCTATACTTTATCTTATACCTCTAAGTTTACACTACTTAAACCTTGTGATAACAGAATACTAAGTCATTTTCTGATGGGATTCTTCTATCATTACACCATGATTCTCCACAGCTATCCATTTTTTTTTCCTTTTCCCCTCCAGAATCAGCTCCTCTACATTCCTGACAAACTAATCCTTGTACCAGGTATCTATAGTCACGAAGGAGCAGAGGGGCTCAAACTCAACTTACTGCATTAAAATATTTCATGAGGTTTGCTAATGGTGATTTTTGCAAGTCCTTTTTCCTTCCTGGCTGAGTGTACAGACAGAAGAGCAAGAAAATCATCGATCAAAGTTATCAGCAGGACCAGGGCCACAGTGGTGTTACAAAGCACAAAGTGAGGAATGGGAAATGAAAATATTACCTACAGCAAGTCTGACTTCATCAGTCCTTTGAGCTCTGTAGAAGGAGCAACTTCTTTTCTGTACTACCTTTTGTTTTGTTCCATCTCCTCCTCTGTCTTACGAATCTACTTCTGGCATGTGTATGTTTACCTAAGTGATTTTTTTCAAAAATACATTGCTTGAAAGCTTTTCTTCAATAATAAAATAAGAAAGATTCTGTTCTTCTTCTTAAACTTTACAGGCTATATGAAAACGGAAAAAAAAAATACTGTGGGCAGTCATTATAGTTTAATGATAGTAATAAGAGCAACAGCTTTTACTTCATTACTCTGTGGAGTTATGGTTCTGAGCTGTTACTTTTCCCCACTTTAAAATAAAAAGGATTTAAGTGCAGTCTACCTTGAGGTTAAACGTGTGAAGGTGCATTTGAGTGGTAGTATACATGGGGCCTGATGTAAAACTGGGCAAAACTGAACCACCTACAGATGAATGTGCTAGAAACAAGTTTTAATATTACCAGCAACTAAAGTCATTTTAGCAGAAAAGTGTATTTTTTTGTGTCTCTGTGTGTGCACGTGCAGGGGTTTTTAATTAGCCACATCTGTTTCTCACTGTGCCCTTTTACATAAGGAATATCCTTCAAAGAAAGATACACTTTTTAACAGCTAAGACATTCATGTTATTTCTGGCAATAATTGGTGAATATTATTTAATAAGTAATGATTGAAATAACTCTTTCACAGAAATTACCTATTACAGAATTTCTGAAGTGATGGCAGATTATATTGCATTGCATATTCATTTAGTTTAATTTAATACTATATTTAATGTAAAATATGACATTAAGTGCTTGTAAATAGTTTTTTATACTCTAGATGCAGTTTTTAAAATACTGTAATATCAGGAATAATGACCTGGCCAAACACTTCAATCAGTCAAAGTCTTTGTTAATATTAGGTATGTTGGCAAACCAATAAACATTTCAAGTGAAGGAAGTTTGGGTTATTTAGTCAAGCAGGTATTTAATTACATATCTTCTGGAGTCTGATAGAATAAAGCAAGTGGAGGCAATGTTTTGGCAGCTAAGATCCTAGGAAAAATAAACATAAGTAATTCGTTTATGTTCTGTTACTCTCTTCACTTTTTCTTCACCTGTCTCTTCCCCTTAATTTCCTCCTATTTCTTTTGCTTTTCTATGATCCCTCCATGTCACTACTTGCTCATCACCGCAGCAAAGTCAATCGTGTACACAGGCAATTGTGTACACAATTTGTGCACACAAAACCTTTCAGTGTTTTGTCCCAGATTCCTGGAGTTCCTTCTCTTTGGAACTCTGGAATTTTGCCCCCTTCCAATGCTTCCTTGTTGGGAGCAGCGAGTTGTTCAAACCTGATGTGATTTACTGTCATTAGTGTGATTTTACATTCCTTCCCAGATCAAAACATGTAAATGTTTCTGGGTCTCTTGGAAAGCTTTAATCTTGTAAAGTAGGTTTTATTGAAGAGTTGTTGTTTTTTTTGACATTCGTGATAAGTTTGATAATTGCATTAATAATTATTCTTTCATGTTTGCTATTTACAACCAACAAAGCATCTGATTCTGAACCTCAAGGAGAAATCAAAACAACAGTGGAGTCAAAGCCATGACAGCAACTGAAAGTGTTGAAAAGAAACAGTTGAGTTTGAGGAAGAAGGGTGGCTCTGGGCAGTTCTGCTGGTGACTGCCACACAGTGACAGCGGACAAGGTGTGTTCCAGCTGCAGTAGATTCCCTGTGATCCCCCGGCACAATAACTTTCTTCCATAAACTAATCAATTTCCGCACTAAATCCCTTGAGCAACTATTTAAATAACTGTGAGCTTAGTGTGTCTATGTTTTCAATTTACAGAATTTATCACTTCACCTCTGGGTTTATGGTGGGGATGTGCTGAATCTGAACACTTCAAAGGAAATTTAGCAGTTGGAGTTCCTAATAAATCTTTAGCTTGCCCATCTGTATAATTTGTATTAACATGTCCATTAAAGGTTTGCTTACAGCTCGGAGATTTCCTCCAGAAATGCTTCAGAAAATTGAAATAAGGGGAAAGCAAACAGTAACAACATTCATAATTTTATATCCATTAAAAGCTCAGACAGCATTTAAACAACAACCCCCCCAAAAAAAGATATTTCTTACTCTCAACATAATTAACCCAGTGCTTTTCAACTCCCAAATCCTCTTGTATCCCAGTCTCTCAAGCTGGGAAATATTGGAATGATTGGACCCTTTCCTTGTCCTCTTCCTTTCAGTAAATTGTAATTTGGAATTTTGTGCCCTTCTTATAACATCAGGTCTGGTGTGTTACGTTTCAGTTTTAAGTATGATAAACATATAGCTCACGAGAAAATTTAGTTCTAGTTCAATTCTATTTGTCTTACCTAAACACTTACCTGTGACAGGCTGTGACGTGATGGATTGTAAAAGCTGTTCTTGAATGAGGTTATATCCATCTCATGTCCAAGATTTTTGTTTAAAAATTAAAAGGAAAAGCTTGGATTGATTAATATTACTGTTAGGTTTTTTTGTTTTGGTTTTAATTTTTTTTTTCTAATTCTGCCTCTCTTGTGGATGGACACTCTTGCTGTTAGTATAGTGTTTGGAAATTGAGAGCTTTAAAATATTCTACCTAATTGAGTTAGTATTTGAAGTCCACAACATTTTTAATTATTTAGGTTGACTTTTTTTTTTCTTCCTTTTTTTTTTTTTCTAAGGCTCATAACATACTGAAAAATCTCTGTTTTGTTTAAATTCAGAAATCTTTCAATATATTTCTATTTGGGCCCCAAAGTTCATGACCAAACATTCTTTCTAGCTTTTTTTCATCCTTTGTTTCATGTAAGGGGTAGGAAAATGAAAATGGCCTGTGATTCCTCCGTGCTGGGAAACAGAGGAGATGAGGAGAGCTGTCATTTTTCCTTGGGAGATATAACAAAATATGAAGAATTTTCCATGGAAATAGGAAATGTGTGCTACATTTTAATTGACATATCTACTTAATTTTAACATCAATACTCACATAGAGACAGGCTGAGTCGTGGGTCCAGCGTCTCCTCACCCTTACACGTACCTCTTTGTACCATCAGCTCCATAAAAGAACCCAAACATGCCTGGCTTTTGCTTAATGCCAGATAATCTTGTAGAGACTTCCATTCAGAATTCCAAATGTCTGTAGGCGTGGGACTTTTCTGATATGCTTTCCATCCCATCCTTTCACCGTGTTATTAAACATGTTTCCTTCTTCCCTGCAACCGCCTTGATTATTTTCTGTTTTGTCATAAAATATTTGCTTAGTAACAGTCACAGAGACTTGGCAGTCATCTCCGTGTTTCTGCCTTTGATTGTGAGGAGCTTTGAACCCATACACAACATTTCACAATTCAGAGGGGAAAAGTAAGCCTGGCAGTTGATTTCCAGCTTTTAACCAGAATGCAAAGCAAAATATTTATTTACAGTGATCATAGTTCCATTGTTCTCCAGAATGCAGGAAATAATAATGCCTAATCAGATACTCCTGCAATTCAGAACCTAAAATTGTCTTGACTCCTACAAGATTGGCTTTAACCTTTATCTTGCAGATTCTTTTCTCCTGTTTTCCTCACATTTTTAAAGGCAGGGAAAAATGAAGACACTTTTGCATTTTTCTGACTGCAGCATGGAAGGTTTTATTGCCAATCTGTCTGAGTGGAGTTAATGAGAATATCTATCAACCCTATGCTAGATATTAGCAATATTTATCAAAAAGTTCATTTTTCATGTGGAGCTAACGTTACTTTTGAACCATCTGCTATTTTTTTTTTTCCCCAGAATTCAGCAAGTGCAGGGAATTTGCTAGAAAAAGTATCGGTCTCTGATGTGAGGATGGCACGAGATGGAGCTGGAACCTCTCAGTCTCTCTGGAGCACCCTCACAGGTTTTGAGTAAAGACAATTTAATACAGAACCATGGTTGGGCTTGGGACCTTCAAGATCACTTCATTCCAACCCCATGCCATGGGCAGGGACAGCTCCCACTATCCCAGGTGGCTCCGAGGATCCAGCCTAGCCTTGAACGCCCTTAGGGATGGGGCAGCCATAGCTTCTCTGGCCAACCTCTCATTTGACACTTTCTCCTTTGTAGCCAACTCTGATCTCCTTTGTAGCCAACGTCCACAATTTAGCCAAAGAGAGGGGAGAAGTGTTTGTCTTTGCTTTGTTTAAATTTTTGCATAACCAAATGTTGACATCAGGACAGGACTTTTTGTATAAGAAGAAAATTATGTAGCCATATAAATCAGCTAGTGCCAATAGCTGGGTTTTGTGTTCCAGGTCGTGTCATGTCATGTCATTCTGTGTTTTACAAACTTCAATTATTCTGTGCTCCCCTTTTTCTGTGGGTGGGCCAGATTTATTTCTCTCTGAATAATTATCTGACATATGGCAGCTCCTGATAGTGTTTCAGAACAATATAAATGAGTACAGCAGCTCTGGGTCTGCTGGGCAGGAATCTGTGTTTTTATAGGAAATCCATGAGGCCCTGAGTGTTCCCAAATTGCTGAACAGCTCCTGCCTATGCCTTGGAGGTTTGCAGATTTGATGGTTTGGGAATGCTGGACCTACGGTGAATATATTGTATATGATCAAGTTCTATGATGTGGAAATTTCAGGGAATAAATTTGGTATCTTTGTATCAAGTTTTTCCCAGAGGAATATATCAAGATGGAATAAATGTTTTAAAAATTGGGGGTTTTTAAACATTTGAGAACTCTGAAATAGAAGAGGTAAAAGTTTGCTCTTTTTGTTATGGAAATGTTTAGGATTTATTGTATAAATTAACTTTTTTTTAAGTTAGAAAACCAAACGAGTACTTTAGCTTAATTGACATATACCTTCATTTTAACCTGCTTTGTTTGCACAAAATGCTTTTAAAAACTTGATTTACAGAAGGAATAATTTGACTTGGTGAAAAATGAAACTTTTGAAATTCAGTAACTACTTTCCTAACTACTGATATTGGAAACATCTTTGTCATTTGCTGTGGATAACTGCAGACCAAGTTCCATTTCTTGACATGTTTGTACAGGTCAGGTCATAAATGCATCTCAGTTTGAGTCCTACCAGTGTGTTGTGCTTTGAAACCTGTTTGTGTTGATATCAGATGAATCCCATGTATAAACTTCTTTGCTTCTTGAGGTCAGATGGAATAGCAATGCAGGTTTAGCTTCCCTGAGTATCTGATATTTTAGGATTTGATTTTTCTTTTTTAGGGAGGGTAATAAAAGTCTGACTATTGCTGGGGCTTTTAATATAAAGATCAGCATCATAAGTCTGGTTACTGAAAGTTCAAAGTATATTGTAGTAGTTTTTTCAACCTTGTTTGCTTGGTACCGTGCAACAGAGTCACTTTCTCATTCAGCATTTGAATAATTGTCTTCAAATGTAGATAGTACAAAGTTTTCTGCAAAACTGTGCCTGAAAATACATATCCAGGGAGAGAAAATAAAGTTTGGAAGTCGAAATGCATGATCTGTAACAGGAAAACCACCCTGTCCCATAGCTAATCCAGCCTCATAAATAAAGCACAGGCACCACAAATTGTTCTTTTCTCTCTTCACTATTTCTGCCCTTTTTGTTCATATTTTCCAACAGCTGCATGAGCATTTAGGTGAGAGCCTGAGCTTCTGCTGTGTGCTTGCAAACAGATGCAGCGCTGGATTTGGTGGTTGGGAGTGAGGCCTTTTAAAATGTCATCTCATGTCTCAGTGTTGCACACAAGATGTTCCTTCAGTGCTGATTGAAAAGCTTACTTTAGCAAGGGAGACTGGAGAACCCTGTGTTTGTTAGTTGTTTTTTTTTTCCCCTGTTACCACTCGTGAGCACATGGAGGAGCAGAGAAATGATTTTAATATACACTCAGACCGCTGCATTAATTTTGAGAAACAGAAATTGGCAAATGCGAAACCACTACATCCTGATTGCCTGCTAATCTGTGAGGATCTTGCTGGTCACCTCCATCACTGCATCAGCAAATTACAGGCTGCTTTTTTGCCAAGTCTCTCTGTCCAGAGGAACTGTCCTGCTCTGCATTCAAGCCTCTGTCAGATGCAGTTTTGCGGGGGGGGGATTGAGGCATGCCTACAATTAGCGTGAGCTGCAGCACAAACAATTACTGCTACTGCTCAGGGTGGAGCACAGAGCTGTGGGGGGGTGTGTGCTCCTGCTTATTACTCACACAAGGAAACTGGAACAGGTTGTGGCTGTCCAATGATGGTGAGGGGAGGCTTTGCCTTGAGGAATACCCAGGGGCTTCTGCCCAAGACCCCCAGTGCTGAGATGTGAGACCCGACATCTGTGCAAACCCAGCCTGCCATTGTTGTTCTCTGCTCAGCTCTCAGGACAGCCCAAATCCTGAACCCAGCCAAAGCCCCACTGGTTCTGCTGCTCTTCTTAAACATCCTGGTCAAGCACCACAGAGAGTTCTGCAGGTTTTTGTGGCTGAAGGTGGGCATGATGCATCTGGAGCACACTTGCTCTGTGCCTGTGCTCTGGCTTGACAGATCCTGCATGGGGACTCTCTGTGCTGTAAATACATCCAGAGATATTTTTCCATGTCGGTGCTCATAGCAAACAGCCACCCTTTGATCCATGGGGGAAATAGTCCCTGGGAGATAATCTAAATAACAAAGCAAAGCAGAAATCAGACTGCTCTTTCTGTGCATCTTTGATGCATAGAACTTAATTTGCTTTATGCATAGAACTGCTGTAACTTGACCTGGAGGCGAGGTGCAATTTGGATTGCCTTTTTTTTTTTTTTTTTTTTTTTTTTTTTTTTTTTTTTTTTTTTAAAGGAATCCCATTATCAGTATTAAAGTGTTTCATGCCTATAAAAACAGGCTGTAGATTAGTTGTTATTCCTTTTAATTTTTTTTCAATCAGGCTCCTATGACTTGTTTAATTTGGAGTCACTGAAATTAAAAATTAATTAGTTGCAGATATTTCATTTGTCAAGTTATTCTTTCAACTAATATAAATACGGTTTGTCGTATTCTGCAGGTAGATGTTAATGCTCTTTTGTCTTTACAAGGCAGAGACACAATGGGCATGTCCCAGGAAAAGCACAGCTTAGTTTAAAACCCATCTTTTTACTCCATTAAGCCATCCCAAATTGGTTGAGCAGCAGTGATATTTCTGTGATTTAGCAGTGGGAACTCAGACTTCTAAGTAAGTGAAAGCCAGAGTATATAAAAGCAGATACATCAAATTAGGTGTACAAATTAAATCACAAGATTTAGGTTCCTAAGTAAGTTCTGACCTAATTTTTCTTAGTGTCAGTCACTTGCTGATCCCATCTGCCTCACCAGACAAGTGGGTTTTCTAAAATATATATGTGGGAGTGTAGCTTTAAATACCTCATTCTGAAAATAAAGCAAGATAAATATTTTAAATCCTGGGATTGGGCTTGAATCTCTGATATTTAGATTAGATATCAGGAAGAAATACTTTATTCAGAGGGTGGGGAGGCCCTGGCACAGGGTGCTCAGAGAAGCTGTGGCTGCCCCTGGATCCCTGGAAGTGTCCAAGGCCAGGTTGGACAGGGCTTGGAGCAACCTGGGACAGTGGAAGGTGTCCTTGCCATGGCAGAGGGTTGGAAATAATTATCTGTAAGGTCCTTTCCAGACCAAACCATTCTGTGATTCTCTGTTTTGATTTGCAATCTGTTGAATGCTCTTTCATTAAAATTTCTTTAAAGTCTGGTGTAGTGACATCAATAGTGAGGGTTTAATTCTTAAACAAAACTTATTTCTACCTAAAAACTCTGTTTGAATAAAACTTCTGAAGTTGACTCCTGTAGGTTTACATCCATTTTCTGTGTGCTACCTGACAGAATTATGGGATGACCAACAGCAGCTGCCCATTAAGTTTTCACTCTGCCTAAATCTGGCTTGTATCTGTGCTGGGATTCTTTTTTTTTCCCTAAATACTGTTGTCTAATAAGGAAAAGCCACTTTCTACTACTCCAGATTTTAATTAGAGCACTTGATTAATTCAGAATTCTATTCTGTTTTAGCTGTAAATCCCCACAGACTTTGTTAAATTCTGTTGTCTGTGGGTCAGAGTTTAGAGCAGTGATTGGTCTCTAAAGGAGTTAATACTTTGGACAATGGGGGCTCAGTAAAGCAAGTGCATTAATATTTTCATCAATTCCAGCTAACTTACAGTATTTCACTGGTCAGATCTAATTTGCTTGATGAGACATCACTGAAAGATGTTATCTATAGTGTAAGCTTAAGAATTGATTGTAACACATAATTCAAGGGCACTGTTTCATGCCTAGGGCAAGAAATGCTATTTTTCTTTTCATTTCATTTGCTCTTTATAATAGCTTACTTTTTCTAAATGACATCCACCAAATTTGTTTGTAGATTTTCAGAGAAGCAAAAAATACATTAATAAACCACCCTAAACTGTTGTGGTGGGTTTTGTTGTTGTTGTTGTTTTGTGTGGGGGAGTTTTGTTTGTTATTTTGTTTTTGTGGGGTTTGTTTGTTTGTTTGTTTGTTTTTGGTGGGGGTTTTTTGGTGTTTTTGTTTTTGTTTTTTTCACTTGGGCCCCCTGTAAAATTGTGTTTATTTTTGCCAATGTGTGTTGAAATGTGGGACTATCTCAGGCAAGTGGGATATCAGTTTTTATGTGCATTCAAAGCTACTGTGGTTAGTGTGGGATTATCTCATTCCTCAGTCATTAAAAGAAAAGACTTAGACATCAGAGTTTTACCAATATTGTGAAATTCACATTAAACAGGCTCCACTGATACTTTGTATGTGTATTATTGTATGTATATACACATACACGTAAATATAGCAGTCAGTCCTTAGCTAATATCAATTTAAGGTGTATCTGAAAGCTGAATCTTCAGCTCCCAGAGTGCAATTCTTACGCTAATTGGCTTAAAAATGTCCCCTCTCCACTGTTTCTGTCTTGTATAAGCCTGGAGACAACCTTGTTCCTTAGGAGTGCTGTTGGTTTTATTAAGCAAATCCCATGCATTTCACTGCTTTGGACACTCCATGGTGGATTTTCCCCCTGTAATAAGAGAGAATAGAGTGTGATGAGTCAGCTGAATGCTTAAAGTCCACACAAAATTTACTGCTCTGTGTGTGCCCTTATCACTGCTACTCCCCTGGGACTGCAGTCATAAATCCACTGCTTCCCCTACAGCTGTCATCCTGATGGGCCAGGGAATGCTGACATTCCAAGTATTAAAACAAACCATCAGTAGTTTTCCAAAGTGCTGTGGAAATTTCAGATTTCAGACAGTTCAAGCATCATTGACCTCGGATGCGTGTAATTTAGTAGGATTTTTGTACATTTGCTTTTTTCTATAAATGCCGTTAGCTCAGTTAGCTAAGTTGTAAGTAATGTTAAAATGCTGTACTTGAGTGCACTCCTCAGCTGATACTGGAGACAGGAATAATTCGAATTGCATTTGGCATAGTATTTTCTGGTTTTCTAAGATTCAGGTAATTAGCAAAGTCAGAATTTATCAAGGCAGAGCACTGACAAGAATGACCAAGAAAAGAAAATTAATTCTAAGTGAGCTGGTTCTATATCCATGATCATAACCTGTCTATTTGTACTGTCTGCAGTAGGGGCTTGTGTCTTCTTCTCTTGTTTCTTTACTTCGCTGGGAAAAGGTTTCCCTTTCTGTAGCCAGAGTTGATTCTGTTTGTCCTCCTGCCCTCATTTCACAATATCCCGGAGGCTTTTGCATGTGGAAATTTATTCAAATCATCACTGGCCTGGTGATTGGCATTGCCAAACTCTTCCATGTGATTTAATGTCTAATAAATGATTGATTACTGAAGAAGCAGTCATGAATTTAGTCCAGATAGCTCTTTTCCTGATCAGATACTGTCTGACTTTTACAATCTTGTGGTTTTGGAAAACCAGGTTCCACCCATCCATATCAGCATCACTCCTAAGTGAGAGCTTGACAACGAGAACAGATAATGCTCTGTGTAACACGAGGCAGGATTGCCTTTTTGCCTTGATGTCTGTGACTTCCATGACTATACACTGACATTTTGGACATTATTTTACCTTTTTTTTTTTTTTTTTTTTTTAATTGCAGCCGCAGAGTTGGTTATTGGCCATTAGGATGCATCCAGTGGCCTCTTTGTGCAGTGGCTTGTGGAAAAACTGTTCTGTGGATGTGTCTGTAGTGCCCATGTAGAATGTGATGGCCCATGACCATAAGGGACTCGGATCGCTGAAGAAATGAATGCTCCCAGTGCTCTGATTCTGCTTTTTAATTCAGCCACTGCAGAGATCCAGTATTGTTTTCCAGTGTTCATTTCTAATTCAAGCAGAATTGTCTGACTGTTTGTGTGATGTTATGCACTGAATATATTTGATGCCCCTTATGCTGAGCATTGTCTGCTCAGGATTCAACACTTCCTTTTGACTGAAATTGCCATTATAGGTGCTCAGTTCAAAATAATTTCCTGTTAAACAGGGATACTAACAAGCTCCAGTGAGTTGTAACTGCAGTGGGAGTCTGCTTAGATAAAAACTGAAAAGTGAATTGGTCGTCTTTTGATTTCTTAGTGTTAGGATTGCCTTTCTTATAGGGGAGGCTCTATTATTCTCGGAGTTTTTTGAATGACAATTAGCATGGATTGAATTATGTCTTCTGTTTTCTGTATTTGGGCAGAAGAGATAGTTGTCACATTTTAATTGAAAAAAAAGAAGGAAAAAAAAAAAGGAATAGGTTGCCTGGATCTGTTCATAAATTTCAGGACATAAACAACTGCAGAACATCTTGGCCAGACATACAAGATCACCCTTCTCAAAATGTTTCTAATGAGAACAGTCACAAGAACATCTTTTTTTCTTAGATGAACCCCATTACTGATGAGAAGAGGAAAGATATTCCTCTTCATTATCATATCACACTTCAGAATTCATAAATAGCATTATTTTCAGAAAGATTTTACTGTATGTCTGGGGCTGTGTTAAGGAGCTGGGTTTCTAGAAGTCTCTGGAAGATTTTTGCTTTGGTTCAGGCTCTGGCATTGTAAGTCACCTGTTCTTGTTGTGCTTCGGTTTCAATGAAGATAACACTGATTTCTCTTCAGGAAGGAACATTCTGATGAATTCTTCGGAAATAATTTCAGGAAGTAAATTGCTTCTAAGGGAGCATTAAATTTAGACATTTAAAACCCCTCACAGTAACATATAATAAAGAAAATAATAGTAATAAATTTCTCCATCTCATGCATTTAATTTTTAATAAAAAATTTCTATTACCTAAAACTTTTTCAAAATAACATTCTGTAGATTCTGGCAATTATGTTGAGGCTGAACTGAATGTTCCAAGCTAATTTTGTTCCTTTCTTGTACTGTATATCAAGTAGCTGCAAAAAAAGAGTGTAGTTTTCCTACTGCAAAGCATGTTAACACAGTATTTGCTGCCATAATTTGAGAAAAGGAATTAGACTACTGCTCTAGAAAGAGAGGAGGATCCCTGAATTGTAACGAGCAATGCCTGGGACTGTTTGTGTTGGTTTCTATGCCCGTGATCAGAACTGGCTGAGGTCATAAAACTTTGGATCAGGTCCTGCAGAAACAGAGCATATGTGTGGTTTAGGTTTTGTGTAAGTATTTTCAGAATGTTTTATCTTCCCAAAATTTGTCCCCTTTGAGTTCAGTGTGTTTTATTGTGGGTTGATTTCTGTGTGATTCCTTTAGAAGCACCAGAGCCAATTCTCTCTGGGGATGATGAGATGGGAAGCACAGAACTGAGCACTTCTGCAGGACAGCACCTGCTGGAATCTTTCACACGTGTCAGACCATTTCCCAAAAGGCAGTGTGTTACTTGCCACCACCCCCACACAAATAATAAATAATGTGAAATCAACCAGACAACAAAGAGCTGAAAAGCGCAGCAAAGCGCGGCGAGCACCAGCGAGGGTGGGCAGCCATGCTGTGGCATGAATTGAGGGAAGAACTTTCCAGAGTACACCTGGTAGGGCCAGGCTTAATGAACACATCCACCTGACTAATCTCACCTCCCTTTCTACTCATCTGCAAGCTTTCATCGCTGTGAATTTCCTCTCCTGAATTATCTGTGCAGTATATCCTGCAGTCTGATGGCAGCTGGTGACTGGCTCGGGTGTTCAGGTTTCCTCATTACCAGCGCTGCCTGGCTGCCCACTGAGTTAAATGTTCCAAGTTTTGTACTGCCAGGCAAAATCTACCTGAAAAGAGGCAAAGAACTCATACCAGAGTTATGTTTGTATCCAGAATCCTTACTTCTCTTTGCACAGAAAAATAAAATTCCTTGTCCAAAACGTTGGCACTCAGTGGTTTTGCCACTGAGTAAAGGAATTAAGGAAGTGATGGCACAGTGATGGGTCCTTGTCAGGATGATTCTGATTTGATTTGATGTTACACGGACTCATGTTCATGTAATGTTACTGAAGAGATGCAGATGTTTCATTCACATTATTACTGAATTTCCCTCAGGCATTTGGTTTGTACCAGGGTGCTGTCCTGTCATGATGGGATGTTATCCGTTTTAGTTGTATTTCAGTCCTGGTATTTGTGGGAACATTTACAGGGATTCAGTTTCTATTCACTTCCTTTTATAAAGGTCATTTGTTAAAAATAAAATTAATAAAATTAAAAAAAAAAAAATAAATAAAAATGCACATATGTGGAGAGAGCTGTCCTGGTGAGTCCTGAAAAGGTGGCCACCATGTCGGAAGAGTCATGTCTCTGATGATGCTACATTGTTTGTGTTGCTGTTAGAAGGAATAATGGGTCATGAATTGATATCTAATTATATTTCTACTTTTCAGCTTTCTATCAGCCTTTCATTACAGCCTATGACAGATCCAGTGAAATGTATTTTCTTTTCACTTTTGCTGGGAAATAAACTTTCCATGTTGTTTCTAAATGGTCACTGTAAGAAAGTTTGTGGATTTGGAAAGATAACTGTCTTTTGTTGGGTATCAACATGTGTTGAAAGTTAGGAGCTGTGTCATGCACAGTTGTCTGTCACATCCCAATCCATTTTTCAGTGCTGCAAGGGAGGTGTGAGCCCTGCTGAGCTGGAGTGGCAAACATGGTGTGAGGGTATTGACTGGGAGAGAAGCACATTTTTGTTCTTCATTTTCCAACACCCCGTCATCCTCTCTGCACCCTCCCGCTGCTTTTCTGCAAACATCACCACTGTTCACAAAGCAAATTAAGTTTTCAAGTAGATTTTCAACTGTTTTTTTGCGTTGGCTTTAAGTGGCAGAGAAGGTGAAATAATGAAAACCTCAGAACCAGAGCCTGTGGACTGACTGCAGAAACAAAGGGATGGACTCAGGATTGCTCTGCTCTGATCTCGCTTGGAGGTCTAAAGGTTGGAGTGATTTCCCCTTGACTCCCACTCAATGCTTTGGTGATGGAACTCCTTCAGTGCTGGAGCTCCATCTTGTTAGTTTCACCACCTCGTTTGGCTGAAGTCTGTCCTTACAGCTTAGAAGCGTATTGATTAAGGATTTAACTCACTTTTTATCACAGATAATTTTTTTTTTTTTTTTTTCGCTGGGTGCTAAACTTCAAGACATTGGGCTCGCAGCAGCCTCCAGCAAATGGAGGGTGATTATAACTTGAGTGAACTGTTTGCTACAGGTTCTGACTATCAGCTATCAAAATTAGTATTCTTAAAGAGACTGAGAATGAAAAATTTCCAGTCTTTTGAGATACCTCTTAAGAATTCAGATCTTCTTTTCATCATGAGTATATGGCTCCTTCTCCTCTTCCTTTACTCCCATTGCTACTTGTAAAAGTTTGGGAGGGGCTTTGAACAGTAAACCGCACAAATTTTGCTGCAGAATTGACTCTGAGGCAGCAATTGTGTTTCTGAGAGGGATGGACCTTTGAGAATGAGAGATGAAGAATTAACCAGGGGCAAAGGTCGTATTGTACTAATTTAATTTAATTATATTTACATGAGCACCAGAACAGCTAATTCTGTTTTCTTGCTATTTTTAACAGTGTTTACATGTTACAGAGTGTTCATTGTAGTGAGGTGCTAAAGTTTTCTTATTATTCTATGCCATTTTTTTTTCTTTCTGAAGTTAAACAGGTATTTATATGTGCATTCCAAATAATCTTAAACTACATATTTTAGTTAATCTGGGAAACATACTAAACCCAGATATGCAGGAAGAAGGAATAACATTATTTAACTTTGTAAAGAACGAGATCAATATTGCTCTTTTTCATTTTCTCAGTTTAATTTCTCCATTCCACTTTCTGAAAAGAGAGCTGATGTAGAGTGTGGGCAGAGGTTTAATGTGACAGTTTTCATAGTCACTCAAGTGAGGAAGCATCTTTCCCAACTGCTTCCACAAGCATGCTCTTGTACACTGCCACTGGTACCAGTTTGTTACAACAAATCACACAGGTGGATTTGCTTGAATCCTCCAGCATTTTGCAGTCAAAATCCTCTTGCTGTGCAAGCACAGGATTTTTATTAGTCTAACTGAAGTCTTAGCGGTCTAAAGAATTTTTATTAGCCCACTTATAATGATACTTACACTTACAATTCCAATTGCATGCAGTTAAAATTAATAAATGCCAGCTTTCTTTTATGTTCCCCTCTCTCAGCTGTTTTGTTGCTTTTACACTCTCTCACTGCTAAGTGGTTTCATTCTGGAGAGAGGTGAGAATACCTCAATCAGGAGCATTCAGATCCTTTCACAGAAATGTGATCCTGATGCTTTCCTCTTCCTCACCCTTCACTATAGTTAGGACCACCTTTATATGCTTGCTAAATATCTTCCACCTTGCTCTTCATATGACTGCTCAGGCCCACATTTATTATATGCAATGTCTCTTACATGTTGGATACTGGTTCTTCTTTCTCCTTGTTAACCCTAAAGCTTCCAGGGCTGCATTCACCACTAAAGGAATGGGGTTTATGGATCTGGTCCCTCCAATATCACCCTTTGCCTGCTGTTTCAGGGCCTCTGTCTCAGGTCATGCCCTGCCTGCACTCCTCCTCTGTGCTGCACTTCATCTGCAGCCCAACACAGTTCATCTTCCCCAGAATAACTCTGTGTGTTGCTGTTTATTAGTTTCATATACTTTTATGTGTCTCTATAAAACAATAGCCAATTCCGTCAACCAGCAACTCAGAAACAGTTGTGCATTTCTGAGAGTGGCTGCTCCAAGCAGACAAACAAGCAGAGCAAATACAGCCCAGCCCAGCAGGGCATGGCCAGCAAAGCCTGGCAGCAGCTGAAGTCTGAGCTGTGCCTAGCACAGAGCTTCTGCCCTGTTCTGAGCAGTGGTAGCACCAGATTTATGGACTTCCTAGGCTGTATAGCAAAGGAAAAATGGGAGTTAGTTACAGTTTTATTCCCTGCAAGCATATCACAGAGTGAAACTCTCTCTTTTCTCTTTCACCACTGAAAGCCCTGAGCTTTCAGTGAAGCCCTGAGCTGCCTTTTTCATATTTAGCTTTTTGCAAACTTAACCTTGTAGGACCACCAGTCCTTAAACCCCAGTCTGGTACCTGCAGCTGCAGTGCTTGTTTCCTTCATGCCCTTTGCTGTGCTCATTTTCCTTACCTGGGGATGAGTCCTGAAATGTTCCAGCAATGAGATACATGAATGATGAAAAATAATAGTTGATCTTTCTTACTAATGAATCACAGGAATGAAATGTATATTTCTGTGTTTTCCCTGCATCCTTGAATGTTCAGTTCTGAGCAGAGGCACCAGGACTGTGTATGCACAGAGCACACAAAGAGTGAAGTCTGGACTCTGAATAATTTGCAATGAGAATTTTTAAGTAATTCCAGGTATTAAGTGTAACAGTGCTCACTCATGCTGTGATTTTCTGCACGCATTTTTTCCATCTCTTCCTTGATTGCGAATCAGATTGCATATAGAAATGTTTTCCTGATGAATCTTAGTCTCTGGGCAGTCTGTCATATGTACTTCACTACCAAAACATGTAATTTGATCACTGTGTCTATATAATAGATTTCATCTTTTCAGAAGCTTGAAAACATTCCCCTCTGTGTCAAAGGCTAAATATTCCAGACTCTCTCAAGTGGACTCATCCTCCAAGTCTAAGGAAATAAATGGAATGCTGAATTGATAGTTGTAAGCACAATTTAAATAATCACAGTATCCCATTTGATAAACAGTGTGCTGCCACAGGTTTCTCTGTATTGATTTTCATGTTTGGAAATATTCTGAGGGTCACTGTGTCCTTGTGTGTCCTATGTCCTGTGGTACAATGAAGGGTTCCTGGGATACATTTGGAGGAGTGTGGCCAGCAGCTCAGGTCTTCCCCCTGTACTCTGCCCTGGTGAGGCCACATCTGGGGCACTGTGTCCAGTTTTGTCCCTCTCAACCCCAGCCATTTTCTCACTGGCTTTGTGATTTTGCTTATTTGGTTTTACTGGGGAAAAAAAAAGAAAAAAAAATATATATAGAAGGAAAATGGAGAACTGAGAAGACAATAATTCTTCCCATATTTCTGAAGCACTTTCCTTTTTTTTTTTTTTCCCCAAAGTTGTAGGCTTTCATGTGTTTTTCCAAGCTCTCTAGAAATCTGATGGATTAGAATGGGTCAATGATGCTGTAAAAAATAAGATTTGAGGGAATAATGAGGAGCACATGTGAGTAGAATAGGGGACAAAATCAAACTGTTGATCACATCACCTGGGATCTCTGTCTCAGACCCAGGTGAACAATAGCTCTTTTTGGAGCTAAACTGTCAGCCTGTCCCTAAAATATTCCTGTTCTTCTTCTTGAGTTAGCTGTAGGTCTTGAGAATCACCAGGTGCTATTTCTGTGCTCTTGCTGTGAAAGTGGAGATGTGACACCAGCTGGCTTTGTCCCCTTGTGTGCTCTGTCAAAGGTCAGGCCCTGAAGATTTCTGCTTAATTTTGGAGTCTGTTTTCTGGTGCTGTACCAAGGCAAATTGTCTATTTAAGCAGTGTCTGGAATAAATTGTCTTTTGCTTACAATGGGCTGATCTGAGTCACAGTCTGCAATGAATAATGGATGCAAAGGAGAGGCTGCAATTCAGTCACAATTATTATTTACGGAACTACTGCTGACTTCTCGTCAGCACTTGCAAGTGCCAGACCAGCTCTTGAAGGAGTTAGGAGATTGCTTAATGAAGATTCATTTATTAAGATGCATGGTTGGCCAATATACTGGTCATCACATTGATTTTAGGACCGGATCAGAGTGTGAACAACTTTTTGCATAGCTGAGGAGTGAAAAGCAGCTAAACTACTTTGGGAAACTTCTGGTTTAATTTTTTTAAATCATTATTATTTTTCTACTCCTTGTATACAGAAGTAGCCCATTCCTTCCTTAATTTCTTCTTTAAAAGCTTTGAAATAAAGAAATTTTGCTATATGATAATTTTTAAAGGAGGACTTCATATATTAATGCAGGATGATATTGCACAATTAATCCTTAAATTTTCTTTTCATATTCCACTGCAATTCCCTCCACACAGGCAGATTTAGTCTGCTCCAAGCTTTGTGGTTCTGACAGACAAATTATATAGGAATGTCAAAAGTGTAAAAACAGTACAAATACATCCAAAAAAATAGAATGTCTAACAGATATTTTATTCACAGTTATGGACCAGGGTCCACCTAATCCAGGGGGATAAATGTGTCTTTGAATGTAAACAGTTTATGGGTATAAACTGAGGTTATGTTGTGCCCTGCCCTCATGTCTAAATCTCTTTTTGTTTTTCCTCCACAAAAATAATTTAATTGCTCAGAGGTGAATATGTACACATGGTTTAGGCACAAGTAATTTTCTTATTCCTGCTACAGTCATCCCTAGTGTGCACTCACCTTCTTTCACACCCTTTCTGCTCTTGGGAAAATCCAGGGAATACTCTTGGCTTTGATGGAAAAACTTAAAAATACATCCAGGTGTAATCCAGATGTAAACAAAGGAACCTGGGGCTCCTGTGTGACCCAAGGGGGGGGCTCAGAGCCTTCCTGAATTTCCATTCTGCTGAACTTAAAAACAAATCAAACAAGCAAAGCAAAGAAACAGCCACCCACCACAAACCACCCTGGATGTCCAATGCTTTATTTTCCTGGATGGGAAAACCGTCATTGATTCTTTGACTCAAGTTTTGAGCTGGCTGAGATAACACAAATCATTCCACTTAAAGCTATAAGTTGCAAAAATTGAACTTTCTGCCTTTGGTGGGAGCATCTCAGTGGGAACCTTTTGTCAGATGTTAGCTTTCACCGAGGAGACATTGACAGGACAACTTTCCATTGCTGGAGTTAATTGTCTGCTCCTCTGTCACTTCCCCAAATTGATCTAGTTTTCAGCTTTTTCTGCAAACTCGCTCCCTTTGAGTACAGGTGGGAGCTTGTGCAGCACGTGGCAGGGGCTGTGCTGGATTTCTGAGCTTCAAAACAGACCCAGGAGGGAGAAAATCTACCTTAGACTGCCTTGGCAAGCAACAAGTGCCACAGATATTTCAGCTGGCATCTCTCAGTTCAGGGGCACTCCTTGAAGGAAGCCAAAGGAGGGACGTTAATGTTCATTGTCCCTGTGTGGGTGTCTCTGTCTTGTAGGATAGGAACAGCCTGGAGGTGATGATCAGCCGGCATTAACAGCAGAATTTGACCTTTTTGATTTTACTGTGTTATATTTAATCAGCTTAGCATTTTGCAAATTTCTCTTAAATATAAAAAGGGGGGAAAAGAATCTGTTTGTTTGTTTGCATTAATGTGCAAGATCTCTACCAACTGTAATGGAAAATATGTCCAAAATCACATTGGGTTTCAGTATTTTTTATCCAGTGAACCTATGAGAAAACCGAATTAGTTTGTTCTTTTTTATGGATATCATCAAGAGTCTTCTTAAAATAGTTTAGAAGTCAAACTGTCTAATGATATAATTATTTTGGATGAACAAAACAGTAAAAGTCTGAGGGCACAATGTTTTCTGTTGTCTGGGAATTAGCTTGATCTATTTTTGTTCCTATTTTGAACTTAATTATGATATCTCTAAATATTCCCAGAAGTTATCCCAGAACAAACAAATAAGCAAATTAAAAAGGAGTTTGATTGAAGTTTTCTTTTGGTTTTGTTTGTTTTGCTTTTTTTTGTTGTTGTTTAGTTTTGTTCAGTTTGCTCTCTTGGGAGGATTACTTTTGGTTCTTTAAAGGCTTTAAAATGGCTGAAGAACTTGGTTAATCCATGTGCTGCTTGTGGTGAGATGAAAAAGAACATGACATAATTGAAGAAGGGCTGGTGTGAGAGCTAATGTGGTTTTCAGGAGCCTGTTGAGAAAATCATCCCCGGCAGTGTGACTCCACAGCAGCTTCTTGCAAGCACTGGGAGGGGAATTAGTTCTTTGCCACCAGCCTGTTATCCACGAGGCACTGAGGACTCTTGGCCTGTTGCTATGGGAAGAGGAAGGGTTTATAGATGGTTTTGCAAGGGCTGGTGTAAGAGATTAGGCAGAATGTTTGGTTACCTGCGCAATAATTCAAACTAAACATACAATCTGCCGAGGTAAATTTGCTGTTCCCTCTTTCAGAGCTGCTATTTTTAATGCTTCAGTTGCTCATGAGGGAGTGTTTGTGTCTGGAGCTGTAGCAGAGTGTTCTCAGGGATGCAAGCTCGGACAAAATCAACCTTTCCGGACAGACGTGATGCCTTGTGGCTGATTTTGATTTGCATTGATTTGGCTGTGTTGTTGTTTGATTACCTCCAGGCTGGTGTTGGAAATGTGGGCCTTTCCGTTTGATCCCCCATTAGGCTCTTCCCTCCATGTCCTATTGATACTTGCCCCAGGCATCTCCCCTGGCCTCCCGCTGCATGCAGCTCCCTTCCTTCCTGCCTCTGCTGCTGCAGAAATTAACTGGAAAAAAATTGGTGTGGGCCTGAAGCTGGGCAGAGCCCTGCTGTTCTGGTTGTGTCTCTGAAATAAATGGCAATAAAACATTTCAGCATTCCTTTAATGTCACAAAGCTTCATGGAACTTCTGTGACAGCATTCATGAGGAAGCTCTAGAATGCTGCTGTATTGCAGGGCTTTGGTTAGAGAGTCTTCTGAAAAAGCTTTGGTCATTTTATGTTTATTGCTCTTGTTTTGATGTTTTGATACAAGTTGTGCTAAGGCTGAATTGCAAGACTGAGATAGGAAAGTTGCTGACTACTTCTCTACTAACGTTTTCTTTGTGAAAGGAAACTTAAAATTTTAAAGAGTCTTGCCTCTTTCTATGGTCTGGTTTTGCCACTGGCAGCTTGTTGGGAGTCAAACTGTAGCCCTGTTTCATGTATCTTCAAACTGGTCACTGTTACCACATTTTAGATTATGAATCTGGATTTTTGGGAGCTTTTGCCCAACAATTACTTGGAGGCAAGGCTGGGGGAAAGGTGTGGATTGAGTTTGCCATGTGCAGGTAATGCACCTGTCAGGATATGGTGGTTCTGCTTTGGAATATTTAAAAAGCCTGAGCATATTTAAGATTGACTTGCTGACAGGAGCACCCATGCTTCTAATGAAAGTCCTGAATTGTGTTGCAGAGCTGATAAGTTGTTGGACAGGACAGATTTCAGGCTCTCCCAAAGTTCAGACTGTTCTTGTGGAAGGAGGGGCTAGCTCTGGTGGGAGCACTGCTGTCAGCACAGCTGCAGAACAGGGAAAAAGACACATTTAAAGATAATTGTTATGGCTCAATCTTAAGCTTCATGAACCTGCAGAGCATTTCAGCAGGAACTTTGCTTGTCAAGGCATCCCTTCCTTAGCTATGGATTTCTCAGCTCTGATTTGAAGATTTCCATTAATGAAGTTGTCTGTTCCTCACAGATGGAATCAACTGCAGAACATATCTTCTGCAGTCACCAGGTTTTCAGTCTGGTTAGAGCAGATAAGATCATTATTGTTCTATCACTTAGCTCATAGAGCTGTAGTGTTAGATGATGTTGCTCATAGTGGTTTTTAATCCATCTGGCTCCACTGAAACAGACTCCATTACCCCTCAGTGGATACCTGTTGGTATTGGCCAAGTTACTCAGAAAACATTTTATTGAGTCACTTTCTTTTAGTGTCAATATGTTGTGATGTTAATATTAAGTGATGTTTTATGTGCTTGTATTCATGTGCATTATTTTTGCAAAATACACTTACATCATTCCCAGTTTGGGGCAATCTGGGATAGTTTATTGAAATGTAAATAATTTACTTTGATATATTTTGTGAGAGAATAGTTTTTTCTCTGGGGAAGCATGCTAGATGCAGAATGTGAGATGTGACTTGCCTAACAGAGTCCCTTCTGTCCAGAACTCTTGTTTTAATTTTTGGATTCTGTCAGTGACACAGTCTAACCTTCAGTCGTGAGAACCAAGAGGGCACAGCCATTTGTGCTTTGGTTTGTTGCTTTGCAAGCTATTTTAACTGTCTTTTCTAGTCTTTTCTTCTGAAATGGAATTCTTATTTCTAAAGCCCATTCAAGTAAAGAACGATGTACATGTGCAAAATACTATTACACTGTAGGCTGTTTTTCACATTTCTAACATTTGTTGTCAGTCTGGGGCGGTTGCTGTACATTTGTATCACTGGGAGAAGGAAATTTACTGAAATGCAAATCCCACAGGGTTAAAAATACCTAATGTCTACCTGGAAAGTGTGAGAGTACATCACTGATAAGGAACTTTGCACAACTATGCTGATAGGGTGGTGTGCTCGTGGAGTCGCAGGCAAATTATTGATTGGAGCTTTGGTAGCTGTTGTTTGTCTTCTCTTTCATCTGTGAGTCCTGGGGGAGTCAGCTGGGAATTAGGCTGTAGTCACTGTAGACTGTAGTGTATAAATCCACGCTTGTAGCCACCAAGAGTGGATTTATAGTCTTTAACTGTGGGGAAAAAAAATGAGGAACCTCTTTGGAGGCAGGGATGTAAACAAGGCAGACAGGGAATGTGTTGGCTGGGTTAGAGAGGGCCAGCACAAAGGCATGGAACACACGAGGAAATTATTTCCTCCCAACTATGGAAATTACAGCCACATCTGCATGATATCTTCCATCAGAAACTCTCAGCTTTAGCCATTATTTTTGTTATGAAACAAATGAACACATGCTGGTGCTGAATCCCAGAGGCAACTCCAGGGATGAAGGTGAGGGGGACCACATGATGCTCTGGATCCTCATTGTTTCACATGAGCACAGACTAAAATCTGTACTGGTTTGGACTGTGTTCACTTGAGATGTGACAGGACATTTCTCTAGCAAAGCCATCATTGTCTGTGTGTTGGGTATCTACAGCAACACAGCCCAAGTCTTTTGAACTTCTGGGAAGAGGCAGCTGGTGTGCTTCAGGATGCAGTTTCGCTTCTGGTTTCTCCAAGAACCGCTTTCAAGCCAAAGCAATGCTGCCAGCCTTCTTTCAAACAATGAGCCTACTTCAAGAGTTTAATATTACTCCATGGACTCACAGGCACTGGGTTTTCAGAGAGGGGGGTCGTTGTTTTTAATTAAAAAAAAAAAAAAAAAAAAAAAAAAAAAAAAAAAAAAAAAAAAAAAAAAAAAAAAGTTGTATGCTTTTTTTTTTCCTTTTCAAGGCACAAGAAAGAGATCAAAGTTCCTTTAGTTTATCTTCTGCACAAAGGTCTGAATTTGGAACTTCATGTCCTTGTGATTTTGATTTTCACCTTGCAAATACCATGCTTGTGTGTTTTCTTTGTTATGGATCTCAAGATGTCTAAATGTCAAAATTACAGTTTGCATTTCTGCAGCTGAATCAACTATAAGCAATTGTGCAGCCCTTCCTCCCCTTCCCAGTTCACCTCCAGCATTCCCTCACTCCTGAATAAAGAGATTTTAAACAAGCCTGGTCAATTAGCTGTAGCAGTAACTACTAATATTTTTGATTGTTCAACATCATATAAAACTGCCAGAAAACTGTAGAATTCACTCCATTAAAAGGAGCTGCTGAATTTCATGACGTGCCTTGATTTTTGACTCCTAGTGAAAACACATTTCAAACTGTCCAAATACAAGACAACACTAAGCATTTGCTTTTCTCCAGTTTTTTACCAAGAACCAATATGATTTTAAATGAAATAGGATTCATTGATTCAGGTGTAAAGAAGGGTCCTGAATGTGTTTAATTAGGCAACAAGAAAGAGCACAAAATGAGCAAATCTGAATCTGTAGATGTCTGGAGATCCTACTGAGATATAATTGAAGTAGAGGAGCTTGTTGCTTCTGATAGTTTAAGTGCTTTGCACACCCACTGCACGCTCTGAGCACAATAAAATGTTCTATCACACATTCCCTTCATCATACCCAGCGTAAGATGCATACTCCTGCAATAATAGCAGGGATAATTAATTCTGGCTTAAGTATTTGGGAAATTATTGAGTGCTGCAATTACAGGCTTTCCAAATGACAATCTTTAGAAGCAAGAAACTACGCTCTACATTCCCCCCCAGATCTGAGTCACTGGGAAACTTCTCTTCAGCACCAGAAGGGAAAAGTCCCTGCAGGAGTGAATCTTAATGTAGTATTAATTGGGTAACGGAAGAACACAGCTCCGAAACACAGAGGGTGCATTTAGAACAGGACAAATAATCTGAAATACAAGTTTGATGAATCCCCTTCATCTCTGTTCT
Source organism: Prinia subflava (assembly GCF_021018805.1). Taxonomy (NCBI): domain Eukaryota; kingdom Metazoa; phylum Chordata; class Aves; order Passeriformes; family Cisticolidae; genus Prinia; species Prinia subflava. Next base: position 19,115,720 of record NC_086283.1, on the reverse strand, counting down.
GTGGCTGCTGCAGCACTTTTGTTTATATTGATCTGAATGGCGTGGAAATTTTCTTTCATCTGTCATTTACATTCATTTTACCTCTTGCAATTGCCTCTGCCAGCTTTACATGCTTGTTTTCTGATGAATCTATTAATAAGATTTCCAGTACATCAAAACAACTTCTATTGGGCAAAGGTAGAATATAATACACTTGAGGTGTAGGAGGGTTCCTAGCTATAATTTTACCTACTAAAAGTTATTAATTAGTTTTGTGAAGTAAAGAAAATAATTGGAAAGCATAATGCTAATTGCATGCTATGGATTTTCCTCTATTGCTTACTTGTTTAGCAAGTGACTTGCAGAATGGAATATTTGCACCATAGCTTTTTTTCTGGTTGCAATATGCCTTCTGAATTGACAAAAATAGGCCCAAAGGTCAAATTAATTAAAAACAGCAGGAGAAAGAACACAACTAATGCTGCAAATTTGTATATACATGTTCATGCCTGGAAAATGTACATTTTGTGAGGTGCATTTTGTTGTGTGCAAAGCCCAGATGCTGTATGCCAATGAAAATAAGAAAGCACCAGGAAATATCTTAAAGGTAGAATTAAACTGAACTCTTTACTCAGGAAAATTTGTGCATGACGATGATTTCAGGGTGAGCAGCCAGGGCACTCAGCGTGGGTTTTGGACAGTGTATGATGCAGGAATGCAAGTCTATGGCTGTGTGAAGAAGGTGCCCATGCCCACGGTGTCCCCCTGTTACCCCCATGACTTATGCCAGCTTTGGCCATGCAAATGTTATTGCCTTTCCCCACAAACACTTTTCCTACTGCTTTATTCCAAAACCCTCCTGGTTCTCAAGTATCTGCAGCAATTTTCCCTGCCTTGCATTTGCTCCTCCATGGCTGCATGTGACTACTTCCTTACAAGGGACTTCTGCCTTTCTGGGTCAAGCAGAGCAAGCAGTTGTCTTTCCTGATCCCAACCTTGGTGTTGGCCGTACAAAAGTCCTTCAGATTCATAGGTCTCAAGTTTAGTGTGGTTTGGACGGAGAACAATATTTCCCTCTGATTTAACTGAGCTGTACATGAAGTTTGAATAATCCTAAAGTAATGATTGCAGAGGTGTCAATCTTGTATGAGGAGGTGGAGGTAGCTCTGGGTGCACTCAGGGGGCTGCAGGAGCAGCGCTGTGTGTGCTCTTGGCCTTCCCTTCCCAGCCCCTCAGTTTTCTCAGATCTTTGGGGCAGTCCACCATCTTTCCAAAAATTCAGGGACTCAGACTGAGGATTATGCTACTTTTGAGTACACAATAGTGCAGTTTTGGGGTTTATGAAGTAAATGGCTTGAGACCAAGTTGTTTTTAAGCAAACCACTAGTCTGGCAAGTGCTGTGACAGAGGCTCTGGCTGTCTTGGCTGTGGAGACAGCAGCACTGTGAGGAGGAGCTGCCCTCCTGTCTGTCAGAGATGCTTAATCCTCGCTTTTGATGACTTCTCTACTATTTCCTCTTGGTGCTTTGTGTCTTTTTGCATTAGCACCTTTCTCTTGACTACTGGAGTTAGTTACCAAGTGGACAGCCGCCCTTCTGTCTGGGTTTCTGGTTCCTGTGCATGGCTGAAGCTCACACCTTTCCCCTTCCCTTGTTTGCCAAGGGAGCTGCCTAGGTCCCAGGGCTGTGCTTTGCAAAGCCAGGTCCTGATGACAGAGACCAGTTGCAGAACTGACCTTGCCTCAGAGCTGAGCTCACAGTGTGGGCGAGTCCCACATGTGGGTGGTGACGTGGGACAAGGGCAGCTGTCCCCTGCTCAGCTGGGAATGGCAGCTCTGGGCTGGCTGTGAGCAGAAAAAAACCTTCCCCAGCCTTCAGCTGGATCCTCTCCATTTCCCTCACCCAGAACTGCATCATTCCTTTCTGCAAACTAACGTGTGCTGCATTTCCTCAGCAATTTGTACTGTTGTGTTTCGCTCCAAGAGGAAAGATGAGTGAGCAGTCTTAATGCTGTTAAAAGAATGGCTGCACTGAATATGGAAATAAGCTGGGAGGATTTAAGGAACAAGGGAAGGCTAATGGCTTTATATTTTGCTTTACTGAAATTACACAAGTGGTGAATTCTGAAAGACAGTTATATATTCTGATTATCTGAAAGGGCAATTGCAGAGCCATGGCTCTGGAGGAGCGAGGGATGATATCAGTGATACAATGCAGCACTTCAATTTGCAAAATTCTTCCCATTTGCAAATAGATGTTTCAGACATCCATTTAAGAATGCATTATTAGCATGTAGTTAGACTCTAGTAAGTTTGAATATTTCATGTATTCTACTGTAAATAACAGCTAAATCTTATTCATTATCACCCTGATAATATAAGCTGTGAAAATAGTGATGCAAATGGGAGATTTCTGACTTTAATCAAATAAAACATGATTCTCTTTCTTAAAATAACTTAAAGAGAAAAATAGGTCTTTCAGATATTTAAAACGAAACTGAAGTATTGTTCACCATAGCATTTATCACCTAGAGTCTTTCCTATTCCTTTCCTTTCCTGTAAGAGAAGATAGAAAGAAAGCAAAGTATACAAGTGAGAAATTCCTTTATTTGGAATGTCTTCTCTTATTGAAAGCAAAACTTTTACCTTACAATTTGAAAGGCAATTTCAGGACAAAACTTTGGTGAAAGTTTCCTTGATCCAGAGAAATTTTCCTGGACCACTGGAGTCCACTGGAGGGTGTGCTGCTGATAAAAGTGTCCATCTTGGGATTCAGGAATTTACTTTGTGCAGGTCAAATACCACATGAACTGCATCACTGTTTTCAAACTTTGGCCTAGACCTTTATTTTATACATGCCAGCAGGTTTTCTTGGGAAACTCTTGCTTCTTCCTTAACCAGTTCACCTCAAGGTGGAGTAGGTATTGCTGCCTTGAGAATGTACTCAGAGAGGTGACCTTGGTGGCTAGGACACTGTAAATTTAAAATTAAGAATGGATAATCAAGGTGGTTAAAAGATATTTTCTCAAGGATAGCTGATGCAAGGATAAATCTCTGATACAACGAACAGAAAATAGAATACTTTCATTGCTCTTTAAGAAAGTCTTCAGTTTTCTCAAAGTCCATTTCAGGCAAGGGAAAACTTTTTGTCTATTCTTTCTCTTCTCCAGAAAGAGCAAGATGCTTTTTTGACAGCTGCATGAAATACATTCATTTTTCCCTTGTATTTTATCTATCATCAATTCCCATTCTAACTAATCAACACTTAATATAAAACATTATCGATTTCCTGCTAAAACAAATAAAATGCTGTTATAATAAAGGTGTGCTGTCATAACAAATGGAGTGAGATAGTGACATGCCAAAGAGCTGCCTTGCTATTCATTTTAAAAGACTGCTTTAGATTTTTTTTTGTTTTCTTTTGTTTTTAATTTTTTTAAAACCATAATAAAATGAGTTCAATTCAACAGCTACAAGAGTGCCAATCAAACATAAAATTACTGCTTGTCTGTATTACACATGAACTGCTTTATCATGATCCACACTGGGAGGAAAGATTTTATTTTATAGAATGAAATGCAACTGAAGTGTTGCACCTCTACTTGAAATTGAGCAATGTTCATTCCTTGCACAAATCTTATTTTGCTTCTGACTTCGGCACACTTGCAACCCAAAGAACCCAAATTAGACAGAAGCCCCTTTTTTGGGAAGCACTAATAAGAACAGCTCCATTTCCTGATTCAAAATGATGGAAGCACGTTTCCAAGGCACTTCAAGTGAGCACCTGCAGAGGCTTGTGGGGTTACACACACACCAGCGTTTTTTCAGAAAGATTTGACCTTTACAGGAAAAGCTGAACAGAAAAAAATGTTGCAAAGGGAAATAAAAGCAGGTTCTTGAGGTTTCTTCCAGGTCTCTATAGCCCTAATGACCTCCTCAGGGTTGCTTTTAAGGTTTAGCCTTGACTATGATACAAAAGTACCTCACTGGATGTCTATGAGCAATTCACTGGAACATTTATTATTCCAGGAATCCATGAATTCCATTGCTCATGAAGAAACATGAAATCTATTTATCTGAGCCACAACTGAAATGTATAAGTTAGCGTAATCAAATTAGAGCTAGAGTCCCATGTACATTCATGAAATATTCAATATTTCAATTATTAGCACAAAGAATTCACAATTGTAATAACACCAAATCAATATTTCTGCTGAAAAAGATTCATGTTGCTGGGCCAACAGTCAGAAGTGATGCCAAATATTGCTGAAATGGTTCTGTGTTATTGTTTATTATGATGTTCTTTTAACTATAAAATGGCTTTGCCTATCAGATATCAAGCATTCAAGATGTCAACATCAAAGATGATGGAAATTGAAGAATGTATTAAAGAAAAAAATCAGAATTGAGATTTTCCTCTTTTTTAAACTTAGCAACAGCACAGCCATAGTGTAACTTTCATGTGTAATTTTTATTTAATCACATGTCAAATTGAAGGCTTAGATGAATTAAACTTTAAAAAGCATGCTTTCAGCTATCATTTTGACATCTAGCATACAATAACTGCCTTTCAAAAGCTAAATAAAATGTTTGACATGCTTTAAATGTTATTTCCAGTTTTATTTGCTTTTATTTCACTTCTTTGTTGTTATTTCAAGAAGCCCAGAAAATACAATTTAATTGCTAGATGTGGCTCGGGAAAGTCTTCTGAGAGATGCTCTGGTACAACGAGGATTAGCGTCTGGAAATAAATACCCTTTGAAGTTGTTAATCAGAAATTTGTGGCGTTCCAGGTTTATAATGCGTTTGTTCAGCAATGACTGGGGGAATGAGTTTGTTCCATGACCTCAGTGGTGAGAGAGGAAGATGGGAGTGTTGGCGTAGCCCCCGGTTACTTCAGAAAAAAATGGAAAATTTGCTTCTCAAAGCAAGCAGTGTTGGTTACAAACCCCTTCCTTTTGCTGCCTGCATGGGAAGGCTTCCACAGAACTCTCTTGCAATGGCCAAGAGCTGGAATATCTGACATTTCCCTTATCAGCTCGCTGCAGTTTTACCTGCCTGCAAGAGGAGCCTGCAGGGACCTGTACATGTGATTCCTAAAAGGCACCCTCAGTAAGTGAGTGCTGGAGGTACAAGATAGTCCTGCAAGATTATTTCTCATCACTTGAGCAAATTCTTTGTGTGAGTGAATCCAGCTATAAGATCTGACAATTTAAAGTTATTTCCATTTGAGCAGGTGTAGGGGCACCATCTGTTCTGCTGGTTTTCTGTGGTGGTAGTAATTCTTTCATTGAAAATGTACAAATCTGTCTAAGATAATCACCCAGCTTGAATTTCTATTTGTCTGGGCAGCCAACCCAGCCTTTATTTGCCCTTTTGAAATTAATAGGTTATGCTTTCTGCATCTAAATAAATTAACAAAGTGGGAGGAGTTATTTAAATCAATAAAAATGAAAGGCTAAAACTATTTACTTCTCTTATACTACTGTGGAACAGTTAGACTTTTAATCACAGTGAGAAAAAGCAAAAGTATTTATCAAATTGTCCTCTTCTCCAGAAGGTATCCGGATGCTGTATTTTCCCTTAGTAATTAGTGAGGATATGTATGATGATGTAAGATACCAGTTATTAATGTTAATGAGATTAAATTATTAGGACTAGCAAAATTTTATAAGAATGTCAAAAGGATTCTATTGGATTTCTTTTGGAAGTTTGAAAGACCTGAAAATGCAAAGTCTTGCCAATATTTCAAAGGGTAGATATGGTAAATTGGAAAAACATCAGGTCTATTTGATTTGACAAACAAATAGACAATCATGAGCTGCAAGGAAAACAACCAATAAATTTGGGGCAGTGGCTGGAATATCTGAACTTGTTCAATGAAAAGAAACTTTTTCACCAAGTTTCATCTTTATGAGATGATAATTTGGGTTATTAGTATTGGTAGTAGCTGGGGGTGGTGCTTTTTTATGTGATATAGGGAAAAACTGATCTTAATGCTCATTGGGCTTGGACTTCTGAAATCAGCGGAGTATTGTCACTTTGCATGATACCTCTCTCCTTCTTCCAGAAGACGAGCCCTTCATTTTTCTTTTTGAAAAAAATCCAACCAAACAAAAACCCCACATCCCAAACCCAAAAACCAAGCCCAGTCCTATAAAAGGTCACTGCAGGGTCCATTAAATAAATCATAAAAAGGTCACTGCTAAATTAGAAAAGGTGAGTGCAAGAGTAATGTGTTGTTAATGAAGTGTTTCTATTTATGTGTGATAATGGTGACCAAAAGTGTTTGGCATCTTTGTAGATATTCCAAGAGAAATACAAATCCCTGCTAACAAAAATAGAGAAGTTTAATTTGAGTGAAAAATTATGATGATCTGTATTACATATTTTGCCTATGACAAAGCCATCAAAATAATGTAATAAGATCTTAGCTTTAATGTGCCAGATTGCAAAACTTATGGGAAATACGTAATGATAAAAGAGTTGAGAAAAACTCTTTGAGCTGTGCTAGTTGTGCTCGACACTACTCTGTATGGGGAAAGGAAAAATGAAAATACTGGCTTGTCTCTGTTGAGTTTCAGCGCAAAGACATATTTCCCAGTGGGTTTATTGTTGTATTCTCTCAGGCTGTTTGTTTTAATGTTATTCTGAGAATTTTGCACTGATAGTTGCTGGGTCCTCTTTGTCTCAATGAAAGCCCGTGGAACAAAAAATTACTGTTTTGGAACAAAAGGTGATAGTTGAGGATAAAAAGACTGGAGCTGGAAATTGTAGTTTGATTAGGGATCTTCTTTACAGCTTATACTTGAAAACATAGTTATTTTCTTGTTATTTAAGGTATTTCATATCCTCCTTACATTTGAAGTAAACAAGTGATTGAGAAAATTAAAAATTTATTTGACCACTCCTTTGTTTACTGGCTGCTATTAATGGAGAGAGATGTTGAAGTAGTTCTGTTCTTTTGTGCTGTCTCACAGCATCTCCTAAATAAGATCTGTTTTAAATCAGAATTATCATCTAAATAATATAATTAATTCAGCATAAATTAAAAAGTAATGTTTTTTCTTTATGATCTCTTTTTAAATGGATATTAATTTGCTTCAATGAATGAAGATAATAAGGTTAATAGTTTAATGTTCCTCAGTTGATATCTGCTGCTTTTCCTATTACCTTTTTTTTCCTTTTTGATTATAAATTGGCTAACCCCTGGTGTATAATACCAGAAATCATCCCTTCAGTGTATCCAAAGCTATTTACTTAGACTCATCTTTTATTATTCCCACTGCCACAGTCTAATTATTGTAGTGAAAGATTGAACACAGAATAGTTTGGGGCTTTGATCAGTCTTCATATAAATTTCAATAATGAGAGTAAAAGGTTTGCGGTTTTCTGAGATAATTTGATCCCTCCAGACACACTCAGTTTTTACCAAAGGCAGTGAAAGCCATATGAGACCTCTGACAGCATTTGTGTCTGGTCTGTGACATCTCTGCAAGCAAAATTCTTTTCTCATACCAATAAAGAGTAATTTAATGTTTTTAAATGTGGTAGAGAAACTATAGACTGCTACATGTTTTTTTCCTTAAATTTTCACTTCATTGTCCCCTATCAGTTTAATTGTCTGTATTACAAGTTCCTACATCAGAATCCTCTAAGAATACATAATAGGTTTGCTTGCATTTCTCTCTTTTTGAAAAAGTATACCAACTGTCATTCAGATAAATAAAACAAACCATAATCCTTGTTATTCTATTACTATCGGTGCTAGCTCCCTTCAGAGATAAATAGAAAAGCAGCTGGAGACTGAGGATATTTGGTAATCTTATAAATTGAAATTTAAATGCCTCAAGGAGGAAATTTCCAAAATAATTGTGACAGAAGATAAGTCCCGGCTTTTGGAAAAATTTTATTAGAATTACTTGTTCCAGATCGTTGTCTGATGCCTGCATGAATTAAGAAAATGGCAGCACTACCATGTAGAGGAATAGCTGAGCTTCTTTCATCTTGATACATTTTTCTGAAAGTGCTCTGTCATCAGCATTATCAGGTGTGACACACCCAGGGACACAATCAAATTTAAAATCAACTGCCTTTAGCTGATGCCAGTTGATTTAAAATCATACGGGTGGCTAACAGCATCTCAATTTATGCAACTAAATATTTACAATTTTTAGCTGAATGTGAGGGTTAATTAGTAACATTTTTAATTTTGCTTGGGGTATGGGATTTGGTTTTTTTCACTGGGCTAGGCAATTAAAAAAGAGTTGGTGACTTTCTGGTCTCTTCTACTGTCAGCTGGTTCAAAACTTCTGCTGTATTTTGACAATGAACCTTGAAAATAAATATTCCTTTGTTTGCACTTTTGTTCCCAGATGCACAAAGTAGTAACCAGTTGTACATAGTAATAACCACTGAGTACCCAGTGATTTTCAAAAGCTAGTATGGGTGTCTAATGCTAAAACTTGAGCTAAAAATGTTTTAAGAATACTTAAAATTCACTGGTAGCTTGGAGAGGAGAGGATATAACACAACACAAAGGCAGTGCAAATCTCACAAAATACAGCCTTTACAAACAGCTCATGCAATGGAGGTGGATTTTTTTTTTCTTACTGTGAATACCAAACTCATTTCAGATGAAAGAAATAGCATATTCCCTTTCCACATGTCGTAGCTGTACATCTGTGCAAGCTGGGTGCAGTTTTGAATGCAGGAAGTAAATGAGAAACATTGCAGAATGTTTTCACTGGATCAACTCGACAAAGCTTCAGTTATTTGGGCTTGGAGGAAAGAATTGATGGACAGTGCTGGTGTGGATAGGGCCCTGAGAGGCAGCTGACAGTGAAGTGGAATAGGGTAAATCGTATCTGTGATTTCTGTGGATCCATCTGGCTTTTTGGGCTGTGCAGAAACACTCCATGCATTTTCACCCAGCTGTGGTGGGAAAAGGCAGCAGGAGGAGCAGGACCACTGTCCCAGCCAGGCTTGCAGAGAGCCCTGGGGCAGCTGCCGGCAGCAAACTGTGGAGTTCAATGACCAATTCTTCTGGTGACCTCAAAAGTGCAATGGGGGAATTTGGGGGTGCTGGCTGTGAACCTTTCACCAGCTGAACCTCTTCCCAGTGGGCTGTCAGGCTGTCCAGCAGTCACAGAGGGGTTGTCTTCTCCCATTTCCACCCCATGGAATGGGAAGCCATTCTGTGCTCAGCTCTTCAGAGCCCAATTGTTCCAATACTTCTCAAAGACCTGCCAAATGAGGGACAATCTAAAATCTGAAAATTTGATAAACAAGAAAGCAGGACTGGAAGGCAAAGTGTACTTGAAAACAGATGAAATCATCTGGAAAAAGAAAATGGCAGGAACAATGAATGCAAAAAGTCCCTCTTAGGCTGCAGCAGTCGATGGCAATAACCAAAAAGGGAACAATGAGGAAAAGATCAATAAAAAGGACTTGAGCATTATGGTGTTGGCAACGACACAAGTGTGTTGTGCTGCCATGGCAAAGGAGCCTGCAGGAGATGTGAAATGATCCTGCTCAGTGCTGTCAGGACCTTGGCTGGAGCTGGGTGCAGGGTTTTGGGCAGAGCGTGGAGCAGTGAGCGAGCTCCTGCACAGGGGAACTGGCAGTGAGAGCAGGAGCAGCCAACAGATTCAAATAATAAGGTCTGTTTATTCTGAAGCAGAATAAAGTGCCAAATGCCAGAAAGATGGGTGGGAATAAGCAGACGATGATGGATGAGGCTGAAGAAGTGATTTATTTTGTAACAAGAAGAAGGCAGGTTCAACATTAGAAGAGAAGTTCTCCATTAAATGTGGTGAGGCACTAATACAGGTTTTCTGGGAAAGCCCTGAGTGTCTCACTGGTAGCTGCTAAGAATCTCTGGCTCTCACTTCTGTCAGGAATTGCACAGGTGAGGCTGGTGCTACCATGTTCTCGGCTACACACGCTGCAGAGCTGTGTCTGTCAGGTGTCTGTGGGCATGTGTAATAATGTCACTGTCACAAAAAGAAGCTTGCAGAAGTGGAGGAATTGAACTTAGCAAAAACTCAAAAATAATTGAATGTTTCCAACACTGTCACCCTATAGGAAGTAAATATCTAGGGACCTCTGACAACATCTGCTCTTTTATAAACACTATATACATTTTTTACACAATTGCATCAAAAGTCTGGTCTTCAGCTTTGCTAATCCCAGCAGTTTGGCATCTAGAAAGTTGTGTGTTGCCTTTTCAATGCAATTTTCAGTAACAATAACATAAGAATATTTTAAACTGCTTGTTTTTTGGGTTTTTTTCAATCTTCATGTTTCAAGTTGCCAAAACATGGATATCAGACACAGTGAGAGGGAGAGCCTCTTGTCGTTTGTTCACGTTTTCTTTTAATACTTGGAGAGATTTACATTTCAATTATTCAGTTCCTAAATCATGCAGAGTCACTTAGGTAATGAAAACTCTGTCCTGTGCCTGGTGCATCGGGTTCTTTGTTTCTTCTGGCCCTTCTTTCCATGTCTGCTTTCCATCCTCAGCTCCCTGACTCCCAGCTTCCAGCCTTTTACAGTTAAGGTACAGGTCTGTGGTATAGTGAAAATCAAAGGAGTTGTAATGAAATGTCTGAAGGAGACCAGGGGAACCTACTTTTCATTCATTAGCTTTATGCCTGTGCAAAATCTATTAAAATTGTTTTCAGTACATAAGACTTGTTTGTTGTTTGTTCTTTCCCTGCCTTAGAAGAATCCAACAGCATTATAAATGTGTCACATTTTTTAGGCCCAGAAGTGTGGAACAGCTTTTAATGGGAAAGAAAATGTTTTTTGAAAACTAGGAAACTCAGCAGTGAAATAAATTGAGCCTCAAAAAGTGATTGAAATCTCCAAGTCAATATACAAAAGGTAACCAAAGACTTGTGAAGTCTGACAGAACCTCTTTAGTTTGAGGTGTCTTTCATTTTGCATCAGGGCTTACATTCTTAAAAAAACAGCAGCGAGCAGTGCTGTCAGGTGCAGCAGGTTTGAAGGCAGCTCATGAAAGCCTGAAATTTTGCACAACTCCGGGCAAGGCGTCCTCAGCAGATAACCGAAATAACGCATTTCCTAAATTGGCCGCATTAAGCAATTACCGTGGTGGAAAACCATGTCGTCTCTGTTCCTTCCTTGTAGCCCCAGCGCCGCGTCACGTTCCACCTGCCAGATGGCTCCCAGGAAAGCTGCAGTGACAGCGGGCTCGGGGACCACGAGCCCACCAGCGGGGCCAGCGCGTCCCACCCGCTGCCCCTGGGCTTCCCCCAGGAAGAGTTCTACGAGCAGGCGTCCCCCAACAGCCGCACGGAGGGAGACGGCAACTCCGACCCCGAGTCCAGTAAGTGCAGAGCTCTGCTCGTCTCGCTCAGTCTTTGCAGTCAGCCAGTCACTGGGATTTCTGTTCCTACAGGTAATTGTTGAAAGCGAGCGTCGGTTTTAGCACTGCGGAAGGAGCGCTCTGTCTCTAAAAATGGGAGGCCTGGCTGCTGGAAATGAAACACTTGGAGCTGTTAAGGGTTTATGGATGAGCTGGTGTTTTTATGGAGCTGGTGTGCTGTGCACAGAGGAGCTTTCTGAGAAGGTTAATGCTGTTGCCCTAATGGTCATAAACACTGTGCTGAGGGAATTGGCATTTTTTAACATTTCCCTCTCCAACACTGCTGTGTGCTGTAGTTTAACAGGGAACATGTGGGTGATGAGCAGCTCTGTGAAAAGACTGTAGTCTCCAGAAATAAGGGATTCTTGATTTGTCCTTTGAAAGTAGCGATGGTGTGTAGTAATAATCTCAGAAGAGTTTGTCATCTTCTGCCATTGCCACTGCCTTCTTGTGATGCCAAAAACACGGAGGCAGAATCAACAGGAGCGAGAGCTGTGGGTACTGGCTCTGCTCTCTGTGCTGTGCTGTGATGTGATAGCCAGTTGGAGACTCCACTGAACTTTAGTCAACTGTTAATCGTCCAGAGGCTCCTTATCTGGATTAAATTGAACCGTGCCATTGATAAAGAGACACCTGAATGTCTCTAGGCCTCTAAGGCCTTGTTAGCGGCTTAATAAGTGATTTGAAAATACATCTGTTCTGGGCAAACTTGGCCCAAAAGGTGGATTTCAGCTGCTTTAGTGTATCAGGAAGAATGAATTAGTGAGTGCTATGCACTTGAAATAGCTGCAGAAGGTAGTTACACTCTTCAGTGGCAAATCCAGCAGCCAGCAGAGATCATTCTCTCCCATTCCGAGCTGGCTCTGCCACATTCAGCCTGGCTCTTGGTAATCATACCTCTACCTTTGCCTTAGCTGCCCACCACCAGAGCCTCAGGGGCTTTTTGCACACATGAGGTGTGCCCCCTTTTTTCTTTAATTTGTAAACTATTACCTAAGCTTAACTTTAAAATTTGTAAGGTGATATGTTTCCTGAAGTAATGCCTGAACATTATGTTTTCCAAGTTGATAGACATCTGACAAGAACCATCAGAGGTTTTTCATCTTGTGTTGGAAACATTATGTATTTGAAGGTGTAATATACCCTTAGTAATATTCTAGGCAGTCAAACTGGGTTCTTCACAGAGTTAAGCCTTAAAGGGCTTCAAATATACCCCCAAAGAAAGAAAATATCAAGTTATATATTATTTGCTGCTTTTGCTTTGCATACTCATGATCTGAATTTACTTTCCAGCTTTTTCTTGTTGCTTGTAACTGATATTTATACTTTACTGAAGTGAGAATGATGTACATGAAATCAGTATCCAGGGCCTTCCCTGTAGAGAGCATGGGATAGGACCTAGTGTACAGGAGTTCTCAGAACAGGCACGTGCATCTTGTCTTGCTGTTTACAAAGAGGCTCAGATTTGGGATTTTCCAATGCTCTTTGTGCCCAGATTTTTTTTTAATTTCAGAAGGGATATGTGCCATGACTCTTGTAGGATGTGGCTGTAAAAGTAACTCAGCTCTGACATCTGAATGTCATTGACACGCATTCCTGTGAGCAGACTAAGCAGGCATCAGATGTCTTTCCAAGTGTGAAGTTGAAGAAAGTTTAATCACCTGTCTAATTACCTGACAACTCAGTTTTAAACTTGAAGTTGCAGTTTAATTAGAGTTTATTTTATGTGAAGATTTTTCTTCCCTTCCAACTTGTATCTTATTGAAACAGTTTAATTGAAGTAGCACGGTGGTTACAGTGGGGAAAGCTTCTCTTGTGGCCTTTTTTAGTGTTTTATGCTTATATTAATGGCAGCATCTAGTGGCAGGAACAAAAAAGCAGATTTAAATAGATGTTGTGTGCTTTCCTACATCTAAGTGAAGAAGGGGAAGACCCACAGCATATTTGTGTTCAGTGTGCTGCCGCAAAGTGACTTGGTGCAGATGACAGAAACCCAAAATATCTGATGAGCCTGAGGGTTCATGTCGTTGCAGGACTTCACTTGTGCATGCAGGACACATTTAGCCAACACTGAAACAGTATAATTACCTCTGAATTGATGATTTCCTCTACAATCTTCTGCTTGGTTTTTGGTTGGTGTTTTTTTCTTTAGTCTAATTTGGAGTGGCTTGATGCATTCAAAGCATATCTTCCTTCATGGACTAAAATGTTGTTAATGTGAAAAGAGACCAAAAAATACAGTCAGGTAATCTGAGTTCATAGAGCAGAGCAAGCATGGCCTTCATTCCCTCCCAACACCTTTAGTATCTGACCTGTCTTAATCTGAGACGTTGTCTGGAATATTAAATCTGATTTGTCACCTGATGGGGATTTAGTTCAGCTTTGGCTGCCAAGGAGGGAGATTTGGGGTGAAATGATGTCAATAATGTCCAGAACCAACCTATGAAAGCTGATGGCAGCTGTGACATCACTCATAGCCACATTCAAAAGTGTTTTCTTCCTCTTGCTCTTCCTGACTACAGTCCTTCACTATTATTTATTTCTCTAACACTGGAAATTGTTGCATTTTGGAAGCTTTTCATTTACGAGCAATACCTAAGCGTTTATTACAAGCCACTGAAAAAGATGAGCATAGCAAAACAAAATTAAAAATAAAACAAACAAACAAACAAACAAAAACAACAACAACAAAACCCCACAAAAAACTCCACACCACACAACAACACCACCCTGAGAGAGATTGGTGAGAGCAAGCTTTACAAATTCACATCTGATTTAGGACTGAAGCAAGGAGGGGAAAAAAAAACCTGTAAGGTTATAGTGGTTAGAAAACTGCGAGAAATTTATATGTAAACCTTTAAAATTAATTGACTGTGCTAATTAAAATTAGAAATAGGCTATTTAAAATGATTTGTCTTCTCTTACTTTAGTTCTCTCCTTAGAAAGACATAAAGTTCAGTGTGGTAGATGCATCATAAGAAGAGATGCCAATAAGCTGTCACACTAAGTAAATAGTAATATAAAAACACATGTAGGTCTGTAGAGAACCTTATCCCTAAATAACAGCACTCTTGTACATAGTATCCAGATATTTTCTCCTCATAAGTTGCTCAAATAAGGATGCTCCAATAATTTCCTATGTTAAGGATATTAACCAAACCATCTTTCCTCCCCCTCTTTTTCCCCTCTGTTTGAATACAAAATACACTGCAAGCACAGACAAAGACTAACAAATTCTCTGTGTCTGGACTTCCCTGGCAAATTCTCTCTCAGTGGGGCCCTCTCGGTGGCTGTAAGCAGTGATGTTGATCAAAGGGGTTGAAAGATACATGTAAAGCTCAGTTCAATTGGGTTATTTAATACATGTGTAAGATATTAGTGACAAATTTTCATACTTCACCTGTTTTAGAGCCTTATAAAATCTGTTTTCTTTCCTCTAGACAATAAAATTATTTTACTTTTGTTTGGAGAATAAATAGAATATGACTAGTTCAGCCAAGAAATTAGGCAGAGCAAGAGGAATGATTGCACCTTGGGGACAGAGAGTGTGGAGGGGAAGCCAGAAAACCTGAAAGTAATCTGCAATTAAACAATAGCAATCATTTTCTATAAAGAAAATGGAAGTATAAACAAAGCTAGCTGAAAATTAAAGTTAATGAGGCAAATCACATTGAGATTTCAGGGTTTCAAATAGGAGGAAACTGGTGTACTAAGGATAGGGGTCTTCATGAAGAATATTTGACATGAATTAGTGACTAATAAGCTAAGAATGTTGCATTGAAAATCAGCAAGTGTAGAGCTAAAGGGGAATCGTGGACACCATAAGTTTATGGCCATGCCAAGCTGGTGCTGCCAGAGGTGTCTGGCTGATTATTTTTGTTTCTGAATCACACCTTCAGGTGGGTTCAACCCCTGGGGAAGGGGAAAGGTCAATTTTAAATATATGGATTCCTCAGCTTCATTTATTCCACAAGGCACAACTTGCGGACAGTAAATGAGTAAATGAGTACCTGGGTCAAAGCTTTGCTGGCTTTAAGTGATCATCAGAGCTCAGAGAATCAGTCTTCGGAAGAATTAAGACTGCAATCTGTGGTATTTAACCACATAAGAGGAAGGTTTGCAGCAAGGAAGACATCTGTTCATGATTAAAGACAGCATATATTTCTTCCTCAAAATTAAAAGAACACTTTCACCTTGACTTAATTTTTGATAAGGATGATGTTGATGAGCACCAAGGCAGGCTGGTGAAGAATGATGATAATGACACTAAAAGTCAGAGCAGGTTCAGTGCATTCATGTGGAGGAGAGGAGGTAATCTTCCTCCCAGGATATCAAAACTGATTGTGTTTTCTTTATTTTTCTGTAATTCTGACACAGAAGGTGTCAAGAAAAAATAATGCTCTGGTCAAGTGCCACTACTGGAAAGCATTTGCAAAGAAACTGATATATATAAATATAATGCAATAAATGGTATCATGGGTTTCCCAAAAGTAGGATGAGATTAGCTCCATTATCTCACTTCAATGATATGTGCTTTTGACATTGAGGAATACATATACAGTTAATCTATATGTATATTGAAGGACTAATAACTGTTATTATGACATTAGGGTGGAGCATTTGTAATTAAGAATGACAAGACATGGAATAATACAAGAATGGAAAAATCTCCATAATTATCTTCATTAATGAGCTTGGCATAAAAAAGCATGAATATGTCAATGAAATATTCTACTAGCTCAAAGCCAAGCATCACTGACAATAGAAGAGGAGGTGTGCATGACACAAGAATTGGATTTTGCTAAGGATTTGAAGTAATAGCAGTGGGATGAAATCTAATAGTTTAGAGTCATTCTCATAGGAACTGCTGTATGTAACTAGTATATAAATCACCAGCTGAAAATGACATAAAGAAAAAAAAAACCCTGAGTATTTCAAAGATAAACTATAAATCACCAACACCTAATGTGACTGTGAAAAAATCCTGGGTTTCTCCTAGCAGAGAGAAAAAAGAAGAAAAGGAAAAACCCCAGGGGGTTGCTGGCACCATAACAGGCGTGTTATGAATAGTGTTGGCTTCTTCCCACGTTAAAGAAAGGTGAATTCGCACGAGAACCAGGCATAAAGAAATAGTGTTAATAACAAGGGAATGGGATACCCATATACAGAGGAAGGAATTGATACTGGCTCGTTTAAACTGCAAGGTAAAGGCTGGCTGGGGCCTGGGACTGCTCTCACACAACAGCAGGAACTGGAAACCAAAATGAAGCACTGGGTTAGTTCACAGGCAAATGGGCTGGTGCTGCCTTTAAACCAGCCAATGCTGGAAATTCGGGGGCTGCAGACAAGATTAGTGAGGAAGTATAGAAGTAGAACATGAAATGTAACCTGACTATAAAAAGGAGCTTGATAAATTTGTGAGAGGCCAAATAAATTGCTGTCAGTAAAAGCAGCAAATCCAGTTTGTCCAGCAAGCAGTGACTCTTCAAGGCTGGGAATATGAAATCGAAGGGTGAAGGTGTTTGCTGAGTCTCAGCTCTGCTCTGGGCTCTAGCTCCAGCCCCAGCTGGACACAGGGCTGGTCATCACCAGTCCGTGGGTGTGGCTGTGCCACCGCCAGCCACTGGCGTGATGGGAGCTGGCCCCCACTGTCCCCAGCCCTGCCAGCAGCTCAGTGACAGCCTGGGTGGCCCTGTAACTATGCCTGGTGCCTGATGGAGAAGAAAGGGTCAGCACAGATCTGCAGACAAGGAACTCATTCTCCTTGGGAAAAATGCCTGCGTTTTCTGCCATGCTGACTTGTCTGATAATCAAAAACTCTGCAGTTGCTGAAATATACTCTTTAAACATCATCAATAAGATGCTCTGACAGCTGGATTTCAGACCTCATGCTGGGGCACAAGAAAAAATAAATCTACAAAGTCTTACGTTTCTTGTTCCCTGTCCAAAAACTGGACTGCAGACAGATAGAATTTTTTTTTAATGATGCTATTGGTTTTTTCTTTCCCATCTTCTGTACTTTTTATTTCCATAGAAAGGTTGAAATGTAACAGCAATGTTTTAGGTTTATTGTTGCCAAGCTATAAACACACTTAGGCCTAGTTTGAATGAAAAGGAAAGAAGCTGTCATTAGTTAAAGATAACAAATCTCAGGCTAAAATAGATGCCAGTCTCCCACACCTGCCCATTGGGCCCTTTAACTTCTGCTGTATTGGGCTTTTCTAACCCCATGGCTGAACAGTAATAATTAAGTCGGAAAGTGCTGAGGTAATTAATCTTTCTGAGGCAATAGAGTTTGATTGATCTTCTACCTTTAATCAAATTAGCTTACATGTAGGTGGGAGAATGTAATGGCTGAGCACGGCTCTGTAGCACTTTGTGAAGTGCCAACCCCCTAGATGACCTCCGGTGAGTGCACCCATGAATTATGGCCTGAGAGCCTCCACAGCAATCACTGCTTGGCTGTGTGATTTAAAAGATGGGGGATCTGGCAGAGATCAACATTAGGATGTGCTCAACACTCCCGTTTTCAGGGGTGTCTCTCTTAGGTGTGCAGTTTCTCTCTACGTGGCGCATGTTTCAGGGCACTGAATGTCACGAGGCTTCAAACTGTGTGGGTTTTCCAGATGTTTAGCTCTTTGTTTCTGAAATAATTTTGATATGTGCACATAGAGCAAAGCAAGCCAACAGAAACTTCTATAAAACAAAACATGATGGTATTCTGGATTTGTTCCTGACTGGAGAGGTCAATTTGCAATGATACAGATGAGTGGCTTTTGCTAGCAGATTTTCACTTGTACCTGAGAGGATACAGATTGCATATTCAGAAATAATTCCATGATTTGGTAATTTGATCCCTGGGTGCCTGACTTAAGAGTTATTAAAGCAGCTGACATAAAGAGGGGAAGATGGACAAAGTAAATTAAATTTAAAAAATTCAAAAGCAGAAAGATTGTCCCACTCGGCCTCTCAGTCAAGCACGGCACTATAAACACA
This sequence comes from Prinia subflava, assembly GCF_021018805.1. Lineage (NCBI taxonomy): Eukaryota > Metazoa > Chordata > Aves > Passeriformes > Cisticolidae > Prinia > Prinia subflava. The sequence continues at coordinate 19,097,355 of NC_086283.1, read as the reverse complement.
GATACTGAATTTTTAAATTTTATACTTTCTGTGCATAAGAGGCACTCTCTATAAATTCTTCTTAAAGTAAATTGTAGATATTTTATTGCTGATATCAGACTATAAAACCTTGATCTACCTTTTCTAATCTTTGAAGAAAAGGAAGATAAAAGCAAATTTTCTGAGATGCACCATGTTTTTTTCATGCAAAATCAATGGGGATTGATGAAGAAAATCAATGGGGAAAATATGCTGGATTTTCTAGACTGCATAGTGGGATAGAGTAACTCAGGCAATACTAAAATTTTGGTGAATGCAGTTTAATGCTATTCTTGACTGAGGTTTATAATAGAAGTTACTCTGTCTAAAGTGATTAGAAAGAATAGCTCCACCTGACAGCTGAAAAATCAGTCACTTCTCATGGAATAATAAAGAAGGCTTTAAAGCATTTGTTTTGTTGGTTTTTTGGGGTTTTTTTAATAATAAATGAGATCTGACATCTATAAACAGTGATTTAGTGGCAGATGTTCTGTGATATATATTTATGTTATCACTTAAGCTGACATGGTAATGGATAATCCAATTTGTTCTGTTTATGAAAGTTTTAAAATATATTGCTATGGTGAGCAGGCTGGTGGGGCAGAGGTGGAGAGAGAACAAATTCCTTCCCTCTATTTTTTTTCAAACTCATTTTAGCTCTCACTGACTGTCTCTCTACTTTGTCTCAAACTTTCTCTTCCTTCTTCTTCTACGAGTAGAAAAAGATGATGCAATTTGTCTTTTTTTACCAAATCAAGCTAATCAGTCACTGCAAGAGGAGCTTTTAGCTCCATGAAATATTAACATGTTTGTTAGCATTGAGTTCCTGTTTTAAAAACGGAAATATGGGGGGAAAAATCGTCTCTTTTATATAATTTAAGCCATGTGAAAAATTTCATGATTATAATTTGATTTGAAGCATCATAATTTATTACTTGATTTTCACTGTGATTAATGAAAAATATATCATGAAATATATTCAGAGACTGTCTGCACCTACCAGTCTGTCTCAGAAATTAAATGGAAAAATTGTATTTATTGAACAAAGCAGATTCCCAACTGATTTCCAAGTCACAGCATTTGCTGACTCAGATCTGATCAACTCAATAAATCCAGTCATTGTTGTTCTTGTTTATGTAGAGATGTGGTCATCCTTTAATCTGATGATTTCCTTCTAACTGGACTTCTGGTAAGGAAATAAGATTGATTCAGTCTTGAAGAATGCATTAGGAACAATTATAATTGTTCCAAAAAGTCATCTTATGTTTTAAAACATATATATGTTTTTATATATACCTGAATAGGAGAGATATTTTCTGCCTTTACTCTTCAATTAACTTTTATCTGTCTGGAAAAGCACATATCGTTAATAAACTGTTCTTTCTGTTGTTTTTTGAGATTATATGATTAGCATTGTGATATTTTCATTTTCTGGTTACTGCTCAAGCCTTGACTTTGCTGTAGCTCAGGAAGAAAAGGCTCCAAACCCACTGTGCAGGCTCCAAATCAGGGGAACATGGGGTCAGTGTCCCTGTGACTGCTGCTGGCCCAGCCACTGGAACTCCAGTTTTTCTTGAAATCTACCGGTCACTGGTGTGATGTATTCATTCTGAAAAGTAAAATATATTAGTCTGGGTTGAGCTGAAGAGACCTGGGCAAAATATTTATGATTATACTTTTGGATTTATATTACACCAGAGGATGAGATTCTCACCTTTGCGTTTAATACCCATAAATAATATTACTGCTTCCTAGTCAGTGGTAGAATTTTGCAGAGATTCTGCTTTATTCATAGTGTTGTGTGATTCAGTAGTGTTCTGATTAATTCAAGTGACATTCTAATTGTTTTTAAATGTTTTCATAGTTAACTCTGCATGTTGCTGAAGTCAGCAGTTCCAGAAGGTCCAGTCTCATGTATCCATTTCAGAATTCTCAGCATGGCCTCATGCTGTCTTGGTTGTTTGTACACATCCATTCCCATGTTTCAGTTGGAATTAGATGGTAAAATCCCTGGATTACAGAGAGAAATTTTGCTCTGTATTTGTGGGTCTCTGAGCACACTGTGGCTGTTACCAGAGGACTGTGTTTTGCAAATGCTTTTGTGTCCCTCAGGTGTCACTTCAGCCATAGTGAACAACACTGATTCATCTCGAATAGCTTGGCTGGATGGGATAACAGGGGGGGCAGAGTGAGGTGGAGCAGTACTTCACACCACCTTCAGCTTTCCTTGCTCTATGCTTTGAGGTAATTTCTGCTTCCTGCTATGCCTGCTGCCAAACATCTTCATTGAGATTCTTGTCCTTGCCGTGCTTCAGCTCTGCTTAAAGCTTTGGGGCATCAAATTAAAGTTCTCTCTTTATAATAATACTAAAAATAATAAAATAATAGTAGGAAGCAACAACTGATCCATCTATTTCCAGGAAAAGGGCATGCTGTATGGTCTGCTGGACTTCAGTTCCTCTCATTCAAAATAACCCTGTGTCTGTGAAGCACCAGCAAGAACAATCATACTATTTCAAAAGTTGTTCTTTTATCTGGTTGTCTTGACTGATGTTCCAAACCCTATGTCCCAGATGAAGTGTCCTCTATAGGGTGAGATATTATAAAGGCTGGCCCTCATCTAATGCTTTAAAAGAAAGCAAACCTCTCTCTATCAAGAAAGGCTTTATTCATGTCACACTAATCATACACCAAAGAACTATTTAGAAATAGAAAGACAACCTTTGCCTCTCCTCCTTAGTTGTAGTACATATAAAGAAAAACAGTGGCAATAAAAGGAAATAGGAGTGGTGAGAGCACAAGCACTTTGAAAACCATAAAGGCAGAAAAATTATTTTTATCTCATTAGAACCGATATTAAAGCTTTTCTTTATATACATTCTCATTTTTTTTACTGAAGGTCAAATATCACTGATTAAAGATTCTACTGGGGTCGACCTCTCATCCTTCTGTCTCTAAAATTAGGTCTTTATTTCTCTTTTTGGGAAGATCATAAGAATCTTTCTCCATCAACCCCCAGACTGCCCTGACCTGGAATGTATTCACAGTATTGTGAAAAAAGGGTCCAGCTGTAAATGAAGCAGGTCCTTTAGTTTGTGTTGCTCTGTCCTGTCAATGGAATAGCATTTGTTGTATGTTCTATGTAGGGTTATATGAGAATTAGGAGTTTGGATTATTGCTGTATGATTTGCATGTTTTAAAGCACATAAACAGTTAAATGACCTGCTTGGATATTGAATTATCCAGTTTTCCATTAAAAGTTTCATAATTAAAATATGTCAGCTTTTAGGATGAGGTACTTCCTCCTACTTTTTTTTTTTTCCCACACCTGCTAAGATACAGAATGATTTAAAAGTGTAATTCTGTGAATTACTCTGGAGTTAGACAAGGAAAATTCTTTCTTGTTTGCTTTCCTCCCCACAAAATCATCTGATTTTTGATACAGTTGGGGCTATTTCTGGGTAGGAGTTCCGTGCCTGGGTCATTGTATGACTCCTGGCTCTTAATTGTGTCAGAAAGCAGCAGATTGCCAAACCCTTGTCCCAGCTTCAGAGATGCTGTTGTTCCTGTCATCCTGGAGCTGGCACAGTAGCAGAAAGCAGCGAAGGAATGTTTGCCGGGCTGATGAGAGCAGGGCTTCAGCACCAACACTTAACTGCTCAATAAACCTAACGAGAACACTCTCTAGGTTTAGCTGCAACTGCTGTGTCTCTAACAAGAGCTTGACTCACTGTGTCTTAATGCAGGGGGAGGTTTTTGTGTCTTTGAGCTGAGGCAAGGGCCATGGAGAGAGGCTTTGAGGACTTTTCCATGGAGTGTTTGTCTCCAGCAGAGCCCACGCTGTGCCAGGCGCTCTGCTATCACAGCTCCTCACTCACAGCCCTCCAAAGCAGAGGAGGTTTCATATGGCAGGATTCAAATTGCCAAGGAGGGCACTGTCCACATCCTGATATTACAATGAAATGACAGAAAAATTAAAGATTGACAATGCAGGCACGACGTGCAAGAGAGTTAAAAGATATTTCAGAGCATGGAAAAGAGGAAAATGCCCTGAGCTTATTCTCGTGCTTGTGTTAAGAATGAATTATGATTAGGATTACAAAACTTTAGATATAATAATTGAGCCACTAAAGATGTCTTACTAAAAGCTCCCTCATAATTCTTTCTTTATGCTTTCTATAATACTGAATTTTAGGATTTGTTTTCCCTTTGGAACACAAATACACAGAAACATGGTTCTCCTTTGTGCATTCATCTCTAACCTCTGCTATCAACTTTGTTATCTCCAATCTAAGAGTTCAAGAGAAATCATAATATGAGGAAGCAGATGTTTTCTCTTTTGTATAACACCTATTCTTGCTGAATTGGGATAAAAGATGGTAAATGTGGGGGGACATTAATATTTCTTGTTGAAACGTGCTTCGCAGGCTGAAGAATCTCATATACATAATGATAGTCAAATGTCAGCTAGTAAAATTAGGGATTTGTTAAAAAACAGCTGTGCTGCACAACTCTTTGACAGGAATAGAGGAATGCTTTATCCAGTAAAATTCACAGAATTTATTTAGAAGAAACTGTAGTTGTTAATTTTCATCAAGACAGAAGGTTAATGTCTGAAATTGAGGGGCTGGCTCAGCCTCATTTCATGACCATGGGAAAAAATCCCCTTTTAACTCTGGCAGAGCTCTCACCTCCCTCACAGCAGATTTCTCTGTGGCACCATGGTTCCAGTGCATTTTTTAATGCACCATCATCCTCGTGTTCCCTGAGGATGTTTTAGGGACAGCCAACACTCAGCAGCGCCTCTGTTCAATGCTGTGAGCTGTTTGTAGGTGTTTTCCCCAGGGTGATGTTGCAGCCACTGCCCCATTTCCCAAGGTGAGAGCCTGTGTCCTGGGCAGCACAGACAGTGCCTATGATTGTCACTGCCCTGGGGACACAGGGTGCTCCCTGCAGCCCTCACTGGCATGCACTGGCTGAGCAGCTCTCCAGGAAATTTGAGTGGAACAGACTCAGGAAAGATCCTGGCTTTTTATCAGCAGCTGCGTTGCAGGTCATCCACGCTCTGAGCTTAGGAACCAGCCTTGGACAGCTGTCTGGGTTGGAATGCAGGAGGTTTTCCCAACTGCAGCATTGATGAGGCTCTAGAATATATAGAACAGAATTGTGCTGCATTTATGTTTTAAAAATTGATTGCCCTTTAAACTGTAACTGCACCCTACTATTTACAGTCACGGGGAGAAACTGGCTCTGATGTTCTGCACTCAACAGTCTCTGACCTGTAATGCACAATTTGCAAATAAGCACAGAAGAGTAAACAGGGGGGTCAAAGAGATTTTTTTTCCTTGTGAGGCTGGCACAGCCAGGCAGCTGCATTTCTAATTCACAGTCACTCCATCCTCTACCCCCCAGGAAATATTCTCTAATCTATAAGCACTTTGCATGCTGAGGTGAAATGTTAAATAGCAAGATTTGCTTCTAAATAATAAGATTATGACACAAACCAACAAGAACAGGGATCTCAAGGTTAAAGATATCATTTCTCATTCAATCCAAGCTGGTAGAAAGGAAGAAAGAGATTAGAGAAAAAGGAAAGAAACAAAGAAAAAACCCCAACGACAACAAAAAAATACCCACCTGCCAAACTGAAGCTATGAGTACGTCAAGATACTCAAGATATATCATAAAAAGATTTTAAATCTGGTGCCAGTGTGTATATATATATATATTTATTTATATATTATCTATATGTATAAAATTAAAGTATATTTGTTTTCCATTGTTAAAATATTTCTGTTGAGACCAAGTCTTTCTTAGGTATTTGGTCCAAATGTACCTGATTCCAATCATTTTGCTCTTTGTAGCATGTGTAGCTTCTTGCTAGAAAAGGGACATACTTTAAGGCAGATGGCATTTTTTTTTCCCCACAGCAGTAGAAGATGGTTCCAGTAAAAATATGCTATCTTTATTCAGATGTCCATGGTAACAAATAGAGAAAAGTAAACCAGCTTTTTCTCTCAACAGAAATCCCTCTGCAAACAAATGTGGTGAGGTTTTTTTGGTTTTTGTTTTTTTTTTTTTTTACTCAAGCATTGGTGGTATTTCTGTAGCACATTTGAATGTTAAGTGTTTTCTCTGAGCTTCTGTTAAGATTCTGCTCTGAAATAGAAAACTGTAGAATCAGTAAGATAAACCCCGATGTTTAGCTGTAGTCCAAAAATGTTCATTTTCCTGAAGAGAAGTTCAGCTGAAAAGTGAGATGCCACTTTTCTTTCGTGTTTTGTAGGAGTAAGACATCTTTCTCTGGAGTCCTTGATGGATCTTGCCTTTTTCCTCCTATTGTGTCAGTAATAATAATTTATGTAACTTCTGCTCATGCCAGAAGAAGTTGTAAAATGTATTTGTAAATTACTGTTTGAGAATCCTGAGCTAGAAGACCTGGTTTATTTGATGTGAAAATAATCCTGGTTTCATGTGTAAGATATATAAACTGCACCAGTAATGTTGCATTGATTGTACTGCTTTGTTTGGAAAAAAATACAAGCAACCCTGAGTGAACAAGGCAATTTGCAGCCTTGATTAAATAGAGCAGACAGAGGAATGGTTGAGGAAGAAAAAAAAAAGAGCTCTGAAGCTATGGACAGAGCAGTTCACTCAAGCAGCACAGATTTTCTCCTAATTTTCCTTTCATAAGGAAAGGCTTCATCTTGGTCACACATTCAGCAGCAGAATGATGAGTTTGTAATATTGTTTTCCCCAAACAAATCAAACTTAGCTCTAACTTTGAGCAAAGCCCTTGTTGCCACCGAAGATCTCATCTAAAAATTTGTCTACAACTGAATGAGTCCCTAGTGTTAGAGAGATTTGGGTTAGTCCTGTTCTGCCTGTTGACAGATACATTTTTCTAGTCTAACTTTGGGGTCTATAGTGGCACTGGGGTAGAAGTTGCATATGACACAGGCTCTGACTCACCAAAGGGGAGATCGTTCCCCTAAAAGATCTATCACCAAATGTAGTGCAACTGTGAAGTGGTTAATAGCAAGAAATATCAATCTATAAATCATTACAATTGCTGTTTGCAATTATAAACACCAAGACATAAATTAGAAAACTCTGAGCATCACTGCAATAGGCACAGCCGTGCCCAAATTTCACTATGAAGTGCAATAAATAAAGTGATAAAACTTCAGACATGACATCTTCTATGAATAAATACAAATAAATTTGACTTGAAGATATTTTGGGGAGTTGAAGAGAGTACTTGGATTTTCAGCAATGACAGAACTAGATAAAAAACCATTCTTAATCTGCAACCACCCTATAGCTTTAATGTACAACAGAAAAGAAGAAATTTGTTCAAAATCTAAGTTTGAAATAATTTTATATTGAGATTCTGCCAGTAGCTGAGTACTACAGAGACCGATTTTCCCCAGTCACCAGGAAAACAAACTACCTGTATGTAAATTCAGGTAGTTTCTGATCAAACCTTTGAGCAGAAAAAAATAAAGTTTTGAATTATATTATATTTTCATTTTAACATTGAAACTTGTATGTGCTCGGAAAGCTGAACAGCACGTCTGGATTTAGCCTGTGCTCATTTATAGTGAGTAATTATCTAATGATGATGGTGTTCAGCATGCACGAGAGCTCCTGTGGCAAGATTTGGAATTTTAAGGAAATGCTGTAGATCAAATGATAATGTCTCATTTGTATTCTCTTAGTTCCCCAGTCACTACTGCATTTCATAAGGCAGCTACAGAAATGGCCTGCAAATATGCATCATTTTTGTGTGAGATGAGAAAAGCCTCAGTGGTACTCAAAGAGTGCAAACAATCCCTTTTGCACACCTTGCAGCATCAGATGATGCTGTTCCGAGCAAATCACACCTGGTATGAAATGGGTTTTCAATTCTGTCAGGAAGTGCGCCACTCCTGAGCTCTTTAGGGATAAATGGATGTATAAATGAAAGAAGAATTAGCTCTGAGTATGTGGATGTGTGGGGTAATTCTTGTCATCGTTCTCTGCCTGGGGGATCTGGTGATCCCTGTGCTCTGCTGCTGGGCTGGGGTGTAGGACCATGGGATTTATGGGGTGCGTGTAGGAATGACTTGAACAAAAACCTCTATTTCCACTTAAAAATGGGGTAAAAAGTTAGGTAATACAAACTTTTTTTCCCCTCCTATTTGCAGCTGTTAATTAAACAGACAGGAATCTATTTAGCAAAATAAAAATGTTTTATAATGTTAAAGGCAAAGAATTAGGAGTATTCTATTTTAAAGAGATTTAAGAGTTTTCCATTGACAGTAACAGTAATTTGGCTTTTATTCTAATGTCAGTATTTTCCACTGTGGAGGAGATCTACTTGTATATGTGCACATGTCTGCATATTTATCTGCCTTCATAATGTGAACAAATTACTTTTGCATCTCAACATATGTATCTGCAGATGTATACATCTCATCTCCCACTGACTGATGGCTCCGTTTTGCTTCATTCAACATTTTCTCCAAGACACTAGCAGGGAGCTTTGCTGGGGAAAGACAGATCTGGGCCTGGAAGGCAGCCTTGTAATTGGCACCATCAGAGGGCAAAATGCTGTAAAGCCCAGCCTGGACAAAGCCCTTCAAATCTGAGTTCAGCTTTTAACCTGCAGCAGCCTCTGTGCTTTCTTTACTTAAATCACCTACTCTGAACACTTCCAGTGAATTCAGTGGGTCTACTCTGAGTGTGCACAGTTAAGTAGGTGCATAAGTGTTTTCAGGCTTTAGGCTTTACAAGCTTTCCTAATTAGTGTTCTAGACAACATTAATTAAAGAGTACTTTAGAAAGAATATAGCTGTTTAAACCTCTCCAGTGGTTTGCATCTTATCCAGGGATCCCAATCAATGCAGCACATGGGGAATCCACTCAGAAAGGCAGGCATGATTATAGTTTAGTATAATCTGTATATACATCTTTGAAATTGTATATAGCAAACAGAACTGTACATAAAGTCACTTCAGTTCAAGGACAATTAGATAAAAGACAGTAATAATGAAAGAAACATATGTTTTAATTTTCATTATAATTTCTTCAAGGATTGTGATCTATGGTAATCAAATATGATGAAGAGGGAGGTTTTCTTAAGGCTACAATATTTCTCTTATGCCCTTGGAAATAAGAGCCTTGGGAGTGATAGAATTTGCATGTTACTCACCCTCTTGCTATTATATATTTGAGGAAGAATTAAAAGTAAAGCAGTGACTGATAGTTTTTAACAGGGGAAAAAAAGACATTGAAATGTTAAACATGATGTTATATCTGATTTATTGTGTACGGCTGGTTTGAATTTTTTGTGCCACTGCACTTGGGATATGATGCAATCATCTGTCTTCACAAGACCATCTGAGTGTCATGTGGCAAATCTTTTGATGTATGATTGAGGATTGTGTTTGGCAATATACAGCTCCACTTAAGGCTTATACACAGTTTCAGTTCTTGACATTACTTGTCTTTTATGTTCTTTTCCTCCCATATTGAGATAATTTCCAAATGCTGATGAAGAAAATTACTGCATCTTGTACTGATATAGTTGTAAAGGCACAATAAAATTTGACATCTTCCATTTAAGTGTGTCTTGATCAGAAATAGGTCTATCACTCAGAACAAATTATTTTGAAGCCTAAAGCAGGAAGGATATAATAGTTAAGCACAAAATTACCTGATGGGTTTTTAATCACCCTGACAATTATAAAATAAAAGATCTCTGTCCATTATTGAAAGAGGAACAAAGACCATGATTAGAAAAAAATACAATGAAAAAGTAAATGATTGAGGGGGTGGCAGCCTCCTGTACTATCTAAAAACTTTAAAGATGCTCAACAGTGACTCAGATATTTCCTTGTGCACACTGAGCTGCTCTGAGTGTTAATTACTCGAATAGAAAGAAAATACTGAAAAAGACCTGCATAATTTTCTTGTCTGCTTGTTTTTCTGTCATGTTTCCCTGGAAAAAAGTAGTGGACCCAGAATGCATGCAGGCTTTGAGGTGTGCAAACACATCCAAGGCTCCAGGCAGAGAGCAAGACTACAGCAATTCTTTGGGGATGGAGGAATCTCAACCCACAGAAACTCCCATCTTCACAGTAGTAACAGGGTTCCTTTTCAAAGGGGTCAAAGATAAAAAAATCTGCAGGTCTATAAAGAATATTTTCTGTTTTCTTTGAATTTTTTTTTTTTTTTTTTTTGGTATGTACTTTTCCCTCCCTCTCAGCATTGCTCTCAAAAATTCCACTTAGTGAAATTAGGTAATGATAATACAATAATTATTAAACAGGTAAGTTCAATTCATCATTTTCTGTTCTGGCCTGGACTCTGTGCCATGTGCCAGTGACGGCTGATTATAAATACCATTAGTGAAACAGAAATCAGCACAGTGTACTCAAGTTCCTTTTTTTTCCAAATGAGGGGCTATTTTTCAGTATTCTGGTTCCCCATAGGCTTTTAATCAAGGTTATGGGAAAGTCCATAAACTTTCTGCTGAATATTTAACAAGCTGAAGGTCGTGGCAGACATGAGATCTCAAGGACAAGGGAAATGAGATTGCAATCAGAAGAGCAGAGGAGACCTGGAGATAAGCAGAGCTTTGTCTACAGATAATATCTGCCAGAGTAAACACCATAGTCAGGTTTGCCAGCTTCTTTTGTGAGATTTAATTTTCCCAGTATAAAAAGCCATAAAAAGGGGTAAACACAAATGGATGCTGTTTGCAGGAATGTTATTCACTGAACTTCTTTGAAATGAGGATTGAAATACAGTCAGAAAAGAAGTTTTAAAATGGAAAATGTTTTGGTGTAGTTATATGCTTTTCTGTTTACTGATCCAAAATCCTAATTCCTTTACGTTTGTTTAATAAATTCTCCAAACAACCTCTATTATACTGAAGTGCAATGCCTGTTTATATGTTCAGCCAACAATTTTTCTTTGCTAGATCTTTTTAATTGAACAATTTTTAACAGTCTAGTTATGACAATATTTTCCTGTGTACAAATGGAAAAGCAATCTTGCAGAAACTCTTACCCATGCCGATCCAGCAGCTACAAAAATATAATTATAACACTCTGCATAATGCATGGAGGGAATATTCAGCAAAGTTATCTGAAATGTCAGCCTGTAGAGGCCACACAGAGTGTTCACTGTGCTGTAGCTTCGCAGCAGCAGTGCCCAGATCTGTGTCCACAGCAGTTACAGGAGCTCTGTGGTGGCACAGGATGCCCTGAGTGTGTATGGGATGGTGTCACCCTGCAGCCTCTGCTTATTTGGGCAATCTTTGAACTGCCTGCAAGTTTTCTCCCCAGTAATAAGTGCACTTTAACCTGTATATTTCCTGAAGCTGATATGTCACATATCCCTTATTTGTAGAGAAAAGTCAATGCAATATTTATTACTTGGTTTCATAGGCCGTTCTGATTAGTATAGATATAAATTCCTTTTGTAAAACTAAGTTTTTCTACAACTTTTTATCTGAGGATGAAAGGGTGATGAAGCCCTGGTACAGGCTGCCCAATGAAGCTGTGGTTGTCCATGGATCCCTGGACATGTCCAAGGCCAGGTTGGACGGGGCTTGGAGCAGCCTGGGACAGTGGAAGGTGTCCCTGACCATTTCAGGGGAGTGGAAGTTGACGATCTTTAAAGGTCCCTTAAAATCCAAACCATTCTACAATTCTATTATTTTCCCCCCTGCTTTGTGTAAAAACCATTAAAATACTGTGAAAAATTCTGCTGAACTTGGAGTTCGAGATGTAGCTCAAAAGCTGAGCACATCTCATTTCTATTAATAAACTAGACTAGACTAGACTAGACTAGACTAGACTAGACTAGACTAGACTAGACTAGAATAGAATACTATTTTGCGGTAAATCTGGTTAAAATAGGTAGAATATACTCATAATATTGTCTCTGCCTTCACTATTATGACAGAAGAAAGGCTGCAGAGAAGAAGCCGTGCTGAAAGTTTTCCCTCCTTTTATTATACTAGATACAGTTAAGGACCCTAAATGTTGGCAACTCTGTGACCATTCTAGATCTGGGATGATTTCCAACAGTCTTTCATCAATCAATTTGTTGATTTGGGGGTTAATTTCTAAGAATTGTATTAAGAACTTTTTTTTTTTTCAGATTATTTATTTTGTAAGTTTCATTCATTTTTGTTGAGAAAAACAAGAGCCCGGAAGAGAACTGTAAGCAAGATACTATTTTTTTTTTAAATGACAAAACATTTGAGACTTTTCTGTTAGAAAGGCCCTGTTATTTACAGCACACCCATAACCTCCATGATTCAGGGAGTGGATTCTTTAGTTCTTGTCAAGCACTTCCAACAAGGAAGGCTAAAATTGACCCAAGTTTTTGTGGGTTTTGTTTTGTTTTGGTTTGGTTTTTTTGGTGTTTTTTTGTTGTTGTTGTTTGTTTGTTTGTTTGTTGGGTTGGCTTGGTTTGGTTTGGTTTGGTTTTTTTGGTTGTTTTCTTTTTTCAGGAGAAATCTGGAATCCCTTTTCTCTCCATAGTGAATAAGGACTGCACTCTGTCCCGTGTTGGGTGCTGATCCTGGCATCCCTGTCCACACTCTGTAATGATGAAAAATTTGTGTAGCTCAGGAGCAGAGATTTTTCTTTGACTTCTTGCAGAACAGGGAACAAAACACCTGGCTGGGTATTCTCCCTTGTCAGAACTCAACCCCCAAATCTCACCTCACTTCATGGGATGAAGGTGATTTATCATGTATGGGGCTAACAGGGGAGGATCCACCACCCTTTGGTTTTGATCATGCTGTCAAACCACCTGTGTCACCACGTAAATAATTTCATCTGGAAAGAATCTCTCTCTTGCTGCTGTATTTAAAAATACAAGACAAAAAATTTGAATCATGACATTTTTCAGTCTGGCCATAAAATAACAATCAAGCATTGCAACAATGAAACTTGTCTGATAAAAGGATTGAAAAGCTGAAGCAGAAGTTGCTTAATAATAAATGGAATCTCAGAACTTCACTTGTAAGACACTCGTGTTTCACTTGAGACTGTGCTGCTCTCGAGATAGAAGAGCTGAAAAGAAGGATATTGTAAACATCCATTATGTATGTTTCATGCATATATCTTGTTCCTTTGCCACTCTGATCATGCAGAGTTACACTTTCAGCATAACACAAACAAGTTCAGCAACTGATGAAAAAATTAGAAAGCTCATGTTGAAGATAAATCTTTTAACCCCACTGCATTTAATTTGTCCTGTGAACTTGCACAGAATGGAAATATCACAAAGTAGCAAGTGTAAAGCCAGAAAAAGCAAGTTTGTTTTGGTGGTTTAAATAGAGAATTTTGTTAAAAATGTGACAACTCCTTAATATTAATACCAGGAACAAAATTAAGATTAAAATATCAGGTTAAAATTTAAGGTTTGGCATTTTGCAAATTTTTTCTCTAATTTATAAAATCAGTTGCTGTCTTGACAGCCCAATGTAGGACATTTCAGTGTGGACCTACTGAGTTTAGTTTTTCCCTGTAACAAATCTTAATACTCTTGTTATCCTCGACAAAATATCCTTGACCAAGTATTCTTGTCTGCCAGAAAAGAGCAGACATATTACAGATAAGAAAATCAAAACCTTTTCATCTCTTCTAGCTGACCTTTATTCAGCTTATTAATGCATAATAGCTTCTCAAATGTTTCACAAATTTAAACTTAATGGATTAAACTTAAATCTGTTTCTCTAGACACACTTTAGTTTATGTACATACATTTTCAGGAACATATGGAGTTTGAGTTGTCCTGAAAAATAATTATTTTGCAGAGCTGCATGGTATACCAGGACTTTTAAAATGTTTCATAGTAGATATACTTGAAGAGCACTTAGCAGCAGTCAGGCTGGTTGCAGATGATGGATCAGAGCAGCTGCTTCCCTCAGCCTGGTTCCCCCAGCACAGTGACAATCTCAGCTCTCTGCTGCTTTTGGCAAACACGAGCCTGGAGTTGTCTGACTTTGAAAAAACCCGGCACAAATGCCCACGAAAAAGGATGATTTCCCAAGCCACCCCTTCTTCTTCTGTGAGATCCATGAAATTAAAAGAAGGAGACTAAGATTAGAGACCCTCAATGTGAATAACTTTCACAACACCTCTGCAGAATATTCTAAATTATGTGCTTATGAATAACGCATCATCATTGCAGATATTCCCTTTATTCTTCTGGATTGTGTAGCCAGTGCAGTAGATCCCACATGGATGCCTCATTCTTTTTGCATAACATTTTCCTTTGTTATCTCTGAAAATGTAAAAAGTTTTTAGGAAACAAATTATTGGAGTTTTTTTGTTTTGTTTTGTTTTGTTTTGTTTTGTTTTGTTTTGTTTTGTTTTGTTTTGTTTTGTTTTGTTTTGTTTTGTTTTGTTTTGTTTTGTTTTGTTTTGTTTTGTTTTGTTTTGTCTGACAGTTTTGTTTTCCTTAGAGATTATGAAATACTTGTAAGACAAATGAAGGAAGGTATTAAAAAACAGATCAAACTTTTTCAGGATGAAACTGATCGAATAACTCTTGATCTTGAGAGAATTGGAAATTTAACCCTGTCACATAACAGACTGCAGGAGGGTTATTAGATGTGGAGAATAATCTGTATTAAAGGGGATACTAGGGTGTTGATAGATATGAGTGGTACTGATAAAATGAGATCTTTCCGTTCCATGTTAAAAATAGTAAAAAGAAATATATATTATCTGATAATTGTCTGACCGAATATTGTTGCTAACAAATGTTAAACCGTAAATGCTAAAACACATGCTAGTTGAAGAACAGTATTTGAAAACCTGGCAAGAGTGTGACAGGCCTTCCAGATAGGTAAAAAGCATTAATGAAAGAATGTGTACTCTTGTCATATTAGAAATATTCATAAATCCTGCATAATTTGACAATGACACGGTTTGCAGACAGATTAAGCAAGGAAGAGCAAAATTATTTATTCTTTCCAGAAAATAAACCAGACTACAAAAATGAGCAGGATGACATCTTGTCAGCATCTCTGAGGACTTTATTTAGCCCACGTCCTTCATGTCTGATCTATAGCTGCAAATAAGGATATGATGGGAGGATACATGAAAGTTTCCCTCATTTTGTAAAATTCAGTGCTGTGTTTTTTCTTTTTTTACTTTATTATAAATTTAATATAAATTATTATAATAATTCAACCACATGTCTTCCAGTAATACACAGAGATGTGTTGGCTTTTGTACTGGAAAATAATACTGGAAAATTGTACTGGAAAATACTCTTTTTAAACATGGGTAAGGTGAGAAAAAAATCATGTTGTTGTTCTGTCCTTGGTGCTGTTGGAGGAAGTTTTGCACAGAAAGTGGAAAGAGTTTAATATGTTTTCATTTGGGTTTATGAGACACTCATAAAATATCATGAAATATAATCAAAGCTGATAATGCCAAGTCAAAATCTGATAAAACTGAAGTACCAAAATGTTGTGGCATCAAGGGAAAATTGTCAGGTAGTTATTTATTGGAGGTCTGTCAAGCTGTGGGAATGACAGGGTTTTTCAAAAATTAATTTGAGAGGTCAAGGTGGATCTTTTTCTCAAATCTTGTCTTCTCTTTCATATTTTTAAGTATACATCGGAAATGTTAATTTTAATTCTATAATTTCCTAACTGGCCAACTTTAATGATGCTTATATTAAGAAAATACAAGAAAAAGTTACCGAATTTTAAGGAGCTTTATTAAATTTCTGGTTTTGACATATTTAAGAGGTGGAATTTTCATAGTAGCTATGAAAAGCAAATATTTTTTTAAGGGACATTTTATTTAGAAGCAAATGTTAATTTATTAATAAACCCCCCACCTTTCTGCCAGTGTGCACTCAATAACTGCATTTTCAAATGAAATTATGAAAGAGATGGAGATCTGAAGTAAGATTGAACATGAAATTCCAAGAGTAGAACATAAGAAAGAGCTAAGAGTAATCTTTAAAATAGAGATGAATAAAGAAATAATTCTCCACATGTATTTTTCAAAGCTATGCTGACATTTTTCATTTTGCCAATCTGTTGTTTGGCATCACTTATTGTCATTATTCTGAAACATTAATCCAGCAATGGCATCTCTGTCTTCATAAGCTTCCTGGTGTGATTGCTATGTGCTGTCACCGACATCTGAGACTAAAATAATTTTAAGAAAAAGTTATATATGTAAGAGTTATAGGCGGAAAAGATGCATTTCATGAACAGTCAGTAAAAAGTAATCAAGCCCACTCAACTGAAATGATTTGGAAAGTTTCTGGAAAAAGTCATGGAGAACATTTTCCTGGGGTTTGGCATTAGTGATGGAATGAAGCTGGTGTCCAACAGCAAATGTCAGATGGACACAGCCGCACTGCCAGCAGGGTGAAATCGTCTGCTGTGCAATCTGAGCAATGAAGTTTTCAGTGGGAATTGGAGCTGAGAGCTCCATGGCTTGCCAGAGATGCACAACCACTGTTGTCCTGTAAATCTCAATTTGCTTGGTTTGGTTTTGGTGTGGTTTTGTTGCAGCTTTGAGAACCCATTTCTTGTGAAGGCACCGTGAGGTTTCCTCCAGTAGGCTCAGAGATGAGCATGTGGTGTTGCACCCTCTCTCCTACTTGTAATTAAAATGCTCCAGAAATGATGTAGGCATCACAGATATTTATTCATGTCACTTGAGGAAATGCTGTCAGTCATTCAGCATAGGTAATTAGTTTTAGCTGTAAGAAATTCTGGGTAAGGTCCCTGAATGGAAGTGAAAATGCAAACCTGTTGTCTCTTCTAATGGGTTTTGTGTCTGGGCAACAGTTGATGTCTTGGGCACATGCAGAAGGATTTAAATTAATCTATGGTTATTACTTTGTATTCAAGATGAAATAAAATATTCAATGTTACTTTGTGATTCAAGATGAAAAACATGTAACCTGACCTTTTAAAGTCTGCTTGCTGGAATTGTTAAACTGCTATCTGTAAAATCAAGTCAGTCTTCCAAACTTTCTATGATATTCAGGCTGCACGCTCGTTTTGTCAGAAAGAAAAAGGAATCTGTGCATGCACACCTTGAAAAGGAAGAGTTCCTGACTTTTTTAGTTAACAGTTTTCAGGGAATCCATTGTCTTTCTCCCATAATAACAATTTCTTACATAACTTTTGTTTTCCAGCTGAATGCTGTGAAATCCACAGTTAGACATGTGTCCTGTGCCTTCGCTAACGTTAGGAAATCATACCCTCAGTCTGCAATTCCCCACAAGAAATTTCCTCTTTGTTAAATGTGAATCGTGGATAATTGGTGATTGGTTATGTTTTAGCTCCATGGACTTGTTAAGTGAGGCTTCCTTTGGAGTTCAGTGCTGGTCTGTGAGTGCAGTTTTCACAGCACAGACTATTATTTCATCAGCAGAACACAAACCTCACTAATTTGTTTTATGATGACAGTGCCTAGTAGCTGGCACTTAGACTTGCTTAAGCTTTTGTATTACCATTTTCTTTATTGTAGCTTTCTGCTTTCCCCAGTAAATGTCATCTGCAGACAAATTAATAATTTGTTATCATTTGCTGGGGCAAGAAATAAGAGAAGTGGAAGTCAGCTAAACAGGGAGAGTTGCTGTGGTGGCAGAAACCAGGAAAGCAGTACTTTGAGCCTGCCCTCAAAATGTACTGGCAGAATGCAGTAAAGCTGAAAGAGACTCTCAATTGTTTTCCACGTTCAGTGCATTATGAAGAGATAAACTATGAGAGGTGTATCAGGTTTTGTCACGTCACTCTTCTGGGATGGAGCATGCTGTAGTGTAGGGTACTAAGCCTCATCTTGCAGCAGGAGTTTCATCATCTCTTCATGTACAAGCCTCTGTAGCCAGCCAGGTAATTAAACATACACATAAATGAGCTTTTACTATGTGCCTGGGAGCTTCTGAGGGTTCTGCAAGTATGAGGTGACAGGTGTTCATTGATCACTAGAGTGATTTCTCTCAGTGTCCTGTGGAAGGGTCGTTCTCCAGGTGACCTCAGGTGCATCATCCCTTGGAGAGGCCAAGGTATGTCTTTAGGATGTTAAGTCCCTTCAGAGAGGTTCATTCCAGCCATTGTTTCTGCCTGGCTTCAATAGGAGTCTGATCAGCAAGTTCTTAGCCAGAGGTGAAGGCTGCACTTGTCAGGAAATACTTTCTGTTTGGCAGGTTTTGATCTTGCCCTGCAGGAGGACTCACAGGTAAAGGACACGGGGAGTCATTTGCTGAGCTGCAGCTGAATGTGGGGAGCTGCTTGGCTTCTGCTTTTAATTAAATCCACCACCAGCCAAACAACTTGGCTTGATTCCATGGCCTCCTTTCTTAGAGGGTCCCCCCTGCCCCCAGTTTGTCCAAGGATAATCTGAATGCTACAGCTTATTTGTGATGTTGACTAAATAGCACGTTGCTTTTCTCTTGGTAGTTTGATTAATCTTTATTAAGCTCATGGCCAACCTGGACACAGTCTCTTGATTTTGTTTTTATTTTTAGTATAGTCCTTAATAAACAAAATCACCTTCATCATTCTCAAAGGAAGGAGTAAAAAAATGCTTTGTAGATAGGATACTTTTACTAAAGAGGTGTGTTTGTTATAAAGAGTTGTAACACATCTGAAAAAAAAAAAAAATTAAAAAGAGCAAGCTTGTTGAGTATGTGGTTATTTGCTGGTACCTTGATGGAGCAGCTAACAAATCATGGCAGTCAGACATATCCTATTATTTATACAATGGTGTTTTTAAGAAACTTCATTTTTAAGGTAAGCAATCAAGTAATTCCTTATATGGAGATAGGGGAATACTTAACCTTGAGTACAACAACATTAACTTCAGTGAGCTTAATGAATTATTCATGCTATTATCCACCTTGAGAGACATCAAATTGCTCTGCACTGTCTGCAAAGTGCAGTTAACAAAAAAATGATAGCTTGGTGAATTATATTTGTATATCTGAACATTGAAATAAAAGACAGTGCTGTGGAAAGGCATCAGTGGATGTACCTATACAATCCATGCAGAGCAAGGTCCTGTATGGCATTTTCTAATCCACTTGCAGTCATAACTCATTAATAATTTGTTTGCAAGGAATGGCCCAATAGACAAAAACCACTGAATATTCAGAGGTGCCTATACCAGCACTAGAGGATGTAATCACTGCAGGCACTAACCTTTTTACAAAGAAGCTGTTCAATATAGTCCCCGGAGGCTGCTACAACATCCTGAAGTACACAAAGTTATATTTTAGTCTATTATATTTTGGTTTTTACAGACAGAAACAAAACTGCTATTTGCCTTGCAATGACAATTTTAAAAGCTTGGCTGAGACTGGTGCTAGTGCTTTCCTTGAGCAAAACAAAATTTCATCTCTTCAAACTCTTTTTCTGAGGTCTTTGGACTTGTGCTCTGCATCAATATTTCCTGTTCCCCCCAACCCTCATTCTAAGCTCCAGGTTAGGTAACTTAGTTGGGTAAATATACATAATTAAGAAACATACAGAGGATTATCAGTGTTTGGGTTCTTCTACATGGGCACACTTCCCACTGCTGTGGTGCTTGCTGCTGCTGCTGCCCTGTAGTTATGGAAAAACTTTCTTCAAGAAAGTCAGGCACAAGATTTGGCCTTGTGGATTCCTTTGCTGAATTTCTTAATAGGAAGATACAGAAGATTCTTCAGATTATCACTGCGTCCCATTTCCAGTTTGAAAGACAGGACATCCAAACACACACACGTTCATCATGTACATGGAGAGGTGAATGGAACTCCTGAGCTTTTTTCTGGTGACTTGCATGTATTGCATTTTACTCCCTTCACATTGTGATTTAATAAATAAATTATCTCCATATTTTAGTAGTAAATTGCCATCTTGCTGGAACTGCTGATTTTAGGAGGTTGGTTGTAACAACAGCTTCGCTGGCTCCCAAAATAGAAAAATGGCTCTAAACCTCTTTTTCTTATAAATTTAATGCTTTAAGAGAAAGTTATTTTGAATATAAAAATACATATTAAGTGCACACATATATACATTTCTATTTTTTAAATACGATTAGGAAAGTCATCAATTTTCAGGGAATATGGGAAAGTGCAAGAACAAATATTGTATTGTTTATCTTTTGTTCAATAGAACTGACTGCTTTTTATAATCTCATAAGGCTACCTGGGTAGGCTTACCCTATGATGAGACAAGATTTTAGCACAAAATTGCATTCCAAAACTTCTTCTCAATAGCTTAAATAGATGTCCATGAGCAAATATTTACAGTTTTCTATGGCTGCTGATTCTCTGGACCTTAACACAGTATTGGTAGAATTTTCTGTCATATTTATTATTCACATTTTTTAAATTGTCTCTCAGATTCTTAGCAGCTCTCCATAATGGCTAGAATGAAGGGGTGGGAATGTTTGGAGAGGACAGAATTTTGCTGTCTGAGTACAGCGAGATACAGAACACCCGCAGAAAGGGATTTATCACTAACTAAAATTCAGAACATCAAAAAGATTCAAATTGAACCCCCTGGCATATTCAGCTCCATATGAAGATGATATTACCAATTCCTGAATTTAGTCACTAATTGCTTTTGTCTGTGAGATGTCTTTTAACCCATTAAAACTGCTCAGGGCAAAACCCATGTGTTTTATGGATTTAGTTCCTAATACTTTGTAACTCAAAAAATCTCATAACTCTGATAAATCTCTAAAGATTCCCATCCTCTGAGTCTCATCTTTTCCTTGTGTACTATGCTTGTAGCATTAATTATGATTTTGAGGATATATAAGAATACATTTACTAATTTTGAGAAATTCAAATATTTTCAAAGCATGATGCTCAGGAAAACTGTTTATCATTCAGATATCCATGCATACAACCTTTCCTGACTATGGAATTGTCAAAGTGAGTAGGACAGAGAGCAGTTTGCATCAATTCCAGCTTTTGCCAAGAGGTTTTTAATTAAAAGATTTAGAAGTTCTCCAGTCAGCGTTTAGGCTGGAGAAAGAATGTTGGGACCACTGCAAAACCTGATTTCTCAACTTATTAGGAATAATAATGAGTAATTCTGAGTGATTTCAGAGCTTAATTAAATTCAGAGTTCTAGTTTCTGGAATATGGAAGGCTTGATATGATATTATGGACTGAGGTTCAAAGCAGACTCAGCAGTTTGACATAGTCATGTTCAGCTACCTGATGTTTGGTTGTCAGAGACCTTGGACAGTGCTGAAAACAGAGATATTTACCTCTCCCATTTACAGAGGGGTCAGGACTGAGGTCACAGACAGCACAGTAAAGGAAATCTCAGAGTTTACCTGCTAGCACTGTGTCGTGGGATGCAGCTCTGTTCCACAGGAGTTCAGTTTCTAATGCTCCCTGACCCTTACTCTGCTATAAATAATCAGAAATATTCATTACAGAAATGGCAATAGCTTTGGAGAAGTGATGGAGTGTATATTACAAAAGGAAAAATACATCCAATTCTCATAACTCCTTGCAAATTGTATTGGAAAGCCTTCAGCTGAATATATTCATATCCTTCTTTAAGAAATGCTACAAATAATGTGATGAGTTGAATTATCCTCAAATAATTCAGCTCATGTAGATGTACATGTACCTATTTCACTGTGCAGAGGCTTATCATTTTCTGTTTTCAGCCTGATACAGCACCCTGAAATATTGAAAAAAGTTCTTTAATTTAACATTGAGTGTCACTATTGAAATCATAAAGTCCTATGGATCCAGTACTGCTAAGATGGTACTGCTTTGGGGTTTTTTTTCTTTTCCATTTCCGTGCCCTTTATTTTGCTCTATAAGCTTGAATCCTTGGCATCAACAGCCTGGAAAATTCTACTTTTCTAGGCATTAATGTAAAAATGGTTCCTGGCTCGGAATTCGCAACTTGGTCACTTGCAATGGATGTGGAGGAAGGATGTGCTGTCAGCACTGTCATTCTCGTGTGCTCAGGTTTAGTGAAGGGCACTCTATAAAGAGTCATGAAACTTTTTGTGTATTAATATTGTATTTTGAGGATGACTGTCTTTGGAAAAAAGGCTCCATTTGGTCATGTGAATCTTGCTGTCTTTCCTGTTTTGTTTGGTTGTGTTGTTCGTTTTTTGGGGTTTCTGTTTGTTTGTTTGTTTGTTTGTTTGTTTGTTTGTTGTTTTTTGGGTTTTTTTTTTTTTTTGTTAGGTTGGTTTTTGTATGGTTTTGTTTTGGTTTTGTGGATTTTTTGTTTTTCGTTTTTTCTCTGCAGCCATATATGATGGAAGCACTGTTGGTTCTGGAATTCTTGCTGCTGTCTTGGTTTTTTGTTGTTGTTGTAGTTCTTTCTCATCATAGAAAATGGAATTTCATAATGCATTTTCAAGCTGATGCTTTAGTAAAAGAAATTCTAGAAGAGGAAGGAATGCAAAATTCAAAGACTTATCCAGGCTGTTACAGTCTATAAAATGCCATACCTGAGGAAGTTCTGATAGGGAAACTGAGAAAATTTTTCTTTTCTGTTCAGTGCAACAGAAGAAAAGCAGGTATTAGTTTTTGAGAATTGATTTTAATTTTTAACCAATTTAATTACCTTTATTAAATATCACCTTTGGATTTGTAGCTTGAGCTTTTGCTTTTAGATAAGACCACAGAAGTCTTCTAAGGTGTAACATTTGCAGATGTTAAACTTGCCGCTGAAAAAGAAATAAAATCTTTTGTTGAGGCTTCAAGCACCACTGGAACTTACAGAGTTTAGCAGAGACTGCTGTGTGGTTTTAAGCTAAAAGAGGGTTGGTTTTGGTTAGATGGAAGGAAGATGGTTTTTAAAATGATGGTGGTAAAACACCAGCTCAGATTGCCCAGGGAAGTGATGGATGCACCATCCCTGAAAATTTTCAAGGCCAGGTTGGATAGGACTCTGGCAACTCAGCCTGGGAGAAGAAGTCCCTGGTCAGTGCAGGGGTTTGGACCAGGTGGCCTTTGAGGGTCCCTTCCAATCCAAACTGTTTTGTGATTCCATAACTGTATGATCACAGAATCTCAGAGTCATTAAGGTGGGAAAATGTGGGAAATAATAAAGGTAAGAAGACTTTCAGAAGCTGTGAAGGCAGGCCTCAGAAACAGAAAGAGCAGAGAACTTAGAGCTAGCTGCAGCTGCAAAGTTTGAAAGTAGAAAAGGTACAACAGCACAGCAAGCAGGAACATGAAACAATAATTTGAGTTTTAGGCTTGGCTAGAATAGACCTTAAGACTACAGAAAAACGTGCCTAGCAAGATAGTAGGTTTTAAGCTTAATAATGGAATATTATTAAGTTAGTTATAATATTATTATTATAGTTAATAGAAAGCATACAAGTAAGCATTGTTTGAAGCAGGTGTACGTGTGCTTTTAATGACTGGCTAGATCAATTGTCTGTAAGCTTTAGCAATATGTCATTGGCTGGAAAACTTTTAAAATGCCCTGTAACAAAGAGCACTTCAGCTGCTGCTGGCAGATGTGAGCTGTTGCCACGTTTCAATTGTCTCAATCTTGTAATGAGACTGATGCTGTGATAATGCTTGTGGAAACGTCAAAAAGAAAAACAAAACACAAACAAATAAAACAAACACAAACCAAAACAAACAAACAAACACAGGAAAATACCTCCAAGGTCATCAAGTCTGACCTGTGACCAATCCCCACCTTGTCAAACAGACAATAAAATGAAGCACAACATGCAGTGATTGCTTGAACAGCTCCAGGGATGGGCACTCCACCAGCCCCCTGGGCAGCCCTTCAATGCTTGGCCACCCTTTCCATGACAAAATTG
Source organism: Prinia subflava (assembly GCF_021018805.1). Classification (NCBI taxonomy): domain Eukaryota; kingdom Metazoa; phylum Chordata; class Aves; order Passeriformes; family Cisticolidae; genus Prinia; species Prinia subflava. Next base: position 19,073,530 of record NC_086283.1, on the reverse strand, counting down.
TTCTTCATGTTCAAACTGAAACTCCCTTGGCACACACGGGAACAATTTCTGAGGAACGTTTTCCAGTAGAACCTTCCCCTCCATGCTTTACCCCTTGAACTATCTGTGCATTTATTAGTCTTGCTGTTCATATTCACCTCAGATCATGTACAGGGTTACTGGCAGTGTCAGTGCAGTTTGTACACAGCCTTTTCTTAACTATGGAACACAGTGTTTAACACACCTCTGAGGGCAGGATTTTCTGTTTTGCAATTGTTCCTGTGATTTATGGTTCAATTTGGTTTTTTGTTGGTCTAGTTCTCTAATAGGGAGGGAGAGCTGTGATGTCTGCAGTAAAGTGAGGGCAAACCAGGTACTGGCAGCAGTGGTGGAGGAGGATCCAGATGTAGGAAACCTGAGACTGGCTCAGGAATGACTTCTCAGTGCTCAGGCGCACAGAGGTGCAGCTCGCTTCTTTCTGCACGACATGTTTGTGTTCGCAGGGAGTAAATGCAGATGGGAAATTACATTTCCTTCAGTGATCCATCCTGATTCCTCACAGGGCCCCTCTGTGCTCAGCGCTGCTCACTTTTGAAAAAGGAGAGTGAACTTTGCAGAGGGTTCTTATGGCACATTAACAGTGTCCACAAGTGCAGCAAGTGCAGAGGCCCCTGCAAATTTACAGCCTTATTTACTGCATAATAAGTTCCCAGGGGACACACAGGCTCAGGTGCACTGATCCGTAGAGGCTGAGCAGAAATTGGAGACAAGCAGAACTCACCGACATCCTTCGAGTGATTACTCATAAACCTCGGAAAAATACCATTTGCAACTCTGAGGCAGCCTGTTTTTATCCACACAGTGCACTATTTTAACTTCATGTTAGCCTAGAAATCTTCCCATGTTGTTCTGGTAATTTATGTGATGTTCCCTTGCAGGAACAAAAATCTATCTTACACTTAACTCCTTTTGATAATTAATTCTCTCCCATCTGCTTACAGCTGTTATGGTAGAAAAGTGCTGGAGTTTCCTTATTTGCTCATGCCTTGGAGTCATCTTTTAATATAAATAGCTGTGAATCTACCAAAAATTTTGAAATGAGCCTTTCTCAGTTTCTGACCAGCATATCCAAGTAGCTTCCTTGATGCAATTTTTAGTGTGTTTTTAGGGGAATGCAGGCTGATCTTTTTATACTATTTAATAGGAAGGTATGAACTTATATGGGATCCATCATGCACTTGAAATAAATTTTTAAGAGAAGTTTGATCAGCATCACATAAACAGAAGCATCATATCTTTGAGTTTAGCTGTTTTCTTCCCTCTGACAAACCTCACAACATTTAAAGTGCATTCTTTTTGCAACCAGGCAATGTTTTTCACCTAATAAATAATTGCAGAATGTTGCTGCTCTACCAGCTTAGTTTATTTAACACAAAATAAGGCACTCTGTAATTCCCCTTGCCCTGGTTAGCACATTGTGCTTTTATGTAGGGTCTTTAAAAAAATATCTTAAAAGAATTATCTTTTGACCCAGTTTTCAGGGTATATGTATCCAACTTTTGTCTTGCATATCTTATTTATTTTAAAAGCCTGCAAGAAGCCAGGAGAGTACTCCTCCAAAACAAAATAACACAGGAATCAAGCAGCTGGCCACAAAGTAGGATGTTTCTAAAACCTGGGCAAATGAGCTCTCTTGACTTTGGATTCCTTGTAGCTTTCCTGATGTGTGATAATCTGCAGTGCTGGTTCGCTTCTTGTGCAGATTTACAATGTGAAAAGATCTCTAAATGTGGCTTTAAATGAATAAAATGTGTGCTTGCACAATGTGGGTGCCCGTGGTTGTCTGGAAGGATTCATTTGGCCTTTGCAGTCAGAGCTTCCACTCACCAAGGTTTTACTTGGATTTTGCAGAAGACAAATAAGGCTATTCTTTGCAACTTGGCTGTGTTTAAGGAAGTTTAATTTACAAATTGGCTCATGTTCTAAAGTATTTTATTGCTTTTTATTACTCTGAACTGATGGCAGACAAGTATTGAAGTGTTATTTCTATTTTTTACATGTTTCATACTTTTTAATATATTAAGCATCCATTAAAAATTATCCTCACCAAATCCAGTACTGAAAACTCCTGGAAGTCCTACTTTTCAATTAATAATACAAACTGAAACATGCATCAGTCCTTATTCATGTGCTGTCAGCTACTCTGATGAGCTGTTCATTTGCCAGATTAACTCATATTTTCTATTTCAGTTAAAACCTGACAAAAAAATGATCTGAGGTGTTCAAACAGCTCATAATGAATAAAATTTCTAAAACATGGTTAAAAAAAGACAGAATTTTTTCTTCTCTGTAAAGTTAAATCAAAACACAAAATTTCACAAACAACTGTGTGCAATCAGTGAAATGGCCATAATTTTTCATAATTTGAGGAAATACAGTTCCAACTAAAAAATACCAAAGCTCTTTTAAAACCAGTGGAAAAGACCAAGGATGATTTTTGTTTAGAACAAATTGTCTGCTCTCAGAGAGGCCACATAGCAGGGACCCAGCCCCTTGCCTGACAGTGTCTGTGACTGTGGGAGAAAGCAGAAATTAAACTTTCTTTCTGGTTGCTTTGACTGGTTCTGCTCACTCTTGAGGAAGGATTTGGGCAATTCCTACTGTGGCAGTACAAATATGGACTAAAGCCATCTATGATTGCTCTTAAAGTACAAAATTCTCTATTTCATAGTTTGTTGTCCTCCATACACAAACATCCCAACCAGTCCTTTTTCTGTCAATAAGATGGAGAAATCAATTATATGTTTTTAGTGTATTTTAAGTTCCTTTCTGCTGCAACATTGAAGCCACATGTGAATTAATTGATCAGTGTGAATTTTGGCATATTTTTCTGTTAATACATAGTATTTTTAGCACCAGGCTACTTATGATGTTCCTTATGAAATCTTTTCATTCTCAGGGATTTGGCTAAAGAGAATTGACAGTTTGAAAGCATCTCATGAGATTTGGGGTCTGGCTTCAGGGCTTCATGGGTCAGTACACACTCTTTGCTCTGGAATGTGTGAGGAAAGAGACTCAATTGCTTTCAGGATTTTCTGTGGTGACTGCTATAGGCCAAGTAACAACAAACGTTAAAATATCATCATCATTTCCTGAATTTGTTGCTCCATGTCCTGTCCACCAGTAACAAGGACTGGGAAAATCTTTGCTCTTTGTTAATCCAATCTGAATTTTAGGTATACTTTTCCACTGTTTTTAGATGGTTGTATTTAATTTCTATCTCTATAAAGACAAATAAATTTCAGGCCACTGAACTTGTGAAATTTTAGGAAGGCAGAAATATTTGTTATGTCATATTGGTGTGTGTTCTAATAGAACAGTGGTTTGATTGTTAAAAAAAAAAAAATCTTATCCAACAAAAGGCTTGGTAAGTTTTCATCTCAGCCTATTTCCCTACATTATCCAAGGACTTCATGATCATTATTCAGTTTATCTTCACAAGGCTTTTTGTCAGGGTTGAGATCATACTCAATTTTAAAACTGGAAACATTGGCAGAAGAGAACTCAGCAAAGAACTTTTGTCATGGGTAGGGAAAATGTTGGACAGAACTTGGCTTTAACTGCATTCCCATTCTGTAACCACCAGAGTGCTCACACTGCTGGGACTGAAACAACTGAAATGACTGTGGAGAGTCCAGAGTCATACAAACAATTTAAATAATCTCATAATAAGCACTTTCCACCTCATTTAACATATCTTCTTTTGCTTTGGTTCATATTTCTTCTTTAAACAAAAGCTCTTTTATTTACTTATATCTGTTTCATTCTATTTATTTGTTTTGCCAGCTTGTGTTTATTGCTGCTTCTCCAGCCACAAACCACTGGCATCAACGCTGCCATGAGTGGTGACTCTCAACATGAAATTGGGATGAACTGCAAATATCATTGTCTAGTTCCAGGCTCTGATTTAATTACTTTATTTCCATATGAATTATTGAATTATTGACACGGCTTTAGAAATTAGTGCATCTTTCCTTTTTTTTTTTTTTTTTTTTTTTTTTTTTTTTTTTTTTTTTTTTTTAGGTAGACTGGACAATCTAACAAACCAGGGATTTGGGAAAAAATCTCTTTCCTTCTTGTAAACAAAAGGTAAACGAGAGTGATCATGTTTTAGGAGCACTTTACAGAATAAATTCTAAAACAAAGTGCATGGGCCAAAAACTGAAAAAGCACTTCCCTTTTTGTTTTGTGATCCATTATTGAATAATATTTTAGATAAACAAACTACAAAAATGTCATTATTCTATTTGTGACATGAAAATATTAATGGGACCTAAACTATTCTTTTTTTAACTTTTGTTTGTTTACTTACAAAATGTAGTAGCAAGAAATAGGAGTAAGTTAGGAAAATACCTGATAGTCATGAATAAACAGAAAACTGTGATAAACTACCAAAATTACAATGTTATTAATTAAGATTTTAAATTAGCACTGTCGATTTCTTGGGAAAATGCACCTGGTGAGTATGATCTTGCACTTCAATAATTTGTATTACTAGGGTCCAGTTTCTTTTGAAGTCCATGTAGATGTAGCCTAAGGAGGATGACTAAAGAGGACTTTGATTTGGCTGCTTGCTCATTCAAGGAGCAGGGAAAGGGTAGATTGAAGGTCTTGTTTGCACGGCTTTCTGCTCTCTGTGTTAATTTTTCTAAGCTGTAAATGGTCCTGGAGTCCATAAATAATTTGACTCCTGACATTCCCGTGTTAGGAAATCTCTCAATGTACAAGTTTCACTTTGCTGCTGGTGGTGATCCTGTCCAATAGGGTGAGTCAACATCCCTCAGGTTTCAAGTGCCATTCTAATTAAAACCTAGAATTTGGATAGTCAAGTGCCAATTAGTTCATAATTCCCACAGAGCACACGGAAAATCTAATTCTCCTCCCTTTTTCTGAACCCTTTAGATGGCAGCATAGCAGATGCAAAGCTTTGTGCTGCTGAAGCACCAGCTGCAAAGAATTCCTTCAGTAGGACATAAACTACCATTAAATCTATGTTTTTGGTTTGCTTTTTTTAATGAACTTTCTTTCTAAAATAATACAGAGAAGTTAGACTATCCCTATTTGTGCAATAGTGCAGGTAGCCAACAAAACTTGAGTGTGTGGAAAGTCAGCTCCAAGTGTTATCCTAGTCACAGTTCTTTCTGGAACTAGCAAAGCAAAAGTTGTTGGTAATTAAAATGAGCTTATTAAGCTTAGTCATGAGTTTAGTTCCATCAGTAAAAGTTTTAGATTATTTTCTCATCTCTTCTATTCCTTTGAGAATAATTAGCAGCATGATAATCTGCTTACTTTAAAAGAGGAATAATAATTATTTTCTAATCCCAGTGCAGCGTGTGATATAAAACAAGGCCATTACACCTTTGAGTGGTGTAAGCCTTTGAGGCTTTTTTTGTTTGTTTGTTTGGGGGTTTTTTGGGGTTTTTTTGTTGTTGTTGTTGTTGGGGTTTTTTTGTTTTTTGTTTTGTTTTGTTTTGTTTCTTATTAAATTAGAATTAGGATAGCTATAAGTGTAAAATGGGTGACACGGTCAGTTAAGTTGTTTGGGTCCACTTTTTATGAGCACAGTGCCACTGAGCTGGCTGGACCCTCTCACATCTAATAAGGCTACAAAAAGTTCCAGAGGCTTCCAGATGTGGCAGATTTGCAGCTGCAATTACAGAGAGAAGTCCCCAGCAAGATGAGTATTCAGGTGTGTGCTTAACATGGCATTACATTGTAATTAGTAGTGGTGGCCTTGCCCTTCTGGTTGTCATTGGGGTTGAGCTGCAGAGAGGAAAATATCAAGGACACCTCCAGGGTTCCAAAGTGAATAATCTGCTACATTAACAGCAGTTCTGGGTTTGCTGAAGGTACAGAGAAACCTTGGAATGTTTATGGCAAGGAATGGCTGCTGTCTAATGCTTCAGCTGCTCCATGCACAGTAAAATCAATAATGGTCTCAGACAGATTTATAGTTTTAAATATTTCAGTTACCCATGTTGGTGCAGGAGCTGTTCTTTGTTCTTTTTTCTTGACAAAATCAGGTGTGCATTTGGGGTCCTGAAAAGCTGAAAACACCACAATCTCTTATTTCCTTTAGAAGTAAAAAAGATACACATGCAGAAAAATTATGTCACTGTGCTTCTGTGACTAAAAAGAGAAACCAAATGGCCAATTCCTGAATTTGTCCTTACTGGTTTCTAAGGCAGGAACAGTGACAGCTCCTGGGGATTTGGAGCACAGTAATTTCTGCATTTCTGCATTGCTCCAAAGGTGTTTCAGTTGGCTTGAATTGCTCTTTGTGACTGAGTTAATTACAGACAGCAAAAAGACCACAATCACTTCAAGATAGCAAAGTTTTTATGGTAAGTTCTACAATTGCTTACGAAAGGTTTTGAGGCAGTTCTAGCTACAGAGCTGGTGGGCACATTGAAGGTACTGGAAAAAAAAAAACAGCTTGGTCCCCAGATTGTGCCTGACATCTTTGTGCCATTTAAGTCCTACTTAATTCTGATGGAAACATGAGAGAAGACTCTTATCTTTTCTGGGGCTGTAACCAGTAGCTGTCTCAATTTTTCAAATTCTCTGGCAGGAATTTGCTATTGTTAATTACAAGTTAGAGTTTGAAGGGCACCAAGGGAGAAATTCTCTGTGTACTAAGATCAAGCTACCCATTACAACAAAGACTATGTTTTCATGTAGATCATAAAACAGAGAACTGGTACCACCCTGGTGATATCTTAAGGAAATGTCAATTTCTTGCTCCAAATACACCAAAAATAAAAGAGCTATGACTGGACTGGGTGACATAGATTAGGAATATAAAGCAGAAATTTAAAATGGGTTACACATACAACAATCAGCATTAATTGAGCAAAAAGGTGCTGACAACATTCCATGTGATTTTTAACACTTTATTTCTCCAGAAGTAAATAACAATGTTGTGAATCAATGCTATGATAATACTAGAATGATGTTTCTTATTATGGTTTAATGCCTCATTTCTGCATCACTAGGGAAGCTGCTTAGTATGTGCAGAACAGCAAAATTGTTAATAGAGGAGAAGCAGCTCCCAGTGTTCTGCTCGAACAAGTCCTGTGGACAGAACAAAGAGAGACCTGCTCTTGTAAAGCACCAGCTCCTCACTGGAGCAGCTTGCTGGGTTCATGTAAATCTTCACAGAGAAGCAGACCATGAAATGTGTTCTCTGCAGAATGCTTGTGCAGAGGCTGGAGGATGTGTTTGCTGAGGAATGGATTGCTGAGGCTGCACTTGGAGGTTCCTGGTGCAGCTCTTGGTAGAGAACTTTGAAAAGGAGCATTTTGTGTCACCCTACTGACATCTCAGGCTGCTTTTGCTAACTGCTTCCCAAGTGCTGTGTTTGTAGCAGTTTTAGGTTTTAGTGTGTTGACAAGTCAGACAATAAAACCATTTCTTTAGTGTAGACTGTTGTTTTGTATCCACTAACTCGTGTATCATATTTATGTCCTTGTTATTTTAACATTCCCTACACGACTCTCAGAGATCAGGGGTTGTATTCAGGCAGTTTGTCTCCAACAAAAGTTACAAAGCAAAAATGATTACATACTGAAAAAACAGTTGTATCTAATTGCAAGAATAGTGTACTCTCAAAATCAATATCCTTGAAAGAGAAAAAGAATTAAAAGCAATAATAAAATCTATTAGAAGTTAAATTGCTATGATATATTAGGGTTAGTTGGTAAAATGCTTTCCTATCTTTTCAATGGTGCATTGAGAAGTAAGACAGGATGGATGGATGAGTCATAATATCCATTATTAAGAAATGGTTAGGGCTCACCAATATCCCAGGGTCATTAGGCAGCTTAATGGGAAATAATTCTGGTTCCAGAAAAGGACTGGCCTGTCCCATACCTTCTCATAACTGGGTGGAGTGTCTGCAGCAATCCCTGCTCATGGCCCAGTGGGGGCACAGTATGACTCAGGTTATGCATCCCCCTTCGTAACAGATCATCTGCAATTCTTTCCTGAAGGGAGAAAAATACAAATTAGGCTTTTGAGATATGAGCATAATGTCTGCCATGCATGTGGAAATGCAAAAGTGAAGCATGTGATGGGAAAGCCAAAACTGATAGAAAGCCTGACATCTCTTCTGGTGAACCTAAACCTGCCTGGGTGTAACCATGTTCTTCTACACCTTTTCTTTCAAGAGCTTAAGTGGGAAATACATTGTGCAAAGCAGATAACAAGAATACACACTGATCACTGGTCTTTTCATTATTCTAATAGTATTTGATTAGCAATTCTGCGCTTACTTTTCTTTTTGTTTAGCAAAACGTTGAATTGATTTACATGTTTCTCGACTGCTGAGCTTCTATTTTAACAGCGTGGAGATTTTCCTAATGCACAGAGAGACTGCAGTGTTGTGTTAGCAACTCTGGATCACCAGTGGAAGGAAGGTGCAGACTGAACACTTCCCAACTAGGATTAATAGCATTTGGTTATAAAGATGATTTAAGTCATCTTTTATAAGGGTGGATAGATAGCAGGTTGCAATTTTATTTTCCATTATTTCTTTAATTAAACATGCCTCCCGGACCAGGTCTAATTACATCAGTGAAACAGTGTATTTCACAGTATGTTCCAATTTTTTGTTAAATCAATACCTTCCAAACCAGAACTTTCCTGCACGATTTTTTTCTGGCAAGTTTTGTTGGCAGGTGGTGTGAACTGCTCTGAACTGCTGGGTCCTAATTGCCCAGACTGCTCATTGGATATTTGTGAGAATCCTCAAGCTTAATTTCCCTCCACCTTATTTCTTTAGTTCTTGTCCATCACATACTTCTCCTCAAAAGACTCGGTGAAAGTAGATTCATTATTATCAGTGAAGAGTCAGATGTCCCAGTGAGGAGTTTACAAAGTGGTGATAAAAAGATGAATAATTCCACCATGAAGAGGTGAGCAGCTCTGTCCTGATAGCTGAGTTAGAAGGATGAAATAAAAGTTAACTCATACACTAATGAAGACACACCAACCAAAATTCACTATGTGTTAAATAAACCTCTGCATCCAAGCTTTTACACTGAGAAACAGTGTCAAACTGCACACATGCAGGGGCCTCAGGCTGCAAACACAAGGTACAGTGTTGCCTTGAGTACTTGACTTTTTCAGTCTTAACAGTGTTTTGTCTGAAATCAGTGTGTGAGGGAATGGATGTTTTCACACAGGAATGCATAGGCCTGGTCAAACTTGAAATTTTCTGCAGCATGTCAGAAATTCTGCATGCCGTAATTAATAATTTTGAAGTGGTTTTGGTTTTGTTTTTTAACTCACAATAAATAAAAAATAATCAGAAGTGACAGGAGTAGCAATTAAGATCCATTCTGCCAGCATCATACTCTATTGCAGTGTGTATTAATAACTCCAGTGCTCTGTTTCCTGGATTTATTAGAGCTACTGATGTCTCTACAGTTGGTTAGAGCATGATGTTAATAACACGAGGGATATGGGTTCAATCCACATATGGGTCATTCACTTAAAATTTGGGCTTTATTGTCCTTGTGCATCCCTTCCAACTCTGAACATTCTGATTGTGAAAGCTTGAACACAGTTTTATATAAAAACCTGGAGAAACCCCCAACAATGTCCCACTCTGCCAGATTTAGATACAGGCATGCAGAGAATGACACTCTGTGGGCAGGAATGACAAAACCGCTCAGCACTTCTTTCTTTCAGCAATCACCTTGTACTGAGGCTGTTTTCTTTTTGCACCACAATAAATAAAACTGCATTTTAAATACGAACGCAGAAATGAGATAAGAATGCATAAGAAAGTAAATTGTGTATGACCCAGCCAATGAAGAGTACAGACAGGACATGTTCTGAATAAAAGTCTGGGTGGTTAGTTCCCTGTGAAAGCTGATGTGGTGCTCAGGGACAGCCCTGGAATGAGCAATGGCAGATCCAGGGTTGTTTCTGCCATTGCAGTCAAGATTCTCGACCCTCAGGAAAAGAAAGAAAAATCATATTCAGGATTTTTAAAAGCCTTGAGGGAATTATCCTTATGTTTCTCTTAATATTCCTTCAGGTAATCATCAAAAAACTCATTTTTAAATGGTAAAAAATCTCTGCTCTTTTTAGAAATAGTTTCAGTGAGAGATATAGAAACCAAAGACGTACAAGAACTATTTTTTCCTTTTCTTTACTTTACTGAATTAGAACTGAGTGTATCTGAAATGCTCCTCTTCTTCTTCATACCATGGTATCAAAAAGTTTGAGTCTGGTGGGGTGTGAGGGGCACAAGAGTGATATAGTTTACAGGATGGACGTGGAGCTGTAATTTGCACTCCTAGATGAGCAGTTCAGAACTAAGAACATGAAATAAGAACAACTCATGTCTGTTTCCCCCCTAAGTGGAAAGGACTGAAATAAAGAAAGAATTGAGATTTAGTTATCCTGTAAGAATTTTTTTTTCCTATATTGCTCCTAATTCAGCTTTTTGAATTATAGAGCTGCAGGTTTGGGGATTGGTTTTCGGTGTTTGCATTGCCCTGTGTGCATGCAGGATGGAATCAACAGTGTGTAATTAGTGCTGACTAATATAATTACCAGTGAGTTTTGGGTGAATCTGACTGTGAATAAAGTCTGTAAAAAAGTGAGAGGTAGGTTTCATTTCTCCAGGTGCCTGGTGACAGAGTTGTCTCTTAGCTGCATCGCTGGAGTGTGCAGATTACACCACGTCTTTAGCAGAACCCCTGCTGGCTCACAATCAGTGAACAGTTTGTCCAGAACTGAAGTTAATTTTTAAATAAGCCATCTGAAATAAAGGAAATAATAGGAAAGCCATGTGACTCTAAAGAAATACTTTCTACATTTCTAATAAATCTAGGTATGTAAAATGTTATAACTTTGAGTAAATGCAATTCAAAATGTTTTCCTTTTTATTTTTCCGTGTTTGCATATATCTAGTGCATATGGAAAACACCTTTCTGAGAAAGTCAGGATCAGTCACTTCAGAAAGCTCTAAACTCAAAGAGGCTGTTTGTTGTCTATTGAAAATTTTCAGAGAGACTCTTGTTATTGCCTTCAGTGGAAGATAAAAGGTTCTTGCTACAAATACGTTATTTAATGAGTTGGCTTTTCCAATTTTTAAATAAGTTCACTTTAAAACATTTTAAGAAGTGTCAAAGAATTCACACTGGATAGTATGAAACAGGCGGGGTGAGGACATGAAAGGGAATGTGTTTGCACACAAAGGATGAGTGTCAGTTCAAAGCTACCTGTGACCTTCCTGTTTAACGAACACAATCTAGGTTTAGCTCTGGTTTATAATTGCAGTCAGACCAGCAGCAAGCTGGACTAATGTTGTTTTTGTTCCCTGATTATGGGGAAAAAGCAGCAAATACTCTGCCAGAGCAGTAGGCTAAGATGAGGAAGGAGAATGGTTGTTTAAAATTACAGTACAAATCACGTATGACTGAAAGATTTGAAGCACAGCAGAAAGAGCATCGAGTCTGATGAAGAGCTAAAGAAAACTTTACATTCTGAGTCTTTTTACAACTGCTTTAATCCAGGATCGTCTACCTCCACTGTTTTTCACAAGTTCATTCTTCAGTAAGAACAACTACTTTCAGGCATTCTTCCTTTTCTCTGAGAGCAAATGAATGCTATGGTAAATAGAGCAGCTTTCAAAATATTTGTTCCAACTAGCCTAGCAATAATAAAATACTTGTTCAGCTGAATTATATGTTCTTAAATCTCTTATATGTTTATGTATCATAAAAATATACAAACAAGTTGAAAACTGGGGAAACTGAAACTGTTTAGATACCTGAAGTCACACAAGATACCAGCTTAAGATTTAGAAACAGAAGATGCCTCTCCTGATTCCTGTTATTTGCCTCATCTCTATCTCTATATCATTGCAGTATTTTACATCCCTTCTTTATAATAGGATTCAGGAAATTTTGTCCTTGCACAGGATAAAATGAGAATCAGTTCTGAAAAAATATCTTTAAAGCACATTATTTCCAACTTCTCCACAGGAAAAATTAGTACAGCAAAAAAGCTTTATTTGAAAAATACATTTTTTTAAAATCAGTATAACAGTCTTACTAAATAAACAACCCAGCTCTGTCAATTTTGTACTCATAATTAGTAAGATTCATCCACTAGGCAGATAAAATGCAATTTTTAATTATTTTGTTGGTGAAAAGCCTCCTAATTATTGCACAGTGGTTCTGGGCACTCAGGGCAATGCTCCTTTCCTGGGGTCATTCACTAAGCAAGATTTAATTTATCTATTGGATCATTACGAATTCTTGTTGTTTTCACTGGAATCTTTTATCATACAACAAACATTCCAAGAGTTCTCTCACGTGAAAATATTTTTGTCAAATTTCTCAGTTTTGATACAGAACAGCAATAAATTTTCACAGAGAACAATATCTTTACAAGTATTAGTTAGGGCTCTCTTTGTTACAACTGTTAGGCAATTGTGCTTTTTGCCAATCATATGAGAGAAAATGGGCATGATGCTGGCTGCAGTTTCTAGCATTTTATTTACAGTTACACCTTTAGCTACTCCTTTTAATCATCCATTTGCTGAATAACCTCAATAAACAGCCTTCATCCAGCAGGACTGCTGGAAAATTTGATTAATTTGATGTTACAGGCTTGTAGGTTTTCTTATGGGTTTTGTGCTTATTTGCCTTAAAAGGGCTTCATAATCCCAGCAAATATTTGGGCTGATGAAGGATTTTTCAAATTTCTCCTGTTTTTAGGGTGCTGTTATTTCAAAGATGAAATATGCATAAACCAGGGTGTTTATGTAACTTTCCATTTACTCTGACCCACTTTTCGATACAATTGCATGAAGAGGTTTTTCTGCTGAAGGAATTTCTGTTTCTAAAGGATCTGAAAACTTTACAAAGCTGGTAGATTTCTGGTCTCCATGAATCTGGGTGTTGTGAACATCCCAAGTGGTGTCATCATTAGGAGCTGTGTCTGGAATCCAGTCTCGCAGTTCTGATGCATTATTGATAAGCTTAATGAAACTCAATGAGGTTTTAAGTCTGAGGATCTTGGTGCTTGTTTACACACATGTACACAGGGAAATTAATGCAAATGAGCTCTGAAATTATCTTAATTCATTTTATCATTCGTTTAGGAGCAAAATAACATAAACTACATTTAGATAATTTTAATTTTAAATAAGAATAAGAACAACCACACAAGGACATAGGATAATGTAATTAATCCACTTCAAAGTTCATACATTTTAGTTAATTCCAATTAACCTTCTTGAGTACCGTCATGTTGGTAAATTCCTGTGAGCTGTCTGTCTCTAATGTAGTCATGTTGAGGACCAGAACTGCTTCTGGCATTTCTCTCCAGAATCAGAGCAGGGAAAAACTTCCTTGAAGATGCTTCCTTCTTCTGGGATATGTTACTCTGCTTTGTCTGACCACATACACTTTCTGAGAAGTGTTACAGCATTCTTTTTACTTTTCTCAGGAAGAAGAGAATGCCCCAAGCACTCCTATTTTCACACGGGCAGTTAAAAAGACTGTAAGCCTTATCCAAAGATCAAAAGTTGTACTTCTTCTAGACTTCCAAGCATTTGTATTCATACAAATGTATCTTTTAATGTAGATGTTATGCTGTCTATGTCACAACATCATCCCTGGAGTCACACTCCTTAGTACATGTTCAGATATATCCCACTGGAGGCTTGAGTGTTTTGGTTATGCCTATGTTTATTTTAAAAAGAGTGTGGAGCTGTCTCTTCCATTTCTAGATACTTCTGTCCTGTGGGTGAGGCCTCTAGAAGAGTTTCAGCCCTCCTGACTCCCCTAACCCTTCTTGCAAGGGGAGTGGGTTCTGAGGGAAATGAGACCGAGGCCTGTGCTGTGAATTGTGCAAGATTTATCTCCTTCCAATGAGGTTTGGGGATGTGATGCAGATCCCAGGCCCTTCCACAGTGCTGACATAATCTAAATGAGTGCCAGTTTAGCAAAACACAGAAGGAAGCCCTTACACACCTTCATGGTTTATTTGGGTTTTTTCCCAGCAATTTTGCTCTCTTCACAGTTTCCCTTCCCCAGAGTGGGATTGCAAAGAAGTTTCTCTGCCCCTTCTTGCTCCGACTTCCTGACGTTTACTCCTCAATCAGCTCTTCCCATTAGCAGCAGCAGATTTCCACATGGTCTTCTGTTTTCCTCCTTGCAATGTCCTACACTTATTCTGGATACCTCAGCTCACAGGCTAATGAACAATTTCTTTTGAGCTGTTTATTTCCTTGTTCTCATTTTCATTTCATCTACAGCCCTACTACAAAATTTCCCTGCACCAAAATAGCTTTTCTTTGCTATTTTACTGAGCACTCTTCTTCTTTTCAGGCACACTGTTGTTTCTTCTTTTCCACAGATCTCTAATTCAACACTGCCGTCAGCTTTTTCCTGCATGTGGCATCCAACATTTTTTGGACTTGTTTTAAAATTCTCTCAAATCTGCGCTTCCTTCTTATTCTTTCCTTGCTTCCATTTATTTTTCTATCTCTGCACAATACCTTGTCGCTTTCTTCTGGGAAAAAAGCTGACAAAATGAGGTGTTTATCTGTGCCTTCCTGTTGGTTTGACATTCTTTCTCCATCACAAAGATCCTTCATTACAAATATTTCTCATCTACTTCATCATCTACCTGTTCTGCCTGTCCCACCACATTTTCTTATATGTCTTGCCCTGTTTTTATCTTTCATTTCCCTTGACAATAAAAACTTGATTAAGCTTTAAGACCCTCAACATTTAAAATCACCAGACTTCTGAAAACTCTGCTTCTGTTCTTTGTTTTCTGTTGGTTTATGCAATATTCTAATTCAGGTTGTCTGGTGGAGCTCCCTTTCTCTCAATCTTACCCCACTCACGCTTCTGAGCTCAGCTAAAACTATTGTTACCAAACTTATTCTCACACTTTTAGTTTGAAGCCATTCTCAACTTACCTGAACCATCAGATGCTTTAAAAGTCAGCCATGCTTGGGTTTGGTTTTTTTTTGAGATTGTCATTTCTTGGGTCTTATTTCATCCTCCTATGGAATGAACCTGCATCTGTTATCCATTTACCTTACTGTGTTTTGTTCTTTATGAGCATTTTTATTTTGTAATTAGGGCTCCTATTTTTGTAATAACACAGGTAATAAAATTTTATTGCTTTATCCGAAGAAGCCAGTAGAGGTAAGAAATGAAATTTGAGAACATCAACCAAATACTTTCTAGAACTAAAGTGGTTAAAATTAGGCATGGTGTTAGCATCAACAACTTTAGGATGTTATCTAAAAGTGTAAAGCTAAGTAACATTTCCAAGTAGTAAGAAACCCATAGATTGTTGTAAATTCGGGATTGGTGTAGGGTAATACTGACACCTGCCTGGAGGCACTCTGAGTATTTTATGCAATACTTACAGTGCTACATTATCCTCTTGTATTACCAATGTATTACCAATTACCAATTCTTGTTTCACCATGTAAGCAAAAATGGCAGAGAATTTTTTTTTTTTACATCTTGCCCTGTATTCTACTGGAATTGAATCCAATTAATTATGTTGCATTATTCAGTAACTTATTAAAAAAAAAACCCAACAAAAACAAACAAGAACAGAAACAAACAAACAAGAACAGAAACAAACAAACAAAAAACCAGCCCCCCCACAAAAACCCTAAAAAAACCCCACAAACAAAACAAAAAAAAACCTGCCCAAACATTCCCTTGTGTCAAGGCCAATGAGCAGAAATCCAAGACATTCAAAACTGTGTGAAGTCTGTCGATATTGTCCAACAATACCTTTGGGAATTGTTCACTGAAACCCAAAGTGCATCTTTGCAAAGCTGTCTTGGAACATCAGACAATCTGTACACAGCAGCATCACCCTGGGCAAACAAAGTGTTCCTGCTCCACTCCAGGACACAAGAGGGATGAAATGGCTGCAAACCTATCAGCTGTGGAGGAGATTAATTTGTTTTAATGATAGCAACACGCTGCAGTTCTATGGATTTCAGTGAAACAGCATTAGAGCAGAGCTGCAATTTGTAGCTCATCAATGCTAGAATCTGCTGGCACTGCAGCCCATGGAGGATCTGCCACATCTTGTGCATTGGCACATGGAACTTTTAGTGACCACAGTTTCAAAATGTTCAGGCTCAAGATAAGGGTTTGAAAGTAGCATTTCCTGAACATCCAGCTGGAAATTTGATCTAGTCTTTAAAAGTTTTAGCTAAAACTACCGTCGCAAGCAGAAGCTGTTGCATGGGAGCCTTGTAAGCAGAATGACCCAGAATAGAGATCAAGAAAGACTGAGTTATTTTGCACTAGATATTAGTGTGAACATATTATTAAATTTAATGCTGCTTACAGAAAAAACAGATACTGGATCATTATGCCATTGCTTATAATGAATATTCTGGGTTTTGTTTGGACTTATCCAAGTGACTTGGCCTTTGACTATAGTAAACTTTGTTCCTGAACATTGAGAAAAATGTTCTGATGCTAGCCCGTAATAAATGAGAGTAAAACTTAGAAGTAAATTCAGGGCTCATCAGAGATTCTCTGCTGTGGGAATTAGCATATGAGACTTTTTATATAAAGTTAGAAAAAGAAAAACAGCTCTGCAATACATATTCATAAAGCTGTACCCATAAAGCTCACTCCAAAGTGTAGGATTATTGCATTACAGTAGTCAACTTTTCAATGAACATGCCCTTAAACATAAAATAATAATGTCTGCAATCTTGATTATTGTTGTTCATATGTGATTCAATAATATCTTACTCGGAGTCTAAGATTAAACTCATGAATCTGCAATCTCAAATGTTGTGTTTTCCATGTGATCTTAGGTAGAAAATAGTTAATAATTTACTTTTTTATTTAGCTTTTAATAGAAACTAACCAATTACCTTCTAATACTCAATTAGAAATGAAAACAGAAAAAAAAATTTGCAGTGATCTAGAAGAATAACACGAACAATGAAGAAAAAGCTGTTTTATTACAACTGCAGTCACACTAAGCAGACTTTTTTCTATTTTGTTGCTTCAAAACTATTCACTGAAGGAATGCTAAGTGGAACTGGTTTTGAGGCATAACAGAGACCATGTACAAGTGGCAAATAGATTTTCAATGTCTTATGGTGAAAAGGGTGAATTGAAAAAAAAATTATGTGCAGCCTTTACAAAGCTCAGAGAGAATTGCAGTGGTGGGGTTGGGTTTGCTGTTCAGGAATTCTGGAATCACTTGTAAAGGATATTTGGAAAGTGCCCTTCGCTCTGTGGGTCCTTTGTGTCTGTGGAGATTTGCCCCGTGAGCCCAAGCCTGTCCCCAGCCATTTCAGATCACAGAGATCTCCCTGGGGTCAGTGAGCTGTAAGGGAACAGGGTTACACAGACTGTGCTTCTAGACCTTTCCATCACACTGCAGCAGAAAAACCCAAGCAGAGATGGGTCCTCTGCTGATGTAAATTCCTCTTTCTGAAGGCTGTGTCAGCTCAGGATGTGCTGTCTGGATTTTTGCAGAGATTTACACGCAGCCAGAAGGTTTGCACGGCAACAGCAGCTCCAGTTTTATTTTATGCTGCTACTTGGGAGGATATGTAAATTGTAGAGGCACCAGGCTTTTTTTCTTCTTGCCTCCAGATGTACTTTTTCAATTTAGATATTGCCAGTTTGTCTAAGCAAGTTTGGATTAGGTCAATATTTCATGCTATTCCTGAAGCATCCTAGTTTTCCTTAGAGTCTTTTCATTGAATAAATTGCACTTTAAGTCAATACTGAGCAAATCACTGTGTTCAGAGGCACTGTTGCAGACAATGTGTCAAACAAGTGTCTCTTTAATTTAAAACTTTTTATGGGCAAGAATCAGCCAAAAAAAGAAAGCACTGGAAAAATGTGACCAAAAGAAATTTGTTCTTGAGCATATACGAATTTGCAAAAACTGGCTGGGCTTTGGCATATATTCCAGATTCAGTACCTACTTAACAAAAACCCCTACACAACTTAAAGTGACAATTTTGGAATGTTTAACAATTGTCACAGAAAAAGAGAAAGTGCTCAGTCAAAGAGAAAAAAAGAGAGTTTCACCTTTTTTTGGTTACTATTCTGTGTTATCAATTCCTTTTTATTCTGATATGTTTGCCCTATTATTCTGATAATGGCATGAGGAAATTACTCTACCAAGTCCTGCATTTAAAAAAATATTATAAAATGGAAAAAAGTTTCATGTGTATTTTTGTGAGTCCATATGATAGTGCTGATCCTCAGTAACTTTTCCTAAAACTCTGGTTGTTACAAAATTTTCTTACACGATTGTAGTTCTGGCAGACTCATAACTTCTGTAACTCAAACCCAGTGTGCAAGGCAACTCTGGAAGCTTCTCCTAAAACTGTTCTTCAGCTCTTGTGTGAGATTGTGAGAAAGACTGTGCCTGGTAATGGGAGAAATCTGGACAAGAGGATGTTTTGTTCTGAAGCCTGACAGGGATGGTCTGTGAGTCCTGTCATTGTCAGGAAACAGTTTTGATGATTCCCATTCAGACAAATTCTTGGTTGTTGAATTAAATTCCCATCTGTTCAGTGTGATTAAATTTACCATAAGGCAAAAAAATTCAATATAGAGCTGAGTGGGATAGACCTGTTGTAATCTGAGGCAGGAAATGGAGCTAACAGATCACACAGAAAGAGTTAAGACAGACCATCTGAAGCCTGAGTACCTCCAGCCAAGGGATTAAGAGAGAACAGCTCTTGGAAGAATCTACAAACCCAGCTAATGTTGTGATTAGGAGTAAACTCAAATTTAAAACAAAGATATAAGTTACTCTCAATCTGTAATGAGCCAGAGGCCACTGGTGATTTAGAGCCCAGCTGCTTTTCCCCTTGGAAAGAGAAAAGGCTGAGGAAAGTGCAGGATGCAGTTGGTGCAGAGCTGAGGCTGGCAGCTGCAGCAGTGCTGAGCTTTGTCACAGAAATTGCTGTTGGAGGTGGCCAAGGAATGGCAGGAGGAGTCCTTGGCAGGGCTACCAGACACATGTCAGGGCACACTTCAGAGCTGAGGGAGCAGCTATTTTAACACACTTTGGTGGGTTCCATCAGTGATGTTGTCACCCGTGTCATATTTTAGTACATCAAACACTTATGTTATATAAAACAGATTTCTAAATCAGTAACAGGCCTTCAAGTCAACTGCTGTGCAAGGATTCATGCTTATGTCAAATCTGGCCTGTGCTGACAGATGTCTTTATAACATTGGTCTGTCAACCTGTAATAATCAGAATATACACAAAAGTTGTCCCTCAGCTTATGTGGTGCAGCAAAGTCAGGGAACAAGGAAATGGGATTACACTGTGTATGGTGACAGGATTGTGAAGTTATGAGGTAAATAATTGTAAGCAAGTATTTTCCTATGAGAAGACAGAGGGGCCAAGGAGGGAGATTTTAAAGAAAGCTCAGTATTTATTAAATATCTCCTCAGGTCTCAGTGGCTCAGGCAGAGCTGGTTTCTTAAGTATTTCATAAAAGCTGTCTCAAGGAAACTCATCTGTCAGGAGTTTACTCACTTTGCACAGCTAAACACTGAACATTTTCCAAACTGCAGCAATTCCTTCAAACAGTGTCACCAGGTGCTTTATCCACAACCCTTTCACAATGTGAGGGATTCTGTGAAATGATCAAATCATTGTGCCACTTCCTTTACTACCTAATGATTTTTGCTTCTATTTTTAACAAACCCTTTGTACCTTCCTCCTAAAATAGCAATAGGACTCTTCATAAATGCAGTATTTAATCTCAGTAACAGCATAAGTACTTTGCTCTTTCTGTATTCTGTGGCCTGTTATGCAAATGAGGCTCAATAGTAAATCAAAAGGCTCCCTGTGGGATGCACCGCTCTTTCCTCCCTGGAGAGAAAGTTCAAATACTGCACAGGTGAACAAGTCTCATTAAAGGCATTTACCCCCCTAACGCTCTGCCAGGTAAAACTGCCTAACCGTCAAGGAGAAAGGACTTATTTTGACTGCAGACAACAAAGCACTGCCAAAATTATATTCAGTTCAGGAAAAGAAACAAGAAACAAACAGCAAAAGAGGATGAAAAGTGCAGTTTATAGGAAATGTGATGACAAGGTGTTTCCTCTCAGTTCTTTTTTTTTTCTTTTTTTTTTTTTTTTTAATTCAAGGGTACTTTATAATCTCTCATATGAGGTCTGCACTTAACGTGGAGAAATAGGGAATGTAGCTCAAGAGCTCTGTAACAGAGCTTAGAAGTGGATGGTTCAAGAGCAAATTCTGGCTTTCAGCACTCAATAGAAGCTGCCTGTAGTTTTGGCACACTAAGGACAAAAAGTCTGGACCACAAAGTTAGGAAATAATGCATGTAACAGTTTTCTTCTGTACCTGAGTAGGTAAAGCCAGGTTTCTACTGTAGATCATAAGTTTATGGTGGTGGTGTGGTTCAAATCCATCAGCAGGTGAAGAAATGAGCTATTTGTCATCCCCTCTTGCTGTTATCGCTGGTTTTAAACAGTTCAAGACTGCAGTGTGTTCTGTGAAAAGCACATTATCTATTTCTTGATATCTGTATGAAATAGTTACACTTCGGTAATTACACTTTTAAAAACTGTAATGAGTAAGGTAATGGATTAGGACAGTGTGGTGAGGAAACAGAAGTGGGGGACTAACAGCTCTGGAGGGAGAAAAGCCAATTAAAAACCAAACCAAACCTCTTCTAGGGAATAAATTTATTAACATTTTTGTGGGGAACATCTTAAAATCTGATAAGAGTTAATGTATTCTGATTTAGAAGTTGCTGCAAATTTTGCAAGCAATGACCAGTTGTCCTTGCAGTTTCTGTTGGTGAATTTGAAGCACTACCAGAATAAAACAGAAGTCTGATTTTACTGCTCTTTTTCTTTTTCTTTTTCTTTTTCTTTTTCTTTTTCTTTTTCTTTTTCTTTTTCTTTTTCTTTTTCTTTTTCTTTTTCTTTTTCTTTTTCTTTTTCTTTTTCTTTTTCTTTTTCTTTTTCTTTTTCTTTTTCTTTTTCTTTTTCTTTCTTTTTCTTTTTCTTTCTTTTTCTTTTTCTTTTTCCCCAAAGAGAGAGGAAATAGAGACTAAAGTGCACAGGCAGAGTAAGAATAAGCACTTAAGATTCCAAGAAAGAACAATCTAAGCAAAATATGGGATGTCTCAAAAATATCTCTCTATTTAATACATTAAATTGCCCTATTCCTCCTATTCTAAAAACAGAAAAAAGAGCTAGAAAAACAGTCTGAAAAGAAGGTTTAACAGGGAATATGAGCTTTGAACACAACGGGATGCCCTGTTAATAGCATTTATTTGCGTTCCAACAAACCTATGTGCAGAAGAGGCAAAAATAGATGGGAGTTGGTTTGTCACAAATTTGTATTTTGATAGGATAAGTGCAGCGATAATATGGATAGCTGGAATGCTAGAAGTGTGAGAAACTGAACCCCACCAAGGCATGGAAGCTCTCCCTGTTCCAGTGCTGTATGTGCTGCCTGGATAATTTTACACCCCTGGCTGTACGCAGGAAATGTTTCTTTGCACTTCTGCAGGTTCTTAGAATCCACTGGGAAACAGAGCATCTGCTAAACTGTGCATAAAAAAGAAAAAGTCCACAGATGCATTCCACAGGAGCTTTGGCAATCAATTGGTAAAAATGAGTACTTAATGGTAGGTTATTTTGTGGGATGGAAACTTGCGATATCATGACCTTGCCGCAGCAAATACACCGTTCATGCCTGGATGGAGTTTCTGACAAAATCAGCATGTAATCATGAGCATTTGATCAAAAGTTCAGGGGGAGAAGACACAGTCACTCTGAGTTTGACAGGGTCACTTTGAAAATGCAGTCAGCGTGCACTCTTGCATACCTGCTGTAGCAATGCAGTTCAATCAAAGGCATTTCGAAAAATGGCTCCATCACTAGATGCTTCATCTCTGGTAATATCTTTGGATCCCATTTCCTTGGAAAGTTAACAAGGCATATTCTAAGGATAGATGTTTTTGGCTAGGGTACATCCAACACTGTATATACAATTTTTCATGAATATGAAAGACTGACTTCAAAATTAACATGTAAGTATGAATTTCTTCAGTGGTAAGGACCACTATTGCACATATTTCTGAATGCAGGATATAGTGAAAAGCAATAGCTCTGAGGTTGAAGATAATAAAAAATACTCCACATATTTTGGCTATTTTGGTAACTTGGCACATTCTTCAGCTGATCAGATACTAATGAATGAATGGATGACTAAAAGCTGAAATTAAATTAGGTTCTAATTCTGTCAAATTTCCAGTCTGCCTCCTCGTGAACTGAGTGAAGAAAGCAGCAGGATCTTGCCAAAAGCATGCAGCCTGGGATCTACATGTTCTGGCATCTCCCATAAGGCATTCAGGAATGAGCTGTAGCTAGTGGTTGGTGTTTACTGCTGAAGGTGCCTCTGCTTCCAAAAATAAGTGAATTGATAATTATGTTCTTTTACCTGAAAATGCACTCTTGTATGCATTGGTAGGTAAACTCTAATAGTGAGCCAGAAGTTACAGGTACCTCAGGGTAATCTCTTTCTTTCCCCATTGAATTAATTCATGGTTAACATGATGGAATCCCAGATTAATAATGAAACCTCAGAGAAACTTTTATCTGCTGCTATTTATAGTCTGGGTTCCTGTGATCCCTGCTCAGGGCTGGAAGGAATCACCAGCCCAGCATCAGATTTTCAGAGTCACATTTCCCACACTTTGTGCATGCAAAGAAAAGCTGGTGTTGGACACATCAGATTTATTGTGTTTACACAGAGTGTTTGCATGTCACACACCCCCTAGCTCGAGCTGGGACATGCAGGCACCCAAACAGCTTTATGCCAAAACCGTGATGACAGCTAGGAATTTGTATGCAGAAAATGTCTCAGAGCTGTGCCATGCTGACAGAGCTGGAGACCAATACATATTTTAAGAGCTTTTTCCTCTCACAGACAGAGAAAACAATGTTGGGAAGTTCTCACCTAACAGACGTGGAGACTCAGAATGAGCCAAGGAGACGTGAGGTGTGGGCCCAAATTGTGGTTACTGCTGACAGTGGCTCCCTGATATGCTTATCACACCATCACTCTGTGATCCTAACAGCCAAAGGTACTGCAGAGTTGGAGAGTCTTATTTTTTACAGCTTGGTTTGGCTAAATAATGACTTTATGGACATTAGCGTATGATTGTTTAATTCTTTCAGTTCTACTACAACATAAATAAACCCTAAGGCTCGAGTCAGCCTTTGATTTTAGGATGTGCCAGTAAAAGCAAGTGGTATGGACTAATGGCATACTTGAACACTCCTCAGAATATGAAAACTCATCTACATATCTGTCATTGGATATGTGATAATAGCTACAAATCTAACATTAAAATTTCATTTTCCCTCTTCTCCAAGATGACATGAATAAAAACCAGTCAGAGTTGTAGAAAATTCTTTTTATGATTTCATTTCTGCTTGCACACTAACCAGCAAGCACCACTTTCCATAGCTGCTCTCTCACATCAGAGTATTC
This sequence comes from Prinia subflava, assembly GCF_021018805.1. Classification (NCBI taxonomy): domain Eukaryota; kingdom Metazoa; phylum Chordata; class Aves; order Passeriformes; family Cisticolidae; genus Prinia; species Prinia subflava. The sequence continues at coordinate 19,049,938 of NC_086283.1, read as the reverse complement.
TAGTTTATGACCAGCATGTTAAACTTCTCCTCTACTGGAGGATGTATTGCAAATAAAATACTGGAACCACAGAAACACGGAGGTTGGAGAGAGCCTCTGAAGGTCACCTAGCCTGAAAATTGAAATGCCACTGGAAAAGCAGCACAACACTCTTTGTAAGTAAATATTTTATTCTTGATCTTTATTTGTATAGGAAAGCCAAGAGAAATCTTGTTCTTCTTCCTAGAAGAATGTGAAAAGTATTAAGTATTTTGTGTGCCACCTGACATCCCTACAAGCTGGAAAGGGCATGGGATGTGAAGTGCTTTGTGCAGGTGCCAGAGCAGGGGATGTCCAGCAAAATCCTGTTGAAACCAATGTCTCGAGGAGTGAAATAGGTCACTCCTTGCTCTTGGCTGCTCTCTTGTACCTGTAGGAAAGAGCAATAGAAAGAATCCGATTCTTAGATTAGAAATTGTGTTTTCCTGCAGAAAGGCTTTGAGAGTGGTGAAACTTTAATAAAATGTCATTCCCAGTAATGTTTTTTTTTTAATAAAAGGGTATTTGTGGTGAAGCTAGACCTATCACAGGTGTGTCAGTCAATGCTGGAATTGTGTGATTAAAGAAGCAGCAGAATAAACATGTTTATATTTCTACTCCTGCCTCGTATGTGGTCAAAATAATTTAAAAAGTGCTTTCATTTCTTCAGCAGAAATTGAATAAATATTTCATTCTAGTGATGCTCTCATGTTAATGATTTTGGCCGGTCACTTCTGAAGCAAAGATAATTTTTTAAGTGCTTCTATACTAGGCACACACTGTGTTTTCTAATCTTATTACTGAGTTTAATTAGTTTAGGTTAAAGGTCATAAAATGCCAAATTTAAAGTAAATATAATATATAATTGCTTTTAGAGTGGATTCTTCTTAAGAATTGTATACTGCAGTTTCTACCTCCAGTCTTATTTACAAATTATTAGTTCAATAGTAGCATTGCAGTATATACCATTCCCAATGCTTGACCTTAATTAAGAATGCATCCCTGCTAATTGATTATGGTACAGCTTTCATAGGCATTTTTCCCTAATGGCTATCTCAGGAAATTTCTCACTAATTAAGTAGAAAACTTATATTCTTTCTTAAATCATCACTAAAAGTAAGAACAATCTGAACTTCACAAGATCTAGAAGTATTTTCTTAAAGTTTCAGGGAAAATGTATACTCTTATGTTTTCTAATCTTTTTCAAAATCAGGTCAGACATTTAATTTTGTTGCTTTTGTTGTTTTGTTTTTGTTTTCGTTCTTATTTGGGGTTTTGTTTGTTTGTTTGTTTGGGGTTTTTTGGTTTGGGTTTTTTTTCCCAATAAATTAATGGAATTACCAATGTGGTTCACCAAGTGCATTTGTAAGAATGCTTCTCTGTATTGCAGTAATTTTCTCTCAGTTGTGAAACATTCTCAGGACAAAAAGGAAGTGTGACAGCTCTGTGCAGAGGGGCAAATCAATAAGGTACCAAAGGGTTAAATATTACAATTTCGTGCAGATTAAAGGACTGTGGGAAACAAAAAGTTCAAATATGATATATAATGTCTGAATCACCCATTAATTTTCACCTAAAGTAAATAAGAAAGTGTTCAGATTAGCCAGCGTATTAAACCCTCTGATGCTGCTGTGTGATAACATTCAATGACATTTTCACCTTGTTTAGACTTGCAGATTTGGGAAGGGATCATGAAAGCTATTACAGCCCCCTTCATCCTGTCATGACCTGGTGTATAATGAAATAAAGAGTGCAGGACTAAACAATTGTTTAGGGGATAGGCATAGTTCCATAACTACTTATTTCTCATTACTTTGTGCTTGTGGTTCTCCACTTCTGATATAAAAACTGACAAAAGTGGGCTTGACCCCCTGCACCCAACACAGTCTGGGATTAAGATCCCAAACTTGAGTTTGATGTGAATTTTTTCAAGATTTTACAACTTCACATTAGAGACAAATGAGAAGCAACCTAACAACTGATAAACTCCATCATACAAAGATATCTGTGTGCACATGCTGCGCCACAGAACATGCTCGGGAGAGCTGATTTTAGGCGCACTTCCATTTCTCACATCAGCTCCATGAGGAAGGGTGTGGCGGTGTGTGAAATTTAGTTTATTGAGTTTATTATATGTTCCTTTGTTCCCTCCTCATCCACGTGTACCCCTGAGGCAAGTGACATAACTGCCAGTTTTCTGTCACTCACGAAGCCCGCGAGTTTTGTATTTCTCCCTGTCCCCTGGTTGGCAAAAGTTGAATATTGCACCTGTCTAATGGTCCCTATAACTCCCTCTATTGGCTGTTTCACCTTTACCCCTCCCTGACACCCTCTGTATAAAAGTGTACGCAGAACCGCCCTCGGGGCAGTTGCGAGAGCAGGCGCAGGCAGGTGACATCGCACTTGCTGCACAATAAACGCTGCTACCTCGCTGCCTCCCACCCTGCCTCTGCTTCGTCACTTTAAGACCGCTGCCAAAGATCTCTCATAACAAGAGCCCACAGGAATCAGGATCGTCGCTCGGCGCACGAACTGATCCTCGTCCCGTGTCGCGGTGCCCGGGCTGGCCGTGCGTGGAGATGCTGAGGTCTTGAAACAGCACCGTGACAGAAGGGATCTCAGGTCACCAAAGCATCGGCAGGTGACGTGATGAGGATGAGGATGATGATGATGATGATGATGATGATGATGATGATGATGATGATGATAATAATAATAATAATAATAATAAAACAACTCTAGTGAATCTCACAGCAAGAATGCCTTGAGTTCAGCTTTTAGCCTTTGTGCTGGAGCCCTGAAGATGCACACAGGCACTTCCTTTAGTGGGTGTGTGAGTCCATGTCTGGATCTTAGATTTAGTCAGTGTGTGGTCTCAAACAGCTGTTTCTGCTGTTCCTTTGTGTGTGCCACAATCCCCACGAGGAGCAGCTGGGAACTCCTGGGATTATCACAGGAGGACCCTCCAGAGCTGCTCTCTCAACCTCCTCAGTGCTCAGGTACTGGCCCTGGTGGTTGCTTCTGACAAAAGTTTCAGTACCTCCACATGGATAATTCTGGAAATTGTCAATACTACTGATGCAGATTTTTAAAAAGTTTGGAGGAAGCCATTGTAATAAATGATACAGTGAGGAGTTGTTACTTTTCCTTGAAAGGAATGGTTCTACTTGGTTCAATGGTTCTACCATTTGGAAGCAAAGGTTCTACCATGTGGTTCAATAGTTCTACCATTTGGAATCAATGGTTCTACCATCCCAGTGGTTTCGTTGAAAGGACTTATGGTCCTACCCAGCCATTTCTTCAGATCTGTTGTCTGTGGACTTCCTAGTTTTTCACATATAAATCTGGCAATTTGCTGTATTTCATAAAACCACATAAAGATTTACATTTTTTAATGTGGCCCTTCAGTCAGTTATCTAATGACAAGATGTACATGGAGGGTGGAAATCCACTCAAGAAACAGAAGGTAAAGCACATATTCATGTACAGATATCATGATCAGGTTTTTCATCATCTATATATATATATTGCAATGTAAAATGTAAAATGGAAGTGTAGGAATCTTTTTCCTGAGTTAAATTCCCCTGAAAGACATCACAGATATACATATATATATATATGTACATGTGGGGTTTTGTTGTGAAAGTTTACAAAAAGATTGTATTTTTATAGACATTTAGGTGGCCATAACATGAAAAAAAAAATCAGAGCAAGTGTTTGGTATTCAGCAAATATCTCATTTCTTTAGTAATTTTGTTCAGAACAGACTGTGTCTTCCTGAGAGCACACTGACTTTTTTTCATTTGATTTTTTCCCCTCTCTTGCATTTATCTTTGACATTTAATTTCCAGATGGGTGCTTAGTATGACTGATGCTTTTTTTTTCCTTTTTTTTTTTCTTTTTTTTTTTTTTTTTTTTTTTTTTTGTATGTGTGTGTGTGTAATTCAATCCTGAATTCATTTTCAAGGCTGCAGAAACTTGGCAGCTGCCAGTTAGGTCCCAGTATTTTTGTATATCTATATGTGAAATTCTAATGTGATTAATTAATTATTAAGTAAAAATTAACATACCACGAGCCACACAATCTCACAATTGTTGGTCTCTGTCTTATCTGATACATTGGTTCTTCATTGACATCACTGTCACCATAGCTACCACCAAGCCAAGTTTGAAAAACGTCTCAGTAAAAACAAAGGAGAAAATATCACTGGTGTAGGGTCTAAGATGGGAAAAGGTTGTCAGATCACTATAAATGGTAGGCTGTTCAGAGTTTTTGCATTGTGAGGTGTTAGACATGTCTGATTTAAAGCTGATGGGCAGAGAATTTGCAAAAGTATTTGCAGGTTGGATGTGAGAGCAGCTGTTACGATGGGCTAGGAATTATTTTTATTTGGCTTCAAAAAGCCTGAAGGTGAATACTTGAGAGGAACAAAACCCAAAGAAAATCTTTCAAAGGAGTTGTAACAAGTGAGGGTTGTTTGCTTTTCAAAGAACAGTCACTGGAACAGTTGAAGATTGGGAAAATAATTTGGCAACTGAGTCGGTAGAACAAAGTTCAGAGGAAGTGTTGTTGGCAGAAGTTCATTTTATGTGGTTGATTAAGCCTAGCATTGCAGAAAACAATGATTTACTTTGCAGTGGGCTGGACTTTGGGCACAAAAATAGTTTTGCATGACTTGTGGGGAGCATTACATAGATGGCCTTGCAGAGAGAGTAAGGCAGCAATTTGTACACACACACTTTGCTTCCACTGGGCACATTTTCTTCTCTATTTCCCCAAATTAACATTGTCCTGCAACATTCATTTGGAAGGCCCAGTGATTCTGTATGTGTGTGTATATACATATGTGTGTGTGTATGTATATATATATATATATACATATATATGTATAATATATGTGATAGTAGCCATTGCATGTGAGTAAATAAATAATGGAATAATGGGTGACTCTACTCTTTTAGATAATATTATGCAGCACTGATGTCAAAGTATCAAAGTTAGTTCACTTTCATAGATAATTCAGCAGTTCCTTTTCAGTCTAGATGAGTGAAAAATTAACTGTGACATTTTATATCTCTCAAAGTATCTGACCTGAACTTTTTTTCCTTATCCCTGCTGTATATTTTATATTGATTGGTCCCACTTAACCCTGTATTTTGATGGAGAAGTACTTCCGTTGAAATGAGTGAATGTGCTGAAATATATTCAGTTCAGCAGATAAAATGCAGAAAGGGAAGGGATTTTTTTTTAACAATAAGGTCCTCTTTTAGAAATACGTGATTGCAGTGGGTGAAGTTCTGGACTCGATCAGATAAAGACTATTCACACTCCAAGTGGATGTGATGCAGAATAGATGCAGATATACACCCAAGGTCAGACACTGAAATGTGGAAATAAGCATACAAGTGAATAATGCTGCAAATTCAACACATTTGGCAGTTGGATATTTAAAGGAACAGCTCTGGCTGCTTTATTTTTGTCCTTCTACCTTTTCCCTCTAATGCCAGATCCATCTATGTTATTAACAATATTTTATCATATTGTCTAGTCATATTAGTGCGGTCTAGTTATGTTCGTTTATAGATCTCAGTGACAATCACTATAAGGTTTCTCATAGTACCTATCAACCAGTTGATCAGTAATACTTATTTTCTAGCCCATAATCACCTTAAAAGAGAGGAATCAGGAGGGTCACACATGAATCTTAACATTACAAGTGGTTCTTTTTTCCTTATTGAAATCTGAGAACAAATACGTTGTCTAGTCAAATAGAGAAGAACAATGTAAACTATCATTAAAAAAAAAAAAAAGTTTAGCATTTCTAATGTGTGATTGTGTAGCAAGATAACCTTCTACTGTGCCAGATCTAGCAAGATTTTTTTTTTATCTCAGTGAATTATATCTGCATGTTAATTGTATTAGATTTTCCTGCTATACATCACATGTCTAAAGCTTGTTGGCCATAAGCAAAGGATTGTTGGAGACAGAAGACAAATAAGACCTTTAAGTAGAAGCTTTCCAGCACATAAAAAATTTGCCTTCTGTTGTGACATGCACTTTAAGAGTTCTTTTAGGATTATATTAAAATTAGTTCTAAATCTGATTATCCTCTAAATTTTAAACTTTAAACAATATTTAATTTAAAATTTTCTAATGAGTCTACCTATAATCTTGAAGTTTTTATCTAATGGCATTAACCTCATTAATTCTGGTACAGCTTCCATTTATAGATATTGAAAAACCTTGTGACTCCTAGCATTAATTCATTCAGTTCAACAAGATATTGAGTTGATAATACAATATGAAAAATGTAAAAATATTTTTGATAATTTATGTTTTCACCATTCTCTAACTCACGTTTGCTGCTTATTAAGCCACTAGTTAGACTGGTGTAAAGCAATATGATGCTTTTTTTCAGCCATTTTGTGCAGTTGAGTAGCAAAGTTCAAAGTGAAATGTTTGTATTTAAATAGTCTACTTTTCAATTTCTTTAATGATGGGGTGTAATGCAAGGACCATCAAGGCCTCGTGCTTGGAGGTGTGTGTAGATAACAAGCCAACAGTGCTGCGTTAAATAAGGTGGTGCTTCACCTTGTCAAAAACCCTCTTTGGAAACAGCTCTGACAGTATAAGGTGTAACAACGAGGACAGATTCCATGTTTCTTTGTCCAACACTCACTATGTGAGAAATGCTTTGCTGACTTCCTTTCAAGAGCACAAACATTCAGAGCTCTTCGAGCTGGAGCTCTCAGGTCAGGGCTCAGCATTGCCTGATTGTTTTTATGGCTAAGTCGCAAACCTCACAGTGACAGAGTTAAAAATGCTGATAATTGTCTAAATCTGCTGCCATTACAAGAATTCAGAGATCAGGGAGGTCTTCCAAGACTGTAAGACTTCTCTGTGACCTACAGTGTCGCTGGGAGTGCAGGAGTCAGTAAATCCCTCAATTAGGAGGCTGAGGAAGGCAATCCACACTGTACTTTCAGGGCAGGGAAAAATACAGACACATTTAGTGAAAATATGATTATGCTTCTACTTTGAAAACTCTGTGATAGCTTTACAAATTGTTACTGGGCAAAAAAGGACACCAGGAACAGGCAATTTGCTGTCAACACCATTAAAACTAGAGTTTTGGTGTGTGACAGGAGTCTGATATCCTGCCACAGTATATTATGCATGGGAATTTCCAACCACAACCCATTACAAAAAGCCACAGTGCTGCTCTTTAGAGTTCCCAGCTGCAATTAGGCAGCAGTGGGACACTGATGTGAAGCCTTTATGAATAGAAACCATCACGGCCCTGGGCAAAAGTGTGTGAAGTGAAGGGATGGCTCAGCAGCAGCAGCAGGAGACAAACTCGCATTTTGAGCAACTCTATGTTGCATGAGAAATGTGTTTTAATGTGAACAGGCATCTACATTCGCCAGGGTATTAGAGGAGACAAACTCCCTGACAGCTTCAGCTCCATCAGTCCTGACTCGAGCAAGGAGGAGGGTGGCTCTGCAAAAGTGTCACTTTGCAAAAGAGCAAAGTGTCAAATTATTCTGTTTATGGAAGTTTTTCCACAAGTTAACCTCACAAATAGAGCTAGTAACACAGCTGAATTTTATTATATAGCAAATTTGTTCAGTGGCCTCTTCAGGTTGGCTCCAAAAGAGGTCCAAGAAGCAAGGAAAACCACAAAAAAAAACTAACAAGTGAATCAGTTTTTGCTCACTAAGTTTTGGGGGTTGTTATCTAAGGCCCTTGATTTGTGGTAATTCCTTTCTTGGAAGATTGAGAGAGATTGGGTTGTATAGCCATGACTGGGCAGATAACAATAAATGATTAAGAGCTGTCAACGTGTGAATGTACTTAACTGAGATAAATCAATTGAGGACTTCAGTAAATGTCAAAAGATGCAGAGCTTGAAACAACTAAATTATCAGGTTACAGAGACAAGGTCTCTGTCAGCAGAGTGAGGAAAAAAATCAAGAATGAGAGCGGAGGCTCTAGATTCTTACTCTCAATTTTCATTGCAGTTTTAGAAGTTTCCTAGAGTTCCGTAACTCTTCTTTGTTTTTCGTTTCATTTTTTTCCCCTAATGAATGCTGGTCTGTGCAGTTCCAAACATCAACTGGTTGCAAAAATGTCAGAAAGGTAAAGCTTCTGAAATGATGTTTCATCAAAAAAACTATATATAACAATATTTAGTAGGTGTTAAGTGTCAAAGTACAGTGTCAGAGGGGAACCAAGTCACCCTCCTTCAGCAAAACAGCTGAAGTCTGCAGAGTTTAGAGAAGCTGGATCTGAACTTTCCCTGGAGGATACCAGCAAGACCTGAAGCTGCTCTGATATTCATGCAGCATGTTAAAAACCCTGATTGCCAGAAAAACACTGAAACACCAAAAGGCGCTGTTGCTGAGACTGTATTACCTGCTGATGAGTATTTCTAATTTAGTCAGAACACCTAATTAAGCAAATCTCGAATAACATGGCTTATTGTCCATTATTTGCATAAAATCTGTACTTTTGTATCATATAACCCTGGCAGAACTTTGCTGCAGCATTCACGACAAAATGCAAATACTGGTGTATTTGCACTCATTTAAGGGACAGGTACAACAAAATCTATAGTTTTGCCATAGCCCCTAAACTGCTGATTGAGGACAGACTTGAAAGGCTCTTGATTTTAAATATTACATGTTAATGAGTTTTAAATCAGAACTATTTTGACCGCTACTGGTATTTTTAATGCTGAAATGCTTCAGAGGTCAGAATTCCCAGTGAAGACTTAAACATAACTATGTATACACTGAAAAATAAGTGAACTGAACTCCATAAATGAGGAAAAAAAAATAGATGGAACAGTACTAAAACTTCCAAAGAAACTAAAGAAGCCTCAGAGTAGACCATCCAGGGTGGGAAAAAAAAAAAAAAACAAACCAAAAAAACCCCCAAAAAAACCAGCCCACCACCATACTTAGCATACTTTAAAATATTTGACCCTTTGAGTCTGGATCTGAAAAAAAAAAAAAATCCAGGCTTCCAATGCATTTGAGAGAAAAAAAAAAAAAAAAGAAGAAAGAATTTGACCAGGTCTACTTACTTAACCAAACTGCTAATTAATTAAGGACAGGATAAGGTAGTCCAGTCAGGAGCTGTGGAGCTCCCTTTCAGTGAGCCTGGGCGGGCCAACAGGCAGAGGAGCTGCACTGACACCTTGAGCAAAGAGCTGCATGCAGGCAGCTTTGAGACAAACTCTTTTGGGCAGTGGTGTGTTTAACCAGATCAGCACTAAGGCATCTTTTACATTTCCATTCTGGTGCACAAACCTTCAGCTAAATATGTATGTTCATGTTTTACAATATTAAAATGTAATTGGAACTGCCAAAAAGGAACAGTGTTGTCTTAGAAATGTGAAAGTCATATAAAATGCAAGAAAATGAGACACAAAAAGCCTGTTTGAGATCTTAGATTTGTCTTCACCCTAAACTGATGATACTTTAAGGCTTCTCCTCTGTCAAAAGTGAAGATACAAAAAGGAGGCACATCCCAAGTCCACATTTCCTGAGGATATACTAAGTGGTTTGAAAGAAAGTTCAAACAGTTGGTCCTATCAGAAGCATTTAATATGCAGGAAGCATTTATTCTGAGAATATTTCTGAAATCCGTCGTTCTCAAAGATGCTTGCTTTTTTTTTTTTTTCCTGTCAACATGGCAAAAACTGAAACTATGTAAAAAGCCTCATTATCCCATAAACGCAGCTCTGAAAGCCTTGTCTGGCTGCCTATTGAATTAGCAAACACAAAAGTCAAGCGCTGCGATTGATGCTGCCCTGTCAAAGCAGCAGCCAAGAGGATTTAGGAGGCTTTATTAAAGCTGGGTTGTACGGCAAGACTAAGTATTAATTCTTAATATGGTCGAACACAAGGTTGGAGCATGTCTGCTGAGGCTGCTTTTTGCCTCTGTTAGATTACCAGATTCAAGCTTACTGTCAAAACGCAGAACAGAGGTTTAGATGTAAAGTGCTCACTGTGTTCCACAAAAAATTTAAAAAAAAGAAAAAAGAAAAAGAAGCTTTAACGTTTTAACCTTATGACAGTCTTAAGAAAAAGGACCCTAAGCTCGCCCTCAAACTCAAAACAATAGAATGTGTGAAATAAAATGTAAAGGATGCCTGTAGTCAACTTTTTCAAGAGAGATGTTTGAATCTTCAGGACAGTGAAAAGTGCAGTCCATTTCTTAAAACTAACTAACAAAACAATGACAGGAGCTGAGGTGGCTGCACTATCCTGGTTATGAGAGAGCTGTGCCTCCATCAGCAGGGTGGGATGAGAGTTAAGGCAGTGTCTGCAGTCAGCAAGGTCTGATGCCTTGGGAAGGCTGATCTGGAACAGAGACTGGACAGAGCTAGAGAATAAGGCAGATACTTATTAATAGTGCTTAAAGGATACACCTTGGGAAGGACAAGAACCTGGCCAGGGCTACACCCAAGGTGGACTAAGAATGGTCATAACATGGACACCTGGTCACGAGGTCTCACACTTTTATAAGTTTTGGTCCATTTGCATTTGGGGTTTAATTGTCCAATTACAGCTTCAGGTTGTGAGGTCCCACCCTTCCTGTTCTTCCCTTCAGCCCACCCTTGTTGGTGCTTTTGGACCTGAGAGTTGTCCTTGGTCTGCAGCAGGAAAAGGATTTGTTTTGTCTGCCTGCTTTGTGTAGAGAGCTGGCTGACACTGAATGTGAGGCTCAGAACTGCACTCCTGGGCAGCACAGAATCTGAAACACATGAAAGATAAAACTTAAGGCATAAGGTTTCATCCCCACACACTCCCAATTCCAGGAAAAGGAGGCCAGGACTGGTTATAGGTTTTCTGCTCAGATGGCAGAAAGACTGCGTTCCTCTGGTGTTCAGAAGGCTTAAAGTACTTACACAGCTTCATTTGTCTACTGCACATTCCAATTAGAGGTCAGCTCATTTCTACAGAAAAAAAATCTGTAACTAAAAGAGCACCAGAGTTAACTGCCTCATCGTTAACTGGTGGAGATGGAGTAAAAATTGAACAAGGTAGAAACTGGATTTTGAATTCTGAAAAGATTTCTCAGGCTTCTCTTTTCATGTCTTTAACATGAGTAAAATAGGAAATTCTTACAACTAGAAGAGTCATGCTTTTTCATCAACTGCTAGTTTTATTGCCTACATATATTTGTGTATCCAGAAAGTGGCAAAAAGCAAAAATGACATTCAAGTACAAGCTTACTGCTCATTCCCACCTGTGCTGGGAACTATTAAAGTGTCTGTCAAGATTTATCTCTATGAAATGTATCTGATTGTGCAGGCTATCTTGTTCCTATCCAGAGATGAAGATATTCTGTTTGTGTTCTATTATGCCAAGTACACAGTGTTGGAATGCCACAGATGGGATTGTGAATGGTGCTAAAGAATTCAGGAGAATGTTTTAAAATAATTAAATGCCCCTCTCAGAGTTGCACGCAACTTTTATATAAGCTTACATCTGAATTGTTATCAAAAGAGGTCACAAAATATTGGGACAGCAGGGACAGAGAATAATAGCTTGATCCAAAGTTTAAATGTCACTCCATTTGTGCAAAATAAAATTAGTATTGTACTGTTTCAGAGCTGTAACTCCCATGTCCTGCTCTAGAGTGTGGAAGTTCCTTCAAATAACTTTGACAACAGCAAGGACACAAAGTTTGGTGTCCAAATTCACTTGAAGTTGCCAAAACTGAGAACATCTGCTTACGCCCTAAGGCGAAGCAGTAACCCAGGAGCTGATCTCTGAGCAGCAGCATATTGCAGAAATCAGCCAGTGTGTGCAGAACCAAACTCCAGAGCAGATCCTATAGTTCACAGCTAATTTTTGCCTGGCGAACAAGGATGCAAATTTGATGAGCTTTAACATACAAGATAATAAGAGCAGTCCCATGGTAGGGAACACTACACAAAAAGAAACAGAGAGAAAACATGAAAAGCTAATTGCTTTAAATTCACAGCAGCTGTAATGAAATACAGTAAGAAACATCCCCAAGCATAGTGCATTAGATTCACTTGCTCAGAAATCAAGAACTGGTTAAACAAGCAAAACTGAGATTGAACACTCTCGAGCTCAATGGCTCCAATTTCATCACAATTTTTACAGGAAAATTCATGCTGTTTGCCCAGCATGCACAAATTAAAATTAAGCGAAAAATGTTTTTTCTTTGTTCTTTTCTACTTTACTTTTCAATGAGCAATTTTTTCTTGCATAAACACTGAGCAGAGCAAATAACAAGCTCATTGAAAATATGAGTCAAGAACAAGCAGTTGATTTCTTATCTTTACACTGCAAATTAGGCATACAACTCAAGTACAGTGTTGTCCTCCTTAAAATGCATCTGTAAGTGTCTCTAAGAATGTCTTCATTTCCAGAAAAGGGGTTACTCTGCCAGCTGAAAGACACATTACTCTGGTGAGCTTTCCACTTCTGTGTTATCCTGGGTTTGGGCCTTAAATTGAAGGATATCACTCAAATCATGGGATGATGATTCATGGCTTCACTCACAGCTGAAATGGAGTCAGTGCAAGTGCAAATCAGTCCAATGTTCTTGTACCTGTAAAATAATGGTAGAATTAAGGACACCACGTTTCTCAGAGAGAATAAAAATGAAACGTCCCCAAACATTCCACTGCTGGCTTAATTGGAGTAGGAGAATGTTCCAAATCACAGAGACTGAAAGATTTCAGTGTCAGATTTCTCCATCTTAATTTATGTTACTACTCTATACACAATTGCCATATCCATCTGGCATCAGGGCTGCTGCCTGGACAAGTTGGAGTCCATCCTGATGATATGACATGATCTGAACTACAGCTTATTTCAGCATTCAGTACAACGAAAGTGTCATGCTTTCCACTCTGGGGTTTTAACTATATAAAGCAATATTTGTTTCTTGCCCATCTGTTGTGGCTATGCAGCAAGAACCTGGGAAATCTGTGAGAGGTTCTGTAACTCTCCCCAGCACGAGTCACCAGCAACTGCAACTAAAATCTGCATTTAGGACTGCTTTTTACTCCAGATGAAAAAACGATATTCATCAACCTGGCATTGATGAAGATCAGGTGTACTGGAGGTCAGGTATAGTTTAGCTCTGAGTTGACTGATAACTCCCAGAGAATGAAACTGCTCTGATTTAATCACATGCCTCTGTTAAGTATCTATCAGTTTTACCATCTTTCTTGCAGAAGTCTTTGCTAGCAAACTAAAATTCTGATTAAAGTCGCTTTTCCTTGGGAACTCAATTCGGTGAAAATTTCTGTTAAGATTTTGTAATTAATTAATTTCTTCTTTTTCACTTGGCAGTTGAAAGTGTAGAGATTTATTTAAACAAAAAGCTTGTGGGTGTTAACTCTCATACTGCACATCCTTACTGCTGTTGACTAACATGCTGAATGAAAAAATCATGCCACTTCCTTTTCCAAAAACACAGAATTAATCATTTTTCACTTGAATATCATATGCCAATCAAATGTAGGCCCCATAACTATGGTTGTGGAGTCACTTCTGTTAAATAAGATTATATGCATAGCAACATATTGTTTCTAAATTCCTCCTCAGAAAAACAGGATTCCACTTTTTCGTTCTGCAGTTTATTTAAAGGTTAAATTTTGTTTTTAAAGCAAGAATTATATTGTGCCAAATATAAAACTCTGTTTGTTATGACTTACACTAAAAGAAAATCTTGCTAATTTTATTCTGACACTTCTCATTCTGTACATGATTTTTGATAAGTTGAATATATTTAGTGCAGTAATGCTTCAAATGTTCTTAGTTTGACAGAACAATAAATAAATCAGGAAGCAGAAAACATATTTATTGCTGCCAGCAACTGCTTCCCTTGTAAGGAAAAAAGAAGTAGTTTATTTTTTTTTCCCAATATATTAAAAACAATAGTTGTGCTGGTTTACACTAGCACAAAACTATTAAATCGCACAATATTTACCCAAAGTATATTGTATATTGACAAGAACATATTAACCTTTAATAACAGAAGAGTTCAATTTTTACGTAATTATCCGGAAATGCCAAGAGGTTTTGGGTTGGTTGTGGGGTTTTGATACTGCTTTTTTGTTGTTGTTTTTAACCCTTCTGATGTCTACATGAACAGTAGATTTTAGGTTGGTCCGGTCCAATATTTTTTTCAGTAGCTGAATTACTGCCTTTGGTACCTGAACTTCCCTTTCACTTATCCATTTTCCACTGTGAAGCAGTTTGGATTTTCGTCCAAGTCAGGTGGATCCAAGGAACCGTCCAAGTCATTCCATGCTGCATTGTCCTGGTCCTGAGAGAGGTGTGCAAGTGGAGTTGTTCCATCTACTGTTCAGTGACACAGCTCAGGATCAGCACTCTGACAAATCCTGCTGCTTTATGGAGACTCAGGATGATGGCTTTTTCCATGGCAGGAGCTGACAGGGAGTTTGATCTACAACTCTCCACCTGTTCACCATAAGGTGAACTTTGCAGCCTTTAATCTTGTTAAGCCATCTTTAGGGAAAATAATGTGGAATTCCAAACAGTAGGCCCAAGTCTTAGTCTTGCTGCAGGAATATCCTGCAGCTATTGCACATCTGGCATTGAGAAGCTTTCAGCAGGGACCAAACGTACTCAAACCAGGAAAATGTGATGTGTCCATTAATATGTGAAATAAAAGCAATAATTCTTCGGTGTTCTTTCAGCTTGGTGGACATGTTAATTTGATTTATGCACATTTCCCGCCCAGCCAGCCTAACAGCCTCATAGTTACCAGGGAATATTGTGTGTATCCAGCTGGGATGGGGCTTCCAAGTGCAAACCTACGTCTCTGTGTTAGGCTGTCTTGCAGCAGAGCTTTTCAGGAAAGGATTGCCACAATCCTTTAATTGCCACACAGTGGGAAAGCCATTATATCACACAATCAATAGGGCAATTGCTTCGGTAATTTACATCCTTTCTGCAGATTTCCCTCATGTGAAAATGCTTTTGACTGAACACCAGCTAAGGTCTGGTCTTTCTCAAGATAAATGGCTCACAGAAAGCTCCTAACAAAATCTAGATGTTGTTTTTGTGGTCCTAACATACCAATAGGAATCAAAAACCATTGAAAAGAAGTCCTGGAATTAGCAGTTTGTGCAAATCAATTTTGTATTTTCAATGAAGAGCTGTAGAGCACACGAGCTGTGTGAAATGGGTTTGTACCCGGGAAAGCTGGGCTTGGGGGTTGGTTAGGGATTGCAGTCAAAGGCTTAATAATTGCACACAGGCTTAATAATTTCACTGAGACTGAGACAAAGGTTTCTAAAATTTTAAACAAATGATTCTGGGGCTTAATCCTCTCCCAGCTCAGGTTTTGCAGTGCGCAGCCCAGCTCATGGTTCGCTTTCATGCTGCCTGCATTGTTTTCCTTTCTACAATCAGCTGGAAAAGTAATAAAAGATAAAATACAACCTCAAGGCTCAAGAGTAACCATTTAAAAGTATATTTTAGCAATCTTTACTAAATGATTCTTAGGCCCTCTGATACCCTTTGGTTGCTCTGTGTCCAGGGGGATGCTGCCCCGTTACCCACAGGTATAACCTGGATGGGGCATGAGGTGTTTTATTTTTCCAGAACCCCACTGCCTCAGGAATCCTCACCCCAGATTCTGGGAGAGATTCCTGCCAGGCAGCAGCACCTCACTCTCCATGGCCCCTTCAGTCGCTGCTGCTTTTCTTTTCCCGGGGCTGGCAGCAAAAGTGCCAATTAGTAGCAATTGTGATGGTGATTTCTGAAGTGCAGTTTAAAGGATTTCTAACCGGGTTGGAGCTGTTGTCAGTTGACTGACTGGAATAATAATAATAATATTAAAAAAAAAAAAAAAAAAAAAAAAAAAAAAAAAAAAAAAAAAAATCCAAGTGCTTCACCAGAAGCTTGTTAGACTTTCCTGTGTGATCTGCTATGGATAGCGGAACGGCAACAGCTTTTGCATTCAGAAGAGGGATTTTCCTAAAGGCATCAGTGAGCACTTTGCTGTTTTATCTGTGCTAAAAAACCCTTCATTTTAAATTCTGTTAAAAATAAAAATAAATGAGGATCTGGAAATAGGAAGGGAAAAAAAGAAAGGACTAACCTGCAGGGCATGCATAACTGTTTCAATACACCAGGATCCCTTAAGTGTAGACTTATCAAGTGGAAAAAATATTATGCACTTTTTTATGTACAGAGTTACTGAGATAGAACCATAAGCACTAAATGGGTTAAAACACAAGGGGCCTGATATACTGCAGCTTTGTGTTGACATTTTATCATGAACATTCCAAACTGACACCTACTGACAAGCTATCCAAAGAAATAAACATTTTTTATTTTTATATAATAAGGGAAGACTTGAACTATATGTGAACAGCATGAAGCCATTTTCTTTAAAACTGATTTTTGTTTAAATATTTTCTTTCTGGGATCATACATATTTAGCTTAATTTTTTTGTCTCTTGCTAGTTTGATCTTGCAGCGCTGTGAGACCCACTCTCAGAATTAATGCGCTTACACGAGAAGCCTCTTTGCAAAACAAATAGTCTTTTTAAATCTCAGGGCCATATGTATTGGTTGCATCACATGTAACATCTTCTTTTAGCATTCCCATGAGGCTTTTTCTTTGTTTTTTAATTCGGAGATAAAAATAAACCCCCACATTCAAGACCTGGAGTGAGTTGGAGGAGTGCAGAGGGAACTCACTGTGTGGGACGTGGGTGACAGCCCCGTGTCCTCCTTCCTGTTCCTCTCTGGAGAACTTCCAGCTAGCCCTGAAGCACTGACTGGTTTTGCCTCACTCCCAAGGACTCTTCCTGAGCTGTGGGAAAAGGGACATGACTGAGGGAGCCCAAACAAACCCTGTAGGACACACTGCGGTGAGGCTTCTGCATGGGAAGAAGGCTTTGGAAGAAGCTCCTGGGCTTCAGCCCCAGCCTCTCCATCCTGCTTTTATGAACATGCCAGCAAAGTCTGACAGGAGGGAGCAGAAGGGTCTAGAGTCACTGTCTTTGGAGCAGGGGGTGTGGATTTGTGAAAGCAGTGTACCCCCATTACACCCACTCAGGCTCATGGCTGTGAGGCTCACAGGCTGAACAGGAGGTGAGGAGAAACAGAAGGTGAGGCTGAACTGAGAGAGAGAACAGAGGTGAGGTGCTTTGGGTTGGTTAAAGGAATGTCAGGTCACTTCTCTGGGGCTTGCAATCAGCTAAACCAGGGCTTCAAAAAGACTAACACAATTCATTTGGGTGTTTTTGGAAGAGTCTGAAGTGTGGGAGGTTCCATGCTCATTTGTGGTGCCCTAAGGATATTTGTCCAAGCAGACTTGGGGGCCACCACTAAGAGATAGTTCTTGCCTCTAAAACTGCTTTTGGGACTTTAAATATGTATTGCCTATTGTATAACTTTTACTCAGATCCTAAACCCCACTTCTTTTTGCTGTCTCTATCTGTTTTACAGTGAGGTCTATGCAGATGTAAATCATTAAGAGTTTACAGAGATTTATGTTATGACACTCTATTTCCATAAATAGAAGTAAAAATTCCCAATATTGCAATGCATTTTTTGTGGATTATATTCTGGTCATATACTGAATCATATAATTGACAAGAGCCTCAGAGGCTGAAGGGGTTTTGAAATCTGCAGTAGTTCTCCTTTGGAGAGAAAAAAGAAACACTTTCTAATGCTAATAAAAAACAGACTGTGGGCGTAAAACACCTTTAAAGTAATCATTGACCAAAAATACAGGAGGGTTTCCCCCTCATCTTTTTCTAGTGCATATTGTAGAAGGGAAATCAAAATTACTTATGTTACTTTTTAATCTGGAAAAAAAGGGAACTTAATTTTCCAAAATTGAAATTTTGTTGGTATGTTGGGATAAAAGCTATATTTTGTTGGCAGAGAGAATTTTCAGTTTGTAGGAATATAACAGCCACCCCTCCAGTCCTGGAAGAAGTGATGCCAGTGAAATTAATTGACCAACTTGTAGCTCACTGAAGGTTTGTTGTTCATAGTTATAACGACAAAGAGTTATGTTGGTTACAAAACTCAATCCAGAATAAGACCAAAGAATGTCTATGATTATTTTCCAAGTATCCACATTTTTCAAATGCAGTTTTGCGCAAAAATATGCACACATACACACATGTATTTATATATAATAGCCATATTTTCTTTCAAAAAACAATAAAAACTCACAATTTTTTTTAATGTAAAATTATTGATGTAAGGATCTAATGTATTTTTTTCTGACTAAAGCCTGCCTGAATATATAAATATTTTAAAATAAATGTTGTATGTGACTATTGTTCTATATAAAGGAAAGATTCCTGTGATTAAAGTGTGTCAAGTATTTTAAGCACAAGCAGTTTGGCAAATTCAGAGTTATGAGCACAGAACCTTTCTGTGTAAACAAAATCAGCCTCTCTTTCTGGCAACCATATCACATAATATCTTTTATGTCAAGCTGTGTCTTAAAAATTATTCTTATGACTGCTTGGAGCTATCAAATTCCTTTAATGGTTCTTCAGTTTTCTAATTTCTGTGGCAATTTATTCACATTTGTTTTGTACCAACATTATTCTTTCAATTTGCTAATTTTTATTCTTCTGATCCATTTTTTTAAAAATCAATGTATTTTGGAACTCATTCTGTTAGGCAAAAGAGTAAACATCCTTTAGTCTGCTTGTTGCAGGGTTCACCATTCACCAGCCAGCTTTAGTAATTCTCTACACCTGTATCTATCTAACTTCATTTTTTTATTGCTGTTTGCAAGAATTGTGTAAACCCTCTAGATAAGACCCTCATGTATTGAATTAGAGCATGAATTCCTCCCGATATCGATAGAAAAATACCAAAAATGCCTATATAGATCAGGAAAGTGCATTTATCTTTTTCATCATCATGTTAAGCGGGAATGTTTAGAGAGAGGAGCAGCTGAGATAGTTCTGTAGAGACCCATTCTCTCCCAGTCAGAAACCCCTCCGTAATTCTATAAAGTTATCTATTGTAAGAAGAAGGCAATACTTTGAAAAAGAGGTGGGAAAATGGAGGCATTAAAAAGAAGTATGTGGGAGTAAATGGAAGTTGCTAGGGTGGAAGAATTTTGGGATGCAGTCATCCCGTTAATTGGTATGCCAAAGATATTTTCATCTTGTAACTTTTCCCATGAACTGCCCCCTGGGCTGCCATTTCCTGTTATTAGTACACCTAAATTTTAATAGTGTTTAATTTCATTTTGCCATCCTTCTCAAGGTCATCTTGTTCTTCTTGTTAGATGTTCCAGTGCCCTTTGAGCTGATGGCTCTCAATTTCCTCCCACCAGAAGACCCCACCACCACCTGTTTTTTTATGAAAGCCATTAATGCTGGATAAGAAGCCTCCTGCTCCCTTGTTCATTTATTCCCTTTGCAATATGTTTTGTAATATTTAAGCAACCTTTTATCTGTTTTTACAGTTCATTTGCTACCACTGTCTGCAGATTAACTCATAGTTACCTATACATATCAAATACCTTAGATTAAGGTTGAGATGGATTGGTTCTACCACATTTCCTTTCTCTACAAAATCAGTTATCATTCTGATATCCAAAATTGTGGGTAAACCTAGGCTCTCTGTAATCTTCTTTACCATCTCACTCCATGTCTTCACAAGGAAAGTGATGACTTTTAGGTTTCTTCTCTCTGTGTAGAGGAGAAAGTCATCACAGAAGAGTTGAACAATAAAAGATAGTTTATTTCTGTAAAAGCTTATTTCAGACAGGAAGTAATTCAAGCGTTGCTTTTTGGGGGTTTTTTTGGGTTTTTTTTTGGTTTTTTTGTTTTTGTGAAATTATAATAGTCATGTTTTTATGCACTATACCAAGTGCTGCCTTTCTGTCTTGTTTCTCTGAATAATTCAAACTATATCTGAATTTCTTTCCTTGGGGAAAAAATAAGCCTGTCATGAACATGCAAATACAATAAAGAAGATATTGCAGTGTGCCTAGGAGTATGGAGTGGGAACATTTTGATTGTCTGATTCACAAGAACAGTCCAAGAGTCTAAAGTGGAATTTCCTGCATGGAGTAGGGAAATAATTTCCACTTTGTTATTGGTAATTTTGGAATGATGACAGAATAAATTCAAGTCCTCTATAGATATTTAATCCCAAAGAATTATTTTTCTACCTTTAACTCCAGGTACGTATGTAAGAAAATCTCTTAAAATATTGGAATGATCCACAGAATGTGATCTGGATACTTGGGGTGGTTTTTTTCAATATGAAGGTCTACCCTGTTGAGTGACACTATTTTTACAAGAATTAACATTATTATAGGAGTAAGGTACTGTAAGATTGTCACACACAAACTGTGTGCAGTTATTTTGTGAAATCTTTCCTTAACATTCAGCATGTTTATTTTGCTGATACTGTTCTCTTATAAATAACCATTGTCATTGCTTATAGTCACTGCTTACACCAACATCAGCTGCAAACTCCTGGAGACAATGGCTGTGTTGTATCCTGAATGAACAGTTTTATATAACAAAGTAGTAGCTAATTTTTGTTTGGAGCAAACTATCCATACACCTATTAATATTTAGTCTGTGAAAGTTGCATTTGGATGTTAACATTCTATTCAGATAAACAGGGGCTGTTCATACCTTGGGAATTGTCTTGCTGTTTCACTTGGGTTGTGAACAAACAAGACAGCCATGAATGCTTATGCAGGAGAGTTTATCTTTGAAAACAGAAGAAATAGATTTTTTTTTTTAATTAAAATGTTCAAAATTTTAATGAAGCATAACATGTAGGAAGTTCTGAAATCCTTAAGCTGCTATTAGTTTGACTTCCAAATTTCATTTCCATTAAAAGCTGATTTTTTTTTTTTTTTTTTTTTTTTTTTTTTTTTTTTTTTTTTTTTTTTTTTGCTTTACATCACCCAAATAATGTTGTGCTATAGGGAAACAACACTATTTGCACTAACTTGCAAACACAGCACAATGGAAATCTGAACTTTCTCTTTGTTCAGTGTATTCCTCCAATTACTTTGCAGGGACTGAGGTAAAGAAACTGATATCATTTGCAGAAATTGCCTTTATGGATTTTATAAATCTCTCCTCTCTTTGCCCCACAAAACTGAAAATTACTTGTTCTTCAATTAAAGGCAATTGTCTTTAATTAATTGGATTTATTATTTGAAGTTCTAAAGGCAAGGCATGAGAAAGCTTTCACCTGAACTTCTAGGGTAGTCAACACTCCTTTTTAAAGCAGAGTAGAAGTTATAATGAATGTGAATTACTGATTGATTTGAGAAAATACGGTGATTATTCCCTTTGCTGTAGAGTAACTGAACAAGTCCATAAATATGTAAATTGTAAAATCTTTTCTATTGTCTATGAAAAAGTTTGATTTTATTCTTCCCTGACATGTCTATGGTACCCCAGCCTGTTTTTTGTATCTAAACTGTCAAAGATTTCCATAGATTTGAAAATTTGTCCCCTGTTCCCCATATGAAATGTCACTGTCAGTTTACTCCCTGAAAAATGAAGTTTATTTGATGTGGTTGTCATGATCCTTGTATAAGCAATGCACCTATCACTTTTGTCTGCAAAGCAGAAAATGACATATGTATTCAGATTCTTTTCTGCAGTGACTTTTGCAGAGCAAAACTATAGTAATGTGTGCTTTCTTTATTCAGATAATTTACGGAATACAGAAATATGTCACAATCTAAAGGACAAGAGCATAAAATACCAGGATTTGCTTTGTGTGGGTCATTTTAGCTGGAAACACTGCTTAAAAGCAGCTGTATTCAATGCATTTTGTTCTTATCTATTATACGCTTAATTGTCAAATAATTATGAGTACTGGTTGTAAACATTCACCCCTAAGCATCTATGTAGATTATATTTATTTCATTTTTTATTTCACTGTGACAAAAGGGTAACATTGACCACTTAATGAACAATTTCTAATGAGAACCCTCTTGACCTGAGTTAGGACTTTTAAGTTCTGTTTTTTCTTTTGGCAAATCCTCTGCATATAACAGGTACAATAATTTCTCTTTTTTTCCACACTGTTGGGGATTTCTTTTGCCCTTTCTGTTGTATTTTAGGGTTGTCATATCTATATTTTCCCAATGGGTAGCCCCTCTTATGATAATCCACATACACAGACATTCACTTATGTTCCTACAGAAAGGGAATCATTTTATTATGAATGTTTGACAACTACATTCGGAAACTATTCAGTTCTTTCTCATCTGTAGGGCTCCGTTTGGAGTACAAATTTGTGCAGGTCCAAGGCACTGTTTCAGGAGTAAATCTCCATGCTAAAGAATGATAATTTTCCCATTTAAAATCTAGAATGGCCAGACTTTAAAAATAGCTAAATGGCTCCTATCTCACAAAGCCAGTACCTGTGCTGCAGTAATATTGCTGCCTGTGGATGTTTATTCTGTCCCAGGTATTAAAGAGTAGCAGCTACTGAGTTCATGGAACACCTTAATTCAGGTGTTTTAGCATGACTGAGCTTCAGTGAAATACGTCTCTGGTACAGCTGTTAACACTGTCCTTAATTACGGTATGGCCCAACTCACCTGTCATCAGCAAGAAGAAAAACAGGTATTTAATGAGCCATACAGTAGCCAAGAAGCAAATCCCACACTAACAGTGGTTCAGGAATAAACTTGCTAATGGATGTTTACGAGTTATCTCAAATAAAGTGAGATTTGGTGTTGCAATTAAATACCTTTCCTGGTTTAGGAAGGCAAATTTAAAATATGATGATAAGTTTTGGCCTACATTGACCTGCTGCATTCTGGTAAATCAAGGAATCTTCTAAGTGAATATTTTAGTCTGTCAAACTTGCCCGAGCAGGTATAATAAATGGAAAAAAAATAATTTGCAAGTCTAGCTGGATTATATATTATTAATAACAGCCTCCAAGATGTATCAGGCACTGTGCAAAAATGGAGCATTGGTTGTAATGCCAAAGGGCTTACACAAAAAAAACCCCAAACTCAAACAGGTAGATAATCAAGAATGTGACTAGAAACTTGTTCAAGCATACAACTTCCTCCCATTTAAAAAAAAAAAAAAAAAAAAAGGAAAAAACAAAACAAACCTCCCAAAAAACAAACCAAACCAAACCAAACCAAACCAAATCAAACCAAACCAAACCAAAAAAGAATAAACCTGTCATTTGTCATTTGCCTGTACTTCTTTTCACCTTTTCTAAGTTTATTTAATAGTACAACTCTCACTCACAAAAATACTTCAGGCCTAATTTGTTCATTCATATATTTGCACTTACATGTTCCCCATTTATGTTGCATTTGAGTATTTCAGAATCCCTCTGAACATATCTAAGGTTGACATTTCTGATAGGAGGGGACTGAAAGGAATGAGTAGTAAAGCCACAGAGAAGGTACAAATAACTTGAAGGGGATGCCAGATGTAGGACAGATGTTCCCATTTGTAGGACCTGATGTTCCTCCTGCCTTATGTTTTCATCTTATCTCCCTATAATCCCTAAACTGCAAAGTGCTGACTTTCATCTGACTTTTAACCTATCACACATCCCAGGAAAACAATCCCCAGTTTATTTTTCAGCATCCTGGTCCAGTCTTTATTTCTATTTATTGAAATCTCCTCATGGAAGGGGAAGGTTTAGTTTTTGAGAGGTCATGTGGTAAAGCTGTGATATGGGAACGTGGAAGATGTGGGGAGGGTATTTTCTAAACTCTTCCAGGAGGAAGAGCAGAGAAATGGTAAACTGGTCAGTTCAAAATCAGCACAGAGAGCTTGTTTTTCTCCTGGGACTAATGATTAATCTGCATCACTCATTGCCATATGGTATCCTGAACTGAACATTAATAAGAATAAAATAACACTCTACTTGAAATGATTAGTATTTAAATTATGTCAGAGTATTGAAAGGATTACAGATCTTATGCTTCCTTGCATGAACAGTCTTTTGGCACTTGTAGTAAAAAGTATGCTTTTCACAGGGTAGATTTGTCTCCTGAATGAAGAGTTTTGGGTTCCTTACTTAAAACGTCACTGTTCAAGACAGGATTTGGGATTAGATGGATGACTGCTTTGATCTGTGCTGGCCATTCCTCTTCACACTCCTAGACAAGGAGTTCTAGGACTAACATGCATCGTCTGGAAGATTTTTGATCATCTGGCTGCCTTGGGAGATGGAGGGCTGCTCCAGGATCTGACAGAGCACTGTGATGTGTTGAGATTTTCCGTCAAGCTTTAGGCAGCAGTGAACGTTTAGTGACAAATTATCGCCCACTCAGGAGCAGTAAAGGGAGTGCTAAGGAGCGTTCAGCTCTGCTGGAGGAACCTATGCCACTGTAATTAAGAGGGTATCAGAAAATCTAGGAAAGTTTATTTTATAATCTATTAAAGTTTGGACCTTTTTTACCCCCTCTTACACAGAGCCAGCAAAACGTGCCCTTATTTAGACTGGAGAAGGTTTGAGGAGGGAATAAGCAGATGTATGAAGTTATTCCCCAAATGCCACCATTTTGCATCTGTTCAAAAATGTTGCTGTTATTATCAATGAAGGTCAGCACACCTTTGACAAGCACATAATGGTGGAAACTAGGCTGTTAATTTGGTGAAAATACTAACTTGAATTAGTAGATATTTGAAGAATTGCACAATACATTAGTAGTGAAACAATATTATCATGTCCTCTGATCTAGAAGTGAGAGATTTTATTTTAGTTAACTGGAGGAAATACTGACAGTGCATGCTTGTACACTCTCTTTTCCACTCCTTTTTTACTCAAGACACTCCATAATCCCTTCTTTTAGGACACCTTCACAGCCCATATGGTGTGTAAAGTCTCCTGTCCTTGGAGCCCTGTGATTCAACATGGGAGTTAATAGTTCCTAACTGCGGCCATCCTGCCTCAGGGTTTTGAAACTGAAGCTTAAACAGCTCCTCCTGTACAACCTTAGCTTATTTAATGCTGACTTGAAAAATTTAACCCAAAAAACTCAGCTCTTAGAGGAGTATGTTGTTGCTTGAATTCATTAAAAACATTTTGTATTTTTGGGAAGTGTTAAGTTTGGATCAGAGTTATTATGGATCAGGACACAGCAGAAAACAGCTCACCCTGAAACCAGAGGGCTGCAGGGAGACCTACAAATATTTAGACACATTCTCCATCAGCAGATGCTGAGCCAGAAACTCATTTTTAGAGCTGTCATTAATGTTAGAACACCTGGGGTGTGTCAGCTTCTATAACCCTACTAAATCTATCTCTTCCAATTATTGATGACAAGTGAAGATTTTTATGGGGTGGAGGAGAATGATGAAATCAGTTGTTCACATTTTAAGAATTAGGTAGAAAAAGCTGATTCTTGGTTCACTTGGCTGTATATGAGAGGTTCCACTGAGCTCTGTCCTTGTGTGTGCATCAGTGGCTATACCTACACTGAGGGGGTTTGTTGTTGTTTTTATTATTATTTAGAAGTTATTTCTTTGTTTTAATCCAGTTGTGGGCGAGATCTTGTGCCTGTTTAATACAGAATATATCCACATGCCTCTGATCCCCCATTTGTAGGGTTGTGCAGCCCACAGCTGAGCTTTCCTGGGCAGTTGTCCCATAAATGCTCACATCCCCAGTCTCCAATCCTGTGAGTGTAGCATCCCTAATCCTTCCTGCTTTGCCTTCCATGGGACCTACTCAGCTCTCCTTAGAGAACCTTAATGAAGACTTGGGAACTTCTTTGTTGTTTTAAACAGGGTTTTTAAGGGCTCTAAGCAGGGAACACAAAGCTGTTCCATTCCTGAGAACTGCCAAGGAGTCCTTTGGGATACTTTAAGGCCCACTGTCACAAGGAGACACAACTCACCCAATGCACTTCCAAAACATTCATTTTCTGTGGGTATTTGTTTTTCAGAGCTTCAGAGAGAAGTGTAAATGTATTTTTAAAGCAGGACAGTAGGGTGTGTGAAACATGCAGATGGTGTTTGAAGCTGGTTCTGAAAGCCCATTTTGGAGGCTGAGCTGGGAGGAGTGATGCCTGATGCATCCTCTGCCATGTTTGCTCATGGAGGAGTCCCAGATTTCATCTAGTGGGAGATCTTTTGTCACCAGTCCAAGAGAGATTTTGTAAATGAGTTACCATGTGTGTAAAGGAAACTTGGAGCAAGATCCAAGGGTGAACCCTGCTGACAGTATTAGCTGCTCTTCTCTGGTTCAACCTTATACAAATTGCAATGTGACTGAATTGATCCAGGAAGTTTAGTGCTTTTCTCTTTGTTTAATCCAACAAAGCACTTCTACTGACTTTCAGTAGATTTTTGGATTGAACTCTCAGGCAAACAGTGAAATAATTGTGACTGCTACAGGAGCTAAGGTTAAAAAGGTTTTAATTTTATGTTAGTGCCCAAACACTCAGGTGCTGGGATTCAATAAAAATACCAGTGTTTTTGAATTTTATTGTTGATCTCTGTACTGTTTGAAATCATGCATTAATTTAATAAAGGCTCTTTTGAAAGATGATCCCCACCTATGTATATTTAACTGTGAAGCTTTATTCCCATGTTGTTTAAGTGGTGTATAAATACATAATTTAAACCCCCCACTGACTGAGGATAGTTACAAAAGATGCAGAATTAGAATGCACAATTTTCACCTTTTATTTTCCAGTGTTTGAATAAGTGCTGAGCATTGCCTGGCTTTGTCTGGCCTAGCAGCTACCCCAAACTATTCTTTTGAAGTGGCAGAACACAGATAGGAGTGGAAGGGGAGATGAGACACCAGCATTATCTCTGAAGTACAATCAGATTGTGGTTTTATTTTGTGTTCCCATTAGCAAATCACAGTTTGATTGTTTAAAAGCACCTGGGGTTGAAGAGACTTGAAGCTAGGGAGCAGTATAAGAAGTACATAATTCTAAAAGAAAAATCTTTTCTTTTGTTAAAAAAACAAAACAAAACAAAACAAAACAAAACAAAACAAAACAACCCAACCTTTTAAGTATTGCAAAGAAGTGCTCTTCTTACTTCTTTCAAATGTGCAGGGAATATGGCATGGTCCATGAATCTCCTGAAAAGTGCTTTTCATTAAAGGCTTTAATGTAATAATAGATTTCAGATTTATTCAGTAACATGAGATTCAAACATACAGACTGTTTTAGTATTTCAGAGGATAAAACAAGCATCAGTGAAGGATTTCATTTTTTTTCTGTTTAAAAAAATTTCTTAAATAAAGCTGTAAAAAATTTTCTACAATGTTTAAAGCAAACAGCTATTTAAAAAAAAAATCTTAATTTAAGTATCGCAACAGGAGTTCATGTACAACCTTAAAAGAAGTTAATTAATTTTGGTGTTATTCTCATCTAAGGTACTCCAATATTTGATGTATAAGTTCAGTTCCACTATGTGTTACTTATTGGGTCCTTATGAAGGTAAATATCTTAAGCATGATCAAAAGCTAAGTATGTGCATTAACTCATAGTGCAGATTTAGTCATTCAATATCTGCAGAATCTCCAGTTAGCTATAGTCTTGATATGCAGAGGGCTGAGCTGCTTGGTGTTCCAGAATTAATTTCTACTCTTACCACTATTTATTTTACAAATGGGTAAATTAAAAATACTTCATCACTCATAATTCCATTGCTCCCACTGATTTCTTTCACAATTGAGGCAGTCATACCAAAAAGAGAATTTTCACCAGAGGGAAAGCCCTGTGGGTATTAGTGACCATGCATTTAAATCCCTGTGGGTGGGTGGGAGTGTGTGGAGAATTCCAGCAGAACAGGAAATGAACAGGAGTGTTGCCATGAATTTTCCTGGTTTGCTGAGCATTCATATTAAAGGAGAAATGTGCAGTTTCTCACGCTGGTGAATTGTAAACACAAGACCATGTTTTGTAAATATTGGCAATGTTATGAATACTTTCTCCAAGAGAAGGGGAGGTTGAATGACAGCCTCCTGGACCAATGTGACAGGAGAGGTGGCGATACCCTTCTCCAATCCATAGTCACCTTGCCACAGATATATAATGGAAAAATAAACTAAGGGCAGGTTCTGCCCTGCTGCTGTTGTTGCACCCAGATCTGTGTCCCCAGTCTGTTTTTCCTGGTGAGGCCTCCACAGTGATACAGGAGCAGTCATTTTCAGGGAGTTTCCAACTCTCCCCTGCTGATTCACAAAGTCCCTGAGCTCCCAGTTAGGACAGGCTGGGCCAGTAAAAACTCCTGCTTGGGCACTGCCAGCCTGGCAGTACTCAGGGTCTTTTGGCATGGGGATATATCAGTTTGACATTGGGATACATCAGTGTGATAATTCGACAACGTGGCACATTTCTAAAATCTTCAACTGATAGGACAGAGTGAGCAGAAATGGACTGTTTACCTTGTACTAATAATGTCCAACATTTTCAGAACTTCTGGGTCTTCTGTAGAACATTTCCACCTTATTAACACAAATAAATTTCTTTGCAGTCACAACCAAACATATATAGCAGAGTAACTTAGGCACGGACAAAATTAGGTGCATTAGCAAGCTGACCTTGGTCTGGACTAATTAATAGCTTTTTCACTGGAGATGTGTAGGCAGGTTGACACTTTTCCAAGTAAAAAAAAAAATAGTTTTTACAATTTAAACTTTTGTTTGTCTACATCAGATCTCTGCCAAATATCTGCACCCTTCTCTGTGGATGCATTAGAGGGGAGATGGGGCACCTTATGCAGAATATTTTGCATCAGCCTATTTTTTATTCACTTTCTTGGCAACCTCTGAGGAAACAAGACATATCAAAATTAAAACAGCAGCAAGGAAAAATCAGTTACCGAGGTGAAGTTGAGAAAAGCAAAAGTGACAGCAGTTATATGAAGAAGCGCTGGCTCTTGAAGTTAAGCTGCTCTGTCACATACCATCAATTGGACTATTATCTGGCACAGGAGGACTGTAATAAATTGTCAGATTTTCTTCTTAGCTGAAATGATGGGATGGAAATTGTGCTGTGTATTTTTGGACAGGCATGGGGGGGAAAAATCCCACATGTAGCAGATTTCCTCATATGCCAGAGCTGCCATGATGAGCAAACCCAATTTCCTGAATGTAGCTTGTAGAAATCTTGCGTGGTAAAAGTTAAAATAGTTAAAAAATAAATCCTAGCTCTTCTCTGGGAAAATAAGGTCAAGGAGGAGAAGAGTACTAATGAGAGACAAATTATTTACACATACATATATATTTAAAATATTTTAAAAGTTTCAGATTTTTTTTCCTCCTTGACAATGTAATGACAAAAGCAGGCTTTTGTGTAACACTGTCTAGTTCTGTAGTATTTTCATTTGAAATAAAAATTGTGATATCAGAATGCTGGTTATTTAATAGCTGGATCTGATGATCATTGCCATTGTGTGGGGCAGGATATGGAGAAGAAGTTATTACTTATGGAAATAGTTTGTGGGCTTTATACAATATGATTTAGATTCTGTGATTGAGAAGTAGCAGGTATTATGTAGTAATGGTAGGATCAGTAGATAAAAATCCTCTTTCAAAATGTTTTATGTTCTCAGGAGAGGAACTTCTTCAGTAGAATTATTGTATGATTGATATGTATATCTGTATTTATATTTGTAATAGCAGGCTATTGATACCCACTTTAAAAGCCTTAGCTGGATAACATAACTGATGTAGTCAAATCTGAATTATTTTGTATGGCCAGCATGCTAACTCATGCTAAGACTTCAAGGACCTTGAAGGGTATTACATTTTTCTAAAATATTTATAATATCATGAAGAACAAGTTCTTATTTGACCAGTACCCTGCAAAGACATCAACAGAAACACCTCAATGATAGGCTGAATTTCTGAGTAACTTTAGAAGTCATTAGGGCTGCCAGCTTTGTTCCTCTACTTCCTTATGACCATTAGCTGGGCATTCACCTTTCCCTCTATTTTCCAGTCAGTTGCAGCTGACTTTTAGTTGTGTAAAAACTTTTTGCAGCTGTAGTTTAGTTGTGTAAAAACTCATTTTGGAGCCTTTTCAATGGGCTTGAGGAGGTCCAGATAATGAATCAAATGTGAAAACACATCTACAGCCTTCAGCTTTCCCTTTGTGAGTCTTGGCAAGCCACTCAATGTGGAAGGTGCAAGCTGTGAATTACAGCAAAGACTCAGATCTGAGTGTATTTTATTAAATATTCTGTGTACATAATATTTTCATTATTAGATAGGGCTGTAAAATGTGCAGGTTTTACTTAGACCTTTCTTCTTGGCAAAAGAGGAATATCAGAAAGTATAAAAAGGGTGCATTGGATATTTTGTCGGTTGGTTGGTTTTTTGTTTTTTGTTTTGTTGTGGTTTTTTGTGGTTTTTGGGGGGTTTTTTGGGGTTTTTTTTTTTGTTGTTTTGTTTTGTTTTGTTTTGGTTTGGTTTGGTTTGGTTTGGTTTGGTTTGGTTTGGTTTTGGTTTTGGTTTTGGTTTTGGGTTTTTTTGGGGTTTTTTTGTGTTGGTTCAAAGATCTTGGCAGTAGGTTCTGAAATAAGTTTCTTTCCATGAGAAAATGGAAATTTCACCTATTGAAATCAATAAAAATTTGTACAAACCAAGTAAGAAGGAGTGGAGCAACAAGATAGAGTACTAGAAACCAGTGGAAAACACATCCTGGACTGGATTAATCAGAAATATGAAAACTGTAAAAGAATCAGCAACTTTGACAGAATACTGGAAAGCAGAAAGCAGAGTTGAGAAATCATGTGGTGGTGAAAAAATTAATTATTTACTTGCATTATTCCACTCCCATTAGAATCTGAGACAAAAATGGAGGTGCCAGAGCATGTCAGAGGAGTGTAAAAAATCTTCAAGCACAGACTTTATTGCTCTCTGATTTCTGAAGGAACAGACTAACATGAACAAGCTGTTAACAAAAGATGTTTGCATCTAAATAAATGGTGGAAGGAAGAAGGTAGCAGCTGTTGCATCAAGTTTTTACAAAATTCTAGAAATTATCATTTCAAAATGACAAAACATGTTGGCAAAATGTTTCAAAATACCTAAACCCTTCTAAAATCATTTTAGAAAAGAATTCTAAAAAAAAAAAATTATTCCTGGATGGCCTCTGTAATAAGATATTTTCCCATCCTGCTCCTTTAGGATTTCTTCTTTGTTGAATAACAGATGCACTACACCTTGTTCGAATAATTCCTTGGAATATTAAAAGATTAAAGTCTCTGACAGATTAATAGAAAAGGAGTTGTCATGAATTGTCAGGTAAATTATTGCTTTGGATTAGAAACTTGATAAGAAACTAAAGCCAGGGTAAGAAGAAGTAAACAATTTAGAACAGTGTTGCCTCAAGGTTCCACTCTGGTACAATAATAACAAAGGGAAAAAAGGCTTTAAGTTACAAACTGATTGATGGTACAGGAGAAAATACATTAGTAAATGTCAGAGAGGTCCAAGGATTTACAAAGATTTGATCTCAGCTGAGAAACTTTGGTTTCACCTTTCTATACTACCAGATATTGTAATTGTTTATACATTGTGCAGCCTATAAAGAATTGGGGCAACCTGTGTTTGAAATACTCCTCAAGATTGTAAATACATGTTGTTAACATTTTACGTTTTCTTTTACCTTAGGGAAATAATGTTTTAGAGGATTATGAACATAGTTTTGTTGAGGGCAAAATTTTTTAGGGTTACACCAAGCCTCACCTATTAATTGAACCTGAATATTTCTTTAATTTCAGAAAAACCAGGGATATTCTGTGAGCTGTTGCTATTACAATGGATTTTGGGGGGTACTTTTGGTGTGGGTATATATCTTCATTCTGTGGCTAAAGCTTTGGGCAACAAATCTTTACAAGCCTTTTCAAAGCTCCCCAACCATGAAGCAGATTTCACGAACCATCTGCTGTGTGAAGGACACATCAAAGGAGTCCCCCATTCCTCCAAAGCATCAGCACATCCATGCAAATCCCTATTCTCCTACCTGCACTTGTGAGAGTGATGGAGTGCAGTGTCTGCACAGTTCATTGAATCCTCTCTGAGCTGTGCAGCCTCGTTCACAGCAACACCAGATCTGGAGGTAACACTGAAAATTCAGTGCCCACTGAGGTGTTCAACATTTTCATTTCCAGCAGAGTTAGTCAGCTCCTTAACGTGGATAATTACTCTGAGAACTAATTTTATCCAAAGTCTCGCTAAGGGTATAGCAAAATTTTATAAAGCAGCTAAAACTTCTGGAGAAGGGTAAACTCATGACATTCAATCCTGAAATAATAGCAGTTCCTCAAAGAATTAATCCCTTATTTGTCACACTTGAAGTTACTGTACCAAAAGTCTATTTGAAGAATGACCAAAAAAAAAAAAAAAAAAAAAAAAAAAAAAAAAAAAAAAAAAAAAAAAAAAAATTGTCTATCTGCAGTGCATTTGAAAAAAATGAAAATGCATGAGTAATGAGCTTAGGGGGGGCGGGGTTGTATTGGTTTTTTTCTCATTTTCTTGGTTTTCTTGTTTTCTTGTTTATATTACTGATTGAACCAAGCAATTTAGCCTACTTAAATTGATTACAGTGACTTTTTTACCAGAAGAAATGTTCAGGCAGCAGAACCTTGTGATACAGCAGCTTCTGGAGATTGTGACCTTGCTGTGGGTTTCTCCTTCTCTTATCGTAGCAGGATGATCTTGACTTCAAAGGCCTGGCACATGGAAATATATCTTGACAATCAATGTTTATTACTGACAGTGAAGCTCAAATTCCCCCCAAATATTAATGGTCAATAGAAAAGCAGTAATCAGAGAAATCCAAAAAATTATTAAACTATTTATCACAATCAGTAAAACACAGAAGCTGCATGGACAAACTTCAGACCTGTAGGAGCAGAATAGCAGGGAGGTTTCAATACCTCACTGCTACAACCCTGAGAAGAGGCTAGTAGATTCACATATATTGCTTATATTCTGCTTTGATATTTGTGTGCATATTCCACACGGTTAGAGCATTTAAAGCATTCCCTTCCAAAAGTTGCCCTGACAGCCCAGACACCTCTGCTTCTGTATGACAGCAAATCCAGTCCTGAGCTTTGAGCTGAGGAGTTTGTGCTATTAGAATATGTACTTGGAATGTCACTTCTATTCGGAGAAGCTTCTGCAGATATATCAGTTTGATTGCTTTACTCAGAACTTCTATTTTGGAGGAAAATAGCTCCTTGTTCAAAAGAAATAAGGAAGGTGCCTCCTGTGTAAAACTGTCTCTTTACTCTCTTCTATCTTTTTTGTTAAGTAGCAAAGTAAGTTTAGAAGAAATTAAATTCTGTATCTGGAATGCCTGGGTTTACTACAGATTGAATTGGGAAGTTTCACTGTTTGATGAAGTTTTCTCTTTTATTCACCTCTTGCAGCTCAGAGCTCTCTCCATCATGTCATAAAAGAAAACAAGTAGGTAACAGAATGAAGTAAAAGAGGCAGATTTTTATAAGTGTTAGCTGGGGGGCTTTCTTGTCCTTCAACATTGATTTGTACTAAATGCCATAGGCATAATTCTATTCATTCTTGGGAAGTGATTCACTGAACTGCAGTATAAAACTTGGCTTATCACCTTAAAGACAATCTTAGTCATTCTAGAAATCTCATAAGGCAGTCTCATAGGAAATATTCCTTTCATTTGCTTACTCTGGTTGAGTTCCTCTTATCGTGCTACCCAAAGGCAGCTTGCTTGCTTTTATTCATTCTTGCCCCTGCTCTACTCCTAAATATGTCTCAAAGAGACTGCATTGCCTGGAGTCTAACATTTTAAATTATATTTTTAAATGGTAACAAACAAGAATGGGGGTTAAAAAGTTTATGATCTAGTGCAAATTTTAAATCAATGCCTATTTGTCCCAAATCAATGTTTTGTTAACTGCAGATTAAAAGGAAAAAGTAATTTTTCATTCCAAGATGAAGTAATTCAGAAGTCGTTTCAAGACTTGTTAATCGGCTGTGTCAGTTAAACTTTACAGCAGGCTGTTACTTCCTCAAATAGAGAGCATGAGATTGAAAATAAGTAAGAATAGTATATAAAATATAGTACTGGAAGTGAATTCAGCACAATCCCCATGCACAGTATGAGTTGACAGTGACAATGTCCTGACCTTCTACCAGTTGTCCTGCTTGAATATGGTCTTAGTTTATAAAGATTTGAAGCCTAAAGTCAGGAAAACACTAGAAAAATTAGAGAAATAGCAGATTAATCTCTCCTTGGCTGTGTAAACATAATTCTGTATATTGAATTGAGGGGTTGCTAATCCCTTACAATCATGTTTCTTCCAGTTAAGTTGCAGGGCTTTAAATACTTTCAGTCATAGGAGGCTGAAGAAGCAAGTCAGGAAGGCAAGGAAGGAGAGGAAGGTGGTAATCCTAAATGAAAATAATTTTATTAGGAGAGAAAGCAAGCAGAAAACAGAAGTTCTGAAGAGGAGAAGTTCAGAAAATAAAAGATTCTGCAAAATGCTCTGACCCCCTAGGGAAGTGAAGAAATAAAACTGGGATTTTCAGCTTGATTAAAGTTTGATTTATGAGCTGCTTTTTGTTAACAGCACTGGAACAGAAGGAGGAGAAAAAGGATTTAACTTGTAAGGGAGAAAATTCTTTTGGAAATTGCCTTCAAGTTCATGGAGTTTAAAAAAAAGTGACAAATGCAATTGCTTTATGAGTCTTCCCCTTCTAGCTCTTCTTTGCTCTCCACTCCCCTCCAATCCATAGTTAGCAAGAAATTATCAGTAATAGTGATCTAAAAACATAACAGGTGCCTAATTTGATGTTTTATTACAGTCCAAGAATAAATAGCCAAATTTTGGGGCATATCTCCTGTATTATGCAGTGTGAAGACTTACATAGGTACCCAAAAAATGCATCAGATGCGCTACCCCAAAAGGTACAGTCTTTAACAAATGGATTTCAGGTGAGGAAAATATAGAATAATAAAGAGTTTCCTATGTTTTTCTCCTAATGGGAAGGAACAGGAGTAAAGCTGGGATTAGTAGGGAGTGGTGGGTGGTCCACATTTCTTCTCAGTGCATGGAAGTATTTGTCCATCTTTGTTTCATGAAGCTCTTGCCCAAGTTGGTGTCAGCACCCTAAGCACAGAAGAGGGGAAAACAAACTCTTAATTTTTCCTGCTGTCCCTTTCTCTGCAATATATTAGCTAAGGGTCTCCTGAAGCCTCCAACTTCAGGCAGATGCTGTTCCCACAGGTCTGGTTCTCCAAAATGGAGCAATGCTGCTATCCCCCCTCAGATCCAATGTGCTGAAAGTCACCAGTTCTTCAGGGCACTGAAGGGTTAACAAAAATGCTGTCATGCCCTATAAGCAATAATGGCCTCACATTGGCTTACAAATTGAAAGTTACTATTGTAGAATACCTTTTGAAGGTAAATGTAGGAGTAAAATTGCTTTTCAGTTTGAATTGCCTCAGACACTGAAAATTCTGAATTGTCATCATAAAAAAATTCAGCTGCTTGTGCTTTAACCACCCTTCACCTTTCATTTTTAGATGAAGTACCAAATCTGTGTAAAGTAATTGCACACAGAGATTTTTTTTTCCACACTGAAAAGACATTATAACTTATTGTCCATCAAAAGTTTTAAATGTGGCCATGATAGGATAGTTTGGACCACTTCATAGGTGCATTAAATATTTTAATAATTTCAGCTGAACTTGAATTCTAAATAGACTTCAAAATTTCATGCTAATAATGAAGCTGTCACTGTGTTAGCTGATACTGTAATTTCATTTATAAACACTCTGACAGTGCATTTGTCAGTAAAACATACTTAGTAGTATGCAGGAACTGTTGAAAATATTTTACCCATAACCATGGCTTTGTAATTCCTAAAAATTTACCTGTATAAGTCCAACGGTACCCACTTTATTTACTATATATATAGCTGAGTGAAACACTGGAGAAAGTATAAATAAAGGATTTTGAAATAACTTCTTTTTCCCTAAAAGATATGTCAGTAAATAATGTATATAATTTTAAAGAATTCATGAATTTAAAATTATCTTGTCTGTATATCAGCAGATATTAACATCTGCCTAAAAAACAAACAAACAAAAAAATGGTCTGGACAGGCATGGTATTATGGATCTGTTGACCCAGCAAAATCTCTATTTCACTGTTTCAGCAGAAGTCAGAATGAAATATAAGAGTTTCCCAAGTGTTAGCCACAGCAAATCTTTCAATGTGGAAGGCTGAAGTTTGTCTCTGATAGCTGATGATGGTGGGCAATAATTTATCAACGCTATCAGTAAATCCCAGTTTTACACAGCCTTGGCGGTGGTGGGTGTGGTATTGACACTGCAGGGACCTGGTGCCAACCCACCCCAGAGGGGAGGCTCAGGTGTCTCTGTGCCACCTTCAAACAGAGGAGTTGATGCCTTTTGGGGCTACCTAAAAACAGAGACCAGAGAGAGTTAAGAGAATAAAAAGCATTATTTTTATTGAAGGGCCTTCAGATATATTTTGGGTAAAAAAAGGCCCGCGGGAACTGCACCCAAAATGGGTCATGGATTTTCACATTTTATAAGTTTGATCCGTTTATTTATTGGGGGTTAATCTTCCAATTACAGCTTCAGGTAATGAAGTCATTCACTCCAAGTTTGCTCCCCTTCTTTTATTTACATCTCTCATGGCCTGAGGCGGTGAGGTGTCCTTGATTCCCAGACCTGGAGAGGAATTGCTGTGTCTGCCCAAGTGGGAAAACAGCAGCAAACACTGTGTGTGGAGTTTAGAGTTATACAGTAACAACTGCAGGGTGACAAATATGTGAAACATATAAAAGCTGAAATCCTAAAGCATCAGAGTCATGGCTCCCAATCCCCTTGGCAAAATGGAGCAGATCTAGGGGTGCCCCTTCCCCTTTCCTATCTCAGGCACCTTCCTCTGATAGAGGGACACAGGGCCAAGGAACCCCAAGGGCACGGTGCACAGGAGGCTGCCACAGGAGGGTGGAAGGAAAGAGGGTGCTTGCAGTGCTCCATCCCACTGAGATGGGAGCAGAGAAGGTGGCTCCCCTGACCCAGAATTGCTCCAGATACATCCTTGAACAGCTCTGTAAAGGAAGAGTAAGTTGTGAAGATAGAAGAGATTTGAGCCATCTAAAATTTGAAATATCTGAGGTACCACAGATAGGGTGCGTAGCAAATAGTTAGGCATGAAATCAATATCAAATGTCTGTTAAAGATGTAGCATCTTGGCTGAAAAATCTCAGCAAGGGCTCCCATCACAAGTCTAAATCCTAACTGCTTTTTTTGCTTCATGAGGGTGCAGCCATTATAAAATCAGACAAGATAAAAAGAAGGCTTGCACACCAGATGTGTTTGCTTTAATAAGGATGGAGTATCTTCTCTTCCAGCAGTGCACACATGTAACACCAACTTGGATCCAGCAACAGGAAGCACTGGAGCATTTAAATGTACAAATATCAGTCTGTAAAGTCAGTGTTGCAGATTAGAGAGTACAATTTGGTGTCTTCTCTGCGTTGAAGGTTATCTTTATTACAGTGTGGGTGGTAGGGGGCTGCTGCAGGTAGAGATTTGTCCCTACAATCATTGTGCCTTTTAGACAATCTTCCTGTCACTTGGCTGTTTCTAGGCTGTCTCTGTGCCACTTAAAGGAGCTGGACTGTCACAACACTCCTGCCTGCCAGCGTCAAGCTCGTGGAGGAGAAGTGGCTTAAGTACTGCTGATGAATGTTATCTGTAATTTACCAAGAAAAGCAGAAATTTTCAGGGTTAAAATTTTGCCCTCTCATATCTTTTCTGGGTGCTATTTTATTTTTAATGTACTCTTACAAGGTAGCTTTGAAGTCATTTCACATAAAAGAGCCTCCAGCCGTACATCTTACAAAAAGCACGTAGACCTCATTTAATCATTCTTTTTATTTCTCTGACTCGAGTGTGATCTCTGTTCCACTCTCACTGATGGAGCTGGCACTTTATCTTCATCCAAATTTATTCTTGATCTGATTCAACAGAACACACAGCAGAACAGATTTCCAAAGTGGAATAACAGCCACTTAAATATTGTTTAAGCCTACCACATACAGAGGCAACAATTTCAATTTCTTCAGAATTATGTTACATCTTCAACAAACACGATTATTCTTCCTCCTCCTTTTTAAGACCTCATCTAAGTCACAGCATGTCCACTGTAGGCCAGATGTATTTTTGTGTGATCATTGCTACACCTTTTCTGTTGCAGTGATTTTTTTATCAGCAGGTTGAGGGGTGGGTTCTGTTTTTTTCAAGCAGAAAGTGGCATCTGCTTGGAACATGAGTGGGGAACTTCACCTGCTCAATAGCAATGGAATTTAGCATTTTGGATCCAGTGGTTCCCAGACCACAGAATTCTCAGATCGTATGTATTCCTGCACTTGTTTTTCATCAGAATGAAATGCAGAGATCAGCAGAAATGCATTTATTGCTAACTTTCATAGAAATACTACTCAGCCTGCAGAAGAAAAACACTTTGAAATTTATTTCTATCCTGAAATTTTGGGTCAGGTGGGAATTGTTACCTTTTCCCATCTATCTCTGTATGAATAGAACTGTAGGTCAGCTAAAGTGCAATTAGTTTTAAAAGCTGGGATGTCTTTTTCTCATTAGCCAGTACATGAAGTAGCAAAAAGGTCTCCATTACACAGATTCATCTGTGTGAAATAACTTTGCAAGACACTTTTTTTGTTCAAGTATCTCTTTCCTTTTTTCACTAAACAGCTTCCTAGAAAGTAAAAGAAAAACATTATTATGGCAAAGTGTGTCCTGGATCAATCAAAAATTATTGTTTGTCATCCAGGTGGTCTTTCTTGCTGTGCTTTTTGCTAGGAAAGGTAGTTTTTTAAACCTTTTGAAACAAAAAAAAAAAAAAAAAGAAAAAAAAAGAAAAAAAAAAGGCAAAAGGGGTCCCCACCAAATTTTAGCTATGTAATAGTACCTCATCCAATTATCCTAACATTTTTGTTCCCAAACTTACAAAATGATAAATAGAATAGATATCTTTATTTTATAAGGCTATTCTGCATGAAGTGCCTGTCGAAGCAAAATCACATACAAACCTGGAGTACTCTGGCCTTCAACCTTTGATTTAGTACAAAGAAGAGAATCATAAATGGTCACAGAGTTCATAAATTAGCAACAGCAGTGCTGTCACAATTGTGCCATGACTATGACATGTCATATCCTCACTGTGATTAACTGTGCTTTACCAGAAACCCATTTTTCAGTAGAACAAAATGGGAGAATTAAGTTTCCTTTATATTTCACTTTGTTCATTGTGACCGGAGACTTCAGCCCGTCTGATCCAAATTGGTTAAATGTTAAAGCAATTTGGCCTCTTTTCAGCTCCAGTTTCTTCTTTCAGCACCTGAAGACTGTGAACTCTGTCTTTCTAAAGGGTAAACTCAGTTTTATTTTCTGTTATGTAAGCTAATTTTTGAGGGGTTCTCATAATGTCATGTCTGCAAGGAGATGGCAATGAGTGTCTTAAAGTTCAGGCCAAACACGGGGATTTGCTGTTCGTGTTGTAGGATTAATTAGCACTAACTTAGATCTTTTCCAAATGTCCACAATCTACAATTCAGAAAACCGCAAGTCTCATCTACAAGTGATCTGAGACCTTAGACAAATTCCACCAGAAGTGTATTTAGATCAGACATTGGGATTCCTCTGTTGAATCTCCGGCTGTTCCATTGATTCATTATTTTTTACTTACCCTTCAATTCTTTCTCCATTAGTGGCTGTCCTATTGCTTACCTTTTTATGGGGTCATGACAACTAATTATTGGCAAACTCTGACACAGCCAAATGTTTTTTAAATAAATAAGATGTTAGTGAATGAAAGCAGCTCATATTTTCACCCCTGTTCTCCCTGTGCTGTGTTGCAACCTCAGAGATAACCAGACCAACCAAATCCAATACAACCTTAAACAAGATTCCAAGATCCAGTTCCTTTTATGGATAATGAGATGATAATTTATGCATATAGAAACAGTGCACTACCATCTATAGAAATGATTAATTCTGTTTCACCCCGCTCTCAAGGAAGGGGTAACAAGCACAGCTCACTAAGGTTTGTTTCACCTGTGCTGTAAGTTATGATCAACTTTGATTCCCCACCTTGCACTCAAGTGGTTCCTGTGCTGGGTAATTTCCTCAAAGGGTTCTGATTTGGTTGGGTTTCTTCCTTTAATTTGCTAATGTGTCTGTTCATCTGATGTGTCTGGACATCCATCTGATTATATTTGCTCAGATAACATGTTAACCATTTTTTTTCATAACCTCGTTATCTTTGAGCCCTTCATCACAAGAAGTTTTTCCTCAGTGATAAATTAACATCATTTGGAACCATGTCTTACTCAATTTTTGCCAAGCATGGTTCAAGACTGCCTCATATATTCTTGGTCAATCCAAAAATTGTTCATCTGGGGTGACCAACTTTCTCAGGGTCCCTGAAAATTCGAGTTAGGTAATAGCAAAAGAACCTGTCTGTGTGTGCAATGCTTTTGGAATCTCTTGTTAGTAACAGCCAATGTTCAGGGTGGTTCTCAAAGATGTTGGTTTAAAATAATTTCATTCTCTTCAGACTGCAACAGTACAGAAAGGATTGTTTTTAAGTTTTTTTGGTTTTGTTTTTTGTTGTTTGGGTTTGGTGGGTTGGTTTTTTTTGTTGGGGGGGGGTGTGGTTTTACTTGTTGTTTTTTGGATTTTTTAGTTAAGGTTCCCAGAAGCACAGAGCAAGTGAAATGCTGCAAAGACATATTCTGCCTTGGTCAAATTGAAGGATGTTTTCAAGATCATGAGCACAGATGGGTTTGCCATTCTTCAACACATAAGAAGGGAAAAAAAACCCCAACCAAACAGCAGCATTTTATGTTTTTGTATACTAGATCATGCTAGAGACTTGTGAGTCAGTATTCCCATTCCCAATTTCAATTTGTCCATGGCTGTGAGCGCTGTCCTGACAGGGAGCACAGCTGTGCTTGCCCATGGTGCAGCCAGCACCAGGGCTCAGAAAAGTGCTGGTGGTGCAGGTGATGTCTTATGATTTTAGATTTTATATTTTTTATATTTTGTCATAACCCTCTAGTTCTTTACTGTATAACTCTAAACTCCACACACAGTGCAAGCTGCTGCTTTCTCATTTTGGTCAGACAGAACAATTCTTCTCCAGGCCTGGGAATCAAGGACACCTCACTGCCTCAGGCCCCAAGATATGTAGACAAAAGTGAATTGGGGGTGGGGGGGGGAACAAACTTGGGGTGAATGACTTCATTACCTGAAGCTGTAATTGGAAGATTAACCCCCAATATGCAAATGGACCAAACTTATAAAAGTGTGAAAACCCATGACCCCTGGTCCATTTTTTGGGTGCAGCCCCTGGGGTCTTTGTCTGCCCACAATGTACCTGAAGGCCCTTCAAAAAATAGAGCTGCTTTTTATTCCCCTTAATTCTGTCTGTCCTCTGTTTTTTTTAGTCCCAAAAAGACATCACAGGAGCCACCCCTGCCATGTCAGGTGGATCCCCTGCAGCCCTAGTGACGGATGCTCTCTTATTTGTGTGCTCACAGCTCCCTGTGCTGGTGCTCTCTGCTCCTTTCTGTGCCACTGGGCAGCAGAGGGAAGATCTGGCTCTGGTCAGGAGCAGGAGTGGGCCAGGGCACAGCAGCTCTGCCTGGCAGCAGCTCAGGGCTCATCTCAAACCTCCAATCATTTAGGATCTACCATGTGCTTATATGTTACTGCTGATTATATCTTAATGAAGGGCAGTTGTCATGCACAGGGTAGCAAAAACATTAATTAAATTCTTGATAATTTTCACTACTCTGGCCCTGCAATAACAACATACTGCTACCTTGGTTATTTCTTGTTAATTGCCCCTGGCTTACAGGTGAATGCACAGTGGATTTACTGTACATGTGCATCTGCAAGCAGTACTGGGGTTTATATGAGATGAGTGAAACAAGTAAACTGTAACACATGCAAAAATGTTTTAAAATTTCAAACAGAAAAAGGTAAGTTTAAGGGACTCCTCTGTTTTTTGAAAGCACCAATCACAATGATGTTTAAATACACAGCAGATCTGTGCTTTCAGACAGTTCAGATGTAATTTTAACAGCCCTTTGAGAATTAATTTTGTGCCTTTCCATCTATTCCACATGTAGTCTATATATATTCTCACTAGGAAAATATTAGCTGGTTTGTTTTTTTTTTTTTGGTTCATGTCTTGCTAAATATTTTATGCCAGTAGCTTGCACTGAAAACAAAAACCTGCAATACTGAGGAGAAAAGGAAAAGCTACTCCTGCTCTCTCTGTTCTAATCTGGAGAATAAAAGAGGAGCCTTAATCAAATGGATATATTCTTTGGTGTACATAACAGCCTGGCACTGGCTATGAGTTCTCTTCTGAGCTTTGTAAATGAAAGTCAGGAGTTCAGTGGAGTATTGTAAACTGCATCAGCTAGGGATTTATAAAGGGAATATATGGCCAAAGGATTCTCCTTCAGGGCTTCAGCTGCTCAGGAAATGTGCAGCCCTATGGAATACAGATAGAAGCATAGAAATGTTCAGAAACTCCCAAGTTTTGTTAGAATAGAAAAGGAAAACACTTCAAGGGTAAGATGAACTGTGTTTTTTACCGGCTATTTCTGGAATAACAGAATATAATAATAAACTAAGCTCTTATAATGATGACCATTAGAAAAGTGTGGATCAAATGGTTAAGCTGTTCCGCCATTATTTACAAATCTCCAGCCTTCTTTTTTATATTATCTGCATAATACCTCTGCAATCCTGTAACCCAGGAATAAATCCCTGCCCATGGTAAGAAAGCTCAGGAAATCTCGTTGTTCTGATCATTTTTAATTAGCGTGGATCGGGGGGAAAAAAGCCAATTCAGGCAAAACAAGAAGAGTTCTCAGCAGAACTTGTTCTGTGTTTTCTCTCACCTGAATTAAACCAGAAGTACATTTTGAAAATAAGCTTATATTAATTGCAGAATCTTCTAAAGTGTGGGGTTTTTGAGGAGTCAGATGTTCTGAAAAGGATGTGAGATGAGTCTGAAAGTTAGTATGAAGAGGTATTTTAGCTCATGGTTCATCCCACCTACCTCAGGTGTGCTATCAGGGGTTGGAATGACCCTGTTTTCCTCTTCCCTTGGCCTTGGAACTGCTTTGTTTTCAAGCAATTCTTTAGTTTTAAGTACCTGTTCTACTTAAATCTGCCTCTGTTTTAAATCTACTTTTCTTTTAGCATTCACAGTCCAATTTATTTTATATTCAGTTACCTGAAAGCCTGACTTGTGCCCATAAATAAAATAAATTAAAACAGAATCCAAGTTTTAAGCCTGCTTTCTGGCAGTTACTCACTACATTGAAGGCAGTGTAATTAATTACTTGGTTTCTTAAGAGACTTGTAATGTTGGATATCTTGATACAGCTGAACATGAAAAGCAATATTTGAATTTCTGTTTTTATTGCTGTATTTCCCTCTATTAAAAAATCCACGCTACAATTATTTATACTGTTTAGCCACAGCTAGGGGGTGATTGCAGATCTGTGGATTTACAGATAGCAATCCTTTCATCACCCAGTTGTGTGTTTCACGAGCACAGGATTTAGAGGTTGTGATAGTTGCCATGGCACCCACATGTGTACCAGGAAGATTGTCGGGAAAGGGTGATTTATATTCACAACAAA
Organism: Prinia subflava; assembly: GCF_021018805.1. Taxonomy (NCBI): domain Eukaryota; kingdom Metazoa; phylum Chordata; class Aves; order Passeriformes; family Cisticolidae; genus Prinia; species Prinia subflava. The sequence goes on along the minus strand of NC_086283.1, from coordinate 19,006,192 downwards.
CTGATTTTTTTAAAAAAAGTGATCAGAGATGAGTGGTACATTTTAAGCTGAAATCACATCTTTTTTTCTTTTTGGTGCGAGGCCAAAGTTGTGATCCTCCACGCCAAAAAAAATGCTGATCTGGAGATGTAATGGCTTGGGCATGGGTCTGAGGTGGAGCTTTAACACCCCTGCTCTGTTTCCTGCTCTATCTCCTGCTCCCTGTCTCCAGAACACTCTCACAGAGTACCTCTGCCAGTGTCACTCCAGGTAAAACTTAATTATATGAGGAATAAATGAAGATTGCTAATAGCTCTCTTCAAAAAATCACAAAATACCTGTTTTAGCGGTGTGGCCACTGGCCCAGCAGCTACAAATTACACTTTTGATTTCCATCTCGTCCCTGCAGCTGAAGCTGAGTGGTTTGGGAAGAGTCAGGGTTCATTTCCTAGAGGATGGGCAGAGCCAGCACTTCATCCTCAGCATTGCCCTTCCTGAGGCTGAGGGAAGGCAGCTGAAAGTGCTCCCAGCCCTGGCATTCCCTGCTGGGAGGAGGAGGCTGGGCCAGCCTAGGATGTGCGAGCCTGGGATGTGCCAGCAGGGAGAGATGAAATCCAAATCCAGGGTCAGGGGCTGCACAGGGCAGGGGCAGAGCCGGAGGGAGCAGGGAGCCTCCTCCCTGCTTTAGAAAAGAGAACTTTTCCTCTTGAAGTTGCATTTGTTCTTCCTTCCAATTAAGGGAGGTGACCACTTAATTCCAGCTAATTAGGGAGTATTTTAGATCTGTTCTCCACTGTACATGCCAGATCAGCGCCTTACCTTTGCTGTGAACTCTCATGGATTAATCATTCATGATGCACAGTTTAATTACTTTGGTTCAACACTTATTTACTTTTGACTTCTAATTGACTTTATGAATGCATTTATTTGTATCGTGTGATTCTTTAAAATGAAACTGTTAATATTGTGATGTTTTTCAGTAACAATTTCAAAATACCTACAGAAAACTTTGCTATTATGTGGGTAAATTTGTTTTCTAAGAGACTATAATGTGGAAGACTTTAAAAAAAGTTACATGTAGGCCAAAAGCTTTTGTACTCAAAATTTTCTAATTTTTCTGAGTTGCTTATTCTCAGTTCTAGTTAGTAGTTTCCCCCTTTTGTTTTCATGCTATTTGATCTGTTTTCTAATCATCTGGAAAGACTTTCATTTTGAAAAGAGGCTTCTACGTGTGAGGACTGAGATAAAAAGCCTCAAAACATGAATCCTGAAGAGGCAAAAATCATGAAGACAGAGGTAAATGCAGCTCTATAAAATGTTGTCTAGGTGTGACATGGTGCTTGATCTTTGGATTTCATTAAGTCCTCTGGTTGCTCAGGTTTTTAAGCTATGCCAATTCTCATGTGCCATTGCTTATCTTTGGTGCCAAAGCAGGGCAAATGTGCTGTAAAAATGCACTTTCTGGGTGAAAAAAAAAAAAAAAAAAAAAAAAAAAAAAAAAAAAAAAAAAAAAAAAAAGAAGGGGCAGATGTGAGCCTCTTCTGCCAGATAAGAAATGAGGGAATACCTAAAGTTTTTTCCCCTCCTTCTCTTCACCGTCCATTGCTGTCTGTCAGAGGAGGCAAAGTTTGTGCTGTACTTCACTTTTAAACTAGTGGCACCAAGAGTTGGAGTGATTTTGTGTAGTTCCCTGTATCTGCCAGCCAGGCCAGGAAATCTGAGCTCCTGTAAGAACACTTCAAATAATCATCTCCATACTTGACTGTACAGTAACATAAAATAGTGGTTTAATTATTCTTGCTGTGATTTGATTGTCTTTTACATAGGATTTTGTTTCCCATCTGGATTCCTACATGTTTTCCAGTGGAATGGTGAAATATTTAAGCCTCTGGCTGTAGCTAAAACATTCCCTATACAATTTGCAAAGCAGTTTACTGTCCCTATGGCATTATAATGATGCAAAGCTTGTCTCTAATAAATATATTATTAATCCATAAATAATTCAAGATTACTGTATATCCTTTTCTAATTTTAACTTGCTATCTTTAGTTGTGAAGTGGAAAGCTTGGTTGTTGGTTGGGTTTGGTTTTTTTTTTCCCTTTATTCAATTTCTTCTCTGCCTACAACCATTTTCTCATTCAGTTTAACACTTACTCAATTTATGCAGTGTCCATCTCCTACCCTGCAGAGCAAGAATCTTCTGCTTAATAAGAAATACTTATTGGCACATAGCTTTGATTCATAAAGAGAATGTTTCCTTGAGAGAGTAATTGGTTTGGGATTTTTTTTCCTGCTTACCAAAGGAGCTTATCAAGTTCTTTTACAGAATCCTTAATATTGTTGTTTTTCTTCCTTGAATGTGAATAAGTGCTACAGTCTGGAGGAAAACTGACTCCTAGCTTATCTCTCTTTCTTAAAATCAAAAAACGCCTTTCACAAAGTGTGAGTTATAACTCTGTTTTCAGAAAAAAAAATCTATATTGTTGAGTCCTGTAAACAAGATGATCCCCATGACTGCAAACTGTGTTGGTTCAAAGGCAGCCAGGTCCCTTTGGCCCTTCAGAGAACAAGTCAGCTTGGAACAACATCTAATAATGCAATAGAGCTATAGGTCAAATTTGTTGGGCTTACAGTGAGAAAATATTTTAAAGGCTGATGTGCTGATGGTCTGTCAATATTAGGAGTGAAGTGGGAATCAGGTAGACAAATCTAGTGGGTATTTGTCTAATTAGCAGTGACCTGTATTAAAGCAGAGCTGCCTGAATTAAATTAGTTACTGCTCATCTGGTACTACCTTTCTTTATATCTGAGAATCTGGCAAATCTCATCTAGAATGCTAATTCTATTCTTCTGTCTTTTCCTCTGAGGTATGTTTTCATTTAATAATGAGTTCCTTCATTGTTTTTAAATTTAGAACAGAGCCTCCTTTTTTGGGGGGTGGTATCTTTTAACTTCTGCAGTGAAATATATAAACAGTTCTTTCGAGGAAAAGCAGTAGGACAGGTGGGGACTTTAGGTGATATCAGATCTGTTGCCTTCAAACGTAAGAATAAAATACTGAGTAGCAAGGCAGCACTTGAAAATTCTCTGTCCCAGAAGATTTTAAAAATTAATCTCCAGCATTTAGCATCCTCCTGTTTTAAACCTAAACCTTTTTTGGGGGGAGTTCTATGCTGCCCCTGGCCATCCTTCTCCCTCTCTGAGTTAATAACTTCCCTTTGTTTTCATAAATCTGAGTTTGCCTTGAGCTGCTGACCACCCAAAGCTGGAGCCGCTTTAGGCTCAGCTTTGGAGAAAGTTGAGGAAGTGCAGAGTGGCTGTTGTTCATGTGAACTCTGCCAAGATGCCTGATAAACTGGCAAGGAGATTAATATACAAGGGTAGAAAGGATTACAGATAGAGATAGAAGGATTAGACTGTGCACTAGCAGCAAGACTTGCTGTAAAACTGTTGCTTCAGGCTTTTGTTTATTATTTGGAGAAATTCTATTTAAATGTAGATTAGATTTTCTACCTAGAAGTACAACTTAGTCTTTGTTTAGAAACTCCACAAAGAAGAATGAACACAGAGCTCTTGTTTTCATTTCTGGGTGAACTTTGGCAGTCACGTTGCTTATCCTGTTATCTGGATTAGATATGCAAGCTCTGGATACAGGAGTTGGAGCAGTTTGTTTAGAGAGCCGGGTTTAATTAATCAGCGTAAGATTACCAAATTGCCTTGGGATGGAAAACTGCACCTGAGAAGTTGTAATTGGCAACTGACTAAACAGAAGGGCCCAGCTCTGCTCTGGGTGTTTGGGAGGGGGAGAGCAGGGCAGAGACAGCAGGGAAAAAAGGCAAAGAAGAATAAACAAGCAGTGAATTAGACAAGTAGATTTTGTGACCTGAAATCTTTTCATTCTTATACAGCCTAAATTTCTTTGTGTTCTGCAATCAGGTTCCTTGTGAAATGACATTTTGTCTTCTTTAGAATTAAAAATGAAATTAAAATAGTGGTTTAGCAATGTTGATGGGTTTATGAAAAGTAGTCTGAAAAGTCTTACCTTTAGATAGACTCCTAAATACTCAAAAATTATGCTTTTGTATATTGCAGAAGATTTTTTTTTAATTTTTCATTAAAATATGAGTAAATTGTAGCTAAGAAAATATCCCAATCACTTTACATGGGTTTATTTTTATTCTTGTATCCAGTCTTCTTGCATCTTGTCAGCACCTCTCCAGCAATCCTTACTGATCTTCTCAAAATTATGATAAATTGATGATTACCATAACTAGGACTTTTTGTTAATCATCTCACTTTTCTGTGGAAAAAAACCCCCACATCATCTAAAAACACTGATTTCAAGGGATATTTTCACTTCACCCTTTTCCTCCTGCCCAGCATAATGTGTAACTTATCCACCAAGTTTCAGGACAGAAAATCCACACAATGATTGGCATGAAATGTCACTGGGATTCATGTACAGAGGCAGAATTTTGACCCAATTTTAGAAAAGCATGGGTAGTTTGAATTGTTATAAATATCTGTCTATTTAGCTAGCTAGCTAGCTAGCTAGCTAAAGATGATTCTTTCTTTTTTTTTTTTTTCTGTAATACATCAGATGGCAGCCAAATTTGGCTGACTGGAAATCAAGAGTGTCCTGTGAGCAGATTTATTTCACCAGCAACAGAACATGTTCAGTAATTTTATATTGAACATTTAGTATGGAAATAACAAGTCAATGTAATGCATTTAATGTGGTGTTATGGTCATGGTGAACCATTTGGCAAGGTAATATTTTAGTACTCTCAGGTTCATAAAAGCTGGTCTTTTGAGAATATAATGAACATTTCTCCGTGCATTATACAGCTTTGTTATGAAGTGGAGAAAATATGAAGATCAAGTCTTTCCTTAAAGGAGGTTGATGAAACTTTTTACCTCAAGCCATTTTAGGTGCCTTGTGGCATTTTGCTCCTTTCTTTATTTCTTTTTGATGGGCAAACTAAAGCAGTCACTAAAATGAGAAAAAAAAATCTTCAGAAGGTAAAGAACCCTGGACCAATAATTTACATGAAGTAGCATATTCTTGAGAGCTCACACACTCCATTCAAAGTACCACAGCTATTTAAAAATCTGAATTGATACAAAATTTTTCTGTGCTGTCCCTTCAGGGAGCCAGTTGTTTTCCTTCATCTGTTTTTGGTAATAAGATAAGCTGGGCATAAAATAAGGCACAAAAATCTGAATCCCAGAGTTAGTAGTATAGGCATGTCACAGTCTGGAATCATACATGGATGGACTGAAAGATAATTATTAGAACAGCTTCTTTTCCTTTAATGCATTGTTTCACAGTCACTTGTACTCTTAAGCTATATCAGATATTTATGTTCTTTTTTGAAAATTTCTTGTAGCACCTACTAATTGACTGGAATACAGCAATTACTAGGTTTGATTTGAATATGTACTTGAATCTGTGTGCTCTGGCCAATCTTTTTTTAATACTTCTTTTTAATACTTATTTTCAATACTTATTTTCAATTTTTGCCACTTTTTAGATACCATTCAGGCAGGTTGACAGGATCAGCAAAAGTTATGATCTTCAACTTTAGCTGTGTTTTATTTGTGAACATTTTGCAACAGTTTTGGGGGGTTTTTTGGGTTGTGGTTTTTTGGTTTTTTTTTGTCTGGAGAGAGAAGTCTGCATTCAGGATGCTTACTGTGAGCCTGTGGAACTTCTGAAGCAATTGTATCTAAAAAATCTTTGGACAAATGGCCTTTCTAGTGGGTACTTAGAGTCCAAATTAGAAAATGCAGTTTGCTGAACTACCCTCTGGGGTGGCCAGCACCTTGTTACTTGTGAAGATGCAATCTTATAATGAAAAGCCTGGTGTTAAAATCTGATGGACCAGAACTCCTTTGGAGTGCACCTTGCTTTCCCCACTTCCCTTTTCTCTGTCATGAAAGGATAGATACTAATATCTGATTCTTTTCCCCCTTCTTTTCTCTGGAACACTAGAGTATGACCATTCACTTCAGAGCTCCTATTCTTCAAGCTGTCACATGCTTAGGGGCCAAGTGCGAAGCTCTTTTGTTGGGATTTGGATGCCCCTTCTTCTCCTCCTGCTTTGGAGCTGTCCTCAAGCCCATTTACACACTCTGCTACATAATTACATTGATCTAATCTCTACTCTCAGGACATGACAAGCTGTAACCCATTTTTCTGTGCTTCTTAGTTCCTCTGAAGGGTCTTTCTTGTGAAAAGGGGTGTGAGCTTATCCAGAGGGCATTTGAGTAACGTGGCTGTGGCTTCAGTGCTTGCACAGCACCCCAGTCAAGCTGCAGAGTCCCTGCCCTGAGCTCCCTGATGCTGTGGAGCCAAGGGAATTCTGAACTTTCTGCCATCTGCATGATAAGTATTTGTAAAGTCACTTTCCCACAGGTGATGATGGTGTTGGAAGTAGAAAGGGAGAGCAGACTTGCTGCTCTCAAAAGTATTTCCTGCTTTCTTCTGCATGTGCCCCATCCATTCTCTTCAGTATCAGTCTCTGTACTTGGCTCATTCCCTAAGGACAGGAGTGTGTAACATGGAGACTGCAGCCTGTCTGTAGAGCTTGGGGAGAAAAGGGTACAACCCATGGCAGAAACAGGCAGGGAAAAAGGGCTGCAAAACAAATCCCTCATCAGCCAGGGGTAATAGCAGCACAGTTCTGAGAAACACTGATGTAGGTGTGCATTTCTCACTGCATAAGAGCAAATCTATTTTAACTTACATAAAAATAATGAGATTTTGCAGTGGGAACAGTTGCAACTATAGTCCAGTCCATTTTAAAAATGAATTAAAGTTTGATTCCGAGAAGCACTTTGAGGAATTTCTAGAATTGGTTTACCATGTAAAATTTTATGAAATCGTTATATTTTATTACATTACAGTTAGTGCTAAATTTTAAGATATATCTTTTGGAAAGTTTGGGCACCATAAGAAATCATCAAAGCACATAAAATTCTCTGATTTTTAGTGGTTTATTAAAATAATGAGGTTTTCATCATGGGAAGACTATTTAAAGTCTGTATTCATGGTTTTTTGATGTTCTATTTGGTTAGATCTAGTAATGACAGTGAAAGACAGCTCTTTAATATACCTATATTTTGTTGTACATTTTGAAATGGGCAGCACAGCTCTTTAGTGGAGGGGCGAAACCGTATTTTTGCTATCATGTTTCATCATTTGGGTTTCTTTGAGTGCCAAGGACATGATCTCCTTCTCCAACAGGTATGCTCTGAAAACTTCATATAACATAATATAATATCCAGTGTTCAAGAGTGTAAAAGTCTCGTTTAAGCTGTCTCAAGTTGGGCACTCAGAAATAATGGAATAATGGGGGCTGCATAATTTTGCTCAATTTTTTAAATCCTCAGTTTCCCAAATACAAATGGCCTCAATAAAGCAAATAAAGCAGGTGAGATATTATTAATGTTCATGAAGATTTTAATTGTGCTGTGAAAACAACAGAGTACATGAGAAAATGAATAAATCTGCATTCAACACAAGGCTTTCAAAGTATTAATTAAAAAGGTGTATGGCCACATGCTGATTAGACTAGATAAAGAGAAATATTGAATAACTACTTACTCTCTGAATTGGGCCCAAGGGCCCTATGAGAAAAATAGTATATGATAATTTAATTAAAGTTTGCATCCAAACACATCTACACAAGGGAGCTGAATTAATATTGCAGAGTTTGCACTTTCTAACTCTCCAGCTTCCCTGGGAAATGTTGGATCCCTTTTAGTCCAGAGGTTCTTCATTGGGACATCAGGTACTGATGAGAACCCTTGGTATATTCATCTCACTGAAGGTCTTACATTCAAGGCATTCATAGAATAAATAAGCATTTGAATCAGAAAAAAAAATTGATAGCAGTACTTTTGGAAGCACAATTTAGGTGGATTCTGGAATATGGTAGAATAAAGAGGGGGAAAAGGGAGGGGGAATGTTCTGAAGGAGTCATCCAGATAAGCCTACATATTTACAAACACTTGAGCACTGATATTTATTGTTATATCAGCATATAAGATCCTCTGTAAAATATCTAGGCAGAGCCAAGTGAGTTTTTTATTTCCTGTACTGTAGGTCTGGACTACTCACTGGTTTTCTTTTCCCTCTTTTTCCCTGGGGAAATTTGGTAACTCAAGTCCTGAAGCTGCATATTTACTCAGTGTAACAAGACCAGGAGCAGGGAAAGGGCTCTGGTGTGTACAGATTTAGGAGACAAGTACATGAAGGGATGGATAAATGGAGTCACAGTCTGATAGAGAAGGGGCTATGTCCAGTCTACAGCAGCCACTGCTATGGAGGAGGAGGAGGAATTCTTCCTGTGCTGAAGCTGGGTACAAAACAATATGATTATCTCAACAATAATTGAGATAATAATAGTCAGAATATTGACTATGATGCCATGATCAATTGTTTCATTTCAAGTGTTTCTGGGCTTTACAATAAATCTCCAAACCCTTGTTACAATCACAGTGGTGCCACATTCATGACAGTATCTTTGCAGTTTCCAGTTCCACTGGATAACGGACTTATAACTACAAAATGGATTTGATTTTTTCTATAGTAGCAGCACATGAAACATGTTATAAATGCTGTTATATCCAGTTGCTTCTGTAATTCAGATAATATATAGATGGGTAGCAAGCTTGGTGTAACAGAGCAGTAGATCACCCCAAACCTGCTGTTATCATGAGGATGATGACAACAAGTAGCAAATTAAATAAATTAGTGTTGCACTGTGCAGCACTGCAGTGAGGCCCTCTGCTACTTGGGTGTGCTGATGAGCAGTCTGTGGCCCCAGAGCACCGAATTCTGAATTTCTGCAGAGCTCTGAATGTTCCTGGCATTCCCTGTGCCCCTCTTTCCCCAGCTCTGGGTGTGCCAACGAGGGCCAGCAGAGCTCTAATGATTATTTCTGCCTCAGGGCAGCACAGAGGGTAAGAGAAAGGACATGTGAGTGTGAAAATGAGAAAAATACTCAGTGTCAGGAACCTCCCTATTTGTGGAATTGGAGTAAGGGGTTTATTATTTATTTGTTTCCCCCCTCCCAAGACTTTTGTGTCCTTTTCTGCAGAAGTTCTGCAGTCATTCCAGTTTCATCTTCCAGCATTCCAACAGCCCAGTCGGTGCAAGGCTTTTTCCCAGCCATGATAAATTATTCTCTGTCAGAATCCAAATCTGCCTTTTCAAGTCTGATCATTTGTGATGAATTTATTCTGTTAGCATGGGCTTGAATAGAAGCAATAGAGGATAATAAATTAACTTTGAGCATATTAATGACATCTCTAGACTATGGGTGAATTAAGGAATAAATAGATGAAATAGGTTCAATAACAGGCTGGTGAGCACTTAGCAATTGACTGGTAGCTTTTCATTTAGGTCCTTTTATATCCTATGGTTAATTAAAAAACATGGAAAGATTTAAAGCAGCCCTTTGGAACACAGACTGAGTTCAAACTCCTCCTGCCATCCACAGGAACTCTAGTAAAGAGTTGTGAAATGCAGTGTGCTCAAGGAACATCAGCTTCAGAAATTCAGGTTTGGACCCTCTAAAAGGAAATCTGTGCCAAAAGTGGTGACAGCTTTCTATATGGCATCTGCCAGAGCAGCACTTAACCCAGACTTAAAATATCCTTTCTGCAGGACTTCAGAAAAAATAAACATAAATTACGGTATGGTGTGGGTTTGCTCTTATGAACTAGAGATTAGGCTAGTTCAAGAACTTTCACTCCTAGCAAGAGCTGCTGGGATTTATTTGGTTACCTTTAATGTGTGTCTGCCCTGACCAGGATTTCAAAACTAATTTGAAACTCAGACATCCAAAAGAGCTGGATGCTGGATGCTGAGCTTTAGTGACATTGTAAGAACTGATTTTTCTTAAATCTGATCCTAAAGGAGCCTCTGCTCCATGCAGTAGAGAAATGGCTGATTGAAGCTTATATACTAAAGGAGGTGATAAGTTCCCTGACAAGTCTGATTGCTAGATTTTAACCTTGTTAAATAACATATGGCTTTTATTAGCCTAGGCATATTCATGCCAAAGCTTATCAAACAGGAGTGAACTTTACATTTTTTGCAAAGACAGCTACGATTTAATGTATAAAAATATGAATAGAAGTCAAAACTTGACACCTACTCTCTGAAATTTGAAGGCCAATAAATTTATATCACTCCTCAGAATCCTTACATAGACACACACAGACAGTGTGTGGTTATAAAAAGGTGTTTATATAATTGAGTTTATAAAAGCATAATTTAAAGATCAACTAATGTGTTTATTTCCATTTTAAAATATTTCTGTCTTTGAAGTAATGAAGTTTAATTTCACGAACAATTGGATACCTCATAAAGTTTAACTTAACACTCCCACAGTTTTCTATTTGTTATAGTCCAAGTAATTAATAATTGTAATAATAATAATAACAACAACAACAGTAACCACTACCCTGTTTTCAAGCATCAGAGTCCTCATGGCTGCAGCTACAGAACCTTTCCTGACAGCTGTTGCAATGGGCTGACAAGATGCTGTCAGCAGCTGCTCACTTCCATTTTCTTGGCTGATCCTACTGACACTAAAATCTTCCAGAACAATCACAGCTATCACTGTTTCCTAACAATGTATTTTTAAAATTATCCATGCTAGGAGAAAATGTTCTGTAAAGGATTGTGTCAAGTGTTGATCTGGCCTAAATTATTCCCATCATTTGTCAATTGTCCAGGGGCTGATAAAATCATCTGTTTTAAAGAAACCATATAAACTTGGTAATGCTGCTAACTAAAATTCCACAATTTTTATATTTTAATTGTAAATTACTCTGGAGAAACATACATACATACATACATATTTATTTATTTGTTTATTTATTTATTTATTTATATGTATATCCTGTCAGCAAACCTGCTTGATGGCAAAAAAACCCCCAACCTTCTTAATAGTTGGAGAAGGCTCATGTGAGTGATATGAGGAACTTCCAATCAAACAGCAAAACTTCAGTGGAGAATCTGGTAAAAAAGGAATGTTAAAGAGCTGGCAACTGTGACAGTATTGCTGCAGCAGGATGCTGTCCGAATTTCTGAAGGTGCCAGCAATGCCTATAAAGGCCCAATTAGAAGCTAGAGCCATCTCAATCAGTGATCAGGTAAATGATGGAAACTAATTTTCAGGAATCCTCTTTCTTTGTTCAAATGTCTGCTGGGAATGAGGCTCTGAGCTGATGTGCAAAGATTGCTCCAAATCACTCGGAGCCACACTCCCATGCCTGACTGGAGCACAATGAAGTTTGGATTATGCTGTTTTAAATTATCACCCATTTGAAGTAATTTTCTTTATAAAACAAGATTAAAATGACTGTAATTCAAAACATTTTACCTCAAATTGATGTGAAAATTGTAGTGTTCATATTATTTCCATTTTTCAATTTGACAAAACATTTCACTCCACATACAAGCCTTTCTGTGTTGTCACTATCTTAACAGTGAAAATACGAATTTTACTCTATGCACTTTACTCTTTCCTGATGTGTCTTATTTCTTAACACTACTTATTTAAGTTTTTGAAAGCATGTCTTTCTTTTGCTGGAGTACCTGGAGAAAATATAAACAGTTTTAGGAAGTTTGCTTACCTCCTTTCTAATCCACAAAATTACAGTTTATATCTTCGTATTGTTAAGTTTGTTCTCTGGTTTTCCTTACATGCCTGATGGTTAGATAAATGCTGATGAATAAGCAAAGGAAGGAAGAAATTGAATTTCTAGGTTGATGGAGTTGAAACTCAGATTATTTACCTGAAACTTCCTTTCATTTGCTTTCATATTGATGAAGGGAGAAATATACCACAGGAGAAATTTCTCTGCATGAATTTTCCTCAGAGTTTCATGGCTGTTAATATAATCATATAGGGAAAGAATAGTCTTTTCCTCAGAAGTTTATTTCATAGACAGGGAGTACAATCAGTAACACTTTTTAAAAATCCAGTAAATTCAGAGTAACTTACTTGAGTTCCCAGGGAAAAGGGCATTTGTGTTATCTAAGACAGAGTTCTTCTTTCAGAGTTCTTGAGGAAGCAAAGAACAGAACAACACTGAAAAACACCAGAAAATTAAGTGACTTGCAGAAGTCCTTGCCTAAACTATTGCCAGTAAGATTTACAACTGCAAAGTTCCTGGCCTAAAAAATGCAATTGCATTTATTTTTAAGTCACACTGTGCTCGACCATAAGTGCAACAGAATGCCAAACCTTATCACTTAAAGTAATAGCAACGCACATGTCAGCTATCAGACCCTCAAACTCTGCGGAAGAGCTGCTTTTGTGTGCTCAATCTGCAAAGGATAATTCATTCCTTACTAGGGGGTATGATTTCGAGAGCTGAAAGCTTTAACTAGTGCATATGTATAGGGTAGATTTAAAGTGATTATGGAAATGTCACTGCAGGACAATGCATTATTAGTAGGCACTCATATGCTGTATGCTGTCCCCTTATGTTTGCTGATAATTAAAAAGCAGATTGGGATGTCATGGTGAGAATGAGTGCAAAATGTCCCTTTTATCATTTGCAATAAATATGAAAGAGTGGTCTTGCTGTATCCTTCAGTGATTGTTCTATTTGCGTTGGTGACAAATGACATCTTTCTCCTTGTAATGTGCCTGCAGGGTTAAATGACTTTATTGTTATTAATGAGTCATTGCTCCAGCTGCCCAGAAATACAGGGAGTAGGAAACATAAGAGATTTAGACCTAAGTAATTACAAATGTAATTATTACCTTTCAAATTTCATTTTTACAACAATCACAGGGCCGTTAATCAAACATGGCCCTTTCCATGTGTTCACACTTTTTGGAGCCTTTGTCAAAGGGATGAGTAGCTCTGTGGGTCCACTGAGGGTAGTCGGTGGCAGATTGACAAAGTGGTCTTGACAGAAAACTGCTGTGAAAAATTGGATGGAAGCTGTTGTGTAGTCATCAAGGAGGCTGTGGCTGAGAGGGTTTTCCTCGTGGAAAGCCCTCCTGAGCTGCAGCCATATGGAGGAGAGTGTCCTCTTGGGGAGGACAAGGGGAGCAGGAGGGGAATCCCAGTGTCCTGCAGAGACATGGAAGACTGAAGTTTTACTCCTCAAGGTTGTTGGTTGTCATGAATGTTATAAATGCCAATCCAAAAGTCCAATTAAAAATATAATTTGGTTTATTAAAAGATCAAATTACAGAATTTTGGTAAAAGCCCCCAGTGGAGTTACACTGAAAATGACCCGGGAAATCGTCAAAGGGTGAGCTGGGATGCAGTACCTGGCACACTGCCGTCCCCCCAAGTTCACAAATTTGCCTTGTTTGGGGCTCAGGTTTTATACACTTTATTTTGCTCCTGGCACAAGATTTCCCCACAGTCTCTTTGTTCCCAGGACTAGTTGTTCGAATTCATAGTCGTCTCTGGTCGGCTGAAAAGATTTTTCTCCGGTACTGCGAGGTGTCAATTTCGGGCTTCCCGTGGGTGAATGGAAACTGAAGTTTGTGAATGGAGGGGAGTTTTTCTCCGGGGATCCGGGCCATGATGGTACTCTGATGGCTCTGCTGCCCACCGGAAGAGAACTGATTTCTTATCTTAATGTGTCCTTCTTTCAGATGCCAATCTCCTCATCTCCAGTTCCTGGCACCTTATTGTGTCCCCCTGAAGAGTAGTTACTGGGTGGTGCCGCCTAGGAATTCTTATTCCATGGCTGGCTGGAATTTAAGTTACAATTTATTTTATATTTTACCAAACCATGATTTTATTATATTATTATCCCCAAAAAAAGGCAAATTAAGCCGCTATGTTTATTACATGAAGGATCTAAAAACCACAACAGAGCCAGCATGCTGCTTTAGGGAAATTAAAAACTATGGCCTCTTACCCTGAAATATTTATCCTAGTTACTCATAATCATGCATTTTTAAGTTTTGAGGTGGAGCATAAGGTTTATTCTCCTGCAGTACTGGCTAAGGTGCTGCAGGAAATTCAGAAAAGGGGAATAGTTGTGATTATTGTTAGGCCATTTTGCAGATGCCATGAAATATAAGCAGTGCTGTTTCCCAGAATCATAACCTGCACTGATATTTATCATGAAATATAAAATCTGACAGACAGACAGCTTTGGAGAAACGTGAACATTTCCATTCAACAATGCCATTTCTTCATAATATTAAGGATGCTCATATTTTAAAGAAATAAGTAAAAATGAATTGAATAGAGAAAACAGGAGCTATCAGTTATCACACTTTATACCCCCAAATGTAATATGAATCAACACTGTCACAAAGCATTTGAAATTTGAAACAACATTTTTGATAGGAAAATGGTTTTGTCAGAAAACTCTCAGCAAGCTTTATTTATATATTCAGCTGGAATGAATTAATATTGTTGGTGGTCCAATAAAATGTAATAGCTACCAGCACTCTAAAAAAGCATAGTGTGTTACATAGATATCAGCATTGGTAATTATTGTAAAAAACTTTTAGAAGTATTCAAAAATTAATAGGGTATTAATAGTGTAAAAAAAAAAAAAAGTTAATATTCTAATAAATAACTATAGTTTTGTTTTGTTTTAGTTTTTTTTTTTTTTTTCTTGAAATACAACTGCAGTCACACAAAAGGTACAGAATATTTTCAGACTGTTGTAAGTTTGTTTTGGTTGCTGTTCTAGTGGTCTTTGACTTTAAATTTGTTTGCTTATATCTGATGAAAACATAATTCAGAATGTTTATTGGCTATCTTTTAAGTTATCTCAGGAGATATATGTTTACTAGCTCACTGAGCATTTGGGGGTTTTATGACTTCCTTTTGAAAATTAATGTTTCATTAAAGTGTCTGAACCGTGACCAATTGCGCACAGTTATTCAATTACTTCATTTAAAAGATTTTTTTTTTATTATTCTACTTTCCATCAAACATTTGTTTATTTGTTACTGTAAAGTCAATAGAAAGGAAGACAGAGCACCATTTGGCATGGAGATACACCAAGAGACTGAAGGGAGTAGAGGGTGTAAACGAAGACATTTGAGGGTTTTTTTCTGACACCAACTCTTGAAGGAGCTGCTGTGTGTGAACAGAATTGAGCAGGAACTTCTGCTTATCTCCATCCTCCTCACTCGGCCTCTGACCTCTGCTGAGGGGGCTCACACAGTCTGCTCCTTGTCACAAGTGTTGGAATCTGCTATGAGAGTGGGATAAAGGAATATTGATATATTCATGTAGGTCCCTTACCAAGAGATAGTGCTTCTGACCTCATTCTAACCAGAAATTCTCTTCCCTTCGTATCTTTCTGACAGTCATCCTATCTCCAAGTCCAGATCTTTGCTCTGATGTATCAGAATTTTTGATGGATGTGTCTGATTTTTTGATAACACAGCCTACGCTTAGGAAATATATTTTCTTCTGTTTCCACACCAAAGTAACTTTATGTAGATTATGTAGTGACTGTTAGTTCCCTTTATGAATCTTCACTCTTTTGAGATATTTAGTGATTTTTAGTAAAATCAATAAGCTGCCTTTTGTTCATGGACACAAGTAATTTTATTTGAAACTGAAATCTGAAAAACTAAGTATAACGTTATATTCTGTGTAAATGGTTCCTCTGAAAAGTGACAGCTGAAGCCTTTTTTACCCAGCATATTTTTATAGGATGTTGTGTTTATTACAGGACTTTTACATCAGTAGCATAGCTTAATATGTATCACTTAAAATGCATAGTCTTTGCAGTTATGGGGAAAAAAATCTTCATCTCACGCTCTACTATGTTTCCAGGTTGAAGGTCATTGCTGGAGGATAAACCATTTCTCACTATGTAGTTTCACCTTGTTTAATTGATTTGAATTTGAATTTATATTCCATGTTAAATAATGAACCATGTATTAATAATTAAGAAGGTTCAGTACAAATGGGAAGCAGTTAATTAAATATTAAATAAAGCACATTGTATTAGCCAGTATTGTAATCAATATACTATATTTTAGGTTATCCATTTTAGATGGTCATTACGCTTTACTAGTTATAGTTAAAACTCTTATTGAACACTCAATATACACTTTTCAGGCCAAGAAACATGCAGCCTTTGCAAAAGACTTTTTTTTTTTTTTTTCTATAATTATCAGTAAAACATGGACATAAAAGATGAATTCAATTGGACTGGTAGAGCAATAAGGGTCAGTGCCATGCACTGTCCTACAAACCTCTCATACACGTGTTCATTTGGTGGAAAAAAAGAGTTTGCAGGGGGTTTGGGGACTCGGTTTTGGGGTTTTTGTTTGTTTGTTTGTTTTGTTCTGGTTTGTGTTTGGTTTTGTTTTCTCATGTGAAATCTCTTTCTGTGGAAAACAGTAATTATTGAAGCTGAACTTTTTACAGGAGTATTGCCTTTAGACCATATCTTGGTTATGATTAATACAAGATTGAGGCTCCAGTCAGAATAACAATGAGGTCCCCAAATGAAAGATTAATGTGCTTTATTTGTAGGGCTGTTGCTTGTGAGGAAAAGATTCACTTCACAACTGTAGTTAATGAGACAGGAATTACCGGAGGCTGGCTCTCTTGCCCTGACACTTACTCCATTTCCTCTCGCCCTCACCAATTTTCCTTGGCTATCTTTAATAATGTTTGCTTGACTTGTTGAATTCAGGTGCAAAATCCTCATACCTCATCCTATCATTTGGATTTTATGAGAAGTATTTTTTCAGATTAAGTTCAAATTAAAACCACGGCTGTTAGGATATAAACTGTGTTCACCGGAATGGAAGCAAAGCTGATTCTTGCAAGCTACCTAGCACAATCTGGCAAGCCTAGGTAGCACAGGAAAATGTGATTTCCTGCATGTCTGTTGATTCCTCAGTCAGAACATCTAAAGGATCTATCTTCCCTGATTTCTTACAAGCGAAGTAAGCTCTGTATGCACAGTTGAAAATTAGAGAGTGGTTTGTCCTACTTATTCTTTGAATAGAAAGGTTCCCAGGCTAGAATTTAAGTAACTCTTTTAGGTTTTTAATTTATTGAGACGTATACAGGAAATAAAATATTCATAGGGAACTCCTCCCAAAGGCATTTTATTATTAAACCAAAAAGCTAGAGTATATTATAGTAGAACTCATTTAGGGTCTCCACATTCAAGCTTCTTCCTCCTGACCTTATTAAAGTAACCCAGTTTACACTAACTACTATTTCTCCCTCCCTCCCTTTTTTATTGTTAATGCCATTTCTGTTCTCCTCATATGGTGGAGACTTCTAAATGATGTTACTCAAGCGGCCACTTTTGGTCACCAGGGTAATTCTGGACGATAATTTCCCCACATTATGCTTGGATTCCTGCTTAGATTTAGTACCACATTTAGTAAATACACATGGGCAAAACGTGGTGGGGGAGGCCTGACCCATTCCTTAGGAAGTGCTGGCTGAGATGAGGAGCTGTGGTTGTCATCTCCATCACTCTGGTGGGTTCCTGCTGAGCAGAGAGCGCTGGAGGTGCACTGGGAGCTGCTTAATATGAAACGCTCCAGTAAACGAGAGGCACTTCTGGATGCTGACAGAACAGTGTTGGCACTGCAAGCCATGTATTCATATATGTGCTGTGTTGTGAAAATATGAAAAATAGCTCAGCAATGGCATAATTATGGGCAATTTGCTTAATTGCTTGCTAATTGTTGCTTGCTTTATTATGAAACAAGAGTGCTCTAAATGTAACGCTGGATGGTTTGCATCCAAAATGTGTCAAATTCAAAACTGGCTTTTCATTAAGACTTCAGCTACATGGCTTTAAAATTCAAGCACTCTATATTCTGTGGTCTAAGAGTTTTTTCTCTTCCTTTTCTTATTTTTTTTTAAATTGGTTTGGAAATTTTCTTTGCACGGTTTTTATGCCCCTAAACCTTCACAGGTATAGTGCAGTCTGGTGGTTTCTAAACTTCTAATGAATCTGAGTACTTTGCTAATGAATGCATTTACAACTGTCTTTTGATCATTGCTACACATGTGGATAAAGGTGGAGATCTTTTAAGGCTTCTCCAGGAGCTCATGTTCTTGATTGTCCAGCCCTTAGAGAAGCACATCTTCCTTTCAACACATGCATTTGGATTTTTTTTCTTAAGGAATACGTACAATTCTGAAAGTTTGGCCTTCTGGAAAAGCTACTCTCTTATTTTTCAACCAGTATATCCCAGTATGAGCAGAAGGTTAGACCAAAAGTCCTTTCCAGCCTAATCTCTGTGATTCTGTGGTGCAAGTGATGACTTTCATGGCAGAGTGAGGAAAGAACAAGCCTTCTTGATGCTCTTTTAGTAGTACATGTCTCTTTCAAGGCTGGAGGAAAAGGGCAGAAAAGAAAGTGTGTTGTCTATACACCAAGTATTGCTTGAATGATCTCGCAGGTTTTTTCCAATCAAAATGATTCCATAATCCTATCACTTCAACATTCTGAGACTGCGGGTAACATACTCATACCAACAGCCATCTCCCTTTGCAAATTTTCCATGAGAAACAGTTTTAAAACTGGAACATGATAGTAAGCTGGAAGTGCCAAAGTATTGTTCCACATTTTGTAGACTGAGAAGGAGAGTAGAACTGTCAAACTATTTAGTTTTCATCTCCAAAACGCAAAGAGGATAATCACCGTTTTTATTTAAAATTCCACACAGACTTTCTAACCATAGGAACTCTCTGGTCAAAACAAACAAGGGGAAAAAAAAGATATTTTTGTAGCTGTTTTCATTGAAGGATAGCTATCTGGCAAGGCTGGAATTCCACATATTCTTATGTGAAGGTAAATATTCTTGAAAACTGTTTTGACCTATAAATGATGAGACTGTGAAACAATGAAGAAAGTCTTTTAACTGTTGTGCTTTTAGTTATACTTGACAGTTCTGATCTAAACATTTCTTAAGAGCTGACAGACACTTTCTTTAAAAATGTTCTTAGTTCTGCAGACAATTAAAAAAAAATGATTCCTAAACCAACCTGAAGTTCAAGTCAAAGTGGCAAACCTACATGTGCATGAGTATGATCTATTATATGAATTAAAAATTCGTATTATTTATATGTCATGTTTGAAGAGTCTCCATGTAGCATGGAAAATAATATCTAAAATTGAGGGGTTTTAACTGACAAAATTAGTTAGATTGCTAGGAGTTCAATGGAATGTACTCTTTATTCCTATTATGTGGGGAATATGAAAACTCCTGTTTCCATTTATAAACCTGTCATGTCTTATGTGAGAAGATGGTACCAGACACTGAATTTCACTTGCAAGAACCATCATTTCTTCTGAAAATATTCAGAGAGAGCCGCAGCTTTCTCCTTCTTGATGGGTAGAGGCAGATGTCAGAGGTGTTTCCTTCCCCTGATTACTTATCAGACTATGCAGCATAATCACCTGCACTACTACTCTGGAATGAGAGAAAGGCTCAAAAAATTTGATTGTCACCCACATTTAGAACGACTTGCAAAGAAACAAAATAGAAGGGAGCTTAAAGAGTAGCAGCCAGCAGGTGCCATGGTCAATTTGCAGAGCTTCTGATAAAGGCCACTTGAACACTGAAATTCACATCTGCCACAAGTGTGGCTGGAATGGTATGTAAGGAAAATAGAGAAGGAGTTTGACAAAAAAAGAGATCTATTTCATGGCCAGGAAGAGCAGGCAAATAAAAGATAATGCTCAGTGAATATTCATGCAGAAGTTTTCCTACAGTTTGTCCTAGTTTGAGTTATTTTCCAAGAGTCATTACTTTGCGGGTGGGGAATGTTGTTTGCTTGACATTGAAAGGTGTTTTATCAAAGTTAAGGAAAACTGTATATTTTACATGGTATTAACCATAAGCCCTGATGAAAAGCATACTCTGATAACAATATTGAAATAAGATTGAAAGAAAGATTACAACTTTCACAAAAGATGTTTCTTCTAAACAATCCTGCATTGGCAGACTTTTGTATAAATCCTCCCCACGCCCCACCCCCCACCCCCCACCCCAGTCCCTGCAACTTAACACCAAAATAATTTGTATTCATATCTTAGGATTGTGTCCAGGATAGTTATAAAGCTTTGGCGTTTTCATTCTTGTTTTTGTTTTGTTTTTAAAGAAAACTAAAATCACATTAAAATATCTCTTTATTTAGAGAATAAATAAGATTGTAATTTTAACAATACTCTTATTTTTAATGTGATAGCATGTTCCACGTCTCCAGATAGTCTGGCAGCATGTGGCGCCAAGTTACTGTCCTGATCATTGAAATGGTGTGGACATTGTTTCATATGTGACTTTTTTTTTTCCAAAGTTGCCTTGACCAATGTTAAATGTGATTTTTTTATTGCCAAATGCTTCCTTTTGCTGTTTTAGCTTTGTGTACTCTCCTACTGTAATTTGAGAGAAATGGTATAGTACAGGTGTTGTAACCACTTGCTGTGAAGAGGTCAAAACAAATAAGTATTTTTTTTTCCAAATAAACAATTTTGTGTTTCACATTTTAACTGAATTAATAGCATTTTAAGGGCTTTTTTTATTAATGCAAAAAAGATCAGTTTCTCTACAAAATGGGTATAATTCCATGCTCTGTTAAGGTTGTACCTCATCTCAGTGAATTGCCTTCATCAGAATAGAAGCAAACCTGGATAATTAAAGAGCTTAAAAGCTTTTATATTCTTAAAGTTATGTCTCTAATAGCAGATAGTAGGACACAGAAAGATTAGACTAATCTACCACAAGAAACTTTTCTTTTTTGAAGTAACTATTGCCTCCACTGAATTATTTCCATATTTTTGTCTCCTACTGCCCATCAAAACTGGATTAGTATTTCAACAGCAAGGTTCCAAAGCTTTGTCAGGATTAAACTGAAAAATACTCAGGCAAAATGACTGAGGACATGTTGAAATGCCAGTAATATGCCAAAATAACATTTACAAACAATCACTCCTCTAACTGACACGCACAGCAGCATCCTGAAGGAGAAATAGTCAAGAATAGAGAATTCATGACATAACAAGCAACCACCTGTCTTCTTAAACATGGTTGATTTGAAAAAAAAAAAAATTAAAAAAAGTATCCTGTTTTGGACAGCAACATTACATATTTCAGTGCCTGAAGGAAAAACTTAATTCCTTTGTATTGAGATGTAGCATGGAAATAAGTGTTTGTGCTCTGCAGCTTTACACAGGTTTCAACATGCAAAATGTTTGTTAAAACAGAAATGTAGCATCTGTTTAAACATAAAGCTCAGAGGGTGGGAGGCTCTTACTCGGCACTCTCATTGCTATAAGTAATTTTAGTGGCATTTCTTCTCCAGTGCTTATCAGCCAGAATCCGATTTCAAATGCTATTTTCATTAAGACAGGTATTAAAAATATGTATATAACTTTCATTGGGAAGTTTTATGAAGAAAACACAAGGAAACATCCAATCAGATATTCTTCTGCACTTCTGAGGTACTTCTGCGCCCTGTACACAGGAAGAGAATATAAAATTAACACTTGCACTATTAAAGCTATTTTGAGGAATCATTTGTAGAAATTTAATTCCATTCATTTTTAACTTACCTACCATGGTAAAGCCACTATTTAAATGAAACAGATCAAGAATATTTATGTATTACAAATCAACATCTTTTAGATTGAGTAGTTTACTTTGCCTTTGAACAAAATAAAATTTCTATAATCCTTTTCCAAGGGTGCAAACCCCACATCTGCTGAAGAAATCTAGTTTGATTGCTAGCAAACTACAGAGGTTACGTCTTCTTTTGCGAGTACTCTTTGATTTTTCAAGGTGTCCAGTATTGAATGCATGGAGAAATCAATTCTCTTTAAAATAGCTGTTATGCTCTTTCATTCTTACAGCTCTTGAATGCATCTTTGAGGCCAGTGGACTATCTTTGGCTAGTGCCCAATTTAGGGTTTTTGTCTTAAGCAAATAAAGACAATAAAAAATCCAGTTTTAAAAGAATATTAAAGAAATCAAAATTCTTTTTTTTAAGTAGTTCTATGCAAATATCTACAGTAATGGCATTACACTATTGTAAAGTTTTTAGCTTTATTACATTTACTTACAAGAAGTGAAAATATTATTTTAGGTAAGAGACTGGGCCAGAGGACATGGTCACGTTGTGCCAGAGGAGGTTTAGATTGGACATTAAGAAAAAAATTCTTCTCTGAAGGGGTCATCAGGCATTGGAAGAGGCTGCTCAGGGAAGTGGTGGATTCACCACCTCTGGGAGTGTTTGAAAGGCATGTGGATGTGGCACTTGGAGGGGGGTTTTAGTGATGAACAGGGTGGTGCTGGGTTAATGGTTTAACTCACTGAGCTTAGAAGTGTTTTCCAACTTGAGCAGCTGTATGATTCTGGGAAATTAAGCGTATAAGGGCTTATTATAAAGATTTAATGATGCTGTGAAGTGTGACAACACTCTAGGCCCCAACATCTGAACCTTCACTGAAGCTCTGCACGTGGAGGCCTTTTCTTCCCAAACTGTGGCCATCATCGTAGGACAGGGATTGCTTTGCTGGGCTTGATTCTTTCTGTGAGTCTGTTCTCACACCCCTGACGCTGTCCTGTGTTTTTCCATCCTTCCAGCTATCGAAGTGAACCTGCAGAAAGCTCTGGCCGAAGCCTCTGAGAACTGCACGCAGGAATGCCTCATCCTCGGCCACTCTGACAACTGTTGGATGCCGCCGGCGCTGACGCAGTTCCAGCAGCCCAACACCTCCTTGCCATCCTTTGGCTTCCAGCAAGGCTGGGGCCGGGGAGCCAGACCCGAGGGCCGTCACACTCTTGGGCGGCCCCTGCCAAAGGACGACAGTGACAAAGGCCAGGGAGGGCCCAGGCCCCAGTTCTACAACACCTGCGAAAGACATTGCGCCAGCGAGGATCCCGTCAAGGTCATCCCTCTGGCAAACTTTGCCACGTCCCACCAGGCGCCAGGGGCTGGGAGCAGCACCACGTTCGTACACGAGCACCAGCTGTAAACGCATATCCCGACAAATCTGACAAATCCCGAATTTCAGGCTTTAAGTGTGACTGTGTACAGTCACAGCCTAACGCCGCTCCTCGGGCGCGTACAAACTCGTTAGGCTTGCGGATATTTGTGTATATAGAATCCTAAATCTGAAACAGAAAATCTAAATCCTTTGGATCTGGCTGAAAGGTGTTAACCGTAGTTCTTGGTACAATCCAGAAAATAGGGAAGAGAACTCACAACCCAGAAACAATCAGAAGAAAAACAAAATCTTGTTCATTTTCTGATATAGGCCATGCAGTGCAAATATTTGCCAGCAGTCCTTCCTCCCTTTGAAGCCAGTTCCTTAGTACAGTTTGGGGATAATTGCAGTCTAAAAATAGCTTACTCAAATTTTTCTTTGTTGTTATAATTTATAGCATATTCATAGATTTCATCTTCCATTTGCTTAGCATTAGAGATCAAGTGAGCAATTTCTCATTTGATTACTTGACATAATAGAATTAGTAAGATCCTAAAATCTAATTCTTCAGAAGGATGGTATATCTTCCCTCCAAAATTTATCTTTTATATAATTAAGGAGAATGTATGTGACAACTGACTTTTATTTTAATTTTTATTGGCTCAATGTACAGATATTTATTCTCTGAAAGAATGCAATACATCAAACAGAAAACTCTCAACAAGGCTTCTCTGTGTGAAATAATCAATGTAACAATGAGAGGATATCTAAGATCAAAAATGGAAACAAATAACAAACAACTTTATTTTTTCAATTTCCAAGATTTTCCTTTCTACAATAATTCAAGGAACAATACTATACTTATTATGTTTTTCAAGCCATAAGTCTATTTCTCTCTCTTTTTTTGGTCTGTATTTTCTTTTTCGTCTTGCAGAGCTTGCTTTGGCTACTGTTCCTGTTAGTTGAAAATTACATGGGCACTGCTGAAAACAGTAGGAAGTGGAGTAGTTTTTTTGGCTGATGTGATGTTGTGGCTGCAAGCTACCAGTGTTTTACAGAATATTTAATAGTGATGTGTACGGCTTTTTTAGTTATATTCACCTATTGTAAGTATCCAGTACAAGTTTAACTATAATATTAGTTACTTCACCGCAAACCTGTTAGACTAAGAAGTACTTGTCATTGTGGATTAGTTGTTAGAGAGTGACTGATAGTGCTCAGCAAAGAAAGAAGGATCTAGGAAATGGAAGTTGGATAAATATGAACAAATCCTATTCATATTATTTGAAAAAGTCTCAAGGTGATTCTCTTTAAAGAGGAAGGATTTTTTTCAATGTTCTGTGTACTGGAGAATATATTCTCTTGGTTAATTCCACAATGGATGAAAAGGAGATTCCTTTCTCAGATGAAAAAAACATATTTTCCTTCTAGTATTTCCTTCTAGTACTTTGTTGGTCTTTAGCCTTTTCATGATTTGCAGTATGTACATACCAAGAAATTTTTCCTTTAAGAAAATGCATAACTTTTTTGTTTTATTGCTACATTAAGTGAGACAATCGAAGCTGTATGGAGGGGAAAAACAGTGTGTGAATATTTCCTATGGGTAGAACTCTATGTAGGCTTCATAATGTAACTTAAATCTGTAATTTATAAACAAAACTGTGTGTAAAAATGCTGTAATATTAGCTGCTTGTAAAATTTACAGAAGTTCAAGTTGTTGAGAGTTTCCAATGAATGCTAAAAGAGCTTCTCTTATGTGCCCAGCAGGTATAAGTAGCTTTATATATCGCTGTCCTCACTGTAAATCTATTCAAACCACATTTAGAATTTATGTGTAAAAAATAAAAAAATAAAAGAAAAAAAAAAAAAGAAAAAAAGAAGCAGCTTCACTTTAACCTACTGATAGGGGTTAACTAATGGGGATCAGAATTAATGGGGATAAAATTATCTAGTGATGTACTTCTTTCACTTTCTTTTTTTCTAAAGTAGTTTTCAATAACGTTTAGAAAAGATGTGGCACACTGGCTTCCAGTTGCATGTAAATCCTGGAAAAAAAATCATAATCCTTTCGGTACTGACACATCTCATTTCCAATTCCATGAAAATTGAAAAATTGACAAATTAATTCATATCTAATGTATACAAAACCATTTGTTGTTTGCTTTGGAGACAGCAGGAGGAGAGAATTCTCCAGCTCTTTTCAGGGATATGCAAAAGATGAGCTTATCTGTAGTTTACACAGATTTACCAAACATACTAATTGTGCAAATTTAGAATAATGCTGATAGTAATTCCTCCTATTGTAAGCAGAGGTATTTAGTTTTTATTACAGATGCTGATATACCAAATGTTTACAGAATTGACAGCTCCATTGGAACCCCCCCCTTTTTTTTTTTTTCTTTTTTTTTTGGTTTTGGGGTTTTTGGGGTTTTTTTGTGGATTTTTTTTTGTTTTGGTTTTTTGGGGGTCATTTTTTGTGGGTTTTTTTGCCTGCAACAGTTCTTTTGGGAATGAAAATTGTAACTGAAATTCCCTGGCAAAGAATGCACTTCTACAGTTTTAGGATTTTTACAGGAAAAGGTGAAAGACACAGAATCAGTGGGGTTTTTTTTCATTACTAGGGGAAAAAAAACCCCAACAAATTCCACTTAATTTAAATATTTAGGGGTTACTTTAGTTCTTTTCCCTAAGGTAGAGAAGCACTTAACCATCCCTCTTCCCTTGAAAACAAACAAATAAAAACCCAACAAAAGATCCAAACCAAACAACAATAAAAGATTATTTTAAAAGCACTATAAGTCTGATTTTAAGAAGCATTAAACAGTATATCCACGAAAATGTGTTTGATATTTTAAAATTCAGTCAACAAGATACAGAACAATTAATTGTAAATACACATTGTATCAGGAGATAAACTGTTCCCTCATTTTTAAATATTATACCTCTAATATATAAAAATACATATTTGAGGCAACATTTTTCTGAGTAGCGTGTCAGTATCCAGAGGAATAATGTTGCTAGAGACTCGTTACACATCTTGCCATATATATAAATAATTTATCTAGTACGTATACTGAATATTTTTGTGTATTTTTTTCTTTCTTAGTCATTTAACTTATTTTATCTTACTTGTGTGAATTTGTGGAGATTCTATATACAATATACAGTAAAATGCTAGTTACATGATTAGAGTTGTTCCATATGGTGTAACAATAAAGGAAAACCTTTGCCTTCAAAGTGATGTGTCACACAGTCGATTCTAGATTATTTCCCCCTCCAAACCATGCTTGTTGCACTCCTGAGCATTGCAAAAAGGATTATTTCCATATTATAAAGTAATCAATGCTAAAATAAAAAACAAACAAACAACAAAAAATGTTAAAAGAAAGAACTGAATCAAACTGTTTGAAGTAAAAGATGGTGTTTCTCTGTTTTCCTGAGCTGTGCTGTATTCCGAAGTGTAACTTAATTCTAAAGAATAATTAAGCATGTCTGCCTGGCCAGATAGAGACTGCAGAGTACCTGCTCTCCTGAGCCGGGAGCTGGCCGGATGCAGGTCATTTAGCTAATTAGCATGGCAATGAGCCCGTGCTGATAGGACCTGAGGGTTTAGGGATGCTAGCTCTAGGATGCCCCATACAGCATCAGTTCTGTGATGCTGAACCCAGTCGGGGCCTTGGCTGGAGCAGAGCAGTCCCTGTACATCCCTGACCCCATTGTGCCCAAATCTGTTTGGGATTTTCCTCAGAGAAGGGAAACTCATCTCTGCTGTACCCTGAGCAAGCTGTATGTAATCCATGGGGATCTCCAAACCCACGGAGCGATGGACTCATCAACCCAAATCCACAGCTCTTCCCCTGCTGCCAGCATGGCCCAGCCAAAGGCAGAGCCTCAATATTTCCACTGGCAATGGTTGATTAGCTCAAGGTTGCCCGAGTCAAGCTGAGGTTTTAAAGTTGGCAAATTTACGCTTGGCTTTATTTGATTTCTCATGTTTTCCTTTTGCAGGTTGAATACCGACCTTAATCAATGATAAGCAATTAAATGATCACACTGCAGTTTACTACCCTGATTTAGCTGGGTAAATAAACGGGAAGGAATTGGTTTGTGTAGACACAAAGTAAAGTTGAAGGCAAAGATTTTATTTGGTATACATAGGAAAATTGTGTATAACTTATGTTATCCCTAGTGAAGAAAGAGATTGACGATTTCTTGTAAATATTTGAGTGTGTGTTTCTGGAAAATCTCCCTGCTCTATGGCATACTACAGGTTCTGGGAGTGAGCAGTGTATGTCTGTGTATTGAAACAGCCCTAACCACACTCTACAAAAAATGCAGCTGGGACACCGTATACTACAGTCCAGCTGCATTTAAAGTCCAGTAAATTTGCATTAGTTCTATTTCAGTTTTCTGTACAGCATGTTGTCTTGTTAATTACAACGCTTATTAATAAACTAGATCCACAAAAGCAGTTTTCTCCTTTGCACTGTTTTCTTTGGGTTTCTGAAACATAAGTTGTTTAAAAGTATTCCCCCAGGTGCGTTTTTCTCCCATTTTCAGCTTTCCGAATTGCCTTTTACTGGAAAGCTCCAAAGTGCCAGAAAGTCAAGAATATTCAACTTTATTTGCGATTGCTTCATGCTCCCAAGTAGCAGGCTTCCAGTAAGCAGTAAAAATATTCACACACAATGTGTATAGCCATTGAACTTTATATGATCAGAAATATCTTCCATTTCTGTGTCATTTCTCTTTGAACTAAGCTCCCTCCTTGTACTATGCCTCTGATACGTTTACTTATAGAAAATCATTATGAGCTGGAGGCAGGAGTGTTTATGGTGTTTGCTTTGTTAGAAAAGAAGCTATTTTTAATTGAGAGAACATGGTTAATGAGTTGTTGTTGAGCTAAAGGGATTATCCTCTCACCATGAATGTGATATAAAGAAACAGCCATCAAACGAGGAACAAATGAAGCAACATTTTATGCATTCTTCTATCTTATTTTAGTCCATATTTAAAGAGCAGCTCTTGTTGGCCCGACACTAAGGCAGTAATACCTTATTCTTTGATGCAGTTATGGCTTTACATCTGCAGGGCCCTTTCAAGCAGAAAAATATTTATTTTGGAGTCAGAACTGTGCACGAGCATATTCCCTTACAGCCAATAACTGCTGACATATCAGTTGCTAGGCTAGATAATATATTCAACCTCCAAATTAAGAAAATGGATGAAAATTTATGGAGCTGAAGGATTTCCCTGGTTTGGATGGAGTTGGCAATATTTTGCAGGGCCACCTCAGCAGGCAAGGAAAGTGTGGAATTTCACGGAGATCTGGCAAAACAGGAACAGAGCAGAAATGTGTAACACCTGAAGAAGTACAGAATTTTGGCACTGGTGTTACTGCAGAGCTGCAGGGGAATTGCAGAACTGTGCTCCCATCATTCCGCTCTCCTCCCTGCAGGCACAGGGAGCACCTGGAGCCCTGCTCTGGCACGGTGGAAATTCCTGAATCCCAGGCCAGCCCTACAAACTGCAGTATTTTCACCAAAGCACTGCAGCCCTGGTGCAGTGTTCAAAAAACATGTCTTGCCTGTAGGATGGGCTCCAACTCCTGCCAAGTAATTTGGGCTGAGGTAATGGCTTGCTAGAACATGCACATGGATTTGTTTAAAGAAGGACATTTGTGTCCCAGCAGCAGACATGTTTGGAGATGTGCTGCCCGTGAGATCTTTTAGCATTTTTGCTGTTTCCTTGGGATTTTTCCAGGTGTGGCCTTAGGGCTGAGCTCTAGTTGGAGTAGCCATGAGTCTGTTCCTCTTTGGAAGTGCCACGTGTCAAGCAGAAGAGGGAAGGAGCAAGAAGGTTCTTCCTGCAGCAACCAGAAGACAGGTCTCCTCCCTTGAATGGTCATGAAAGTCGTATTTTAAGAAGGTACCTGTGCGCTCCACTTGCAAATAAGTATTTCTCCAAGATGTATTCTTTGTGTCCTGGTCCTTGCATTCCTATTTCAGTATGAAAACAGGGCATGCCTGATAACTACAGTGAGACTCATAATGCATTTCTACTGTTATTTCTATTATTTTTGTGATTTAGATGCCTTTTGTTGATGCTAATTTAATGCTTAAAGCTGACAGTAGATGTGTTTAGGATGTGACAGCTAGGTCTTCATATTTAATTCAAAGCAGAAACACAAATCTGTAGCTCCATGCATTCTGCTTTTCACTATGGAATTGGTGCTACCTCTTCTCACTCTTTTTCTCCACCAGGATTAAATCTGTGTTTATAAAAAGGAATGTTACTGCGTACATCCATCCAAGAGACAGATGAATGGAGTGCCTGGGAGCTCTGTACTAGATTTTAACCCCTAGTTGTAAGCCACCAGCTGTGATGTGTTCTAGAGCAGATGAGTTGGATGTGCAAAGAAAAAAGGACATTTTATAAGGCACTGAAATGAAGTTATTCATTGCCACTGCAGCTGTTATGCATGTAGTAAAAGAGTTGATTAACATAACGAGATTAAACTAAGAGAAATTGCTTTTAACCTGTGTTTAGGTTTAGCTGTTGTTTAGTTACCAGAGATGATAAAAGGCTGTACCCAAAAGTTTGTCTAAACTTTGCAAATTTCAGCTATTCTATAAAGGATGTGGGGTTTTTCTTTTCTGCTGTGGAGATCAAGCTTCTGTGCAGAGAGGGAAGTTAAAATCAGTCTGAAAAATGAAGTGATTATTAGAGGGGTGAGTAGGTGGGGGGAAAGGTGAATACTTTGAATATTTTTGGGAAAAAAAGACAGAGAAAAGCAGGAAAAATGAGCAACTTTTCCAGCTAACAGGTACACTGAGGGCTGTCTGCAGTGCAATGCTAATTTTATTCATTAGCATTTTATAGATATGTAAAATTTTTGGTTTGCATAGAAATATCTGTTAAAATCAATATAATCAAGATCTGAAATGACAAAGGAGACCTACTTGGAATACTTTGAGGCCTATTTAAAAACACTCTTTTCCCCAGGAAATCTTACAGGCTTATTTCTAGAAAATATAAAGGGACTCTTGCTGTTGCTGTGCAAAAGCAAATGCTTTGAAGTGATTCTAACTGGAGAGACCACAATTGAGCAGAATGGTTTAAACACTCAAATGCGATGAAAAAAGAAAGATACATAATCAATCTACATTTACGTATAGACACTCCAAATGTAATTTTCATTGTTTTTGAAGTTCATCTCTGTATGAGAGACATGTGTCAGCTCTGGGTATCACACCAGTTACTATACATAATCTAAAAATAATATGGAGGCGTGCACAAAGTCAGAGCTTCCTGTCTTGGCAGACCCAAGCTGGTGTTTGTTTGTTTTAATTGCAGCAGAGACATTTAGCACTGTGCCTGCCTGGTAATGTAGGAAATGTAATGCAAGGCCTTGACATCTGAAAAGTAAAGACTGTCTGAGCTGACTCATAAAAATGATGCTGGGGAAATTGGCAAAGAAAACAAGCCTCTGAAACTCTAAACAAGCATTTTAAATGCAGAAAAAAAGAATCTAAAGGGTCACATTTTCAGCTTATGTGCTGCAGATAATGTGCTGCACAGCTCCTTCCCTATAAAGCAAAATTGTCACCATGAGGCAGGGGAAGATTGAGCCTTTTTGTTAGCTGGAGTCACTCTCCTGCAATGATTGTACACAATCAATCTACTTGGGTTTTTAAATGCTTTTTATCGGATTGCAGCCTATTGACTCAAAAATGTGTTTCTTGTCAGTGTAAAACTACTGAATATTAAAGAAAAGATAAAATTTTCTAACCTCAAAGCTGTCACTTCAGTCTACAAAAGGCAGTTATTGAAGCCTATTACTGTTTTGGCAGTGCTTGTCTGAAATTCCCTTAAAATATGCCACTGAAATTCAAAGAAAGAACTACAAAAACACTAATATTGAAGATTTATGCTACAGAAATTTGAGTAAATTTGCATATAAACGATTCATTGAATATAAGAGGTGTAATGAAAATTCAAGAATCCTTATGTTTACCGTATGTAGAACATCTGATGCAAGTACCTGAATCTAATTACAATGAAAGGAAATCTGCCCAGCAGGCTGAATACAAACAACAACAAAAATAAATAAATACACATTTGCCTATTACATATTGGGAAAAAAAAAATCTGTGTACTTCAAATTAGCTACAATAGCCAAGGATAGCTACATCACCTGTGATTTTAGGGAGTTTTTTGTGAAAGTTCATTGTCTAAAGAATCTCTAAGCTGAGGATAGGGGCAAACAAACCTGCAGGGGTAATTCCTTCACTTGGAAAATTTCGGAACCTCCATGTGTTCACCTGAGGATGGAGAGAAGCTGGAAAATAAGATGGCTAAAGTCAAATGAGTCCAAACCCAGCATTTGCATGAAGGTTTCTATTCTAAGTATGAGAAGGAGTGTGATGAGAGCATACCAAGCATGAGAAGCCCAACTCCTCCAGCAAGCATGACCCACCCTCTCAGGGTGGTTTGCCTGCCAGGATGCACCTGGGTGTGTTCTGTGCTCATGCCAGGTTCCTCTCAGAGGGTGCAAGAGGCTGACCTTTGATGTGTGCAAAAGAGCTGGATTTGTGCTAAAGCCAAATTGGCAATTTTTTTTGTTTGTTTTCTGTGACAAGTTCTGCTTAACCAGCACAAGAGGCAGCTGAGCAGAGAGTTGTGCTCCCATGGTGTGAACCAGGATTGGTTTAAGAACCTGGATGTTATGCCTTGGGAAGGCTGGTCTGAAACAGAGATTGGACAGACCTAGAGAATAAAGCAGGTATTTATTGAAAGGCCTCTAGGAACCACCTTGGGCAGGACAAGAGTCTGACCAGAGCTACACGGTGGTCACAAAACAACAATTTGGCTACACCAAAATGGTCACAAACTGGACAACCAGTCATGAGGTCTCACACTTTTATAAGTTTTGGTCCATTTGCATTTTGGGGTTTAATTGTCCAATTACAGCTTCAGGTTGTGAGGTCCCATCCTTCTTGTTCCTCCCTTCAGCCCACCCTTGTTGGTGCTTTTGGGCCTGAGAGTTGTCCTTGGTCTTCAGCAGGAGAAAGATTTGTTTTGTCTGCCTGCTGTGTGAAGAGAGCTGGCTGACACTGAATGTGAGGCTTAAAACTGCACCCCTGGGCAGCACAGAATCTGAAAAACATGAAAGCTGAAAGTTACGGCATCAAGTGCAGTTGCTGGATTGCCACTTCCCTTTCTTCACCCTCTTGCTCAGTGCTCTGCTGGCACATCCCTCTCTGTTCTGTGGCAAGTCAATTGGAAAGCCAACCATGCTTAGGCATGTGCACCTGAACCACAGAGGAACCAAACAAAAACACCAAATAACCTTTCTCTTTGTGCAGGGCAAATACCAAGAGAGAGAAAGAAACATGCAAGAATTATTGCCATAATGCAGAGAAATTGTTAAATGGTCTTGTCCCTTCATGACAAAAAAGAAAGTTCTTCTGAAATGGAGAAATATGTTTTAGAGTTTACTTGTTTTCTAATTGCCTAAACTTGAACAACCTGTGGCTGCAAGCAGGCAAGAAAAGTGTTATCTCAATGAAACTGCTTTCCCACAGCATCATTTGTCACCTGGACAGAGGTCACATGCTGAGGAAGAGCCCTTCAGTGAGGAACTCACCTTGGACTGACCCAGGTGGTTTCACCAAGTCTCTTTTGCTTGAGAATCTCTTGGAATACAATCATCCACATTGTACAGCAGCACAGCTCTGACAGTGCCATTTTTAACAGGAAAAGTACTACGATCTAGCTTTCCATTAAATGGTTTTGGTATTTAGCATCTCCTTCTGGGCACATCTCAAACTCCTTCTCCCTGGAGTTTCCCAAGTTTACTTGGAAAAAGTCTGCACCATTAAGTTTTAACAATTTTTTCTACTACTTATTAATCCATTATTTTCTGGACTATGTCAACACTGCATGTTCTCCACATGGCCAGGAATGAGCTGCCAAAAGCCTGTAGTTCAATAGCAGCTGCCTTCTCCAATGTATCTGTCTCACATGCTGCAGCATGTGGCAGTAAAAATAGGACTTGCTGCCAGATTGGGCAAATTTCTGCTTCCCAGAAAGGCTCTCAACTCATGAGATTGCCAGAAACACCTATTAGATAAGGTCATATTTGGCTGCAGTTGGCAAAAACTTAATTAAAGTAACACCAGCTGCAGTAATACCAGAGGTAGGGAGTTTGTGGCAGATGCAATCAGGACTTTAGTCTGAAAAACATCTTTAGTAGTGTTCTCCAAGCCAATTCCTCAAGGATAAATGACTTGAGATATAAGTTTAAGATGAGAAATATGCACAGGCAGTAAAAGTGTGGGTGCTGGTATGAAGGAAATAATGTCAGAGTTTCCTTTACCCTGTTCTCAGCTCAGCTGGGCATAAACATGCACAGTAAAGTAAATGTGCACTCTGTATTTTTTTATATCTCTAAATCATTTTCCCTCAACTTTATTCTTTGTATCATAAACCTTTTTAACTACCCCAAGGTTTTCTTACTGTGAGATATTCACCTTTTGAAAGAATTTTCCCTGAAACTTTAGTTGCTCAGCCATAGTTACCTTCACAGACCAGGTGTGACATGAAAATATCATAAGAACAGATATAAATTCAAGGAACTTCTTCTTGTTATTTCAGTGCAGAAAGCTCATATCCAGAGTAGGAAAATTATTCTTTTATACAGCTACATTACACTTCTTACCTGGAACTGCAGGTGCTTGATAAAGTTACATATTAACATTGTATTTCATGCAGATTTTATAACTTGATTTGGCATTTTCTTAAGTGGAGTCTGTGGCAGCTGTAATAACTAAAGTCTCAGAGACTATTCTGCACAGGAATGTGCCCATTTTTGCTCAGTTTATGAATACTAATTTTAAACAGGCTGAATTTGTGACTATTGATTCCATAACTTTCACATACCATAAAGGGCTTAAAATTAAGTGATCAATTGAATGCTGACCCTCTAGAGAGGCTTTGGCTGTTCAGCATAAGTCTAAGAAGTTTTAATGAGTAGATTTTTAATAAGTAGATTTTAACTATATTGCTTGATGAAGAACTGAATTAATCAAGGTTATTGTGACCTTATTTATTTAAATTTTTTAAAAAAGGAAACAGTGTTTATTGCAGCAAATTGTGTAATAAAATTGCATTTTACTCCTGAAATGCGTTATTCATAGTAGTATTATTGCTATGGAAAATTATATGTATTGAAATAACGCTGACAAAAGTGATTTGTACAAACCAGTGTTACATCCCACGCTTCTGTCTGTAAGCAGCAGAGGTAAAAAAAGATGGAGAATGTCACAAATTCTTGGTCATAGTTTTGACTGCTATGGCAGTTTTTTTCCTTCCTGGCCATTCCATGCAACTACCACAATTTCAGCAACAAATAAAAAGATTTTAGCAAAAATGGAAACAGATGTACCTTTCAATTTCTATTTAAGGGAGCTTGCATTCTAGAGTAATTTAACTGTGATGCTGGAAATTAGGATAACGAAAGAATTGAGCCTTTCTAATTTTAATATAATTGTAAACAAGTGAAATTAAGAGAAACCACTTAAGCTGAGTGCTCGAGGAAATGCAGTCAATAGGGAAACAGTCAACAAAGCACACCCTGGTTTCTAAAGCTACCATGAAGTCTTAGGAGTTGAATTCTGTAATGGGATGAAATTAGCATTAAAATTTATATTAGCGTGATAACTTTTATAATAAAGTTACATTGTCCAGCTGTCCCTACCAGAAATTTCATCTTCTTTGAATGCAAGCTTTCAAGTCCCCAGACTTTGCTGATGAGATTTATTTTTCATTTGCCATAACTAACATTACTACTTGTCCCAGTAATTTTATTTGGCCTTTTCCCAAAAGTGCATTTTTCCAACAGTATTTGATAATCCTTGTACTAATGCATAAGAATAGTTGAAGATT
Source organism: Prinia subflava (assembly GCF_021018805.1). Lineage (NCBI taxonomy): Eukaryota > Metazoa > Chordata > Aves > Passeriformes > Cisticolidae > Prinia > Prinia subflava. Next base: position 18,971,322 of record NC_086283.1, on the reverse strand, counting down.
TTCTCCAAAGAGATACTCATCACTGAGAAGGCAGAGAATACGAGTGCCTCACTGTCATTTATTGCACAGAAAGCAGTGCTGTAATTCTCTGTCATTGCATCATCTGTGCAGCCCAGGTTATTCACTCTTCTGCATTATCAAGATTGTGTTTTTCCTCCCTGAGAAACAGCAGTAACAATTTCCAAAATGACAGCTTAAGTGACTCCATCGTTCTTTATATCTATTCAGAACTCTTGTCTCCTTGCAAATTTTCATTGCTTTCTTTAAAAGCAGCTTGTGAGAAAGGTAATACATTATTAATGCTACGTGCCATAAAATAAAATAAATACTTACCTTTTGAAGAAGCGGATCCACTAATCAAGAGTAAATGAATGCAGGTGAATTATTCAAAGAACCTCAAATAGTGCAACTTGTACTCAAATTGAATATTGTGAATAGAATATTCGCAGCGTAACAAAAAAGTACTTCCAGTCATATTAACTCCTCCATTTTCATAACAGGGAAATGGGATTTTTATTCATTTTAATCAGTGTAAACATTTTGCCCACCTTGCAAAGGCAAAAAGGTCCAGGGTAGGTTTTGTCACTTTGTTACCTTTAAGCAGCCTCCTGAAGTAATGTTTATGTTGGTGAGAACAGTTGTTGGGGCAGGTGTTGCCTGATTCAAAGGAAGCAGGTAGGGCTCTATTCCTGAGCAGCAGAATTATGTCTCACTTACTGGGAGCTGCAGGTTGGCACTCGTTGAACAGCTGTGCAAAGAACACGGGAAATGCCACCACTTGTTGGGAGAAATGGAGCACTGCTGAGCTGGCAGCATTTCCAACCAGTGAGTGACAGCATCAAGGGCAAGGCAGGAATGAGATCTCAGGCAATTAATTAAAAACAGCTCCTGCAGCCAGAATTTGCTTCCTCCCTCTTTACAATCCATTCATGTCAATGAAGTTTCTGGCCCTGCTTCAGGAATTTTTCACTACAGCACCCTGTTTTCTACAATGTGGTGTTTATCCCTCACAGATATTTGCATTCTCTAGCAGTTTTCTCGGGGAAAAAAATCCCCAAAAGTAGCTGTGCCACATTTCTCAATGCTCTCTCTGCAAAATCTTGTCCTTGCAAGCAGAGGGCCCACAAGTTCTGGGTCATGTTCATGTTGTCATTTCCTTTAGATGTTTTTATTGTCTAGATTCTCCTGGATTCAAATAGACCTGCCCAGGAACAATGAGGAATGACAGATCAGGAACTAAAGCAAAGAATAGTGTTTGTGATTCTATTCCGCACTGGTTTAGTGATCCAGTCTCAAACCTTTGGAATAATCAAGTCTCCCTTAGTTCAGTTTTCTCATTCAGTAAATTCCTGGTTTCCCAGTATTCACTACAAACAAAATTTTCTTAGGGAGAAGACAAGTGGGAGGGGAGAAAGATCTCTTCAAGACATACAAGTAACATCTCAAAACCTAAAAAAATAATACAATTGCTTGCCCTCATTCATTGGGGCTGGAGAGCTGCCGGAATAGTTTGGGACAGCTTTTATGTGAGCCTGAAGCCAATGCTGATATTTTTTGTACTCTAATATCAGTGTAACCTGTGTGCTACTCAATAAATCACACAGCTATGTTTAATTTAAGGAACATCAACAACCCTGGAAGTACTACACTTCTGAACAGTATTTGAAACTGCAGATGCCATTTAGGAATTTGAGATTTGGCAGGCATTCCTCGACCCATGATCCTATTACCAAATTAATGCTCAAATCAAGTAGCAAGTTTGAGACCCCAAACCTGGTCCAATTCCTGTTGAAATCAATGGGGTTTTGTCCATGGAATTCACTGGCCATCTGTTGAAACCAAATGTGTTTTGTATTTTGTGACAAAGAGTAATAAGCATGAGAATATTTTCAGCTAAGATATTATTTTCCTTAGAGAAAAGCCACAATCTGGAGCTATGGGATTTACAAACCACCTTTGTTCCATCCTGAAGGAACAAAATGCCTCCAAATACCAATATTCCCATTAGCTTTATGTGCCATGTCTCTGGAATAAAGATATTTTTCTGGTTGTGATCCAAAACATTGCAAAAATCTGAAATAACCTTGAAGAAAACATCTTCCTGGAGAATATGGCAGTTTCCTTCAGAATTTAGCACTAATCTAGGAACATTAAGTACACACTGAGCTCTATCAGATTTAATTTAAATGAAGAGAGTCACTTAAGTGCTGTTATTATTTTTCTATTCAACTTTGATGATGCTTACATGCCTTCACAGATTCCTTTATAAATTGCTTTAAGCTATGTACTATATGAGTGATACACTATCTGTACATTTATGTGGATACAGACAAGCTCTTTTTCAATACAGACTGAGCAGGTCAAAGCAGAGGCAGAGAGAATATATTTGTCACATCTTCTATTCGATCTCATTTGTTTTTCCATCTACATGTATTCATCATAAATCCGCTAAAACATGTTGGAGTGCACTGGAAGGGCAGCCTCAATAATGTCAGGAGATTTATGTTAGCAAGACTAGATTTTAACAACAGTATCACTTTCCATTTCAAGCCTGTGATGAAACCTCTGCTGCTGTTTGAGAGCTGTCTGACAAAACATTTCCTTGTTTCAAACATGCCAGGGAGATGAATGATTGGGTCGGCAGAATGCTGCAGATAAAAGGTTAGGAACATTCTTTATCCAGATTATTTTCTGAGTACAACTTGGATTGAAATATGGATTAACCTCTTTAAATCTGGAATCCTTATTCATACGTTTTGCTGGGTGCTGGAATTTTCAGGACCTGAGCTATCAGAACCAATATCCACTGAAGCTGGCCCAAAGATTTTCATCAGCCTTCAGTGGACCTTGAATCATATACTAAATGCAAAAGGTTTCTCTTACAGCATTGAAAATAGAAGTTAATTTATTTTATATATTTTATTTAATAGATCACTCACTACCATCAAAAAGAAAGTGTATTTACTAGTAGTTAGTAAAATGAATGATTACTTTGAAGATTAACCACCTTTCTTCCTGTCCTTGGCAGTTTGAGTATGCCTTGCCCTGATGTTAGCATCCTTCACACAACCTTTTTCCTTTCAGAATATTCAGGGTGAACATTCAACCAAGCTATTTCTTTATTTGCAGTATATTTTTCATGCAAGAACACCTCTGGATAAAATAACAACTTTTTTACACTGCTCTGCTCTCTTGGTGTGCTTTGATTTTGAGATCAGTGTCTGGCAGGCGTTGATCCAGTCTCTGGTACAGGCTGAATTTGGCAGTTGCACAGAAGGAGCTCTGGCTGGATAATGGAAGGGCTGCCTGGCACAGAACCCCTTTTCAGGATGAGTTTGGTCTATCCTGATTGTGTAATTTAGGAGGTATTCAGAGCCTAATAAAAATCATCTGTAAAAATGGTTTAAGTATGATATAGGGAACAAAAAGCATTGACAATGCTGGGGAAAAAATATCACATTTTCCTGTCTTATCAGTCAGTCATAAAATCTAATTGGGCCACCTGTACTACATGGCACGAATCATTAGGGTGACATTATCCTGTCCTCACTCATTTCTTTCCTGCTGCATCTCCCAGGCCTGAGGTGGGCAGCTATTTTTAATTCTGAGAGCTCTCATATGCCAGGTCCCACAAGAACAGACTCTGTCCTCAATCCTGCTCAACATCTGTCACATCAGCAGCAGGAGATGTTCCACACTCAAGAGCCAGTGACACCTGACAATGCAGCTTATTTTTCAGGAACAAACAACATCACCGAGCTCCCTGAGTGACCAGAGAAGGAACAGCTATCTTGGGACTTTCAGAAGAGCTAAAAAAACTGGGATCTTTCCTCACGAGCAGACCTAGATGCAGCACAGGTTTCTCCAGTCAAGCTTAAATCAATTCAGGACCTGCCTCCACCCTGCAGCCACAGGTTCTTTGGGTCCTGTCACTCTATAATGGCATGGGCAAAGTGGCAATAAACTCAAAAGTGGAGTGATTAGAAGTATATTAGAAAATGATGAGGGTGTCTGACAGGTGAAGAGGAATTAATTGCCCATCAAACAACTAGAACAAAACTAGCAAAGAGTTCAGAGTGTGGCAAAAAAAGGTGGCTCTTTAGAAGGCAGCAGTTCATGTCTGGCATTCCTGCCTACAGCTGCTGTCACTGCTTAGAGCTTAATGGGTTCAAGGGGACACGCAGCAAATCCTAAGAGAAATCCTCTGTGGTTTTTATTAAATATAGGAACGATGTCAGCTCAGCAAATGCTGAAGCTACAAATGGCTGAATCCTGAGAGAGATGCAGGAGGAAGTGCTGTACTCACATTTGCATTTCCTTAGTGCCTCACCAAGCTGTACCTGGCCTGGGTAAGTCAGACCTGGGGCTTGTAGCCAACAACCTCCCTAATGGTCCTTGTTCCCAGGCATCCCATCTGTCAGGTTATGGACCAAAGGTCTGGATGCCAGTGAACATGGCACTGCTGAATCTGTGTGTTTACACTGGTATAAACCAGAGAAGGATTGTTTAGTTGGCTGGAAGGAACATCTGGAGTCCATCTGGCCCATCCCACCATCTTTGGCAGTTGAGGTTTGACTGGGTGGCTTGGGGCTTGCCTTATCCAGCTCCTGTTCCAGCATCTCATGGCCCTCCCTCTGAATTATTTTTTATTTAGAGCTGATCAGAACTTGTTCATTTAGTCACTTGTTTTCTTCTGGTTCTGTGTTTTCACTGTGTTTACTTTCCTGAGAACGAGGCTGTTGTTTCAGTTGCTTCTGGGAGCTTCCAGAAGGTTCTGCAGCCCCTGGGTGGGCTGTGATGGGCAGGCTGTGGTCATCGGGTGACTCCTGAGTGGGGCTTAGATAAAAGGGGCTGCAGGGGCTGCAGGACTCCTGGTGTTGTGGGAGCTATGCCCTGGCAGGTGAGTGGTGCCCAGCTGGCAGGTGGGTCACGGGGGTGCCCAGGAAGGTGTGGGAGAGTTCAGCTGTCTGTTCCTTACAAAATACCTGCCATGTGTAAAAACTAGACTGTAACTGCAGTCACTCACTTGGAAATTCTGACATCAGATATTTTGAAATATCTCTTAACTTCTCCAGATGTCAAGCCTTTAAACCAAATGCTCAAAACACAATGTCAAGCTCTTTAACTACAACTAGATACATTGTAAATGTTTTCTTGAAAAGTGAACAATCTCACAATTCCTGAAGCTTAAAATATAAGCAAGGCAAAGCTGAAGTTTAATTGTACACCCAGGTAACATGGTCTGTGTGTGCAGTGTAACATTTTCAACACCTGAGCCCAGCTTCTTCCAGGCACAAAGTTTACTTGTAGCAACAAACAGATATGAATCTTTGGGGAGTTCCTCTTTCTCTGATTTTGACTTTGGTCTGTTCCTCACCCTCTGGGCTGAACTGTACTTCTATCACAAAGCTGTGTTAGGGATCCAAGTCTGCATAAACAGAAGGATCACCCTGAAGGAGTGACACTCGATTCTGGTTATTGGCTGTTCTTCCACTATCGAATCTTTATTCTGTCTTTGGGAGAGTCAAAGAAATCAGTCTGTCTGGCATTTGGAAGAGAAAACAGAGGGGTGATTTTATTGCTGTCAAGAGCTGCTGGGTGGAAAGATCTAGAGCAGACAGAGCAGAGTCCTTCAGGATATGCAGAGGGAAAAAGCTGAGACACAACAGACAATAAACCCAAGGATATTCCACTTGGATACAAGAGTATTTTAGCATGTGAGTAGTCAGACCCTGGAAGGAGGTGTCACAGGGGTTGGGGAATCTGCCTAAGGACAGACTGAGCACTCAGCTGAGCAGCCTGATCTGCTTAGCCCTGCTCTGCTGCACGGTGCAGCTGCAGGGCTCCAGAGGTCCCTTCCAACCTGAATTATTCTGTGATTTCATGAATCCTATTGGTAAGCCTATAATACACCTCTTCATTACTACACATGCAGTAGATTTGAATAAAAGTATTAACAGATATAGGCTGTTTGAAATTTGAATATCCTTCTTAGCATTTCCCTGTTTATTCCTGCATGTTTTGCCTGATCATGATTCCTCTTACTGAAGAGGAAATACTTTCTTATAAGAATTTCTCAATACTCCTGGCAGGAAAAATCCCCAACCAAGACCCCCAAATTGATCACAATTTGAAATTACGAATTTAGTAATGTTAATTTTTCTAATTTACTGTTTTCTTTTGTTGTGATCAGTGTTCTGAGTTAAACATTCACATTGACAATACAAGGGATGAGGGAGAGGGTTTTTTTAGGTTGTGACCTGGGAAAGCAGGAGAACAGAGATCAGCCTGCAATTCTGCTTTGTTTCTGATGCAGCAGCTGACATGGTAAATAGACAATAGGAAGTCTAAAAGCAGATTTGTCATAAACTGTAAATTTCCTGCTATGAGCTTCCTCAATGCTTCTGTTGACATAAAATCTCAAAATCGTGTTAGAAAGATCTTTGTCAAAAACAAAAAAAAAGAAATGGAGAAGCTTTGGAAAGATAAAAATGAGCCTTAGTTCAATATGAGTCTTCTGGGATGTTGAATTTTCCCTAAGATTAATTTAATACAATAGAGGTCTAAGGAAAGAGCCTGAAACAGGGTAAATAGTAATCTCACAGAAGGAGCCACCCATTCACTGTGTAGGTGTCTCTAAAAATTTATAGGGCATTTTTACTTATTTAATCCCTTTCTCTTCCAGTTTTTCTTCAGTGGGAGTGTTACTAAAGGAAAATACATACACAAAAGTGGCTGCATAATGTGTCTTTTTCATCAGTCTGCTATCAGGCCCTGCAATATACAGAATTTCTCTCTCCACTTTGTGCCAGTCCCCAGATTATCTCTATATGTTATAAAAAAGAAACACAGTAGAGATATCTGTTGAAGAAAGGTAGTGAATTTTGTGACATGCTTGGTAGACAAAGAGGGGAAGATGCAAACTGATCCAAAGTTACCTCCTCTGTGCCATTCATAGATCTCTGTTGTACCCAAAGGATACACAGGAGTTGTCCTTCACTTGATCATTTCTCAGAGGAAGCCTTTTCCCACCTCTGATCATTCTTGTGGCCCTCCTTGGAACCTTTTCAGGTCTAAGCTATTCTTTGAGGTGAAAGGATCTGAACTGGGTGCAATAACAAGATGTCCATGAATTGTGGTTTGCCTGTGGTGCTTTATCTTGTTATAAAATTATTCACACAGATTTGACTTCCAGGCTGACACTGACCTGGTGTTTTCACTATTTATAACACCCCAATGTCTTGGTCCTAAATTAAAACAATCACCTCAGAGCCTGACTTATTTTATTTTTTTTTTAATACATAAAGTTAGGATTGCTGTGCTTAGTCAACATACACATACTGTGGGTTTGTCATTGAGTATAGCTTCTCTAACTCAAATTCCTTCTGCAGCTCTTAACAGGTGCTTTTTGTCCTCACTGCTTCAGGTGGCTTTCTATTGTTGAGCTACCACCCAGCTGCCTGAGATCTCAGCCCTTCCCCTGTGAATGTTCAGCAGCCACAGCATCTCCCTGCAGAATGCCATTAGTGACCTCTCTCCTTCAGGAGGGCACAGCAGTCGTTCCCACAGTTTGTTGCCCATCTTTCAAGCCCTCATTTATTCCTGACATTCCCTCTCATGCCACAGCTTCTCAGTTCCTTGCAGAAGCCTCGATGGAGAAATTTGCAGAAAGCCTTTTAGAAATACATACAAACTTCTATTAACTGGATCACTTTAACTGCACAGACATGACCTTTGGGGACAATTTTTGTGTTTGTAAGATGCACTTTCCTGGCAGGTAGACTCTCTCAAAGTACATTATTTTTGTCAAGATGTCTGTTAATTTGTTTTTCCTGACAGCTTCTATAGAAGTCTGGCTTGCAGACAAGTTATTTCTCTGCATCTATCCTGGTATCCTGAAATTTGGTACCGTATTTGTCCTTTCCCAGTGCTCAGTGGTTTTAAGTCAATGGTTGTTCACTGCTGTGAGTGATTTTTCTATTTGGCTTTCATTAAAAGTCATAAATGAGTATGGTTTAGTTCTTGTCATTTGATATTGTTTATAATGTAAAAATATCCCAGAATCTCCTCTATAGTTATTTCAGCTTCAGACAGATCTGGTGGTGGGGTTTTTGTTTGTTTGTTTGTTTGTTTGTTTTTGAGAATTCTGGAGTAAGAATTGCCTCTCTTCCTGATACAGAGGCCATTTATAAAGAATTTGGCTTCTCTTGAATGCTTCTCTTGGAGTATATGTATTGACATTATAGATTTTTGAAGGGTTTTCTGCTTTGTTCTTGTTGTTTCTTAAATTCTTCTTTGGCTGACTTACTGTGTTCAAACTCCCGCAGCTCTATCAGCACTTCATTTTTAAGTGGGTTCCTTACCCTGTCCAACAAGCTTTAGGGAAGGCTAAAATATTTTTAAGATCTTTAAGGAAATAGAAACATATTTGAATATAGTAAAATATGCTTATTTCCCCTTTTCTATTTAATTTGACTTCCCTAAAAGGTCATTTTCTTTTTTCTTTTTTTTTTTTTTTTTTTTTTTTTTTGCTTTACAATAGTCTATATAATGTCAAGCACTTTGCTGAATAGGGAAAGATTTAATTAGGGACTTAAATGTTCTGCTGAATCGGGGCTTCATAACTCCCACTTCACCACAGTCTAAGTGATAATGTATTGACTAAGAAGAATAAAATTTACCCCCAAACACCTTGACAATTAGCTAAAGTTAGTCAAAGAGATCAAAGCTCAATTTAGCAACTTTCATTGCCTTTCTTCCCCTCATTTTCCTTTAACTAATTCTTTGGGTACACTTTTCTTTTCTTTACAATGAGCATACAACACAGAATGACCCTGAAAGCAGTTTTCTTCATTTCTGAGTGAGTTATGAGTCGAGGGATTTGATGTGGTTATCGTAGTCCTCCCTTCCTTATTGTTCATTAATTAAAACACTGCTGCTCAGATAGAGATTTATCAAGTAAACTGAAACTCTCACTTTCATTTTGGATGACTGGTTCCAGATTTGCCGAAGCTTATCTTGATCTCAGGTCTTCCTTTTAAATTAGTTTCCCTGGGGTTCTGAAGTTTTATCAGATAGGGGAATAGTAAACAGTTGTTCAGACTTCAAGCCCTAATGTTTCAGATTAAAGCCACGAAAGATTTGCTCTCCTGCTATAAGTTCCAATTGAAGCAAAAATGCCAATTCAGGATTTTCTTCTTAAAGAGATTCTTCTTTGTAGAAAGAAAAAAATACAAGCCTATATTTATTCAACTTTGTTTTATTTAAAGATTAAATGAACTTGGAATAAAACCTGCTTACTTTACAGCTATTTATTTGCTGTAATTCCCCAAATCTTTCTAAAATAATGTCCATATCTCTAATCAGAACATACCCAAAATAACTCCTCAGGCATAGAACATTATGTTATTTTAGTTAACAATAAGCTTTGCATCCCAAACTCACATACCTAGATAGAAATAACAGTTTAATGTTGGGTTTGATGTAAAACAAACTAGCCAGCTGGGGGAAATTCAATTACAAATGCCTTCTTGCTAACAGGAAGGATTGGCTCACTGCTGAAGGATAGATGGCATTGCTGATCCTGATGCTTTTTGCTGGGGATGACTTTGGGGTTGCTGGGAGGTGTGATGAGTGCAGAAACAGCTTGTTTCAGATCTCAGTGAGGGAAGTGTTGGTGATGTATGTGAGGTTTCAGTATTTGTGTATCAAAAGCGGAATAGTCAAGGATTAGGACCAAGGATTAAGCTGGGGTTAGGAAGAGAGACTCTAAAGTAAGATTACAGGTGGATTAAGCAATGCTAAAACTCTGCGGAGCTCAGGTGATTATTTTGGGGGCCATTTCTTGATCTCGTCATAGCTTACTTGCGCAAAACTCTGCTATATGGTTTTGTCTTTTAGTCACAGTCCTAAAGCCTCATCCGTTGAAAGGCTTCATTTGATAGACAGAGCTTCCAGGCCCCAGCGGACCAGCTCCAGATTGGTAGAAATCATTCGACACTCTTAAAAATTCTCCAGATGTCACTTGACTTTTCTACTTTGTGTTGCCCGGAACGCAAAATCAACAACACGGAGGCAGAGGTCTTTAGTGAAAAGCTGCTCCCCACCAAAAAAGGGGGCTAGTCTGTTTATTTCTTTTCCTTTTATAATTTGTGGGTCTGGTAGCAGATTGGCTCTTGGGGTTACTACACCTTCACCCCACTGGCTAGACCAGCTGTCAACCAACATTATTTTCAGGCTGGAAATATGTAAGCAAAGGACAGTGAACAAAAACAAGAAAGGTTGCTTATGTTCTAAAGTGTGAGAAAGTGAAAAACTGACCCTTGATATTGTACAGTAACTAAAGAACTGACTCCATCTTATAAGCAAGTAGAAGGCTTTAAAAAAATTTCAGAAAAACCAGGGCAACAACTTCGTATGTGTGCAAACATGTATGTGCTAGTCACATAAATAATAATACTTATTCCAAATAAATAATTACAGTCTCTTATCAAATCTAATATCCTTGAGCCTATCAAAATGTTCAGCACCATCCTGCTGCCAGTTCATTTTCCCCCTCCCAGACTATGTGTTCATTTCCCACAAAACATTGATCAAAACAGTTGGATAGTTTGGCCTGCAGGAGAGGCTTTGGCAACCTCATTTTAGTGTTAAATCTGATTTTCCTTTCCAAATTAAAGGTTTTGTGTTCTCATCGTGTCCTGACTTCCGCTGAGTTTCCTTCTCAAGAACCAAGGAGCCACTGATTTCTTCTTGAGTGCAGAGGCAGCAGTGCCAGCAGCACTCCTCTAACGGGTTTGGAACAGAGTGGGAGCCAAAAGCTGGGAGGATTCGTCTCTCACAACTTGTTCAGTGTGCCATGGCTCTTGGCCGCCTGCCCTATGGCAGGCTGATATGGGTTGTTGCAGGGTTTCCCACATCATCCATTTCTCTCCTGTCCTCTGAGCAGTGGCCACTTTGAAAAGATTACTTTTATTTTAAAAACATTTCACAGATTTGCTCAATTCCTTTCCATCTTAATTCAGATTATTCACTAGCAATACCTGCTTCTCCCTTCCCTTCCCTTCCCTTCCCTTCCCTTCCCTTCCCTTCCCTTCCCTTCCCTTCCCTTCCCTTCCCTTCCCTTCCCTTCCCTTCCCTTCCCTTCCCTTCCCTTCCCTTCCCTTCCCTTCCCTTCCCTTCCCTTCCCTTCCCTTCCCTTCCCTTCCCTTCCCTTCCCTTCCCTTCCCTTCCCTTCCCTTCCCTTCCCTTCCCTTCCCTTCCCTTCCCTTCCCTTCCCTTCCCTTCCCTTCCCTTCCCTGCCCTGCCCTGCCCTGCCCTGCCCTGCCCTGCCCTGCCCTGCCCTGCCCTGCCCTGCCCTGCCCTGCCCTGCCCTGCCCTTCCCGTGCCCTTCCCTTCCCTTCCCGCACCCTTCCCGCACCCTTCCCTTCCCGCACCCTTCCCGCACCCTTCCCTTCCCGCACCCTTCCCGCACCCTTCCCGCACCCTTCCCTTCCCGCACCCTTCCCTTCCCGCACCCTTCCCTTCCCGCACCCTTCCCGCACCCTTCCCGCACCCTTCCCCTCCCCACCCCTTTTCCCTTTTCCCCTTTCCCCTTTCCCCTTTCCCCCTTTCCCCTTTCCCCTTTCCCCTTTCCCCTTTCACCTTTTCCCCTTTCCCCTTTCCCCTTTTCCCCTTTCCCCTTTCCCCTTTTCCCCTTTCCCCTTTCCTCTTTCCCCTTTCTTTTCCTTCCCATTTCATTCCTTTCTCACTGCAGAATCAGTCACTTCAGGTACAGGCAAAGATTAAAAAAAAAAAAAATCGATTTTTATTTCCCTCTTAAAGAAAAAAAATATGTCACATTTGTAAATTTGAGATTTTCAGTTGCAAACCATCAGTGCTGGGATTTTGTTAAGTGTTTTCTGACAAATAAAAGGCATTTCTTGATATCTCTGAGCTTTAATGGTTCTAATAGGAAGTTAATAACTCTAATTTGTAGATACATTTTTTGCACAATAAATAATAAAGTATGAAGCAATAAAATTTATGAGAGAAAAAATTGGTAAGAAATTAGTGACAAGCCCATGACAGCTGAATGCAGTTCACATAAATGTGTCTGATACAAAGAGCCTCAAGCAGCAAATTAATCTGAACTTCCTGAACTGCTCCTTTTTATTTCTGCTCTTTCTTCATATGTATTTTATTCCTGTCAGGAAAGCCTTTGCTCTTCCAACAGTTCTACAGAAGATGTTAAAAACTATCAGACTTGTACAGTAGCTTCCCTACAGTATTAAAAAAAATGGTGGTGCCATCTGGCACCTTGGAAAGATTAAAGAATTTGCTTTACAAAAATGTGTTTGCATGCTTAAAGGTGTTTCATTCTACATCTTGTGTTATCTTGTGTCTTAATATTAAATCCCACCAACAGCAAATAGAGTAGGTGAAGGAAGTTTTAATTTTTGAATTAATTGAATAATATGGTGGCAGACTTTTATAAATGTGCTTTGGAATACAGGAGCAAATGGTGTGTTTCTGTGTTTTTACTGACTGGAGTCTGGTATTTCACTGTGACAGCCGTCACAGTCATCTTCTTTAATGCCACTGTGCAGCTCTGCTGCTCTGCACATCACTGATGAACAAAACAATGGGCTGGAAGGTATTAAAGGAGCTTAAGCATGGCATGAGGGATGCTGAAATGGAGAAATTTGGAATATTGTGTAGCAATTCTTGGTATCAACGCATTGTTTCAGGGTTTATAGCATCATTCAGTTATTTGGATCTTTTTGGAAGTGGTTCAGCTTTGGCAAAGCCACCAAAAATATTAAGAAAAAAACCAAGAGAGAAAATGAAAAAACAGCAGCTGAATTCCAAAGACAGAGTCTTACAGTAACACAGAGAGTGGTACAATTATATGGGTTTGAGTACAGTAATGCATTTTCCTGGACAGACATTCTTTAATAATATTTTGGAATTTCTATTGATTTTTTCTTGTTACCAGGGGCCAAACCAGGATAGAATGCAACATCTCGTTTATGCAACAGTACCCTGGATCGACACTCAAGTGTACCAGCTCAGCCCTCAGTGAAATACAGAGCCCAAATTTCCAGCAGCAGCAGCAGCCAAATGAATAATAAACATTTTGTGTCTTAGGCTGGTAACAAGAGTGTCAACCAATCCTTCAGGATACTGCCTGATGTTACATCTTTCCTTCACAGAGGAGCAGAATTAATTTAAAATAGGCTCTCTTAGCAGTACAAGTAACAGCACCTGCTTTTCTTTTTTCCACATAAACCTGTGCAACTACAGCTGCAGTTATATATGAATATATGTATATATGAACCTCTGTAAGTACCTGCAGAAATCAGTACAAAATCTATCTGCAAGACTGTGTTTGTATCTATATCTGTAAAAAATTCTGAGGGGATTGGTGTGTGTAAAATATTTTATTTTAAATAAATATTCTGTGTTTCCATAATATTTTTGTACTAAAACCCTTGGTTTCTGCCACACAACCTCCCTCAGTTCAAGAGAGCCACTGATGTCTTTTAGGGAGGTCTGCAGGACTAGAATGTCATCAAGTGGTTAAGAAAAGGAAATACTCTGTTCTAGCAAAAGTAAAATAAGAAATGGTCTGAATTTGAAACTAAAAAAAAATAATAATAAATTGTTAGAATTTTAGGAAAGGTCTGAATCATGTCTTGTATTCCAATTTTCTGCCTTTTAAAGGTCTTGCATTAAGTCAGGGATTATTTTATAATCCATTATGCTTGGTGCCTATTAAAATAAAAGAGGCCGTTTTTTTCCATTTAAGATTTGGAAATCAATATTTCAGGTTTCTCTCTCAATAAGGTAGGGCGAGATCCAACAACATTCCTGTGAGCTCAGCTTTCCCTTGAATTTCAGGAGATGCTGCATCCCTCTTTCCATTAGCTCTGAGCGTTCCCCAGCCCCACTCCTGCCAGCAGTGAGGCCAGTCCTCACTCTGCAATGGGAAGAACTGATGAGGATCCTTTCCTTCTTTGCTCCTGGTTCTTTCTCTGCCTGCTCCTCACATCTCCTGGGACAGCATCCCTGTGCTGCTCAGCATTGCCCAGTTTCGGCTGTCCAGGGATGGATGGCACACCAGCAATGAAGACAAGCAGCAATTTGATCCCCTGGCTGGTGCACTGTGTTGTCTGAGAAAGCCATGAAAGCCCAAGAACATGTGGGAGGCTACAATTTGTGTTTATCATTCATATTTTATGGGTAACAACTTGGATTTTCAGTTGTGAAAGCAAGTGATAGCTGGGAAGCTGTCAAAATCACTGAAGTGTTTAGCAGTGTTATTCCAGTGACTGTGCTGAAGACTATCTGTGGAATTTGAAGCCATAAAACATAACTGAAGTCAAGTCCCTTGCTTATCTATTTAAAATGGTTGGATTCTTTCTCTGGAGACAAGCATGAAGAAAGAAGTAAAAAAGAAAAAGGTATCTGAAGACTGAAAAAAATATATTTTCCAATACTTTGTTTATTTGGCATTTAATGCCAAAACATGAAATTGACTCAGTAAGTCACCAGGACTGTCCTCCTGGTGCTATCAGCTGTCTGTCTAGGTAGAGGTTTCAAAGTTTACCTCTCTCTGTTCTTTTAGAGCTTTTCTTAATGTCCAATCCCAGTCTGGTTGCAGCACTGAACAACCTGCTGCTGTTTGTTGGGAAATTGTGAGTGTGGGAAGCACATCCTCTGTGGCGAGGCAGCTGGAGATGGTGCTGAAGGCAATCTTGCCCTTGATCTGCTGCAGCTGTGTTGGTTATCCAGCAGTGGGAACAGCCTTGCCCTCCCAGCTCTGGTGTGATAAAGATGAGTTAGCAGGGACAGAGGCAGCTGGGGTCTGCTGGCCCTGCTGTGAGGAGGAAGGGACAGGAGGGCGTGCAGGGACAGAGAGGGTCAGACGTGGTACGAGGGACAGACAGGGTTAGGTGGCCGTGCTGGGGATGGGAAGGAGAGAGCTGGAACTGCAGAAGAAAAGAAAGGAAGGAGAGAAAGAGCCAGAAAAGGTATGAGAGACTTTTGGATAACAAGGTGCTGATACTTGAAGCCTTCTGGTGTTTTGCTGAGGCACTGTGAGTGTCATCGTTATCTCAACAACCACAGCAGAGCTCTTGGTAATGTCTGATCCCAGTCTGGCTGCAGCACTGAACTATCTGCTGCTCTTTGTTGGGATATTGTGAGCATGGGAAGCACCTCCTCCTCCTCTTTGCAATGTTTGCAACACCTGCATTGCCATGGCTTTTGCTCCTCTCCATCTTTCAATTTATCTCAGCTGAGGAACAATCCTGAGACTCACAGGAGCAGGGAGGTGTTATCTCCCCCTGCTCAGCAGCATCGTGTCCTAACCCTGAAGGTTCTGGAGCTGAGCTGCACAGGTGCCCACAGACTGGCTGTTAGCACAGGATTCCTGACGAGTTGAGACTCTTGATGCTGATGTTCCCTAATCAAGTAAAATGGCTTCATCCTGTGTGAAATTCTCCTCCTGGAGCAATGCTGAATACTGAGTGGCCTTATGGATTTATCAGGAATAATCTATTCCCAAATCAAGCTGTGGGTTAGCCAGGCATAGTGGAATATTTCCTGACAGAGAACACAGGAGGAGTCACACCTTCCATATATCTCAGAGCTGTAGTAAATCTTCAAAGCTCAATGTTATGAAGTTCTGGATAAAACTTTTCTTGGGGAAGGGGACACAAAAAGGATTGTTGGAAGATGGTGGTGTGAGAATGTCTTCGGAACCAGCAGGAACATAGATGGAGGTATGGCTTGGACATGTAAATTGCTGTTAGGGAGTAGTAGTTGGGTAAATAGCATAGAACAGGGCAAGGAGCATTTAAGCATTACAGGAAATAAAAAGTTTTTGTTATAGCATGATGATTGTGTCAACAATATCATCTAATTTAAGAGCTCACTGTAGTCTAAAGTCTGTGAAGCACCAGAAGCGTTTAGGAGCCAGCTTTATAGTCTGTATGACACAGCAAGCTGGAAAGATTTAACTATCCTAAGAATACCAAAAGTGATGTAGCCAGGCTTTGAGAAGCACAAAGAATGAGAATGTTGCATTATCTTCCTCTCAAAGGATTTGTTGCCCACCCTGCTCTGGCAATGCATTTTGATGTCCTTTATTTGACTATATTGTCAGATATAAAAAATTTTAACCTATGAATTTTGCAGCTGGTGTCAAATGCAATCTTCTGAAAAAAATCTCTAGGAGAGTGAATATTCTGTTTTATTTTATGCAAGAAAAAATGTATAGAAAAGTGAGCAAGACTTAAGAACAAGAAAATATAATAGTTGTATTGAAAGGATGTATTTCATCCTGCTCTGCCAGTTCCCCAGTTCTGATTTAACTGTCAGCCAGTAACATGGAGCTTTTTATAGTAGCTTGGGGAGATGAATAGAGACAAAAACTCAGACACTGGGAAGAAACACAGTGAGGAAATGCATTCTGGACTATGCCTTCAACAAATTGCTTAATTTAGGAGAAAGAAAAGTCTTGTTTATTAGCTAAAAAGGCCACTGTCACTTTGGCTAGTGGGCTCTCCAATTCCTGTTCCATCTGTGACCTAAAGAATGTACATTAAAGTTATCCATAGAAGTTGACCACTGATGAGCTGGAGGCTAATGAGTTAAGGGGTGAGGATTCACCCTTTTTCCTTTTCCCAGTTTTAAGATTCTGGGTTCCTCCACTCTTCTCTGAATATCTGGAAGGATATTCTCCTTTTACAGAAGTAAGATCCTACTGCCCCAGAAGTCTGATAAGATTCTTCAGGTGTCCCAAATCAGATGTCCAGGAGCGTAGTTTTGCATTAATCTACAAGCTGCCGTTTGTAAAAGGGCAGCAGTGTGCTAATAGCAAGATGTTCTCCTAAAACCTCCTAATCATTTTGAGCATGTAAGAAGCTGGGTCTTGAAAAACAAAAAAACAAAAAAAAAACAAACAAAAAAAAAACAAAACAAAAAACCAAAACAAACAAACAAACAAACAAAAAAACAACAAAAAACCCAAAAACAAAAACAAAAACAACCAAACCAAAACAAACAAAAAACCAACCAAAAACAAAACCAAAAACAACAACAACAAAAAAAAAAACAAAAAAAACCAAAACAAACAAACAAACAAAAACCCCAAAAACAACAACAACAACAACAAAAAAAAAACCAGAGGACTGTTTTACACTAAGATATGATCTCAAAATTTGCTCCACTTTTTGACTAGCATATCTACTTGGAAAATTACCAAGAAATTATGACTATAAATCTCAGGTTTTGGTCTTTGATGCAGTTTAATCTGTTGGTACAAAAAAATTAATAGAAATAATGTTGGTTATGGCTACATTGACAAGACTTTTGCTGCATCCCTGCAGTGCTGCTGCCAGGAGCTCCCACAGGATAGCCCCAAAGGCTTGTCCTGCTCCAGGCTCGCTGCTCTGCCCCTCAGCCACAGCCAGCCTGCTCCAGATGAGGAAATTCCGCATTGTTTAGACCAGGTGGAGTCACAGTCCCACAGCAACTGGTAAGGTAAAGGCCAGGATCTGCTTCACTTCACTTTCAATAAATTCAGGTTTTATAATCCATTGCCATTGAGGCTGTAGTTTAGTAAATGCTACAGATGTGGCAGAAAAGCTGTTTTGTATCAGATTTAACACTGTTAAAGGCATACTAAAAATCCATGAGATACTGTGTCCACACATTTTAACAGTCATAGAGAGGCTATACACTTTTCGGTGTTCTTTTATTTTAGTAAGCCTAAATTATTTTAGTCTGGGGACCAAAATAAATGGAAACATGGCTTTCTAATTATTCACTTGTAGGACTTCCAGAGAATAAAAACGCATAAGCACCTTCCTCTCTCCACAGCAGAGGATCTTCCCTCCTCTTTCCCTTCAAGAAAACCCAACAAAACACCAAAACGAGAAGACAGGCTGAATGAATTCAAGCTGCTCTACTTCTTTCCATGGTCAGAATAATGAGCAGAAAAGTTCTAATGCATTACAGCCAAGTGGAAAATAGAAGGGCTGTGAAGATCAGACATGGTTTTGTGTTCAGAAAGCCTAAACAAAGACCTAAATCTCCTTGTTTAAGCAAGAGATATAAAAAGAAAGCAGAAATAGCTTAAAGGTATAAATTATTAAACTTAATAATGGGAGGGAAAAAACCAAATGACCTTCAGAAAGCACAGAGTGTTCTTGATTCTGAATACTTGATATTCCCATCCCTCCTCTCCACTGGCTTTGCTCCACACAATATTGGAGTGCTTACACATTCTTTGGAAATGACAATCATTCCAAGGACTGGCATGACCCATATGCATCTACCTATTATTTCTATTGTTTGTACCAACAGATTAAACTGCATCAAAGACCAAAACCTGAGATATATAGAGTCATAATTTCTTGGTAATTTTCCAAGTAGATATGCTAGTCAAAAAGTGGAGCAAATTTTGAGATCATATCTTAGTGTAAAACAGTTCTCTGGGTTGGTGTTTTTTTTTGTTTGTTTGGTTTGGGGTTTTTTTTTGTTTTGTTTTGTTTTTTGGGGGTTTTTTTGGTTTTTTTGTTTTGGTTTGGTTTGGTTTGGTTTGGTTTGGTTTTTTTGTTTTTGTTTTTCAAGACCCAGCTTCTTACATGCTCAAAATGATTAGGAGGTTTTAGGAGAACATCTTGCTATTAGCACACTGCTGCCCTTTTAGGAACAGCAGCTTGTAGATTAATGCAAAACTACACTCCTGGACATCTGATTTGGGACACCTGAAGAATCTTATCAGACTTCTGGGGCAGTAGGATCTTGCTTCTCTAAAAAGAGAGTCCTTCAGATATTCAGAGAAGACTGGAGGAACCCAGAATCTTAAAACTGAAAAAAGGAAAAAGGGTGAATCCTCACCCCTTAACTCATTAAACTCCAGCTCATTATTCCTAACAAAAGGATTGTTTCCCAATGGCACAGATGGTCAAACTAATAAGCCCAGAAATTTTTCACCTTGATACCTTTGTTGTAATTTTTTTTAAGTGAGGACTTAATTTGCCAAGTCTGTGCAAAGTTGCTGTTTGAGCTGCCCAAAATTCTGGGACACTAGGCAACAGTGTATTAATGCCAGCAAGGAACCTGGAAAAGGTCAGCTGCCCTCACACAGCTCAGTGAGATGATGGGTGGTATCCCATTTCTCTGAGAGGAAAATACAGGTTTTCCTCAAGAAATATATGAAAAATTTAAAAGTGATGTTGTAGTTGCAGCACATAAGGTCCACGTGCAGAGTCCTGGGCTATTTCAGTGAGCCTGCATCTCAAGCTGTGTGGAAAAAAAGAACACAAATCAATGTTTTGGTGGGAAAATATCAACGGGGGTTATAGACAGAAGAGGTTTTTAAGTTTTTCCGGAGGTAAAAGCCGGCGCTTTCATTCCCCTTCCTGATACATGACAAATCTCTTACTGCGAGGATTCCGCACCAGGCTCCCCTCAGTGAGAAAAAGAAGTCGTTATCCCGCTAAAACCCTTCAGATTTCACTCAGGAATGTTTCAAATCTTTCTCATCCTCTTAAGTTTTTTTCTTTGTAGCAGTATGAACTGTTGCTATCAAAGCAATCACCTAGTCTGTGTGCGAACAAAGAAAAGCATTTCACAGGTTTCACATCGTGATACAAACAGCTCAGGCTGCTGGGTGCCTCCTCTGCCTAAATCATGTCCTGATGCCTGAGAAGGACCTAGAAAACGAGAAAATGTGCAAGGTCATTCTGGACGCTGTGCAAGAGAAAATATCCACTGACTTCACCTGAAACTGAGCTAGAAGTGATTAGTCAGGGAGGTGATTGCTGGTGTGGCGTGCTTGTTTTTGTTTTCAGTAAATTAAAAAATTTAACGGGAAAGTTTCTGGTGTTTAATATGTGATGTGTCGCATCACAACGTGAGACAGCTTTATCAGGGTGGCAAGTGGTTCTCAGCTTGCAGGCTTGTAAGTGCCGCGGTGTTAAACAGAGAGCTCCGTTCTCCTTTGAAAGGGACACAAATCTTCCTTTCAGATGACACGGGCTTAGTTTTGTCATCTGCTTTGCAATTCTTACTGTCCTAATGGGATCCTTTTGACTGTGATGTGCTCAGAGCCCCCGAGCAGGCAGTAGCAGACATTTACCCTCCAGAGCACCAAGGGAGAGCTGGGCTCCTCTCTGCTGGCTCCCACCAAATCAGCCCACGGGTTGTGTTGGCAGACACACTTTCACAATTAGAATCTTTGGCAGACGCACAGACACTGCTGCTCCCCACCTTGCAAATTTTCTATTGGAGACTGAGAAGTAGAGCATGATTTGAGAGTCCTTCGCTTAAGGGATGTTATAAATACCTATTATATGATTGGCTTTTTTTGCGAATATTAAAATGAATCCTATATGTGTTATGCTGGAAAGTTATGCTGTATTAATGGAGTCTATTTTAGTAGTGTGAAAAATATAGTTCTTAGACTATAGCATAATATTAAAATAGAAACTACGTAACATAAAATGCTTTTTGTAACTAGCTCAAGGAATCAAGGAGACAATTAAGAAATTCTTCACGTCTTCCTATCTGGACAGAGACAACAGCAGCAGACACCAAAATCCCCAAAGGAAGAACTTATTACCTCCGTTATCAAAGAATTTGAAACTTTGTGGAGCCACAGGAAAGTGAACTACAGGATAGATGTACAATGATGTTACAATGATGATGTAGAAAAGTTGAAACTAAGCAGAAACACCTAAAATAAAAAGGAATGTTTGAATCATGCATAGGATTTATGAATATGCAATAGCTTATTGTTTTAAGGGAAGATCCTTTGTCAGCAAGGGGTGCCTTGTGGTAGAACACCAGGCACCCAGACATCTGTCACTTTTGTGGGTTTTGTGTCTCTTATTGCCTTTACTATTAAACTTTTAAAATTTTAACAAAGGTGGACCGTCAGGGATGAGCTGACAGCAGTCCATGAATACGCTAAATAAGATGGAGAAGTCCATCCAGGTGTTTTGAGGTACTCTGCCAGGAACTACTGCATAATCATAGCCTTGGGAAGGCCAGCTCTGTCTTGATTCTTGACCATTCCCACACTCCTGTATGGGCCTGCTCTGAGAAACAGGAATTTTCCTTTCTCACTTGAAAAATTTCACACTGTTTCTATACTGTTAATTTATAATGTGTGTTTTAAAGAGCAGAAAAAATAGTATTTCAGATCTTTTCTGTTGGTTGACATCAGCTGAGCATGCATAAATTAAGGTAGAGCTGGATTTCAACAGTGAACTATTTAAAGAGATTGTCAGGAAGAGTGATTTTTTTATGTGGTCCTGGATCAACATATCCATGAACCATCAGTTCAGCACTTGACAACACCACTGTTACAGGCAGCTGTCATATTTACAGTTTGCCACTTTGATCTGTTGTTGTCACATCATGTATTTTGTATTTGAATTTGACATGCCAGCCTTTACAAGTTTTCAGTAACTTAAGGAACGTGAGGGTTTCTTTTTTCAGTGATAGAATGTGTATGAACATGGGAAGGTAAAAAAAGGGGGGTGGCACAAACAAGAGTATTCCATTAAGCTGCAGTGCCCGTGTGGAAGAACCTCTTAACATAAATGATGGCATTAAAATGAAGCAGGTTTCTTAAAAAATTAAAGGTGAATGCACAAAAACAACACTCCCCTAATGACCTGCTGAGCCCTATCACATACCAGCACAGACTGGTCTCCTCCTGATGGTTTTGCAGGTAATTGTGGGTGTTTATGCCTTGTGTTGGGTGTCATGCACTTGTTGGATTTGTGGGATAAGGATTTAGAAACCCCCAAAAGTAGTGGATTGCTGGGTTCCAATATGATTTGATTCACTCCTGTCAGCACTCAAACTGCACATGGAAGACAGCATGAATTTTTAATAGAATCTACCTAAATTTTGTTACCCTTTTTCACTGAGAAACTAAGAGATCATAGTTATTTGATTATGGGATAGGAAAGAGAAATGCTAACTGTGCTCTATGGTGCTGCAGTAGATGATTTCCCAAGCTGCCGTCTCAGTTAGATTTTCTGATCTTTAAAACTTGCCTGCACAAGACTGGACCAGTAAGTCACCAGTAGAGTTTCCTGCTGGCTGAGACAAGTGATGATTCAAAAAATATTCCAGGTTTTCCCTTATCCCTCATCAAGATGGAACTCATTATAGAAAACCATCATCCCTTACTGAAAACATTTCTACATTTCAACATAATTCGCTTGAAAATGGTCTGCTGAATGTAGCAGTTTCCTGAGTAGCTAATCTGGAAGCTGCATGGTGTGTACAACAAAAGGAAAATCTTTAAAATTGGTTTCTTAGGCTGCTCTGGGACTTTAGGGGGTCTGTTTAATTGGCAAGGCTTCTCTCCACCCCACTCTGCTCAGAGTTGGAGGCTCCTGCATTGGCCCCAGCCACGTATCTGGGTCTGTGCATTCAGGTCTTGGCTTCTGATGTGTTCATCCAACTATGGGAGAGCTTGGTCCAGGTGGCAAACTTAATTGGGGCCTTTTTTCCATCAGTGTTTTTCAGCTTTGCAATACTTGAGTCTGGTCTTCCTCAATAAGGCAGGAGGATGGTGAGGAAGAGGGAGATTGAGCATGTGAGGGAAATACAGGAATGCTGTAGCAATGCCAGGATGATTTTAGGCAGGTTCTCCTGTCTCCTTTCATTTCCAGCCTATCTATGCATGGTAAGAGTGAATGAGTTTATGTCAGCTCTGGAAAGGTATAAGCCAAGATGTGTGTAACTAAGAATTATGAACAACACAGATGAATTCCACTGCATTCATTAAAGTGAAATGTGCTGTTAAAAATCCTGCACATAAAGGATAAAATGTGTCAAGACTAAAAACAAACAAGCAAGCGATTTTTAACCTTATTAAGGTCTGATGCCTTTCTGTCTAGAGGGCTTAATCTTTTAATACAGAGCTATAAGGAACAATTACTTTTTATAGGTTACAATTACAATCTAAGGTGATTTACTGTTTGGTTTATATTGCTGATGAGAGCTGGGCTGTTAATTTTACTGGATTTTTTTTCTTTTTATTTGATGGTCTGTCTTGTTCAGGCTCTCACTGCATTTTCTGTTACCTAAAACTCCTTCATGCTTCCGTGTCAGCAAGTAACTCAGCTATGTAGTACAATTTGTTGAGGATGTAGCAGCAGAAAAAGCATTGCCCCCTTCAGAAGTGACATTTGGTGTATTACCTGCATGTGCAGTATTGTCAGGGGTGTAGTTTCTGACCTGCAATGCATTATCTGCTCCACTGACTTTGGGGCTGTTTATCACCAGTGACATATTTCTCTGCAGGAACCTGCCATTCTTCTTGTGTCTGCTTTAAAACCCTAAATGCAGACATCCAGTCTGCATTTTTTGAGAGTGAAATGAAACCAGATTTTTTTTTTTAACAATTTCCTTCAATGTTGTCAGTTTAACAGGGTGCGTGGTAAGCTGCTTTTGCTACAGTAACGAATATCATGTTAAAGAGCAGAGGCACAGTAAGAGTGAAATTAATTATGTATGCTTTATGCTTGTCCAACTAACCACACTGTATTCCCAATGAAATACTTAACACATCTGTGCATTCCTAAAGTCAAATAACATCACTATAATTTGAGACTTATTTTGAGCAGCGAAGGAAAGGTTTTGTTACACCTCCAGGAAAGCCACTCTTTTGGAGGGGGGCTTTTTTTACATTTGTATGCTTTGATTGTGAGCTACTTAATTTAGTCAAAGATTCTAATTGAGCTTCTTGGCAGACTGCCTGATATTTGGCACAGTAGGAATCTCTGAGTTTGAACCTTTGGGGATGTTTTCAGAGGAACGTATGTCTTCTATTTCATGCTTTATTGTGGCAGACTGATGAGAACTTCTAAAGCAAATGACAGTTGACAGAAAATAACTCACACTGGAGTTTGTTCTCCCACTGTTGCTATTTCAGTGATGAATTTCAGATAGTCTGTTTTGTTTATGGCACATGAGGTGTTGAAATGATATACATGGCAATGGCAGCAGAATAATTCAGTCATGGAACCAGAGGTGAAGTGTGGAAAGAACTCTTTAGCAGGAATGATTTCTGACTAAGCAATCTGTGGCAGTCACGGGGGCAGCCTTCAGTAGCTGAAGGAGTTAAACAAGATAGATGTTATTTGACAGAGCAGTGTGTGTCATGGTCTCAGCAGATATAATAGGATGAAATGAAGAAATATGAATATTTAGGCTACAGACAAGGCTATTTCCTGATACTAAGACCTGTTCTAGCTTAAATGGTCTCTCAAGGAAAAAAAATGCAGCTCCTAGCAGGGAATATTTAACACCATGCTGAACAATATGCTAATCCTCATAGGAACATTACAGAATTGTCAGCAGGATGAACTAGCTGATCTGTTCCATCTCTGTTCTGTTTAATTTCAATAGCTCAAAGTTTCTGCTCGGGAGAATATGAACTCCACAGCTTTGTGTTCCTGTTTCCTTGAGAGTTGTCGCATCTGCAGCCCTGAGAATGAACCAGTGCTGCAGGACATCCTCCTTTGCTTCCCCCTGCCCTGGATTTTCCCCAGCTGACCTGTCAGGGATGGCTCCAGCTAAAGCATTCAAGCTCAATTTGCCCAATTCTATACTGAGCAGCTCTGGGGTGTCAACCAGATGCTTCTGTCCTGGAATCACCAACTCTCCAAAGATGCAGGATTTTGCAAAGGGATAGACACAAACCAAAAATGTCTTTGACACGTCTCATCTCCCCTCTACTCACCAGGGAGAAACTGAAGGGTTTACATTAACATCTGCCCCTTTTTTGCCTCTGGAAACATGTAGGTAATTCCACTTCAATAGACTTGTACGAAAAATGAGACAAAATTATGCTGAGATAAGTTTTTAAAATGTTCTAAACTCTTCAAATCATTGTAGGTGAGATGAAGCTGCTTTTCTGCCAGATCTATAGTGTTGCATGTAGCCATTCCTTGGATTTTAAGATCTGAGTTATTTCTGAGAACTTAGCAAGTTTCTGAGAATAGTGATGGTAAACATCAAGAAAGGAGGAGGTTTGCCCATCCAAAGAGAAGGCATGAAGGTGTTTTTTGGTAATGAATTGTAAATCTTCAGAATAAGACCAAAGGGGAAACGAGAAGTCCATAAACACCAGAGACAGCCATAAAACACAGATTCCCAAGCACCACTGATGAGCAGGCAGTTCCTCATTAAGAACTTGTTACAGTACATATATATAGTCTCAATCAATTTGTTTTATTTTAACAGTGCATCAGGTGACTCCCATAAAATTTGAGGGCACAGAGTACTTAATTGAAATCAGCCTCAAATAACCCCTGTACTCAAATAAATCCTTTTTTCAGAAGTCTTCAACTAAACCTTACCTACCTAATTATATACTGACTAAAAGAAAACTGAATTGTTTCAGTAAATATAATCCTGTACATAATGTGTACTGATCAATATACTTTTAATAATTGACCAGTCAATACTGAGGACCACTTTATTCAGATGGATTTTCCAGTTTTGAGAGTGGAAATAGTCCAAAGCTCACTGTGCTGGTTCCAAACATACAGGAGAAAATAAATAAATAAATGAAACATCTTAATTTTGTTCTTAGAGAATCTCTGATTTGTCTCTCATTTTACTAGAGAACTGCCTATGTTGTTAGAGTCTTGATGAAAAATATGATATGAAAAATATGATTAAAAAAGGAAAACTTCCATTTTGAAAGGAGTGACCTCTATCACACGCTGAGAAGTTGCACCTTCCCAACTCCTCCAAGTGACTCTCAAGCACCAGATTGCCTTGGATGTACCAACAGGGGTAAATACATATGTCAAAGGAAAATGTGATCCCATTAAATTCGTAACGAGAATCTTCATTTCATTAACAGCCAGGAGGATGCAGTTCCTTCATTTGGACACACCACAAGAACAGATTAAACAGAATCATAAATAAACATTTCTAATAGCTTGACTACTCCTCGAAGCAGACAGGATCTGTAGCTGGAGGATATAAAAGGGAGGTTTATTTAATAGAGTTCTGTAACTTCATGTGTACATTTGAGCATGTAAACTGCTACAATGCATTATAATGCACTCAAATCCCAATATGCTCTCCATGGAGCCCCATCTGTTCTTGATGTGCTGATCCCTGATCACGGCAGACACCTCACGTGGTGTGAACTGTTTGGTATACACAAACCAATGCAGCCTAATTACAAGTCAATAAATTCCAGATACAATCCAATTAGCTGTCATAGAGGCTCTCGTGTTTAGCAAATGTAACTGATCTGTTTCAGCTTGCGAGTTTAAGTGGACCAATATTTAATTTATTTAATTGCAGACCGATATAGTCAGTATGTCGTACAATAGAAACAATAAACGCTTCCAAGCGCAATCTATTTAGGTCAGTGTGTCTGACAATCCAAGTGGCTTCCTGTGGCATGAACTCCTTTGAAGTCCTCTTCCTACCACTCCTCTTATGGCACTTCTTTTTGCAGGAAATTAAATCTGCACAAAACACAGTTAATATAAATAAAAGTTTGGGATAAAGATTTGGCTTTCCAGTGGATTTTCACACTTGGGCAAAGCAGCACTAGAATGGCTGTAGAAAGCCTTTTTCAGAGACGTGAGGAGGAAAAGAATTGAGATCATCCACTAACAGTATTGGTAGTTTAGAAACCTCAGAATCTCTGTATCTCTGCCAGAGTGAAGCATTTCCAGAAACACTAAATAACTTCAAGAAAAAAAACAATTAGAAAAGAACAAGGCTCGTCACAATTGGAAAGACAGTGTAGGTGACTGCACGAGTCTGTCAGTACTGCTGCTCTGGGGAGAGATTAGAATCCAGAATCACTGTATAATGAATAGAGTCTAAATGTAAAATCACACAGGGCTGCCTGGGGAGCAGCCAGTCTGCAGTGCTGGATGTTGGCTGATTAAAAACCAGCTGAGATTACTCAGAAGGTGAGGGTACCACATCAGTGCACTGATTTGGGGCAGAGAAAATCCTGAGCAGTAAGGCAGGTCTTGTCCCATGTTCTGTGAAATTCCCTCGAGAGGCTTGTCTGGTGCATTTTTATCAAAGATCATGAACACTTCACCATTTGCACCTAAGTCGATGTGTCCA
The DNA here is from genome assembly GCF_021018805.1 of Prinia subflava. NCBI lineage: Eukaryota > Metazoa > Chordata > Aves > Passeriformes > Cisticolidae > Prinia > Prinia subflava. The sequence continues at coordinate 18,944,190 of NC_086283.1, read as the reverse complement.
TTATCACCAGGTGCAGTTCTCTAGATTCCTTAATGTGAAGGTCAGCTCCGGGGCTGTATCATGACATATTTAGCCATGAAAAACTTGCCATGTGTCAGCTTGGAGCTTGGAACTGAGGGATGAGGTTTGCTGTTGAAAGAATCTTCCACTTCTGTTCCAGACTGTTGCAGCTGCTCTAAATATTCCAAATGGTTGCACCCAGCTCGTAAACAGCAGTTTATCTGGTGGAGCTGAGTTGAAATCTGCAGCCTTGTCTCTGGCAATAGTTGGTAGATAAGCTTTCTTTCATTTTCGAGGTGTTAGGCTCAGCATTAGTAAATTCACAGATAACTTCTTTCCTCCTATTGAATATGCAGAATGTGACTTAGAACTGCCTTAAACGCTCCCCAAAGAAAGAAGACGACAGTACAGGGGAATTTATTTCAATACAAAATTCTATTGCTTGCAAGAGAAAATGAATAAAGTTGGGAATTCATAGCAGAGAAGCCTTAAGACTCCTTAGCTTAAAATTTTTTCCTCTTTACCATTCTAATCTGATCTCTAAAGAACAGCAAAATTACCTGAAAAAACCCTCTGCATAAATAATTGATTTCCTTTACTATAGATAGAGATTCTTTCTGCATGAAAATATTCTTGTGGAGTACAGTTTGTTAGGCAGTAAGAGCGAAGGATTTGTTTTTTTGCCTAATACAGAATGGTCCTTTTTGGTTTTCCTGGCTGTGCTTCCCAGTTCTGGCAAAGAGAAGCTCTTACACAGCAATAAATGATGGGTTTGATCCCAGGTTAATGATCTGAATTTGTATCACAATTTGTTGCTTCTAGGTTTTGTTTTTTTGCTCCTGCCAGGGTTAGGTCCAGGCCTTCTGCAAAACATTCTGAGCATGAGTATAAACCCCCAAATGAAGTGAGAGAATCGTGTTAATAGTGCCTCTGCAGGTTTCTGGAGACTTTTATTTTATCCTCTACAGAGAGAGCAAACAGAGGCATCAGTGGCTTCCCTAAGATGAAGGTGTTGTATCACAGAGTTCCTGAAAATATGAATCTATGGGCTTGATGGTGAAAACAAGAGTGGTTTTTTCCACACGTCTCTGCACCAGGGAAGAAATATCCTAAAGAGCACCAGAAAAACTTTTAACACCTATCCTGGTTTTATTTTAATGGAATCAGGTCACAACTGGAACTCACAGGGCACTGTATGGAACAGCTGAATATTGCAGAGGTAGGAGCAGAATAATGAGAATTAGCATTTTGTGCAGTTTTGTATTCCTCTGCTGCCTCCTTGCCAGCACGGATGGGTGACTGGTATTACCTCTGGTCCACCTGGAACTTGTGCTTGTCAAAAAAATACAAATCACAATGTAAAATAATCAGCTCATGAAAAAGTTCAGGCTGAGATTTGTTTCTCATTTGTCACATGAAAAACAAGAAACATTTTATTTGGGAAGCTGGAGAGTATTTGACATTAATCCTGCTGATATGCAGGGAGAATAAATGAGGAATTTTTGTTGTTCGTGTGTTCATGTAGCATATTAATGATTTTGATAACAGCATAAGGATATATGGCTACTGTCTAAAATTAAATTGTTCAGGTCTTGAGATTGCTTTTGCCTGCCATGGTTCTAGTAAATTTATACAATCAATTGTTATATGATTGTTAGAAGTGTGAAGAACAAGATCGTGTGGTTCAGAAAACAGTAAAAAAAGATTATGCTCTTTAAGTTTTATTACATCTGTTTAGTTAATTGATTGACAGATGAACACACCTGTTTCCTTTTTTGTTTTTTAATAAAATACAAGTCACTTCATCTCCTGTGGTATTTGTGTGCCCTATGTGTGCAACAGTTGTTCAATGACATTAATTTCAAAAGGAAATAATTCAGTACACAAATAAGAAGTGGCAGAGGGAAAATCCCAAGAAGCCATTTTTCTTTTTAAAAAAGACATGTTTTTTGTTTAGACTAACAGTCCTCCCACAGGGGTTGAAAAATGTGGGATGGACTAAATTTAACTTTACTACTGCCACCAAAGATAATGATGTGTCCACCTTCTGACACAACAAACTAAATGATACTCACTGCACTAATATTTACCAGCACTCAGGTCTCAGGGGAAGGGCTACTCATGAGTGATGGTGGCTGGGAAAACAAATCTGTGCCCCTCGCCTTGCAAAGACACACTGTTGGGAGAGACTTATGGGCTGCAGCAGGGATGCAAAGCCCAGAGCCACCTGTTAGGGTGTTAGAGCTGTTAGGGCGGCCTGGTGAGGCTGAGTGTGTTCTGCCAGATACTCAGAACAATTACATACAGATGAGTGACTGACTGCAATTGTTACAATGCAACACCCTGGCATGGAAGCTGCACCAGTGGACTCTGAGAGCAGAAAATCTGCAGCCCTCATCATTAAAAGTCTTTTGCTTTGATAGGCTTGCACGCACCAGAGAATCAGGTTGGTGTTTTTTATTGTAATGTTTCTGCTCGGCTTGCCAAAAAAAAAAAAAAAAAAAAGTTCAGGATAACCCTGTCCTTCTCCAGTTGGTTAAAGAATCCCATCCTCATTTCTGCCGTTAGGAAATAAAATGTGTATTCAGATGTTCAGCTGGAGAAAGGCAGACGTGGAGCTGGGCAGAACTGTTCCCAAAGACAACAAAGATATACCTGATGTGTGTTAGACACCATGGTTAAGAAACTTGGGTGTGGTTGCAGCAAAACAAAGTCAAAACCAAACATCAGCCCTGACACCCTGCAAGCACAGGACAAAACCTGTGGCCTGTTATTATCTGGAGGGATTTGGTGAATCCAAACTTTGTGAATACAAAAATGTGATTCCTTTGCAGCCACGGCATGAAGATTACAGCTTTTGAACCTGAAGCCCTGTAACCATGCAGAAGTGAATGAAATGCTTATTTTGGTGCTGCTGATTCTGGAACAACACTTTCAGCAACTGTGAGTAGAAAATTATGAGTTTATTTAAGATAATGAGGCTTATAGCACTTTCATCATGTAAATGCAACAACCACAGACACACTCAAATCAAGATGACTAAATTTTATTGCATTAACTTGTTAAATTCTTTTAATGGCATTAAAGGCAGTAGATGCTTTTTTTTTTTTTTTTTTTTTTTTTTTTCCCAAAACTCTGTCTACAAGACAACAACAACAATCAGTGACTTCACAGGTCTTGGATTTCTGTTCTGCTCTTGGGCATTTTCATGCAATTAGAAAAGCAGATCTGGTAGAAAAAGGGAACCATTGCCACCTCTGGAGGAGTATTTCTTCTCCTGGATGTAGTTATGCACAATGATGGTTGATAGTTATACCATACCTGCAATGGGAATTTTGTGGTTTTTGACCCCGTTTTCCATTCAGCTTTATAGTCAGGTCTCTTGGGCGGGCAAGCTAAAGGGAGCCACCAGAGGCACATCAGTCTGTTTGTACCTTACACAAAACCTTCCACAGAAAATGCACAGAACAGTTGCTCAAGATGCTTGAAAACACAGCACCCTCCATTTTTTTAGTCATAAGATTTCAGCTTAAACTAGCCTATATTTAGCTCAATTAATTTTTATGTCTTAAATGGAAACAAAGTTGCTTCAACATGGAAGATGAAGTTCTTTGTCATGCATTGTAAAATGGTTACAATGCCTTAGAGAGTGGAATGAGGTGCCTGAAAGTTTAGTTCCAGAGGCCTCTCTTCCACCATGGGAAGTGGAAGATGCCTCAGATGTGAAACATGGGAAGAGCTGTCTCAGAAGGGGATCCACATTAAATTATTAAAAATACTCAGCTGGGCAGAGAACACCAAAGACAAGAGGATGCTACCAAAACCTCTGACTTATTGAAAAAGTGCAAGTTATTAACTCAGAAAAAAATTAATTTGACTCCTAGAAATCCAAGTCCTATTCAAGGTCAACTTCACATGGCACAGATAAAGTTCTCTCTGTGTATTAAAGGCCACCAAGTAGAGGAAAAGATTAATAAGTTCTGCTCAGTTCCCACCTGTTCTTCCATAGATCAATCTGTCATTGCTTCCTCTGATTTTACTGCAACAAAACAGAACTTTAGACTTGAATATAAATCTGACTTGCAGAGTTTACCAATTGAAACATAAGATATGAGACTAGAAAAGAAAAAGCCGTGTAACAGAGTGCCTTCTTTATGGAAGCAAATCCTTTCTCACTCCTTGGAGAGCAGGATAGTGTAATGTGAACAGATTGCACTTCTCACATTCTGGAAGAACAGTTTATTCCATGTTCTGACAGCGTTTATTTGGATCTTGAAGAAATGCCTCATAAGAAGTATGGGCAAAACATCATATTTGCCATTAATTACCCTCCTTGGAAATCTGTAATATAGAATAACATCAGTCAGTTGCTGTCTTATGAAAAATGTTTCTGTCATTAGACTCTAATTTCAAAAACCAGACACTAAGGGTGGTTTTCTCAGAAAAGTCAGCCCCACAGCCCCTGGAAAAAAACCCCAAACCAACAACACTTGGAAAATATGTAATTGGTGGGAATAGTCTGGTTGGAGATAAAAGCAACCAAATTATCTGTAGATGCACAATTCTAGGACCACATGAACATCAACTATTGCAGGTTGGAAAGGACCTTTGAACATCATCTGTTCTACTCCCTTAAAAATAAGGCTTAGTTTGGTGAGGTTGCTCAGAATTTTCTGCTTTTGAATGATGACTATTTCCAGTAATAGAGATTTCACAGCCTCTCTGGGCCCTTGCTCCAATATTTGACCACCTTCATCATGAAGAAACTTTTGCTTAGCTTTAATAACACCTTTCTGTTGCTCCAACTTACTCCCATGGCCACAAATCTCTGAGAAATATCTGGCTTTGTCTTCCCTGTGAAAAACTCACCGCATCCCTCATGAAAAAAGTTTGGCAAGGTGCTAAGTGTACAAAACCAGGCAAAGTGTGGTCCAGTAAATGCTAGGTAAAAGAGAATAATCCCTTCTCCTGAGCTGCTGGCTGTGTTTTAGCAAATGCAGCAGAGAATGAAGCTGATGAACTTCAGGTCTGAATCTTGCTCTTACTTTATTTTTAGAGTAATTTCTTTATCTATTTAAGGAATCCCAGAAATTAAGTATCATTTCATTGCTTTTTATATGTGATAGTAAAATTAGTTCTTCACAGAGCTCACTGAGAGCACAGCTAAAATAAGAGTTGCTTACAGAAATATCCTGATTATCTACCTGGGAATACTCCATTGAGGCTCTCTAGAGCTATATAGGTAAAACTTGTCATGTTCATTTATACCACAAATGACATTATGACATTATAGAGACCAGGGCAGAATAACAAACACTTTGTACCTTTTAATCTGAAATTTCTGATTCCAGCAGTCCTTATGGTATTCTAGTGCCCTCAAATTTGCCTTGGGAGTCTGAGTCAAAAGCAATCCATACTTCTCACGGTCTCTATGTGCTGGTAGGCTGACAGCTCCCAGACGCTCAGATGACCCACACTACCATGAATTTTTATCTTAGTTTCAGGCTTTCACCATTAGGATCTCTACCTGAGGATCTTCAAATCAAAAACATTTAATTTTTCATAATGGAGATATAAATTTCTAATGTTCAAAGTAGTGGAAAGGAATTATTTTTACAGTATTACAAACAGAGTCCTTTCACCCTGCTTTCTACTGCCTCAAGTACCAGTGTTCCCTCCATGAATAAAGCCGAGTGTAAATAAGAGACCTGTCCGTGCAGAGGCTGAAACACATTGTAATGAGATGGCAGCACATTCCAGATAGCAAATGTTTCTAATAAACAACCTCTGGCTCTATTTATCACTACTCTGGGATATCTGGACACAGACACGAGTCCTGAAAAGGGACCATAAAAGTGAAGCCAAGCACATTCAGAAAGCCTTTTTCTGATAAGCCCAATCTCACTGAGGTTTTTGCATGAGCAAAATGAATGTGTTTGATTGAATGGTCCCAAACTGTAGATAGGGAAGCTCAGCAAGTGATTATCAGAACTTTAGGGGCAAAAAAAATCGAGTCATGTTAGAAAAGGAGTCACTGAAGGATATTTGGCAGTAAAACAGGTATGCAGGGCAAAACAATTTATTATTTTTTTAAACCAGTATTCTAAATATATGTAAGTGAATCCAGTCTTATGGCTCTGAAAACTCACACAGTTATGTCAGTAGCATGGAGACCCATAAATTCTTAATTCTAAAGTTCCAGTAAGGAAAATACCCACAATCAGACTTCCTGAAAGATGCAGGCAATCCAGGCAAAGATGTCAGTGCATTATTCTGTAATCACAAGTTGATTTCATCAAGTGATTTAATAAACCGTGCATGAGATTCAATTCTTAATGGACCTAATTCAATCGGGTGACGTTTCCAGCTTGAAAGGTGATGCATCTTGAGTGGAGTGAGGTGCTGGATGCTGCAGAAACTTCATTTTACACTGCAGAAGTGTCTGTGTTCGTGAATGTTGTGCCAGATTCAGGAAATGGCATCCCAAATTTAATGTCATTTAAGGCATAGTCCACTCCATGGATTTTTTTGCTGCACTTCAGTATGAAATAACACATATTTACAATACACTGATTTATTTTTTTCTTTTAATTTTGACATGTTTTGACACCAAAGAAATATTATTCTAATGGAATAGAAAAATCATATTGTCAAAGAGCTGTTGGATTTGGGTGTCTACACACACACAATCTGCTTTAATAGCAAGCAAAAATGACAGCATTTGGAATGGAGATATTTGGGCTGATTGTGGAGAATTCTCACAGTTGACAACCACCTTACAGAATTTGCCAATTTTTTTCTGCTAACTTTGGAAACAAAATTGAGAAAATGTTTTAGTAGATAACCAACAAAATGTAATAAATTTTAAAATCTGAGTGACAGATAATCAAGCTTAGTCTGAAATCATCCTCAATCTCCCTGGGACTCTTCACAAGTTTCACGAATCAGAAGAGTAAGAGAGGCTGGGGGTCAAAGACAGGAATACACCTTGGCACATGGGGAGAAAAGAGACAAATCCATAAATTTTTGAGTAATATGAGGCAAAGATTGGATGTTGCATTTCAGCTTCACTCTTCCCTGTCATATGAGGCTGGTATAGTGCAATTACAGCAGGTGTCATATGGCAAGAAAGTGCTCAGCTTCCTAAACCAGTAAATGGAAAAGTGTGTTTTTCCTGTTAGCACTGGGAGATTTTCAGAAAATGTGTCTGAAAAATATCTCTGTTTTGTTTTATTTGACTTACTGATCATTCTCAGAAAAGGTAGAAGCTGTGCTTCTTGTGCCATTCATCCAAGGTCTGTGCGTTCCCTGTTATCTCCAAGTCCTACTGGTATTGACTCTCTTCTCCCAGATTAATAAGAGCAATGAGAAATAGATCCCTGTCCTGAATCTGTTGTTTGCCATAAGTCGAGCCACAATCCAGCTGAGCAGTTTTTCCCAAGGGATCATAAAAGGCAACAACCTGAAAAAGAAAATGCAACCCCAAGGATTTTCCTCCTGTAGTTCAGGGTAACTCTTCGTACCATAAAACAAAATATTACTGGAATAACACCAAAAGAATGAATCCCCATCTCTGTATGAACAGAGAAGTGTAATTTTTATGTTATTGCACATGTTCTGTCTCGTATTTCTCATTTTTCCAAGTTTAGGTATGATGAAAGTTTTAACCTCTGCTACAACTAATACATTAAGCACAGAAAGCTCCACCATAAATTACCTTTTCTTTACCTTTCTCTGCCATTGTACAGATAATAAATTGTCTTCCTAATGTAACCAGTTTTATTACAGTCTGTAACTTAGCAGAAGACAGATAATCACCTTTGCACCATTAGACTTGATTAAGTTAAGCTCAGAAATTGGACCTGGAAAGCACTGAACTGTACATTTCTCAGGCCAAGTTTAAATGCACATGAATATTTTTCAATACTAATGACTCAAAGGGGTTTTGTTTTTACAGTTATGCAAATAGTTTTCCTGGTTGTTTTCTACAGAAAATTAATGTCAAGGACATATTTTACAGCATGTAAGATGACATAATACAGAGCAACAAAAGCAACCAACCATGCAGGTAAAGTTCTGTTCCTCAAATCAAACCTAAAATGGTCTTTTAGTCCTCTGCGTGGTAAGTGCTATTCATACATAGCAGGGTACAATAATATTAATTCCATTAATTCAATTTAATCATTCTATTATGAAATAATTTTTTTACGAGTGAAGATTAATTTTTTTTTTTAACTAACGACCCCCTGATTTTCAGGTTACACTGTACATGAAACTCTGGTTCTGAGCTTGTATGTAAGTAACAGTGAAGTGGAGTATTTTGATATTTTGGATTCCAATTTAGTACACTACACTGCATATTGAAGGATAACATTAAAGAAACTTCTCACTGCCTGTATGTCTGAAAATGAAAACTGGCTTTATTTTCAACTTTCCTTTACTCTCTTTCATGCTTTAATTTTCGATTTAATGCATATGTATAATTTTTTAGGCTTTATAATAATGCCAGTTATTTTGAAAAGCTGCATTTTCTTCTTGCCTTATATCCAGATTGTTACCTTGTATATACAGATATATATACAGATATATATATTACCACCAATAGGGAAGCAAATGACTTGTTAGTGAGGTGAGAAATGCCTGGTAAGTATTTTCTGGTCTCTTCATGAATTCTCTTTAAAATCCCGTTCCATGCTTTGTTTGCAGTTAAGGCTGTTAACCAACCTAAAAGAACTTCACAGCCAATTAAAAAGAAATGTCTTTGAATTTCTTCTCTTTACATGAAGTAATAAGCAAGTGAGAAGGTTCTTGGCTAGGAAAGTTACAGTAGACGTTAAATTGTGTGAATGCAAACTGAAAACCCCATTATTTTGCTGCAGCAATCGCAGGGTGTAAGGTGAAGAAAACTTGGCAGTAGAGTCAGATAAGACTGAGACATATATATATATATATATATATATATATATATATATATATATATATATATATATATATTTTTTTTTTTATTTTTTTTTTTTTTTTTTTTTTTTTTTTTTTTAATGATGCATCTTTCTCACATTTTGCCTGAAAGACCAGCCCTGAATAATTCATCTTGGAATGAAGTGGCCTTCCAACACCAAAAAACGTGAGACTTGGACTGAAAACATGCCCACCACCAAGGCTGGGTTGTGAGCGTTCAGGACTTAACAAAGCTGCTTGAAAATGTGGGGTTTTTTCCAAGTGCTTTCCTGAAATGGAGCAACTTAATTTGGTTGCTCTGCAGGATTATTTGATTGTGAGGATGCTTAGACATTGATTCATCAAACCCAAATTGCTTACAAGGAAAGGTCACAGGTGCCTACTAGTTCATAAGATAACTATTAGACCTGATTTAGGGTTGAAATTGCTATGGATTTCTCACATTTTCAACAACCTGTGCCTTTACAGGAACTTACCAAAAAATAATGAAACCACAACTCAGGGAAATCACATTCATCATCATCTGTGCTTGTCCAGAATATAAGGCTTGAGCGCAATCACTTGTACTTATAAAATATCTCCTATATTCTCTAACACTGTCAGGAGAGTTGTGCATTGTTTCTCCATCACATTTCTGAGGGCAGAAAGGCCATTTTCCTTGCCTGTTGCTGTAAACCTCTAATGGCAGATGAGTGAGACATGCTGAACTCCCACACATCCAAATTTTTCAAAGTGTTTCTCTTCCTCGGTATGTGTATCACACTGTTTAGCACAATATAAACCTTGTGTGTGCAAACGAGTTCATTAAAATTGCAAGAGCCTGTAGCACATTTGTAACAGCTTGCCCAAAGGTTAACATTTATGGTTTTGCACAGCCAACATCCTCGCTTTTATGGGGCACATTTGTATGCTAAATTGCCTATTATGTTAAGCTGTGAGTTCCCATTTAGCAGCATCAGGAATAAGATTTGACTATAAGTGTTTAGATTTTATTAGTGCTGGGCTAGTCTTCTTAACAGCTCAAACTTTCCATAGCGTGAAAATCTGCTGCAACCTCTGGAGAGGTTCTTGGGTATGAGATGTGTTTGGGAACAGCTGAGGATAAGGAGCATGGGAAGAAATGAGGCACTGCTCACTGATGGGAAAAAAGTGCCTTGCTGTGTTTCACCTTTACACAAGTCCTAAATGTCATGTTCAAGCAATGATTGCATCTAAAACAATCTCAGTAACATCTCCTTTTCCAGTTAACGAGACCAGAAAGGTCATCTGAAAATATTCCAGGGGGAAGGGTGTTTTATTGGTAGGTAAATGTGTCCAGTAGTTTTGTTTTTGCTGTAGGTTACTTCCCAATGCATGAGCTAACAGAGTGACTGTGATATACCAGCCCTGTAAACTGAAATGGCAAATTGCAGCTGGATATGCAGTTCTCAGAGGTAACAGAAATGTATTTGCTAATGAAACTGTGTTTCACTCAGACTTCCCTTGCTGCCAGGGATTTCTCAGGAGATCCTGGGACTGAGGGATGTAAAAATGTCACAAAAGCCTTTAAATTCAAGGTCACCTGATTGACAGAGCAGGGACTTTAGAGAGTATTTTAAAAGCCTCCATGAATATCTGCTTGCCTTAACAGTGACTGTAGTCTTGTCAGTGGTGACTGACTATGGAAAGTAACTTGAAAAAAATAACAGAAGATCAAGTCTTTAGCCCAGGCTTTCTCTGTAAATTTAAAAAAAAAATGTGTGAGAGGTTTTTTTTTTCATTCCATTGTCAAAAATGAGAATGTGAGAACACAGAGGTGCTACTCTGCTCCTAATCTCTTCCTACCATGCTGGAAAAGTGCGTTCAAAGCAGATGTCCTTCACAGGCTGACCACGCCATGTATGCATATTTATTTTACATGGTGGGTGTAAGGATGATGATGCTCTCTGTTTGCAAATTGTCACAGAGCTTGGGAAACACAAGCTCTTGAAAAATATTATTACTGGAATTACTAGAACAAGCTATTCACCCCTAACTACAAGGAGAAAACACAGAAATGGAGCTTCCGTTTTGGCCATACAGAAAAATAAGTATTTTCCATCATTCACAAATAATCTTTTTATGTAACAGGATGTTCTTTGAGGCAAGCAAGAACAGTAAAAGTAATGTAAAATCTTCCAGCACCATCCATGGCTGAGGAGGGCTGCCTCATTCACTGATTAAACAGGATTGCAGAGTTGTGCGTTCTGTAGAACTCAACATTTTTCAGGAGCTGTAACAGCTGGAGTGAGGAAGGTGCTTTTCTTTTTGTGTAAAATACAATATCATTTCCAGGAGACAGAGGTCCCACATGAAAGGCCCAAGGTCTCTATAGGAATCTGTCTGCTGAACACACTGACTTTGTCATCAGTAAAGACTGGAACCTCCAGCAAATGCAGAAAGTGCTTTACCTATTAAGATGATCTGTAGGGGAGAGACTCAAGGAAAGTAGCTCAGAGAGTTGTGGGCTTTTTTTTTTTTTTTTTTTTAATGACCTATTTAAAGTTACATTTGTCAAATAATTTAAGGAGAAGACTTAGTTAATGCTACTTAATCAAAGTTCCCTGCAAATAACTTAAAGGTGACAGGTCAGCAAAGACAAGCTTACTTAAAGACAGTATTTTAAGATTTAAAATGCTAAGAGTCTTACCAAGTCTAATCTGCTAAAAATTATAATAAAGCATAAGAGAAGTTCAAACCTTATTTATTTCAAGATCAGATTTATTATTTTTTTCAAAACCTCTCAAGCAGAGAAACAGACAAGAATTAACACTGCAACAGTTTATTCGAAAGCACAATCCTTTATACAATGGTGGATGGATGATGATTGATCCCTTCTGTTATCCAAAATATTTGGGATTTCTGGTCAATTTTTCTCTGTGGCCTAAATGAGGTTTTGTGTTTTAGGCAGTTGAAATTATTTGCTGTGGGAGTTGGTTTTCTTTATACAGACATGTGTGACATCTGTAAATACACTGTAGTACTGTGCTATTTCCAAGATCTTCTTGGTTGTAAAGTTATTTTTTAAATGGCTGTTGCGTTGTTTTAAATGCAGTTTGAAATGAAAATGGTGACCTTAACAAGCACTATCATTATTATGCCTTCAAGGGACTCTCCCACTCTCCTTCACTCTGATATTCAATGTCTGACTAGCTTGGAGTTCTGGGTCTATTATTTTGCTGAAGTCACTTAAAAAAAAAGGGACTCTGCACTGTCCTCTGTTGCTTTCTTTGGGTACATTTCATATTAGAATACTGCACAGCAGGATTCTGATTCCAAGTTAGTAATTGGAATAGCATTCTAATTAGAATCACATACCTAGAACTTCACTTTTCAGAGTTGCATGGTGAATATCTAATTGAAGAACAAACCCAAGTGATTTTCTGCTTTGTGTTAGGCTAAGAAAATAGCATGGAGGATCTAGTGAAGGCATCACAGCCTGCTGGAAGGAGAGAGTTCATTGCGATAACGTGGTAGGAAAGGAAAAAAAACCCAAAAAACACCAAACCAAAAAAACGAAACAAACAAAAAACCAAAAAAACACCACACACACACACAAACAAAAACAGAAAAAAACAAAACAAAAAAACCCAAAACAACAACAACAAAAAAACACCACAAAAACAACTCCACCAGCTAATGAAATGGAGCAAACCACAAGTTCAAAATTCTAAAGAAGACTTGACATAAGCACTGATATATTACTTGCCTAAAACCAAAATATAACTCAGCCTTGCAGCCAGGGCTGTGAGAGTGACAGGGCCTGAACACCCTTTTTATGTCAGAGCACTCGTGGAATTTCAACCAGCTCAGTAAGAGTGGAGCAGGGTTCTGAGAGAGGGGGAGATTGCACCATTGTGCTTTCTCCAAATCAGTGCTATCCCAGCAAAAAAAATAATCCAGGACACATTTTAGATCCACTCAAAGATTTGTGAGACAAATGTGTCAAGCGTATTAAGAACAAAGCAGCAAATCCAGACAGTTTTTAAATACCAAATTATGTGATTCAGTTTAGAATGAAGCAATCAGTGTTTGGAAAATAGCCTTTAACAGCATTGTCTCTCCCTCTGGAAATTACCTATTCAGTGCAGGACATTTCTGTTTGGTTATTTCTACAGGTAAACACTGTATTTATTACATTCAGAAAGCAACAGAAATTTAGATGGCTGAGCCTACACAAGCTCCTGCAGCATTTTCTTTCTCCCTTACATTTCTAATAAACATGAATTATATATGGAGACGGCTATGCTTTGTTTAAACTGCTGCACTAAGTACCCCGTGACAGCAGTAAATCAATGGTTTGCTTTCTCATACATTTGAATGAATGTAATAACTGGAATAAACAATTAATCTGATGGATACACAGGAACTCTCTGTAGTTAAGTAGAAGTAGAAGAATAATACTGTTCCATTGTTCATCCATTTGTCATTTGTTGATGGTCACACTTTATTGACTTTACGTATTATTTGTCTAATTATTTGATTCTCAAAGTTATTTTGAATAATTTATTCAGTCTTCGCTTAAACTGATGTCTGAAATTTATTTTTTTGCTTGATCTCCAACTAATAAGCCAATTATGATCAGCTTTAGAAGTTATTAACCAGACTCCAGTTTCTATTTTTGCTACCTAATTAAATCTAATGCTCCTGGTACTACTGTGACACATTGGACACCTAATGTTTTGGGGGTTTTTTAAACAGTAGTATTTGTATAATGTATGTGCGTATACATGTATATAATGGGAATACATATGTATATATACATACATATATACATATACACACATATATTTATGTATTTATTTATAAATGCCAATGGCTACTTGCTGTGTAACGTGTAAGACCAGGATGAGCTCTACTTGGGCTTTAAGGTTGTTTGGATGTGTCGGGAGACAATATGGGAGTGAAATTGTTCAGAGGTAGCTTCTGCTACTTGATGCCCTGGAGGTTCCATGGACGTAATTAAGTGAGGAAACAAAGGTGGATGTGACAGTGACGTTCCCTGGACAAGCAGGAAACATTTGATTAAAAAATTGCAGCATTTGCTCCATTTTTCTCCTGATTTTCCATTTTCTCCTGATTTTAGGAATGGAGGAATTCAAACCATTTGCATGGGAGAAATAAATGCTGCATGGAACGTTCCTGTTCAGGTTTGTCTGTCTTTGCTAAGTGAAATCAAAGAACATGCAAAATTATCTCTTTATAGGACTATTACCCACCATACTTGCTGAAGTTCTTGGTTTTTTTCATTAAATGCAGAGGTATTTCACTTAAAGAAGAAATTTCTGGAACAGTTCCAGTTCCTAGACTGGGATTGGCCTTGACTATATACAAACTTGACTGTTACTTGCCCAGACACTAAATAGGGTCAATAAACCTTGTCCCAAACTAATATTTTACCATGGATAAAGGGCTGGAACAGAAGACCAGATAAAGGGCTGGCCCTTACATGTAGGGAGAGGAAATGAGGTATTCCCCGCCCCCTGCCCCATGAAGCTTCATCACATTTTTACATTGAGAATATCAATCTACAGTCACATAGATGAGGTTGCAGGAGACATTCCCACTTTCTTTTTGAGGCTGACAGAGACCAAAGCTGTTTGGGACAGGACAAGTCCAAAATATGAGCTTGCCTCTGGGAGCCATGAGTCTTAATGGATAGTACTGCTGTGAAAAATATCTTTGCTTCCTCCAATCCTGTGAAAGGATTCTGAATAGTTTCTGTGTAGCCAGTGGTATTGATGTTTAAATGATCAAAAACATGTCTTTGAACATCTTTGTCTTGAGGCCTGTATAATTTCTTCTTCAGAACCAAAACTAAGCCATTGTGGTGAAGCTGTTGAAAAACGGACAAGAAGCTCCCATGGATGAACTCATATGCTTGAAAATATCAAAAGAATAAATCCCAGAGCCACTACAGTGTTACAAGTTTTACCCTTTTTATCCAGAAAGGGGTTTATGTTGGGGGAGGATAGAACTAAACATGTCACAAATTCCTTCTGCTAGAAAGAAATTGCATTATTAGGTTCACTGTTTTCTCAATAATATTTCTGAATAACCACACAGATTTCTGTATTGATGAAGAAGCATCGAAAGTCACATAATTTCAGTGGGGTTTTTGCCCTCATTTAAATTGTTGTGACAGGTAGAGGAATTATAAAAGAAAGGCCTCATAAGATCAGGCCTGCTCTATTAAATTAATAGCTAGCCTGTCATCTCTTCTAAGTGTAGTGAAGCAACTTGCAAGTTCCCATGTGAAAACAATCTTGGTATGAAAGGTTTGTTAACACAACAACCTATTCTTGGGTTGAAAAGTAAGTGCATCTGTGTGAATAGTAAGATCTGTTCCACGAGAACCCATAAAGGAAAAATGTAAACAACCTCGAAAATGTAAACAATGAACCAAATCACCTTCTGACCAAAAAATGAAGTGGTAAAAAACTACCAGCCAATGGGTGTTGCACACGAGGTCTGTGAAAACTGTATAAAATAAGTGATGTGAGTAAAGAAGGGGCTTTTCCCGCACGAAAATAATGGAGTGTCAGCTAACTCGTTAAAGTAGCTGATCACCCGAGGCGATCGAGGGAGGCGACGGCCGAGCCTGCCGCGGAAGAGGAGGGCCAAGCCGAGACGAAATACACAAAGTCAGGAACGAATAGCCCGCAGAGAAAAGAAATTCAGGTAGCAAACACACAAAGCAGCGAAAGGCTGCGGCTCCAGACGGCCAGGACGGCCCAAAATACACAGAGACAAGAAGCGGGCGGGGGAATGGGACCGAGCGGGAGCGCACGGGGTTAGAAAGAAGCATAGAAACAAACACAGAAACAAATACAGAAAGACACAAAGAAATAAACACAGAAGGAGCATGGACCGAAAAATGCATTGCGGCCACTGACACGGGGGGTGACAGCGGAAGGTCGGCGGCGCGGAGCGTGAGCGCGCTGCAGCCCGCACGTGTGAGGAGGGGCGGCCGCGGGCAGCGCCCACACGGAGAGCTGGAAAAGGGGATAAAAGACGGGAAATCCTAGATCGCGGATATCAGCCGACGAAACAGCGATAATACCCGTGTGGGCCCTTACACTGCACAAACAGGGGGTAAAAACAGGATAAAAGGACACCGCGATCTTTACTGCTACGGTGTAGAAAACGTAACGTGAGAGTATATGTCCAAAATGCCTTTTCTATCGAAACGTGGGACGAACTGGGCAGTTGTTGTGGGCAGCGGCCACAGGGGAAGATATGGTAGCCACAAAATCGTTACTTACGTGGTATTTTATTAGAGATTAGTTTAAAAAATTACAGTCTGCTGAAGGGGCCGCAGCTGCTGCGGCAACCGCCCCCCCCCCCCCCCCCCCCCCCCCCCCCGTGGACTCCTCTCGGTCACTATCTCCTGTGTCTGCAGGTCCGTTTCTGTTCCTTCTACCCACGACCGACGGAAAAGTCACCTTGTAATTCTGTTTTTCACGTTGGAAAGCGTATTAAAAATGTTACATCCACTTTGAAACTGCTTTCACTTTAAGCCATGTGAAGACACCGGCCGCACAAAAAGCCAAGGGACGGGATCTGTGTGCGTGCGCCCCTGCAAAATGGCTCCGGTGGGACACAGCGTCCCCGGCGGCGCGGGGCGGCCGCTCCCGCGAACCGCGGCGGCCGCAGCGGCTCCGCTCGGGGGAGGTTTTATCCTCCAGAAACCCCCGAGCCCCGGGCACGGCTCGGCTCGCAGGTCCATACGGAACGCGCCAGCTCTGCAGACGGCAAGAACCGGAGCACATTTCCTGCAACATAGCTCCCGCACGACGCTGATCGTTCTACTGAGGTTGCAAAGAAAGTTCCAAAGAAAGTTCCAGTGAAGGTTCCGAGGAAAGTTCGAGTGCTAGTCCCTCCCGGTCTCGCTGCGTGGGCTCTCCAGCAGCCCTGGCGGCTCTGCCGAGCCAGGCCCTGCATCCGGGGCCCCTCTCTGCGGAGCTCCGCGGGCTCCGGGCCGGGAGCCGGGAGCCACAAGCGCTGTGTGCCTTTTTAACCTTCTCTGTATTTGTTTTCGGTGTTTCTGCCTGTTGCTACATGCGGCCTTCAGAGATGCTTTTGTGTCGCTTTCCCCTCCTTTCCTCCCGCGGTGTCTGGGCCGGGGGATGCGGCAGCCCCGGGGCTGTGAGGGCTCTGCGCCCCCGCCGCCCCCGCTGCCCGGGCCGTGCCGAGCTCAGGAGCGGATCCCTGGGGATGTGAGCACAGCGCGGCCGCGTTTGCTGCTCCCTCTGCCCCGCGGCGGCTGCGAGGGGGCAGCGGCCGGAGTTCGCTTTCTCTTTCCCGCCCTCTCTTTTTCAATTGATTCATTAACTTAAAGAGAAGATTTGCATGCGTATGTAACATCAGCTGGTTAAAAGCAGTCAAATATTCATTTGATCAGATATCAATTGCCTGTGAGAAAATGAGGCCCAGTGAGAAATGACCTAAACCACCATCCAGCCTTCATAACCAGAACAAGACCAAAGCAGGACTGCCAGAGCGTGGCTGTGTCTGGAGACTTACAGAGGAAACTTTTAAGAGAAGTGTCAATGAAAAATGTTTGGGACAACAGGCGGCTCTTGAAATGTTGTTTGTTGCATAGACGTAGTTAGAGCATTTTTTGGGCTATGGGTGACAGAGCCCATGTCTAAAGTTGTGAGTTACAGCTTATAGACAAGCCCGAAGCTAAGTTAGTTCTGGTTACAATGCATTATATAGTTTTCTTTACTAAACATCTTAATACGCAATAGCCAATCAGCATCATACACAATACCTTTACATTTCCTATAGCCTATAATAACTACTAATATTACCATATTATGTTACAGTTTAAGCTCAAAGTTGTTTTTCTGTTTTCTTGCAGTGGAAAATTCTTAGACTTTGCTTCTACTTAGTAAAAACATGTTTTTTGTTTGCCTATGGTATCTTTCGCTTTTCTTAAGACTTATTTCTGCTTGCCAAAAACATCATCTTTGTTTGTGGTCAATATATCCTTTGCTTTAGCCATAAAACCTCTTTCCAACTTTACTTAACCTTTGTTTTCTGAGTTGTCCAGTAACAACTGGTTCAGCAATTCTTACTTTAGACATCCTTTATTCTTCTATATCAAAAACTTCCTTCCACCTCTATTCCGCTTTCAGGTTCTACATTCAGAGAACCTTCTGCTAAACATTCATATCTGTAAAACTTTCTTGTCAAACCTTCATCTTTCCCAACAGAAACTTGTCAAGAAAAGCCTTACATCATAACCATGGTATAGTGTTCCTACTAACCTTCAACTATTCCCTGTTCCAGGCTCCCAAAAAGACATTCAGTGATGTCAAAGATCAACATTTCCAGCTATTGGACTTTCTCCTGAGTCTCAACTAGCTGGACTTTAAAACAATGGTCATTTATCTCAATTTCCCCTAGAGACATTGGACATTATTTTTATTTTTGTCATGCTGTAAGACCCTGTGTCACTGACATGCTTTGATTTAATAAGTTTTGTTGATTGTAACTGGATTTTTATGTATCTTGTCCCTTATTTAATAGATAACTGGTAATAGCCTTAATAAGATGCAAATTGTTTAAACATCAGAACATACGAGCTTGTTTAAATTAATAAAAAAAGGGAGAGATGTTGTGACAGGTAGAGGAATTATAAAAGAAAGGCCTCATAAGATCAGGCCTGCTCTATTAAATTAATAGCTAGCCTGTCATCTCTTCTAAGTGTAGTGAAGCAATTTGCAAGTCCCCATGTGAAAACAATCTTGGTATGAAAGGTTTGTTAACACAACAACCTATTCTTGGGTTGAAAAGTAAGTGCATCTGTGTGAACAGTAAGATCTGTTCCATGAGAACCCATAAAAGCAAAATGTAAACAACCAGAATCTTAGAATGTATACATAAATCACTTTCTGACCAAGAAATGAAGTAGTGAGAAAACTACCAGCCAATAGATATTGCACATGAGGTCTGTGAAAACTGTATAAAATAAGTAGTTGTGTGAATAAAGAATTGTTTTTTCCTACATGAATAAAACGGAGTCTCGGCTACGTTATTACAATATTAAATTCTCTCCCATGCTTTTTCCTTGTACTGGATTTGTTCATATTTCTTATATCATCCTGTCTGCTTTTCTCTCTGCCCCCCACCCCCCTCCATATCTTCACTAAACCAACAAATTTGTGAACCCTTTTGCTTAATGTGGGCTTTTATTTTAGGTCTCTCTCCTCTTATTATATACCCCAAAGAGGGATTGAGGTGTTGGAGTTGATCATGCACCAAAACAACAGGTAGAACTCGCAGGCAGCCTGTATTTTCTTCATGCCTGTATACTATAACCTGAAGGTAAAAACCACCTGAAACAACCAACCAAGGACAATTCATTTTGTCCTTGAATTCTCAGTGAGAGAGCTGCTTCCTGAAAGGCACAGAGGGATTTTTCCTGTAACTGATGGCAGGCCTGTGTCATTTGCTGTAAGGATCTGATGCACTTTAATCCTTAAGGTTATTCACTGCATTTCCACTTATCCAGGCACTTATGCTCCCTCTCCCCTGCCTTTCATGTTGTCACATGCATTACTGTGCTTACAGATGCACCTGGGCACATCTGGCTGAACTGTTCCTGTCAGAAGATAATCTGCCATTCTGGTTTCAGGCTATGCTAAAAATGTGTTAGAAATGGTCATAAATATTGGGCACTAAATTTGTCTTATCTTTCATTCCAATTTTGACATTTGGTAACATAAAAATTATGATAACTCTGTACTTTCTTTTTCTACATTTCTATATCCTTCTCCAAATTATTCAGTGTTAAAAGGAAAGTGGAAAAATCTACCTGAAAAATTTGAGGAGCTCACTTATTAAAAGCTTCCAAAGGTAGTTTTCCATGTTTGCAAAATCAAGTGAGAGAGATAATCCAAGTGTGATGGTTGGATAAGGCTGATGATTTCAAAAAGCCAGAGGATAATGAAAATAAAATACAGCTTTGAATTAAGACAACCTAATTTTATTTCCCTTCTCCCACTGACTGACTCTAATAACTTTTAAGGACAAAGCTGTTCTGCATGACCACACCGGGATCGCATCCTCTGCTGAGATGTGAGTCCTCCTCTGCATTTTTCGTAAAATATGGTGAAATTAAAATAACTGATAATTGAGTTGGTAAAGCAGCTTGGCAGTCATGAAGGTGAGCCTGGCTTCCATACAGCCAAGAGACTTGCTGGCATTAATTATTGTTACATTAGGAGGAAAAAAGTCAATTCCATGATAACATTTCCTGGCTGATCTAAGGCCTGGGTGTCCTTATATTTTGTTTAGCCTGGCTACAGATGTTTGATGGAATGTGGACAGATAATTGAGTGGAGGATCAAGTCCTATTCCTGGAATTGCTTCTAGGTTTACTGAAGTAAATAGTCTCAGTTCGATAACATCAAGAAAGCTTTAAGTAAATGAAACATCTTATATTGTGGTCAGAGACATGAAAGGTACCACTGCAATAACCAAAGCAGTCAGATTATCAAGAAATATGCCAAAGGAAGCCAGTAGCATTCTCATTTGAAAATAAACTAACTAACTAAATAAATAATATATAAATAAATAAATCACCGCAATCAGAATTCAGGAAGGGAAAATTGATCCTACTTTTGAAATCCGTAAAACTGCATGTAGGAATAAAATGTCTTAAATGCAGTTGACACTTGTAGTCACAATTTCCTTTCTATGCTGGAGTCTCTGGCTGCCTCAGTCCTGTAGAAGGTGATAATTGCTTGTTGCCAAAACAAAGAGAATGGCAAATAATTATTATTCTCCTGATAGTTACAGGGTTATTTCTTTTTCTTGCAATGAAGGAGCGTGTGAACTCAATTTATTTGACTCCCTGTCAGAAAATTAGCTGTTACTCTATTTTTTTTCTGCTTCCCAGTCACTGCATTTTCCAGTCTTGCTGGTGCAGGGGCTGGCATTGCAGCAGCGCAGGGTAGTCTGTTACCTTCTGTCACATCTGCTCAGATCCAAAGTGACATGTATGTACTGAGACACGACCTGATGAAGCACAACACATCCCCAGCACGAAGTCA
Source organism: Prinia subflava (assembly GCF_021018805.1). Lineage (NCBI taxonomy): Eukaryota > Metazoa > Chordata > Aves > Passeriformes > Cisticolidae > Prinia > Prinia subflava. Next base: position 18,923,149 of record NC_086283.1, on the reverse strand, counting down.
TGCTCTTTCCTGGTCTTGGGACAAATGTGGAAACTGAAATTCTGATGCAAAAGACACCGCAGGCAGTTGTGCATTTATTTACTGGATTCATTGATTGAGTAAGAATATTCCATTTCCACAGGGAGCGTAGTCAGTAATATTTAATGAAAATTGCTGAACTGTGTGATTTCAACATATGTTTTTTTCTCATTGCCTGCTTTGCAAATGTTAATGGGAAAGTCATAAAAGAACAGAGGACCAATCTAAGTCATTGCTACTGCTTGTTAGAAACCAATTGAATATGTGATTAAAAAATGAACAAGCCTTTTTCTAATCCTACTCATGGAATTAATATTATTCCATAGAAATATTTTTTTATAGGAAGATCCTATATAGAAAGCGTGTCATGACAGATTTATCAACAAACTCAATTAAAACAAAAGCTAGAATGCCAGGACTAGCAAAATTGTACAAGAGAAATTGCTCTATGAAGTTAATAGTAGTGCATTATATCCAGTGATGAGCCAGCCTTCTTTCTGATTCAAACTAAGACTTAAAAGGGAAAAAAAGCCTCACAAAATAAAATCAGAATCCTTTGCATTGTATAAAGAGACTGTGAACCTTTTAATCTTAACATGAGCTGAAGGCTCATAAAGCTCTTACTAAAACCAAATCCTAGATGTTTATTGCTGGTTAGGGAATAATGGATGGGTATGGCCAGGAAATGAAGTTCCCTCAGTGAGAGGGGGCTTTTCTGCAGCCACGTTAGCAGAACCCATTGAGAGGTTCATCCTTCATCTTTTCCAAGTAGAAAAATCTGCTGGAGTACTGTAAATACCCTTTTCCCTGGCAGAGGATGAAGATGGGGGAGACACAAATCACAGCTAATATTTATAAGACATTATTATTTATCAAGCTGGTGTTGCTAATAGAATACAGACTTCCTTACTAATTATAGATAACTACGCATTCATGCACTTCCCCAAAAAGCTCAGTTCAGCCACATGGAGAGTCACAGTGACACCAGTAGCTTTCAGGTCAGTGTGGAAGAGACTCAGGGGTGTGTGTGTTGTTGGTCTCCGTTTCAATAAAGAAGCCACCACCTCCTTGGCTGTGTTCCATTTTTAATGTTGCTGTGCGCTGCTGGCTTTGGACAAATCCAGCAGACATGGTGCTTTACCCATTTTTGCAGGTTCAGCCAGGCTTATCAGACCTTGGAAGGCTTTGACAGAGTCAGTTAGGTTGGAAAAGACCTCTGAGGTCATCAGGGCCAACCTCTGCCCCAACACCATGTTGTCACTCAGGCTTTGGCGCTAAATGCCATGTCCAGGCTTTCCCTAAACATCTCCAGGGGTGACGACTTCACCACCTGCCCAGGCAGCTTTTGCCAGTGTTTGACAGCCCTTTCTGTGAAGAAATTCCCCCAAATGTCCAGCCTAAACCTCCCCTGGCTCTGACTGAGGCCATGTACTCTCCTTCTGTCACTTGTTGCCTGGAATCAGAGCCTGACCCCACCCTGGCTGCCCCCTCCTCTCAGGGAGTTGTGGAGAGTGACGAGGTCAGCCCTGAGCCTCCTCTCCAGGTTAAAAAATGCTCTCTCTCTCCAGCTCTCACCCTCTCTTCTGCTGTTTTCCTGTCCTTCCCCACACATCAGCAGCTCTGGACTCACAACTTTGCACAGAGGGTCTGAGACCCCCTGAACTCCCTGAGGAGCACACACAGAACTCTGTGTGATGTGTGAAATGCCATCTGTACCCCTGCCAGGGCATGCACACAGAGCTGGGAGGCATATTCACAGCTTCATGGCCTGCACTGAAGGGACAATGGTCATTTGGAATCAAGATTAATTTTTCATGCCCTGCTCGATTAACATATTTGCAGGCAATTTTGGGACAGGTGCCTTGTCTGGCTCCAGAACACTGTCCACCCACAGGCTAGCTCAGGATCAGGGTCAGCGTGGATGAGTGTGGCCACTCCCAGACCACTGGGAATCTGGGTCCAGGTAGCGGTGCCTCAGGGCAATGGGTCCAGCTGGCACTAGATGGGAAAGATGTGCCAAGGATCCAAGTAAAAGAACAAGAGGGGTCTCCTGTATGCAGCCAAGAGAGTTTATTCTCCAGCGGGGGCAGGGACAGAAAAGACCAGGAGCAATGTGTGACAACTTCTTTTAAGAGGGGGTGGAATAAGGGGGATTACATACAAAGACCAGTCAGGGAAAAATGAGGGAGGAGACAAAGGAAGTGGTTCAATACCAAGTAACCAATAGCAGAAGATCTCACCTAAACAATCCAATGGGGAACCAAACCTGCTAAAACCTTCTAGAACTTAGGGAAGGAGCAACTATCACACGTCACTCCTCCAAATCCCCAGCTAGCTCCAAGGGGAGAGGTGCGCAATAGTGTCCGTGAGAGCCACAAGCAGTGAGACCACGGCTGAGGGCCGGCAAAGGACTGGCGCGGGACTTGTTTTGTGACAATTCCAGAGAACTTTACTCAAGGAAGGAAGTCAGCCAGCACAAGCACTGAACAACTGCTTGCAATGCCTTCTAAACAGAGGTGATGCAGACACAAAGATACATTACAGAACCAATGGGAGAATCCAGAGGGAGGAGTGAGGGAATACATGGCAGAGGAAGGGGCTAATCAAAGCATTATAGACGTGTGTTTGGGGTGAATCAACCTATGAGGGACTAGACCAGGGAAACCTTTCTGGAATCCCGGGATGGGTCTAAGGTGATGGACAAGGAGTGGGAGTGGAGCAGAGTAGCAGCTGGGGATGACAGACACTGGGGTAAAACCATTAATAGGGGTCAGGGGGACCAACCAACTGAGCAGGGTGCAACAAGCAACAGCTGATTGACATTGGGGTGACTGTGAAGGGATCCAAGGGATTGGCTCACAGGAGGATGGGCATGGAGAGCTGTAGAAAGAGGGAAAGGGTCTTGGGTGATTGACAAGGCACAGGGGGAGGGATAACTTTAAGCAATACCATCTTAAGTTTTGGGTGTGAAACCAGGGCAAACCATTTTGGAACAATGCACAACCAAAGTGATGAAAATTGCACCACCACCATTTCCCCTTTTTTGTTTTGTTGAGGGAAGTGGGTTATGTGCAAAGCTAAAGGTGGGTCTCTCTTTGGGTCCCCTCCCATTAGGACTCTACTGCGGAGATGGTGACCTGGGAGAGGAGGGTCCCTTTCACCAAAATCGTTTTAAAAATCCCGAGTGCAAATATGATTAAAAGGATAATAATGATAAACCAAAGAATGTCTTTTACAAATGAGGACATCCTACCCGAAAGCCCCCAGTTCTTAAAAGTCTTTTCAAACCAGTCCTCGGCTTCTTGTTGCACTTGATTGACCATCTTTTTCTCTGATTGCTGTGTGCACACTCTGGCTCTTGGAAGAAAGATTGAAACAGCAAAGTCCTTCAGAATCTTTGCAGCCGTGCCCTTTGTGCTAGCAGCAGGAGTTCTATAGCTGCGCAGTTTTGAGGCCCAATGTTAAATTTCATCACAATGTTTGTCAAAATTTAAGGCATCCCTTCTCTGAATTCTCGTTTTTCTTTGGCAGCCAAATCAGAAATCTGGGACATGTTAGGCGAGGCAAGTGACAAACACTCCAGGGTGCAGGGACCTCCTAGGTGGTGAGAGGGCATACCTGCCCAGACATGGTCTCCACAGATGAGGAAGGTACCCTTATCCAGTTTTCAGGGATATCCATTCTTTGTGGAGGGCTGGCACGTTTTAGCGATCTGGGGACACCAGTAGGCAACAGTAAAAAATTTTTTTATATTGGATAACTGAATCATGTCTATCTTTACGATAATGAGATTCAAACTCAAACTGAATGCAAAGGGAGGTAAGGGAGGAACCTAAAATTGCAAACTCTTACTGTTATGAACACACAAGTTAAACAGTTGTTAGTTGTAAAAGTATACGTGTGTATCTTTCAAGTTTTCATTCCAACTCACAACTTTGTACGGTTTTAAGATGTTACAGTTGTAATGTTGTTAAAGTATTGATAGTACTACATAATGATGACATCAGAACACTTTTCTGAGCCACAATTGGTAAGCACGGTCAGCCAATCATTCGACACCTAGAAGAGATGAGTGGTCAGGAATGAATCTTGCTAAGGACTAATCAAACCCTGGTGGATGAGCCAATCATGTCGAGGATCCTGAGCACACCAATCAGAAGAAGGACAGAGCATATAAAAAGGACTGACAGACTGTGTTGGGCGACACTCTCTGAAGGACGGTGTGTCCCGACAAAATGTCCAGTGTAGTGCTATACCTGTTGACAACATTCTGAATTGTCGTAAAAGGGCTTGAGACTAGCTCAGTCCTTGTTCTCAGTGGTCAGTTTTAAATAAATTGTTGGCCTTTTTTTTTTTTTTTTTTTTTTTTTTTTTTTTTTTTTTTTTTTTTACAACATTCACTGCCTCATTCATAACCCTTACAGTTCTTTTTTGAGGCGGGGTAAGGATTGAACCAAATCAGACCACAAAATGAAAGGGCTAGTGACAGGAAGGGTTAACTTAAAGGTTAAAGAGGCACATCTTCGGCCCCAGGTTACCTACTCAAAGGCTCCTTGAACCTTCCAGGTCTATCGCGGTGCCCCCTCAGAGACCACTCTCTGGATTCCCGGCGAGTTCAAAGCACCGCTAACAGCTTGGGGTACTGCCCTGGATGGATGGCAACCAGGTGCTGCCAACCACAGGGGAACAGGGCTGCCACGTCATGGGTGAGACGTGGGGTGACAAGAGGTGGAGTAAGGAGTGTCAGGCTCAGAAGGAGGGTTGATTCAGAACTTTATTCAGCCCCCTGGCTTGGGCACCTCCTAAAGGCTGCAGTAACAGCTGTGACTGAGCCCCTGAAACAGGGAGACACAGATTCTTACACAAGGGGTGGTAACAAGCAAACAACCTGAGTGTCCACCAATGGGGAACAAACAGGGAGTGAATCTGGGGAGGATTGACAACCACAATAACCTTTCAGGGGACAGCTGGGAGGAACCTTCTCCGTTCCTGCCCAATCACTCACTGAGACTCCTGGAATCTTCCAGAATCTTGGGAGTGCCTCAGAGTGACAGGCAGGACCCAGAGGAGGAGAGGGGAGGATACAAGGGTAGCAGACAGGATAGGGAGGTGGGGAGGACTCAGGGATAAACCATTAACACTAAAAGAACAGGGGTATATGGGAATGAACCATTACAACAGAATCATAGAACAAATACAACGAAATGCACTACAACACAGGTCTCAGGGTCTCTCACCAGGATTTGTGGCCGCTCACAGAACTCTTTCTTCAGGCCTTGGTGGAAGTGCCTCAACACCAGTGGGTTCAGGTTTTTGAAAGATCAGTTTAAGAAGTTCAGGGTAAGGAGCACCTTACACAGTCTTGGCTGGGAAGAACTGTACCAACTGTCTCCTCCTTGGCATCTCAGGATGGATTTCAAGGTGCCATTTGTCCTCTCTATCACCACCTGGGCAGTGGGGGAGTGGGGAATTCCTTTTTGATGGTCAACTCCCAAATGTTGCAAGAACTCATCCAACTCCTTGGTGGCATACGCTGGTCTGTTATCAGTTTTAATTACTTTGGGGACCCCAACATGGAGAAGGCCTGGATCAGGTGTCTTTCTGCATCTCGGGTCTTCTCTCCTGCATGGACTAAGGCGTAGATGGCACCAGAGAAGGTATCCATGGACATGTGTACATACTTGAACTTCCCAAGGTGTGGGACATGGGTGACATCAGTCTGCCATACTCCACAACTGCCCAGTCCTCTAGGATTGACACTGGCCTCTAGGGATGATATTGAGTGTCTCTGGCAGTTAGGGCATGTGGCTATGATGGCCTTGGCTTGGTCCCATTGCAGGTGAAATTGGCAGACCGGCCCAGGCACACTTTGATGGCATTGTTGATGGCTCAGCCTTGCTTGTTAGAAAATATCTGGCTGGCCAGCCAGCTGCACTGGAGCAGCTAGGGCATCCGCTCACTGCTTACCTTCTGCTATAAACCCTGGAAGGTCGGTGTGTGACCTCATGTGCATAATGAAATATGATGCTCTCCGTGGGAGACTAGATGTATTAACTTTGAGAGCATGTGAAAGATTACCAGGTTCGAGACTTCCTTCAGGACTGATTTCTCCACTCTGGACACTATCCCCGCTACGTATACTGAATCAGTTACCAAACTAATTGGACCTGGAAACTTCTCAAAAGCCCTAATGATTGCAGCCAGCTCAGCAATTTGAGGGGAGCCCTCAACAATCTCAACATCAGCCTCCCACTGCTGAGTCTGAGGGTCTCTCCAAGTCATCACTGACTTATGAGACCTTCTGGATGTGTTGGTAAAAATGTTTAGGGCTGTTAGCAGTTTCCAGCTCTGCTTCTCTTTTGGGATCAGATTAAAATCTGCATTAAGAAGTTTATGGCCAGGGCAGTGAATTGAATTTTTTCCTGGGTAGCTGTCCAGAGCAAATTGCAGAGTTTCATTAGCTCGGAGCAACTACTCCTAAGTCTTGTTTGACAATCTCCCGGTAGATAATTTGATGGGTACATGGATGCACGTAAAATCACACCCTGCCAGGGAGTGTATGCGAGCCCTAGCCTTGTCAATCAGCTGGGCAATCAGCTCTTGTGGTCTGGTGATGCTTTTGAACAGTTGATGACCAAGGAAGACCCACTGGATGATTAAGAGATTGTTTTTGAAAATCTCTGTCCCATTGAAAAATCAGCCCGTGTTGGTGTGGCAGTTTTCCCAAGATGCCAAAATTGAATGGGATGTCCGGCCGGCAGCGATGGGCTTGCTGGGCTAACAGTGCTAAAAGCACCTTCTCCAACACCTGTCAAGTCTCCTGAGTCAGGACCCTCAGAGAATCCAGCTCCTCTCCCCCCTTCAATACATTGAAGAGAGGGGCTAGATCCCCCGTGGTGATCCCCAGCCAGGGTCTGACCCTGTTCAATGACCCACGTAGCTGTTGGAGATCTCTCAAAGTCTTAGACATTTCATTGATTACCAACTCTTGGGGCCTGATTGTCCAGTTGGCAATCTCAAGACCTAAGACCACCGCCAAGGTGGTAACTTTTTTACCTTTTCTTGCTGTATATCAAATCCTGCGCTGGACAAGGCGGTGATGGTGTTATCGAGGACTTGTGTAAGTATGTTGTCGTCGGGGACACACACAAGCCCAACATTATATGTCATCCATATAATGAAGGATGATGACTTCCCCTGCTTTGGCACACACAGGGGCCAGTATTTTGACCACATACCACTGACAGATTTTTGGAGAGTTCTTCATCCCCTGAAGAAGAACTCCCCAGTGGTACCATCCCATGGGAACTTCTCTGTTGGTGGATGGAACAGAGAAGGCAAACCATGGGGCATCAGCCAGAAGATCTAGGGGAATTTGGAAAAAAACAATCCTTTACGTTGATGACGGCCAAATTCCAATTTGCAGGGAGTATTGCTAGGGACGACATACCCAGTTGAAGGGGCCTCAATGACCTCGTTTATTTTTCTGAGGTCCTGGAGAAGGCGTGACTTGTCTTTCCCTGGCTTCTTGATGAAGACTGTTTCGACGATGTTTCCTTTCTTTAGTTGCTCCTCCACGAGCTATGGAGCATCTTTAATTTCTGTTTGTTTAGCAGCCACTGATCTACCCAGACTGGAGTGTCCATCAGCCAAATCAGTTTTTGGGTAGGGTGCTCTTCAGTGACAGATGCGAAAAAATCCTGAGAGGTGTTCAGGATCTGTAACTTAACCTCCCATTGGAACATTGTGTCTCTTCCCCACAAGGTAAAACCAACAGGTGTACAGAAGCCAATCTCCCATCTGGTCCCTCTATTTATACAGTGCTCTTGGATATTTTAGCAAATCCTGCACCCGCTATACCTGAAACTTTGCTTACCACAGGTTGCAACTCCCAATGAGTTGACCATATCTCAGGTGGAATTAGGGTAACGTCTGACCCCATGTCCATCATCCCTGTCTTTCAAATGGAACCCCCTTCCTTTCTCAAGGAACACCAAATGTGAGGCTTGTCCTTCCTTGCTACCTCTGCCCAATACATGGAGGGAAAGGGGACTTCCTCCAGTTCGGGCTTTAAGAGCCCAGGAAGGAGGTCCACAAGCAACCATTTCTACGCTGTCTCCCAGAGTGTGAACTCTGAGGGGGAGAGAAGGCAGGAAGACAAACCTTTTAGATCACTAGGGACCAAGACATTGGAGGAAAGAGTGGCTTCCAAAAGACCTTTAAGAAATTCTCTTTTCCTCACAAATTACTTCCGAGCTCTACACAGTTCCTTTTTATTATGATATGTAGAAAGCTCCCAGTTTAGGAGTTGCCCTGGTCTGTAAACAACAGGTGCGGTAAAGGGAAGGGCCTCTTGTTCCTGGTCCCAGTTTCCAGGCCTGTCACTTCCATTTTCTAAAGTGTGGGAACCAAAGGGAGGGGCGTGGGAACCAGAAGTAGGAAGAGAATGGGTGGAGCTGCAAGAGAGCGTGGGAACAGGGGCAGAGTTATGGGTGGAGGCGGGGATTTGGGATGGTGTCAATGGGGGAGAAACCATGGATGGAGTAAAAAAGGATGACGCAAGGGAAGGGGTGGCACCCGGGGCAGTACTTAAAGTGTAGGAAGGATTGGAAGACAGGAAGGGGTTGGGCGAAGGGGAGGGGATAGGGAGAAAAGGATTATGGGGAGAAGAAGCACAAAGGGGGGCCACACCATGTGACATCTGCCATCTTGTGCCCCTCAGGGGCCATTTCGAACTGTGGAGAACAGATTCCCATGGAGGAAATTTCTGGGATTAATAACTGGGCCAATCAGGATGGATTGAGGGTTTAGGGACAGCAGGTTCCTTGCTGTCAGGACAAGGATACAGAGGAGGCTGTGAGGAGGCAGGGAGATGATAGCAGCCCTGCACCTCATTTTGGGGGTTGCTCCACTCAGTCTACCCAGTCTAGGGGATGAGGGATCGGGACAAGGGGTTTGGAATCGAGGAGCTTTAGGAGAAACTGGGGAAACTTGTTCAGACTGTTTTTCCATTCTTCTCTGGTTTTTTCCCTTTCCCTGCTCCTTAGCAGCAGCTTGCATGAGGACAAAAAAAGGATAAAAATAATCTTCTGAGTGATCCCGACCAGGTTGCAGCAGTCAATTTCTGCTCAGCCGTATTCTGAATTTAATTCTTGAGTAGTTACTTGGGGGAAATGAAAAAACAGCCATCTAATGAACTTCTTTAACAAACCCCAAGAAAACTTCATCCCTCCTTCCGCCAGGGTACCCACAACTTGCTAAAATGCCTCTTGCTGTTGAGTTGACAGTTTCCTGCCCATTCTATCAGCACAACTGAATTCTACCCTCACCAGTGGCTAAAATGAGAAACTTAAAGCAAAAGGGTCCAGAGACGGCCTAGGATGTCGGATACTGCCACGCAGCCAAAAAGTGGCTTTTAGCCTGTCGTAACCCCCCACTCCCTTTTGGGGATGATGTACCTGCACACCCCGTGCATGCAAAACTCACCCTGCAACCGCTTCAGAACGAAACTTTCAGGGGGGAAACCAGAGCAAACCATTTTGGAACAATGCACAACCAGAGTAATGAGAAATGTACCACCACAGTGCCTGAATTCAAGTAATTAACACCTGCTGGAAAACCTAAAGAGCTTCCATTTGAATTTATTTCAAATTCTGTTTGAAGTTATTTAATATTTTTTAGGAAATCTCTCCCCTTACCTATTGATGATATCTCTGCTACTCAAGAAATAAAGGTCCCTGCTATTCTATTTGGGTACAGCTGGATCTTGGTTTGCTCACAATATTCATTACAAGATGAACAAAAATGTTGATTTTGCTATTTTATGCTGGTTATTTTTTCCTGCCAGCTTGTTATTTTTTCCATATAGAGTACAGGTTGCTGCCTGTTTGTTAAAAGACAAAGGAAAATCAATACAAGTTTTGAAAAGGAAATTTGAGTATTCAACTTTGCAAACAAAGTTCTTAAATAAGCACCAGGACAAGTAGTCATAGAAAGAATATGGATGCCTGACTTAATTAGCAGTGTTCACATGAGGAATATTGCTTTTTCAAGTATAAAGGGGCCAAGTGGAAAAAGCAAAAAAAAGTATTTCCAAGGAAACTAAAAATGGAATGTTCCCATACATTTGCATTTCAGCAATGGTTATATTTAATACTGATATGTCTTAAATTATTTGTTGATACAGAGGAAAATTAAGAGAGAAAAATTAATCCCTCATACTTAAAATATAAAAAATAAAGCACAATTTTTATTTTAGTTGTTGTCAAGAATTATTGAATCACCTATATAATCTTTCGACTTCTAGCCTTTGAATATCTCAAAGCATTCATCTGGGCATTCTCAAGATGAAGAAACTTTAAATAATTTATTATCCTCTCACTAAAAAAAAAGGCAAGACTGCAATCCTATTGCCATTGGTGGCTTTCTTCTTTTCCTTTCAGCTAATTCTACAAAAGAAGTAAAACATACGGATATAGTCCCTGCCTGCTCCTGAATTAAGATGCTGATATAAAAATAAACAGAGGAAACATGTTGCATACTGTGTTACTAGATTGAACATAAATTAATAGTTTGGTTCTTCTGTATTAATGTCTGTAAATTTCACATGGATTTTCTCACTGATTCCTAATGAGTTGTAATTATATATTTTATATACTTTAATTGATATCACAGTGCAGAAGGCTTAAAAGAAAGCAAAGTCTTTTTAAGTAAGGAGCAAAACACATCATTCACATGAGAAAACCGTACCTAAAATGTAGAATTAATGATGTCTAGCTCCGTTTCACATATAATTTCAAAGTTGCTTGCCAGGACAAAGCTGCCCAGCACAATTAGACTTTCATGTACTAACGATAGCAGGAAGAACTGCCAGCAAAAAAAAGATAAGCCAACCAGTCCTGAAATACAAAAGAATTTTCTGTGAGAATGAGAAAGGTACATCCAAGGAGGAGCTGGGGAAATAAGAAGCCACTGATGTGGGGTTTGTTCATTGATAGTATTTCCTAGGAAATATGCATTAGGGGAGAACAGGGAGAAGGACATCAGCTATTAGATATTGATATTTACCACTTCTCTGGCTTTCAATTACAGCCTTGTAAATATTTGGATTCTTAAGAGAAGCAAGAGTGCAAATAAAGAGTCAGAAGAGCTACAGTAAAGTCCTACAACAAGCTTTAAGCTTCAGCTCTCCTTTGTCAATTTTTCATCCTCCTCCCTCTTCCCCAACCTACTTTCATATAGTATTAAGCCATTTAACTGTTGCTATTAAGTGCTCAGATGAGAAATGAGTAGGAGAGAAGCCTGCTCATACTTCCTATGGATATTTAAATAGGGAGCACGAGAATTCAGAAACCAGCCAGAGAATTGTCCTCTATAGATTGATGTGGAATCATATGGAGAAGAATGGTGTGTTTGAAGAGTTTTGTTAATCTCTGTCCTTTAAAAGCCATCACAAAAGAGCCACACTCTGGGCTTAGAGTCAGTTTACCTTTTGGTGCAAATCAACAAAATTTAGAGTCACTGGACACAAAATGGTATCTCAAGACACAGTTATTCCTTTATTTCACTCTAAGAAGAAAATATTTATCTACAGCTGATCCTGCAAAGAACAGCCATTACTTTGGAACAATGGTTTTAAACACTTTTTAAAGAGCACACAAAAATAATTTTCTCACATCACTTTCAGCCCCAGCCAGATTTAGCATTGTCAAAGGTACCATGCCACCAATGTGCACCAAAAATGAGAGAAACTGCTGATCCAGAAATCCTTTTAATTCAGGCAATTAAAGAGATACAGTTCTGAGCAAAGCAGTTTGTGTTTATACTCTACATGTTATGCAATTAAAAAAAATAAATCAAAAGCTCTGTGGGGCTGTGCTTATTTTTTAATGAAATCAATGTCAGCATCTAGTTACTAATAAGAAACTCTCAATAACAGATCCTTGCAAGAAAGAAAGTTGTTTCAGCTTCAGGCTGATAAAAGGATTTTTAGAAAACAGCTCTCTGTGTGAGTGTGCATGGCTGAATGTTTAAACAATCTTGAAAAATAATACTTTGAAGCCATTCACCCCAGGCCCACATAAAGAAGACAGTCTGGTCCCACTAAACGTGATTGATTCAGAGAAAATCTGGAACTGGTTATAATGGCTGTAATAAGGACACTCACTCACACAAATAATCCTTTTGGACCTCTGGTCATGCTAAGATTTTGGGAGAAGTTTCCACAGTTTTGTTTTGTTGTTTTTTTTTTTTTTATATTTACCCACTGCCAACTTGCTGGGATTTTCTGCAGTAGGACCCTGTACTCTGTGCACACTTACTGTGTAAAACGCTGGCAAAAAGAGGTTGACATGATGAGTCATTACAATTTAAATCTTATTACACAAAGCTTCATTTGAGTCAATATGCACAGTGTAGAACCACGGGGGTGAGCTTCAGCCTGGGGAGAGGAATGAGGCACAAATTCTCATTTGTGGGCAAGGGAAGGGACACAAAACTCTCACTGTGGGTAAGGGAAGGGACACAGCCCCTGTCTCCTGTAATCCCCTTGAAGAGACCTGGTGGCTTGTGTTCGAATCACACCAGGCCGTGGCTTCTCCAGGGAACACTGCATTCCAAACTCTGGGTTTTTCTGATTCGGAATTTTTTTGGAAATGACCTTGCATTCACTCAGTGCAAAAATGTAGTTGACGGTGATGATGACTCCTAATTGCCACAGGAATAAATGGAGGCTTTCAGAATGTGGGAAGGGGAGGGATATAAACCACATTAGCATGGATAATGTATTTCCTCTCCTCTCATTATCTTTCCAGGCAGACTGCTAAATTTTCTCTTCCTATACTCTCATTGTTGTCCACAGAAAGAGCTGTTACTGAACCTGGTCACACCTTTCTTTAATTTGAGGATATATTTTCAATTACTGCTTTTTAAATAAACTACGCTAGCTTATATGTTTATGGTTTTAGTTGCTTGTTTTACTATAATGACTTGTTCCAGCTAATTAAAGGAAATCTCCAGGAAATCTCTTTCTTCTGATAAGTAGGTTGCACAAACATCTTCAAGGAGAATGCATCCTTCCAGACTTAAATCTGTACTTAGAACTGCCAAGTCTGTTTGCATAGGCTGGAGTGCTGTGCTTATAACTTCAGTTTGATTTCATTATTGTAGATTCATGTGCTGTTGAAAAGAGGTATTTATTATTAATTACTGGGGATTTTTGAAAGAGCATATTGTAAAATATTTTTAATTATGGACAATGTGACTGTAGATTAGAATCAGGCATAGATTTTTTGGGAATGCGTACATCAAAACGGGTTGAATTCCCAAAAAAATGCATCCTAACTTTCAAGGTAACAAAAGTGTTTCTTCTCTTAGTACTTCAGTGCAATTAAGGGATTTGATTTATGAATGTGAACCATCTGATTGTCCAAACTTTTACATTTTTCCTAGTTTTTGCAGAAAAAACTGTTTTCGTTCAGATAGCTTGCACTGCTTGCAGAACTTCACACTTAGAGAAAATATCCAATTATCAGAGCATTATATTCAAAAACAACTTTGCAACTGTTGTGAAAGCAGAGTCTAAAAAAAAAAAAAAGCAAAACCAAAAAGACTTTATTAAAGATGAGAGCTGTATTGTTTGTGTGTTTGAATTCATCTCAAATGAACTAAAAAAGCTCTCACTAAACCCTCCATGAGCAGAAAGGTGCAGCTTAGCAATGCAGTGCTGCCTCTGCAGAGTGGCAGCATCATCAGGAATTCAGCTTCACTGCTGAGATTCAGCAGAGCAGCAGAAAAGCACCGCTTCTCCAAGGGGCTTGCAAAGGCACTTTGGAAAAGAGCAGGATTTCCATTGTGTCTGTGCTATGGGCTTGACAGAGTATGCATCAGCCATTATTGATTTGGAAGGAGGAATGGCTGGAGTGAGGAGGATTGATCTGAAATCTCCCTTGGCTGAGTTAACTATTGAGGGATCTGTTCATATCAGGATGAAGCACTGAGGAGTGACCTGCCAGGATGGGAAATGTGAATCTCTGTCCCTTTGCTTTACGGTGCGTGTGAAAAACTCTGCCTTGCTCTTGGGATTGATATTTCCTCCCTCCATTAGCTTTCAGAAACATTATCTTTGCTAAGTTTAGCATTCCTTGATTTTCCTGGGCAATTCTTTATGGAATTACAGAGCAGCACTTTCCTCTGAGATGATCTGGTCAAGGGATAAGGGCAAAAGAGCTATTGACTTTTTATTTGTGCTGCCTGGCTCAGCTGGGTGTTCTTAGCCAGCCCCTCCTGTTCCCAAATATCCCAGCATCTCCCCAAGGCATTTCTGTGGTCACTTTTGCCATCCCTTCCTTCCCCCTGTATGGGTCTCTTGAGAGCTGGATGTGGAAGAAATCCTTGCAGGTTCCTTCCAAATCAGAATATTTTGTGTCTCTGGGATTCTGCTCCTCTTCCAGAGGAATATGCAGCTTGTTATTCTCAGAGACAGGACCATGAGCTAGGTGGCCCCAGGAGGGTTGTCCTTGCAGAGGCTGGGACCTCCCAGCTGTGTATTCACCCACCCAGCTCTGGCCTTCATCTCACATCTGCAACACTTTTCTGCAGATTTTATGAGTTCAGGCTTGGCTCAGTGACAGCCACCTGAAATATTTCTGCAAGGAACATTTCTCTTTTCCTCTCTTTGTATTTTTTTTTCCTTTTATTCTTCTTATTTTTATTTTTTTCCCATTTCTGTCACTTCCCAGGTGACCTCTCACGTGCCTTCATGGCCTTTCCTCCAACTCATCATTTCACATGAGATACTGATACATCAAGTGCCACCATGGATTAGCTTCTGGTCTCAGCTTGTTCAGCTTTTCACTGTACTTAGGGACAAAAGGATTCTTTGTCTTGTGCTGCTCTTCACAGTCTAAAGGTCCTTTCTACAGACAAGGCCATTTCAGGGTTTTCCCTGCAGTCTTCTTCAGGGAGAAATAAACACCTTTTTCTTACCTGCTTCTCACTCCCTCTTTTGTGGCAAAGAAATGAAAGGCATTCAAAGGCAAGACCAAAAAGCTACAGTTTTGTATGTTTTGCAATAGTTTAAAATAAATATAAATTTGATACCATAATTTAGACTGTTACCTTTAAAAGCACATTATTCAGACCTGTCAGCTTTGCAAAGGAATAAACAGCAGATAACCTGAAATAAAAATTAAGCATGAAATTCAATGAATTGGAGTAGCTCAAAATCTCAAGATGTTTATTTCATTACTTGGATTACCTTGTCTCAAGATCTTTATTATTTTAAGTACTTCAGTCTTAAGAAACCTACATGTATGAACTTATTTTTCCCCACTTGTGCTTTACTTCACATAACGGAACACCAAGCTGTAAATGGGAATTTAGTCCTAGGGACCAGACTGAAGTAAATCTGAAGTAAAAGTTCCTCAATGTGCATAATGCTGTTGTCGAGTTTGCATTTCAGGGTAAAAAAAAACAAAAAAAAAAACACCTAAATAATCAGACAGACCATGTCTTTGAAATTGTTAATCATGAGAAGGAAGGTTACATAGCTACATTTGCATAGATTCCTGTGAAGGGAGCAAAAGAAATCACAGCCATTCTTTTAATGATTAATCAAATTAAGAAGGCTCTATTATAAATAGTCTAGTTCTCCCTGAAAGACATCCAGGAAGAGAAATCCAGAACGGTGAAGGAACTGATTCACGGCTGACAATGTTTCATTCCAAAAGAATGTGTTGTGACCCAAGAAAAAGCTCTGACTTCTGAGAGTTTTATTACATTTTGTAAACTTCTCATCTTTGCTACTGAAACCACTAGACTACTTACTGTGTTAAAAATAAAGTGATCATTGTAGTGAGTTCACCTTCAAATCATTTCATATTTCTTCTATACTGCCTTTACATTTATGAGTTACAGCATATTGATTTCACTCTTCCCTTGCACTGAGTTTGACTCTCCCTTAATAGACAAAATGACTATTTGCTTTCTATAAATCCTACTGTTTGTATTTCTTTTCTTCTCTGAGCTGTAATCTGTGACTTACAATAGGCCACTGCTCAGCGAAATGATGAGGTGCTAGTTCAGCCTTAATATTGTTCAAACAACAAAAAAACTCCCAAGTACTGGCCTGTTGTTACCAGAGCTTTTCTCACAGGTGTTCTTTAAATTATCTGACTTCCCAAGAAGCAGAGCGGTGCATTCTACTCACCTGAAAACTGCTCAGGCAATTATCTCATGGCACATCTGATCCCCTCACAGTGTTCAGTGTTGGTGCCTTGCTCCATCCCCTGCAGCTCCATTTTCTCATTCCCTTGCTGCAGCATTGAGCATGAGCCTAAATTCCTCAGGACTCTGCATTTTTTCCCTTTCTGCCTGGACACCACACACAGCACTGGCATTGCAACACCCTCCTCCAAACTGTCCTTTCCTTCCAGGGTCTTTCCTGGCTCTCTGAGGTGGTTGCAGCTAGGCAACCTGAAAATTGAGCTGTGACCTGAAAATTCAGTGTAAGCTCCATTTCTCACAGGTAGCAAGAGGACGTGGTCCCTACATTTCCTACAAGTGCACACATGTCACCAGAGCCCCAGCAGCTCGTGCCTGTCCCCTGGGCCTGCCTACTCCCTGCCTTCCCTGTTCCCTGTCAAAAGCTTTTGTCACATTTCCAGCAGCAGAGGTGGAACTTTGACCACATCCATTTTTCATTAAGGGATCAGGTGAGATATTAGACCTCAGTCACTTTTGCCTTTTATACTCTTGTGCAGAAAGGAAAAAGAATTTCAGGCAGGATGGAAAGCACTGCACACGATTGAGAAATATGGCTTTAAAGTAATAGTTTGAGACAAAACTAGATGTAATTAGCTCATTATCCTTTAAAAGTGGACTGTTGCCATGCTCACCTTAGTGTGTAGCACACAATCCCAGTGGACTGAAGTTAGGGCTTTTTTAAACTAAAATGAAGTCCACAAAGGTCAGTCCAAGCTGAATTGGAAGGATTTTGCTTCTTTAGTAAGCTAGAAAAGAGGAAGGAAAAGCCTGTTAATATAGCCTATTTTTGTTTGCTTCCTTCTAAGAATGCCATCCATAAAGAGCTCCATTCAGGGAAAAAAACCAAAAAAACCCACACCAAAACCCACACCTCCACCACTTAATTAATGCAAATTAATGCTTGTTATTCAGTACCAAACTATATTGAGCAGGTCCAACACCTTGGTTTGCCCAGGTTTCTCTGTTCTTCTGCAGAAATGCCATTTTTCTCCACTTACTAGCCTTGACCATTGGTCAGCTTTGCTCTCCTTACAACTTTTACAGTTTCCTTTGGAGACATTTCTTCACCAAGAGTGAAAACAAGATAAGCACCTGTTTTGGATAAAAAGCTTTTTAAACCCACTGAATAATGAATGCAAAGGGAAAGAGTGCTGAACTTATGAAAAAGTGATAGATCTCATTTTTTGTGGGTTTTTTTTCTCATTACAATGCAACTGAATTAATATATTTGATACCCCTTTTCTTAACATGTTTTCAAAAGAGGTGTTTTTATGAAATGATAAATGCATCTGGAATCTGCATAAAGATAATAAAGAAAAGATGATTATCAGTTCTGACATCAGTAAGATATATTGGCACTTTTACTAAAGTGGAAAGACTTGGCCCAACTCCTTAATAATTAGTAATATTTCTGTAAGTTAGTAAAAATTGCATTTAACAATAGTAAAACTTTCATTTCAGTGGATTAAAATAGATGTTATAAATACAGCCTTATGCCTCATACATCAACCTCCAGACGAGCACTCATCACAATGGCTGGTGGTCAAAAGAGGCTGGTTTATAAGAGACAATTTATTATACGAAACAGTGCCGGAAAATCATACTCTAACAATTTTAATCAGGGGCTGGCAGGCCAAGAAGGCTGTAAGTCAACCAGAGAACAGAAAAACTCAATGGAAATTGCAGTTCCTGCATATAGAGCAGCTGCTCAGTTGCCACATTCTTAAACAATTTAAAGCTATGGCTGCTATGGACCACCCCACTAAATGTTATTCCTTGTAATGCAGCTTCCAAGGTATTTTCCAAATCATCTCCAAACAGGAGAATTCTCATTGCTGCACAAGATTGAGTTGTTTACTACAGGAAAAGCTGTGCTGCAGAATTGCATCTGGTTTTGCTGCACTGAGAATTCCCTCCCTGTTCCTTGGGCTCCTTCCTTCTCTGGCAGTGGGATGTGGAGCAGGAAAGCAGCCCTGGCATGTGATAGAAATTCTGCATCTGTTTCACTGAACCTCCAGCCTAAATCCACTCACTACCAGATAAATTCAATTGGCTCCTAGGCATGGAGTTATGAAAACATGTGGATGTGGGGAACCATCCCCAGGAAAGGAGCTGGTTTGAGTGGAGGTGTCCTGCTCCCCCCCCAGCAGGGCAGAAGGAGCCTGGCAGCATTGTTATCCAACACACAGATGCAGCATGGCTCAACAGAGCTCTGGGGCCATTTAATCTGTTCTTTGATCATCTCTGAAATAGATCAAGGCAAAACTGTTCCTTTCCTCTCTAGCAAAAAGAACGGACTGGCTTTCTCTGTACTAAACGTTCCCTCCTGCTCTGGAAATTTGGCTCAGGGATATCACTTCCTTCCTGCTTTTCTCTGTGCTCAGCATCAAGGGCTGACCTGGGAGAACTGTGGGACCAGTCCTGCCATACCTCACTGAAGAGCTGGAGTAACTGGGGCACGTCCTTCCTGAGCAGGGCAGATGGGGTTGGTCAAAGAATCCACAGAGAATCCTGGAAAGAACGGCTGAGAATGACCTGAATCGTTTGTGCACCAAGGCAGGCGGCCTTTAAAACTAACCAGAGGGATTCTAACAAATGGTGCCAGTGGTGAAAGTTGATATTATGAGAATCAATAGATACCCGGTATGAAAAAGCAGTGGTGGCTGGAGTACATTCATCAAAGTCCTTGCTTGCTCAAGAACAGGTAGTGCCATGGTGTATATTAAAGATGGACTAGGGCATAAAAATAGAGTAGCACAAGAAAAGAATCGATTTGGATCAAAATCACTCTCAAAAAGAATGATAAATAGTCATTGAGAGACTACGGGGATTCTTTTTGTGTAGTCCAAAAGGTTACCTTAACCAATGATTGATATCTTGATAGTATTCATTACACACAGGCACAATACCCACCTGCAACTGTTTAATTTTCTCTCATTGGAAAGAAATGTTACAGGCAGCAGATCCAAATATCTGTGCTGTGAAAACTCAGCAAAAAGTCACCAAACCCACACAGTGGAATGTCACTGGGGTCAGAGATTTGGTAACCAGTGAAGCTATTAAATGAGGGATAGAAAAATAACCTTTCTGATGATGGCATCCTGTTTGGTAATTTTAAGTGTAACAAAGAACAGAGAACAGAGAAGCAATGAGAACATCTTCAGTTCCAAAAGGACAACAAAAAAAAGGTAAGGAAATGTTCTTTCACCTTATTGTGGGCCTCTCTCTTCCTGCATTCAGAGGTTTAATCCCTAAACTGCTTGAAACAAAGCTTCTGGAGCATGTAAAGCATAACATGACCTATAATGAGGGAGCAGACCTGTTATCCCAATGTTTTCCCTGGTTGTTCCCCCCATTTTATGATAGCTGGCAGTTTTGAATACCTCTGCCATATGCATGTGCAGGTATTCACTTTTGTACCTAAAGAATAATTCCTCTTGCCCCTAGTGACTTATGGATGCTAAACCAAAAACCTGAAACAGCTTAAAATTCATCAAGTTAAGAGTAGTAGCATGGATACAGGGCATAAATCCATATTTTGACATCCTGGAGACACCGTTAAGCTTTTTGTTATCTTATTAAATTGTATCAGGCTTGCCTTGCAAAGAGTACAACCAGGATTGATAAATGCTTGGCTTCAGCTACTGTCTCCCATTTATTTTCACTCTGTCAGACTTAATCCATAACTGCTGCTCAAAGGCAATGGGCAGGAGATGAGGGTGTATCTTGACTCAGCTTGTAGCTGGCTACTGGCAGCCAAAAGCTGCAAGAATTTGTTATTATTATTATTATTATTCAGGTTGCATCTTGACATTATTTATCTCTACTTTTTTATAATGTATTCCCTGAGGGTAAACAATTTATAATCACATTATTTAATTAGTTTTTATTTAGTGTCAATTTGCTTAATCTTATTGACCAGAAAGCACAGATTATTGTGGAAAGAGAAAAAAACCAAAAAACACCACAACCCTTAAACCCAACCACAATCACAGTGTCTGAAAAACACATAGAAAATATAAATGCAAAACTTGGATTGCTGGAGTTATTATAATAAGTCATTTTTTACTCAAGCTGAAAGTTGTACAGACTTTACTACCCCATGGCCACAGACAAGCTTGATTTATCCTGAATATTTAAATTGATGGAGGGGTTCTCACACTGGCTTTCACCTCAGATCAGTCTTTGACTGGAGCCATCTTCATTTTCTATCTGATATTTAATGCTAGGGATAGGAACAAGTAAAGAAACCTCATTTTCTCATGACATGTTCATCACAAAAAAAAAAAAAAAAAAGCATTTTCCTTTGTCTGAGGTCTCATTTTGGATCTGAAGATGGCTGAAAAATTCCATCCAAATACAGTTCCTTCAGTGAGCTGCCAGACAGATGTAAATAAAACAACCAAATATGGATTTTGAGCATCAGTTCTTCCCAGATAGCAGTGATATAGTGATATAAACTCTTGCTCACTGGAGAGCTTTAGATTAGATTAGACCAGTCCCTTGATAAGCAACTCAAAATCACTGGCAGCCGCAGAGAATCCCCTTTGCAAGAACAGCTGTAGAGGAGACAGAAGAGCAGTGTGAGCCAAGAGTTTCCACTTTTTCATCAAAATCACACCAAATGGCACCAAGTCATCTGAGCAGGAGGCAGAGAGAAAATCTTTCCTGTCTGAGGGAAAGTAAGGTGTGTTCTGAGAATATTCAGTCAGTTCCTGAATGATTCATGGGTGGGAAAACAAAAGAAATCAAACCAGACAGAATTTGTCAGTTTACTTCCAAATTATTTCCGTCAGTGGATTGCTCTGCTTCTAACTCTGACTGTCAGCACTGAATGTGGCACAAGTGCTGTGTTCAAGCTTCAGAGTAAATATTTTAAAACCTTATTCAAAACTGAAAGATTGCTGATTCCAAGAGACTTACCACTGATTGGGTGGTGAGGAACGAGCTGGACTGACTTGCTGTGCCTCTGCAGGAAAACACCAGCAGTGGAAAGGACTTCACACTGCAGGTGATGGGAAGAAGAGGGAAAACAAAGGGTAAAGGGGAAAAAGAATGATTGACACAGACTGCAGAGAGAAAAAAAATCTATTATTATTATTATTGTTGTTGTTGTTGTTGTTGTTGTTGTTGTTGTTGTTGTTTGTTGTTGTTGTTCTCACTGAGTGGAATAGAAACAAAATGTCCCTGCAGACCATGCTTAGGGTTTGTGTCAGCCAGGTGGGTCTGTCACCAGACTGGGATGAGTGGCACTGCTGGAGTCTATATAGATAATTGTGTGTGAACACTTCTGATCCAGAACCTCTGTATTAGGACTTTAAACTAGGTAATAAAACTCCCTGATATTACCTGGCAGGGACAGTTGATGCTCAAAAGCAATTTTTAAAATTTTAAGTGAAATTCCTATTTTTATAGAGAATGCACTTGCAGTTGTCATCCAAGCTTTGCTTTTTTAGGGAACCTGCCAGCTTTCTAGTCCTGTTGGCTCTAAAGGTCACCTGCTCTCCCTCCCCCCATAATTTGGGCAAAGATGAGGCTGTTTTCCACTGTTCTGTACTGAGCTGGGATAGCTCAGCACTTTGTCAGCTCTGACACCTGTATTCCCTCCTTTTAGGTAACACAAGATCAATGGCCCTATAATAACATTTTATCTTATTCCTACTTTTAACATGTCTTGCTGCAAAGTGCTCCATGGGGGGGAACTGTGTCACTGTGGTTGGATCATAATTTCCCAGCTGCTGCACTGCAAGGGGAGGAACATTCTCAATGCCACAGAGCTTATTTCACTGTTTTAGCAGGTATATTTATTCATAGGGCTTGTTTATTACCAAGACATGTTAAAAGTGAAAATAAAACAAAATAAGTGTTTCTGAATGTTCCTATTCATCATTAGAATCCATCTGAATTGAAAAGATGCCTCTGCATCAAGGAACTACTTCCTTTGTCCCTTGAGTTTTTGAGAAAAATCTTATTAACAGAATCTCAATCGCTCCCTTGATTTGGGATATATATATATATTAAAAACAAACAAACAAACAAACAAAAAACCTATGCTGATTCCTTAGCAATTTAAATTAATCAAATAAAGTATTGTGCACATGCAGATAGCTTCCGTCTCACCTGCAAGTTGCCAAAGGGTCTTGTAATTTTTTCTACAAGTGCTGCTTAATCTGCGCCACACTGTCAGTGCTGTGCTTTACACCAGTTCCCACAGTAAAATGGACTGAAAGATGCACACCCCCTTGTCACCTCCCTGTCACCTGCGGGGGGATTGCTGGTGGCTGTCACTCACTCCCCACATAGCCACTGGAAGCAGAAGGCCTTCCACGGGAAGAAGAGATTTGTGTTTTTTCGCAATCTTTGTTAAAATGTTCTCCCTGTGAGTACCAGCCAGGAGGGTTCCAGCACTCTCAGGGCTAACAAAGTCTATGCCTGGTTCAGATTTCAGCAAAAATCTAGTGTGTTCCTAGTCTTCGCTTTAATGAGGCACTCAACCATGTTGAGTTAGGAGCAGTTTTGACCTGCTTAAATTACCCTCTCTCTAACCAGTTGATACTTAAGCTACCAATTACCCTGGGGGCAGAAGAGCACTCGAAATCCCAAGATTTTGTTGAGCTGAATGACCCACTTATGCAGACAGAAACAAATGGACACAAAACAGACGGAATTCTGTTGCATGTCAGGAATAACAACCCCCATAAAACACAAGGTCTTCCTCCTCCTCACTCTTTATTTTTTCATCAGCCATAGTTACAGCAGAACCATTCTGAGGACTGCACCAGTTGATAAACACTATTGCAATCCCACTTAAAAAGTTGGTGACATACCAGAGAAATGGAGCAGAGGATAAAGGAGTGGCAGCTCTGAGCTGGGAGTAGTGCAGCAGTCTGAAGATCTATTCCCTACCTATGCTCATTTTTTGAGACAGGATGGTGAAAGGAATCCAAAACTAAGTATTCACATTCATTACCAGGCAAAAGAAGGGGAAAAAGAATTTTCTCTTTACTTCTTTTGATTTCAGAAGTGATTAGGTTCACTCATATCTCTTAAATTGCTCAGTAAGTCTTCTGTCTCTCTCCTTACAATAAAAGGGGTAATATATTTCATTGTAGCATTTTCACGCAAAAGAGATTGGACTCTCTTATAAATAAGATAAAGAATCATGAAGGAGGGGGGCAAGGTGGTATTCTGAGGACATTAGGATGTTTTAAGAGTTGTTTCACTTTCTGTCTAAAAGCTCTCTCCCACCCCTCTTCACATCCTGTAAAGAAGAGAGCTGTTTCTCCTGAAAAACAGCATTAATGGTCATTTTAGTTTGGTTTTTTTTCTTTTCTTTTCTTCAGTATGTATTATCCTCTGCTGAACTACTGCACACAATTCATCAGGACATTCTTCATTACCATCAGCCTGAGTTAAATCTCACTACAGACCCCAGTGTTCTGTCACAAAATAAAATGAATTATCATGGCAACAATTATTTGGAAAATTCAAAGTATAAATTTTACTTCCAAGTAAAAGGAGCCATTTTTATCCTGCCATCAAGTCATCACCCATTTCCCTGACTCAGGCGCCAAGCCTAGAAAAGCAGTGTGCCATTTGGAATAGATCAATAACCATTGTCCTTGTTATTAATATCAGGAATTAGTATTATTGTGGTTGTAAGGGCAGTCTCTGAGCCATAAGGATGCTTCCAGTCAGCTGTCAGTCAAGGGTGGCATCCAGAGTTCCAAACTTCATCAGATGTAAATGAAACCAGAATCAGGCCCCACATTCCAGCACTGTTGTTTTTGAAGTTATGCAACAGCACCAATTTTACAGTGCATGGTAAAGGTCAACAGATAAAATATTTGGAACTTTTACTCATGAATACATTTAATTTGCTCCTGCGAATGATTTTGATTACATTTCACAAAATACATAGCTGCTCCTCGTTTTGCAATTAAAGATTTCTAATAATGCAGTCGAACCTTCTTAATCATTGTTCATTCTAGCATAAAGCAAAGCTTGCTGTGTTTAAAGAGAACCAAGTCATCTTAACAGCATCCCTTTTTGTTCCTTTTTATTTTATGAGATTAGAATTCTTAATAACCTTTGGCATATCTGGCTGCAGTGCAAGTGTGAAGAAGGGTAAAACTCGCACAGTGGATTATATGGCTGGGACAAAACTCAGCTCAGTAATTAGGTTTGCTTCTGTTGCTTAGGTTTGCAGAAAAAGTAAAAATTAATAGTTCTTTGCCCAAGATTCCCCTGCAGAGCCCTGCATATTGTGGTTGTCCAGACGACCACGACACTCAGAGTGCTTGAGTAAAACTTCAGAAGACTTCAAGTATCAGCACCTTGTTATCTAAAACCATATCTTTTTCCTTGCTAAAGCCCCATGTTTTTTGAGGAAAATAAATAGAAATAGTCAGCACCTAAACAGTCATCATTTTAATTGCCAATAATGAAGACACTAAAATAGTCTTGGAACACCCACACTCATTCTGACACTCATTCTGATAAAAACTCAAGCTAGTCTTAGATCCCTAAAGTCCAGAGCTGGTGGTGCAGCACCCTCAGAGCTTTGCTGCAGAACAGTCTTGGGACTGATCAGAGAGAATTTACAGACCCCCCTCCCAAATCCCCAAAACTGAACACGGAGTTCTTTTTAACAGAAGCTTCCATTTCATTAAAAAGAAAAATGTGTTCAGGCAAGTTGATGGAGAAATGAACCAATTTGAATGTATTGAAGTTCTTCGCCCTGCTACAGTGCTTTTTAAATGGTGTCTAAACAGTTGGTCACAGATTTATTTATGTTTCCATGTAAAGAAAGAAAATATTGTCATTTCCTATATGGGAAACAGTTTCCCTAATTATTTGGCTCCTTCTTCTACTACATAAACAGCAATTTGTACCCCTCTCCTTCAACTGGCTGCAATTAACAGCTACATTGCAATAAGCAGATTATGTTAATTAAAAACTCAAAACTATGTAAACAATGGGAAAGCTGACTAGCCATTTTCTATTTTTGCCAACTGGGAGGAACACAAGAGAAATTAGTACCAAGCTTTATTTTGCTGTTTATAATTCAAATTATTTGTAACAAATTATAGCATTTTAAAAGTATTTTTAAACAATTAACTCTATTTCTCCACACTATTTGAACCACATCATACTTGACAAGTTTACAACTGTGCAAACTGGGGTGAAAAAGAAGTGTTTAAAAAAAAAAGTCTAAAAAGGTGTTAGGGGAACAGATTTGCACACATCATCACCAAAGTGGAATATTAAACACAAGTTTCCTACCATGCCTGAGTCACACTCTCAAAAAGTCATAGCTAAAGACAAAAATGTAACTTAGTTCTGCTTCTTCGGCAAAAATTCGAGCAAACTCCAGGAATAAGCATTACACAGCTGACACCAATAAATTGTGAACTTTCCCCATGTTGCCACAGTTCCACAGAGTTTTGGGGTTGTCCTTCCGTTTCCAGACCAGGATTGTTTAAGGACAGTGGGTGTGAAAGCCGAACTGTTAAATATTTGTTTCCAGTGCTTCTTTCTGACCATGGAATTGTACATCCCTTTTAACTCAGGATGTTCTAGAATACTTGTCCTTACCCCACACTGAGGGAATGTGTCATGGGTTGGCACTGGCTAGATGTTAATGCACTTATGAATATATGTTTTTTCTCTAACAACTACTGTGGGATGTGATCAGGAACAGAGCAGAGCAGGCTTAAATCTTGAAAACAAAAAAACCCACCAAAACTTTATTAATTACATAAGAACAGGGACAGAAATACTCTTAAACACACACAGAGACAGAAATAAAAACTTCTCAGAACATTTCTTCTCCCAGTTTCTACCCCCCACACATCACTCTTCACAGACCAAACCTTTGGGTTTTAGATCAAACAATCACCACTCAAAAAAACCCTAATCTTCAATTCAGCAAGGGAGAGAAGAGTCTCTCTCGCACCACAGACTGTTCCTCAGAAAACACGGGTCCACCCCTTATGTGTTTCCATGTCACCCATGGCACCACCCGGAGAAGTCTGCCAGGGTGACACTCTCTTTTTCCTATGTCCAGCACTCTCACTGCTGTCCATAGTCGAAAGCTGCATACAGGGCTCTTTTAAGGATGCTTGCATGCTGAGCTCTCTCCATTTTTCCCCTTGGGGCTGAGGGTTTCTTCTCTGAGGGCAGAGAGCATCACCACTCTCCCTTCTTCTCTTCTCTGTTTGCTTTACTGCAGCAAGTCGAGCTGGCCACATCCACCCCAAAATGCAGTTTATGTTCAAAAGAGACTCAAGTTCAGTCTATGGCTAACATTATGCAAGAAAAGTCCAGCTCAGAAAGCTACTCCTCTCATTCTTTGCCCATCCAGGATTTTTTCATCTTCTTTTATCATCTCGGTCTCAGGCTGTTTCTCTCTCTCTTCTGAAACCACCAGTCATGAGAATCAATGTCTAAGAAAAGTTTCTTTCTGCCAAGCAAGGCAGTTTCTATCTCTTGGCAGGGCTGCAGGCTCAGGCACTCCCAGGCTCGGCAAACCCCACCTGGCTGGGCACTTTCTCCCGGAGGGGAGGGGGGGGAGGGTGAGCACACACGGAAAGCACTTCCACAGTTTTCCACCCCTCCATCCTGGCTGGGGCAGCTCAGTTCCAGTCCTGTCCACTCTCTTCTCCCCCCTGGGGCTCCGGCTTACCTGAGCCCGACCACGTGTTTCTCCTCCCCCACCCAGCCTCGTGGCTGCGCAGGGCAAGGAGGCCTGAGACTCTCTCTGCTTAAACCAGAATCTAAAAGAGGCCGAACCCCCCTGGAGTCCTGCTTTTAACTCTTTGTGTCCTCAGAGGTGTGTCTAAACCTCTGAGTGACCAATCCAGGTGCCAGCAGAAAAGCTGATCACTGATTGGCTTGCCCATGTCTCTCTAGAAAATTCACCTCCCCCCGCAACCACAACAGAATGTCACCACCAAGGGAAATAGGAGCACAGACATGCCGTGCACAGAGAGATTTATTGACTGGGATCTTGCCCTTGACCAGACTTTGGGGGCAAAGGAACAGGAAAAAGGACTATAGCCTTCTCCAATTGTATCCAGGAAATACTCCCAAGTACATGAGGGAGACAGCTCATTTCCTTCCCCTGGTTTGCATGACTAGAGATTGCTGATTGACCACAAAGAGGACAACATCAGGGTGGGAAATGGTCATGGCTTCAGCTGAGATGTTGGACTGTTTCCAGCAGGTTTTTCAAAGACTGTGTACAAAAAAAGAAGATGACAGCACATGGAAAATCTGGGACCAGACTTTCAGAGTGGCCAATATAAAAGTACCAGTTCAGTGCATGGCTTCAATTACAGCCCTGAACCAAACTGCTTTAGAAAATGGGAATGGTCTCAGAGGATGTGGAAGTTGCTGATGGATGCATTATTCACAGCCCCTTAGGAGGCCACGAAATGCTCAGTGCACAGCAACAGACAACAGCAGCAGGGGAAGCTTGAGGAGGGCAGGCATTTAGAAGCACTCTCCACATCGTTAGAGTCTGCACCTCCTATCCTCGAGTAGTTTACAGAGAGTGCCAGGGAGCTTCATGTATATTATGCTAGAAAAGACATTTCCTCTGTTTTAAGGGCAACACTGATTTCCCATCTCTGCTCCCCGCAGAGCTCACAGCCGGTGGGAGGGCTGCTCAGAATAAAAGTGCAGTTGATCATTTCACTTTTTTGTATTTCCACTGTTTTCCTTTTGGAGACGTGAACTTTAAATGAGCTGCTGTAAAAGCTTCTTGGGGTCAAAATAGAGGAAATCACATCCACCACAGAGACAGGCGCTGAAAAAAACCCTAATATGACCATTATGTTCAACTCAGCAGTCTTTTTCCTGTTGGTAGGGTTTCAATACAAGCTTAGCATCAAGCCAGGCTGTCAACACCAATGAAATCTATTTCTGTGACATTGAAAGAGCTCTTGACGAAAGTCAATCAGTTTAGGCAATGTGTTTTGTTGTTTTTAGGGTGGTTTTTCTTTTAATAGCACCTGGAAACAAGTCAGGGGAAGAGTTGACTTTTGACAGAATTGCTACTTTTTCTTTGTTTCAAGAAGCTGAGGAATATGTGCTAAGTAAACCCATTTATTCTACAAGCAGCACATGTAGTGTTTGATGGTAACAGCTGCATTTCAGTCTGACCATTTTCTCAGTCTTGTTTCTTAACAGAGTTAACCCCTTTGCCAGGGTTTTTATTCTGAAATTATTGGAAGGGTTTAGATCTTGTTGTGACTCTGTTTCTGGGTCAATACAGAGCAGCCCTCGAGCTCCTGGGTTAAACAACTTTAGTTTTCATACTGTAGAAGGAAGATCTAATCCAGATCCTGCCTCTGAGTCCGGGACTCGAGACCACAGCTCTTTTCAAGCTCAGTAAGAATTCATTTTCTGAAGTCTCTTCAATTCAGAATATGATGATGATGATGAAAATTATGATATTATTAATATTAACGTTAACATTAATAATAACAATAATAATAATAATAATAATCTGTATAAAGCCAAGTGGTGGACCATGGGAATATTGCTGTTTCAGGCAATGGCTGTGATGGGAAATTTTTCTTTTCTTATTGAAACACAGCATAGAGGATTATATTGAAATAACTTAAAAGGTGATTTCAGAGTGAGGCACGTAAAAATTAATGACAAAATAATGCCATCCGTATTTCCTTGTCTCTATGCATGGGAGTTTTTGCTGGTTTAAATAACCATCCATTGTTTTTCCTTTTGGTCTCCTGACTCAAGGCCTGAGGTGAGAATCCTGTTCAGCTGAGACCCAGCAGGAGCAGGGGTTCCTGCTGCCCAGCCCACTGAGATACCCTCAGAACAATGGCATTCCAGAAGTTCTTCAGGGAGTGCAACATTTTCCCATTTCTGAGAAAGATTTCATTGTTTTTAAGATTTGCGGTAAAAAAGGGTTGGCAGAGAATCACGACTGCTGTTTTCCTCCCATTCCCTGCCTGTTATAAATGCCAATACAGTAGTCCAATTAGAAATATAATCTTTGGTTTATTAAACAGAATCGAATTACAGAATTTCGGCAAAACCTCCCCAGCGGAGTTACATTGACAATTGACCCAGGGATTCATCAAGGGTGAACTGGGACAAATACCTGGCACACTGCCGTCCCTCCAGAGTTCACACATTGGCCAGGTTCGGGGCTTAGATTTTATACATTTTATTCCACCTCTGGCATAAATTTCCCCATAGTCCTTTTGTTTCCAGGTCTGGTTATTCGAATTCATAGTCATCTCCGGCTGATCTGAAAAGAGTTTCCTCCTCTCCTGCAAGGTGTCAGTTTCTGGTTTCCCGTGAGCAAATGGACACCAAAGTTTATGAATGGAAAGGGTTCTTCTCGAGATTTGGACGATGATGGTGCTCTGATGACGGTGGACGCTCCGATGGCTGATGACAGTGCTCTGATGGCTCTGCCACCCACGGGGGAAGGACTGATTGCTTACCTTAATGTGTCCTTTCTGATGCCAAAGAGAAGGCCAGGGTTTTCCTGTTAATCCTTTGTCTCCTTTCTAAATGGAAATTCCAGAGTGGTGCCTGCCTCCATCTCAGTGAATTCCGAGGCAGACTGAAACTTAAGACTATATTTCCATATGACATATATGCAGTGGTTTTTATAATTTCTAACATGTCATAACCCATAAGAACACGAATTAACATCCCATATTTTTCACACTGCCTCATCAGGGGTGATGAAAAAATCCAGAGAGGTGTGCAAAGCTCACCTTCAATGTGACAGCCCTGAGTGACCAGAATTCTGAGCTGACAAGGACATAAACTCATGTAAGTGAAGTGTGTTATTGATTTGTATGCAGCTAGAGAGCAGAGATCGGAGGAAGTTCAAGGCTATTGTAAAATTCCTCTCAGATTAGGGGGAAAAAAAATCTAATTAGTTTCACTGAGGTACACAAAGTGATAGATCTATTTTAGTATTTTGAATTTAAAATTCATCAGTTCCTTTGTGCCATTTACGTCTTGAACTGATGCGGGCTTTGATACATTGTGTAAAGAACAATTATATTTTAGAATAAATTAAAAGCAAACATACTGTTTGTAAAACTGAACCACTCTTCTTGTGGGTCTTTTAAAATAAATAAAATCAAGATCATGGCTCAAAAAGATGCACAAGAAAAAAATGATAATTTAAAATTACTTTCTCATTACTTTCAGTATGGATGACCCAGGAGTGATTCACCCTCAGAGTAATCATCTCATTTTATTTTTAGTAATTTTCAGGCTGAGTCCAAGGTTCTTGGCAGCCTCAGGAAGGTCTGAATGGTCTGATGGTTCATTTTTGCTGTGCTCATTGGTATTAGCATTTTATCCACTACTTGCCTTATAATCAATGCTTTAAAAAAATGCATTCTAAGAAGTACGTAGAAATTAATTCATTCCACTTGATTCTCATAGTCTTAGGCCCATTTAAAATAATCTCATCTGCTTGATACAAATAAGTCTTGTTTAGCCCTTCCCTTCCCCCAGTTTGATTCAGCTTTTCCCCATTGTTGTGGCAGACCTTTCAAAATGTGTTTGATCAGAAATCCTTTCTGCCTGATGTCCTGTGCCAGTGATTGACAAGAGTCCTTTGTGAGCAAGCATTTAAGTAATGATGCACAGACTTGTTAGGGAGCTGCTATGTCAAGAAGAGAAATGAACAATAAATTAGAATAAAATGGAATTGCATTTGAAACTTGGCTGGAGGATTTTGCATTTGTGAGGACAAAGGACATTTGACAATCTGAGTCATCTTGCAGCTTTGCCTGTAGCAACTGTCAAATTAGTTCTTAATGCTACAGGGAAAGGGATTGAGTCACAGCATTGCTCAAAGTTAAGAGGCTCATCAGTAAATCACTGGCAATATTAACAATTATGAGCTGCACATTAATATGGCAAAAAATACTCTGAATATTATGCTTACAACAGAAAGCCAAGAGGTGAACATAATTTTGCTTCCAGATCCCTGTGCCTTCTCCCAATAACTACAGCTTTAAATTGGGGTAGGCAGAGCAAAAAGAAGTGAATCAAGATTTTCTAAAGTACATGTCCTCACAACTATGTCATAAGAAAGAAAAATTGAGCGCTAAATCTGGATTTAGCAAAGTATAAAAGTGAGTTGAGGAAGAGAAGTGCCTACCTGCACTTAAATTCAAGGTTCACGTGCTCATCTGTCATCCCTAAACTTACAACTCAGCAGGATCCTGCAGTGCCCCTCCTCCTCCCAGGTACCTCTGGCTCCATCCCTTCCCTGCAGCAGCTGGAAGATGTGCCCAGATGCCAGAGTGGCTGCACTACCACCAAAACATGGGTTGGATGAGTCAGGGAGATGGGTAAGGGCTGTGTCACATACACCAGTTCCAGTCCACTCCATGAGAAAAACATCAGTTTTGTGTTATTTCTGTTGAGAGTGATATTGTGTCTCCAATTTCCTCACACACACAAGAAACTGTTAGTGTTACACTATTCTGATGCCAGAGACCTTTAAGTTGTTTCACATTTCCAGGTCTGCACTTTCACAATCATTTCATGCATCATTTTATAGAGTGGATTTCAAAAAAAAAAAAAAAAAAAAAAAAAAAAAAAAAAAAAAAGGCACAACCATGTTTTATTTGCAAGATTGAAGACAGGACTTAACTGCCCCCTGTATGATGATCAGTGTGATTTCACCCCTTTGAAAATCCCTGTGTGTGTGCCTCAATATGCTCTACGATATTATGAGGAGTCCATTGTGCCAGGCTCTCCACCACTTTTCAAACTGCACAATTCCACCATTTTCCTGCATGAAAGGGGTCAGAGGGGAACAGAATTAGAGATGTTGTGGGAATGGCCTGAGGTACAATTGCACTGGCAGCTGATAATGACACTCCAGGACACCTTCCCTCACAAGCTGCACGGGTCTCTCCCCCAGCAGGCTCTGTCCTTTTAAGTGCTTGCACGCCGTAATGAAGTCTCATTGCACTGACAAAAGAAGGATGATGAGTACATTTCACCACCTGAAGAGTCTCTTAAAAGTGACACCAGAGAAAGAAATTTCCCGAGCTCTGCAAATGCTGCATTAACAAAATTTCGAGTGGGATTGGCTGGTCAAAATTTGACCAAAAATATATATATAAAATAAACTCTGAAAACCAAAACCATAAAAACTCACAAACAAGCAAAGAAATTCATTGTTATGAAGAATTTCACTGGTGAATATTTTTACAGGACTATTTCATGTACCCCACCTCCTAGAGAGGTCTTTCTACTTGTCTTGGGTTAAGTCACCAAAAAAAACATGTGTATTCTATTTCAACTGTAGAAAGCATTTGGGAGATTGTTTCTTTTTGTTTTTTCTCTTTATCTCTTGTAACTCCAGGGGGGTGGAGAGTGGATGCCTTCTGATAATAGACAATCTGTTAAAACCAGGTGGGGCAGTGTTTCTTATCTCTTTCACCACTGTCCACCCTCGAGGGGATATCTTCTGTTAATGGGCCATTAAAGCTCACCAGTGCCATGACACATTACATCATCCCATTGTGAGATGCTCCACCCAGTGGGGAGGAGCCAACCATTCCCTACCCAGAGCATCCTCTTTTCCACTGGATTCTCAGAGGAAGACCAGACTCATCTCACCACCACTGCAGGATCATCTCTACTCCAACAGAACCACATCTGTCACTCCAGGAGGACTCATTTGGACTGCTTCCAACACCCTGGCCGACAGGGTGTCGGGCTGTATGCCTGACTCTGTCAGGGTTTTCTAGGACTTTTGTTTGTTTGCTTGGTTGGTTTTTTGTATTACTGAATTTGTACTTTTAGTATTCCTCATAAAGAACTATTATTCCTATTCCCGTATTTTTTCCCTGAAAGCTCCTAATTGCAAAATTGTAATAATTTGGAGGAAGGGATTTTTACATTCTCCATTCCACGGGAAACTCCAGTTTTCCCTGACAGATGTCTTTCCAAAGTGTCTTTCGAAACCTAGACACTACTCATCAAATTCTTTACCTAGTACACAAAAGTATTTTTCAAAGGGGCTTTCTGATAAGGCTTTTGTTTGGTTTAGTTTTATTTTACTTGGGGTTTTTGTTTGTTTCTTTTGTTTTCTGTGAGAATATTTATCTACTTCTGGCAAAACCTCTAGCAAGGTCTGATAAAATAGGTCATCGTATAAAAAACAATTTCCTTATCTTCTTTAGAAAAAGACAAATAGGTCTAAGATACGGATTTCTGAAAGCCAACATCCATGCTCAAAACCACATGCCCCCTAATTTGAGGCAAAGACCTCAAATTCAAGATGTGGCCAGGAATTTTATCTTTCTTCTTGTCTTTTCCAAAAGGATCCCAAAGAACTCTGGTGTTGCTGGTAACTCATCCTGCAAGAGCTAACAAGGACATAAGAGCCAAACTGCAGACATGTGTAAACAAAAGAATATCAGCAATAATATTGAAACAAATCCCTAGAGAAAGGGAAGCATGGATGTAATTTTCTCAACATCTCCCTTTTTTACGTGTCTGCAAATGGAAGATTTCCTTTTTCTTGGACTTTTTTATGTGGATTAATATCAAGGGCCCTTCTGGATCTAGAAACATGTTAAGCACCCGAGAGGAACTCAAAAGAAAAGCCAACTGAACAAACAAACAATAAAAGAAATCAAAACAGAAAAAGAGTAATTAAAATAATTTGTTTCTCTTGTACTAAGAGCCCTGAGGAAAGGAACCAAGCTTTATACACTAGCTTTATGTAGGGCCTTTTCTCTTTCCAGGGAAAATATCAATGAAAAACATCCTGAGGGACAAAGAAATGGATGATCTGACTTTAATGAAGGTTGACAATGACTATTATTGATGTCCTTATCCCAAACGACAAGAGGTTTAGGAGACTTTTATAACATATTGACACTGTACTAGTTCAAATGCTTTTTTTATTATTTTTTTTTTCTTTTTAAAATTAATGTACTGCCTGCTTCAGGGGTAGTGTTGGAAAACTTGATGTGCAGAATGACATTTGTCACCCTTTGTTCCCCATCTCAGAGCACTTCCTTCCCATTAGAGA
The DNA here is from genome assembly GCF_021018805.1 of Prinia subflava. Classification (NCBI taxonomy): domain Eukaryota; kingdom Metazoa; phylum Chordata; class Aves; order Passeriformes; family Cisticolidae; genus Prinia; species Prinia subflava. The sequence goes on along the minus strand of NC_086283.1, from coordinate 18,888,798 downwards.
TCTCTCAAACTGAGCAACAGCTGCATTAATACGAATTATTCTCTGCCCAACAATTTGAATTTCAAGACAAAAAACAAAGGCAGATCTCAAGCGGAAGAAGAATGTTTCAAAATTAGGTTCTACCCTACCCTCCTCCTCCCTGCTTACTTTTACAGTAATGTGAATTCAGATGCTGGAATTCAAGAAAAATGGGAAGTAGGGTACCAACCACACCAACATGATGAAGAGTGTAAAATGGTGTAAGATATTCTTCAAAACACATCATCAATTTATGTTATACAAATTCACTAAGCACTTATAAGGAAGATAAGAAATTGGGGAGAAAACAAACATTTTCATCTCAAGGCACTGAGTGTATCCTCAAGAGGTCATCTCACAAAAAAAAAAAAAAAGATTCAGATGAAATCCCCACACACTGCCCCTGCAATCCTCTCCAAAAAATATACAAGTGTGTGTCTGTTCCTTATGAAAAACTTGCTACATGTAAAAACTAGGCTATAACTGCAATTCCGTGTTTTCTGGCATAAGATTTATTAAAAACCATTTTGAAATACCTCTAACTTCTCCAGATGTCAAGCCTCTAAACCAAGTGCTCAAAACACAATGTCAAGCTCTTTAACTGCAACTAGACACATTGCAAATGTTTTCTTGAAAAGAGAATAACCTCACAATTCCTGAAGCTTAAATATAAGCAAGGTAAAGCTGCACTTTAATTGTACACCCAGGTAACACAGTCTGTGTGTGCAGTGTAACATATTCATAAGTCATTAGGAGCATCTGAAAGTAGAAGCTCTCCCACTCATTAGTATTAAAGCCTGGAAAATGAGATTTTATTAAACAAATTTGTCTTTGCATAATCCAAATTCTGCCTCTGCATTGTCTATGACAGGCAGCTTCAATCATCTTTAGGACACAAAGTTCTCCCTCATTCTGTTTTTCATTTTAATAATAAAACTGTTGCTTCAAAAGAAACAAACTCTAATCAAGAAAAGAAAGAGTGTAATAAAATGAGAACAGTGCAAATTTTTGACTTTACTGTCTATTTTGGGTCAATACCAAGACCTACATTTGTATAGAAGACCAGAACATTTCTGCTTATTTTGAAGGGAAGATTAACGTAAAACTGTGCAGATCAGAAACTGTCTGTATTATAAAACATTGACTGAGTTAAACATATGTACACCTCAGGTTGGATACCTTGCAAAAATAGTTCCTTTCCACGTGAAAAGCTCTTTAGATATTTTCTTTGAAGTAGGAGAGGGCTCAAAATATGTCTGAGAATCTCGTGGAAGAGATACAACTTGGGAAACAGCTGTAAAAACCTCCCCCTCTATTTATCTGAGATGAAAACCACTTTAAAAAAAGGAACCCCAGTTATTTGTTCATATTGAATTTAGAACCTTGTGCCAAGTTTCAGAGCCTGTTTGTCCTGAGATGAGATTTACCAGCAATGCCCTCTGCTGTTCTGCTGGCTGGGCTGGCTACAGAGATTTCTTTAGAAAACTGAGGGGCAGGAAAATTGTGTGAAATTACCCCAGGGAGCAAAGATCTCTCTAGAACCTTTAGATAATCAAAACAAATTCCACTAATTCAAACAAAACCATCACCTGTAAAACCAATTTTCTTCATGTTCACAGACCATCATGACCAAACTTTCAAGAAAAGAAGTGCTCCTCAAATGAGGGAGAGAACAGGGGTGGAGCAAGGAAACAAAATTGGCCAGGCAATAATCTGTCTAAATTTAGCACTTAATATATCCCAGCTTGACTTTAGTTGTAAAAAGGTTTTCACTGATCTTTGTCTATTATTTGTCTACTTATATTTTGAAGAGGCACTCTATACCTATTGCCCACCAAATTTGTGCCATGTTATAGAGTGACTATCCAGTTCAGCATCTTGATACTGAGTTTGTAGCATGTTTAGGCAAGTAATCCAAAAAACCACAATTGTCTGATGCAGTTCTTTATTTCCACTAAAGCTCTTCAGAAATTGCAGCCAGTGTGGAAGTAGCCAAGAGTTATGAACTGTCAACATGCTGATAGGAAAATAAACAATGTAAAAGTGAAGCCAGCATTTGAGTCTCACAGCATGGTACAATGCTGTAATGGTTTAAATCATAAGCCAAATGATTGTTATTATAGAGATAGTGAACGTCATGCTTACAGAAAAATTATGCATGTTAAAAATGACTGCCATTAAAAAGATAAGTCTCACAGGGGGAAGGGACCTCAAGCCAGTAAACAGACAAAATGTATTACAGAAAAAAAAAAGGAAAAAAAAAAGGAAAGGGAAGTCTTGTCTAATTAGCAGATTCAGCTATCATTTATATCTCTTTATTACCTGGAAAAGGCTGGAAGAGACAGATACAAGAGCAGTAGACTCAATTATTCATTTATTTTAAAGCATGACATCTACAATATGCATATCTGAAAAGAGATCCTGGGTCTTTGTAGACAAGTCTTGGCCTTGGTAAGTATTCTGCAACACAAACAACATTATTATATAAATGTCAAAATAAACACAAAAGAAAGCTACAGCTGACCCATAGAAACCTGGAAATCATTTTCCTCCACTGTTAACACAGAGATGTGTTCCTCATCACTAAAGAAAGCTGCTCTGCTACACACAGAGTAAACCACCAGGAAAGGAATCTCTTTCACTCCATCATTTCAATTTCCTGTCCAGAAGTCCAGAAACAGGACACTCCCTCCATGGGACAACATCCAAACTTACTTTTCAGTGTCCTCCCAGCAGATTTCTAAAAAAACCCTAAAATCAGTTTTGTTGGGGTTTTTGTTTTGTTGGATTTTTTGTTTGTTTGTTTCTCTATTGCTGATAGAGAAACTACAAATTTGTTTTGAATTTTTTTTCCTATAGTGTCTTATTGAGCATGTAACATGAGAAAAAGATGTGAAGAATCTGCTGTGTGTAATGCATGGAAAGTCTCACTGATCTTGTGATCAGCATCTCCTTACAGCCACAAACATGATTTAGACACACCCAAGGCCATAAGTTCTGATCTGGTCTTTAAACACACATTTTCTGTACAGTGCTGTCAAACATACTTGAGGACACTCTAATCAGTGTTTTAAGCTTTGTCAGAATGGAAATCTCAGTTTACACGTTTCCTGAAGAGAGCCAGCTTTGTTTCCAGCAGACCTGATGCTCAGACTGAATTTGTTTCCCTTACACAATGACTTTTCTGAGTTCCCAGGCTGTCATAACAGCACTGAGTTGGTCTGAAACAGACAAATACTGCTGGAACAGAAATCTGTGTGGCAGGATAACTCCTCCCTCCTCACCTGCACCTCCCCTTTGCACTCACAGCAGCTGTTTGCACAGCCATCAGTGGCCTCTCTCATTCCCAGGATGTCCTCGGGAAATATTCAGATCAGGATCAGGGCTCCTGAGCCCTGCCATCACCCGAAGCTCCTGTGCCTTCCCAGAGGGCCGAGGAGAGCAGCAGAAAACACTCCTGAGTGTGTTTCACAAATTTCTGTTGCTTTGTCTGTGCTCCTGACCGAGCACCCAGCCAGCAGAACCAGACACTCCACTTCTGTTATTGCCACAGCCACAGAAAAAGAAAAAACCTGATTTTTTTTCTATTTAGTTCTCTCTTCTTCATCTAAGGAAGAAGCATATCCTCCCCCTTGGGCATTCAGAACAGGCTCACGACTGATTGCCCATTCAAATTCGAGTGGGTTATCCACAGGAGCTGCAGCTTGCTCCCAGAATAAGGCTGCAGGGTGGAGGGGATTGTGTAAAAAAGTGCTCTTTATTCCTAGGAGAAGAAGTTTCTTGACTCCTAGCTATTTCAAAGACTCATTATTTACTGGCACTGAAATCCACTTGGAAACTAATACGTGAGAGAAATGCTCAGTATAGAGCAGGAGTTGAAGGGCAAAAATCATCTTTGTAAGTTATTCTCAAGGCAATCACTTCATATCTCATTTCATTATGCAGCATATTTTTCAGGTATTCATTTCGAGTGTATTTTTTAAAAGAAAACATCAAGCTCACTATATTTTGAGACTCCTAAAATACCATTATGCATTTGAAGGATTTTATGCTCAAGGCCAGTAGTTCCTCATCTCTGTTACATTTGAAACTAGATGAGAAAATGAGATTATCACTTTCAAAGCCCTTTAGGAGAAAACTGAGTTAACATGACAATTCAAGTTCATGGAAGAAGATACCTGTGCAAAGTGTGCATGACTTATAAATTCATTTAACATTGACTTTGCAATTAAGTCTGCTTCCTTCCTCACAGATCCTGCAGCAAGCTTGGGAATGTTATGGGTAAATGAAGTAGCAATGAAGGAGGCTGAACTCATGCACTACGTTTTAACTACCACTTAGATAAATGTGTTTTTTCAAAAGTGTCCGTTTATTCCAGAATCCTCAGCACAAAGATATGACAAATATTGAAACAAACAATCACAACTGGGATTTTAATGTTCAGAGGGAAAATGGCAACAACAGAAGGAAAGGAGAAGCAAAACTGCCCCAGTCTAGATAGGGACAGGTACATATTTAGCTCAGCTTTTTGTTACTGTATCCTGGAGGGCAAATTCTATAGCTCTAGTGGTATTTCAGGGCTGGTGCATAATGCATTTAACAATGCTAACATGTTAATGCAATTCAATTTGCTCGTTGCTGAAATGCCCTCTGAAAAACTTGTGACAGAAGTATGGAGATGGATGTGGATGAAGTGCGAATAGAAATGTGGATGTGGAAGCACCAGAGAGCAGCAGAACAGACAAGAAAATAATGTCCTATACTGATAACAGAGGAAATTATAGCCAGCAATAAAATGAAAAATGTGCTTCTCTTGCCAAAACCAGAAATCCTGCATTGTGGCAGAACCACAGACCAGAAGACCTCAAAGACATGATGGGATGGGAAACAGAATTCAATAGCTGATGGCTTTTGTCCTGAGCAAAAACAGTTTCCTTATAGAATTTTTCAACAAATCCCAGCTTCAGCTGGTGCAACTAATCACACAAGTAAAAAAAGCAGAGCCTTGAACTTTCAGTGGCAAAGAAATGCTTGCAGGAGGAAGAGAAGTGATTTATGTCACTACTTCTTCAGCAAACACTTATAGCTTTGCTAAGAGCTGGCCTTCTCAAAAGTTGTCCATAGTAAGAAACTACTTATGCAGGATAAAAGGATAAAATTAAGACAAAGTGATAATTTTCATGCAATATTAAGCTTAATTTTGTCTTCATGTGGTGCCCTTATGTTTATATACCTAGATTATAAATCATATTTAGATGAGAAGAGACAGACACCTTTGAGCAAGCCCCAGCCACTTTTAGCTGAGATGAAATCCCTACACTTTGAAAGAGCTTCCAGAAATAAGTAGCAATAGAAAAAGTTATGGAAAGAAAATCAGTCAAAGAGTAATAAACTCCTGAAATAAGCAGAAATAAGTTTGGAGATCCATGAGAGAAGAAGGTGCTTAGATGACTGCAGAGTCCAAAACCACAGAGCCAAGAGGGCTGAGACAGAGTTTGGGAGATTTACACACCCAGCCTGCTGCCCTCAGAGCCCCCCACACAGGAGGGGAGCAGTAAGAGCAGGGCCAGGGCTTGCTACACTCTATTCCATGACTCCCCCAGTCACTGGTATGGCATTGAAAATCTCCTGTAGTCCCCTAATCTGCTGATTATAGCAAGAGTCAGCACAGCTGAACTTCACATATGTGACTGGCTTATTAACTGAGCTCAGTGGTTTAATTTGTGGAGTAAACAGTAAGGAGGAAACATTTTTAATCTTGACTTTGTTCACCAAATTCCCTTATAAAGTTATTTCCCCTAATTTTTTTAGTATCGCTGAAGGTATGATGTAAGAGATAAGCATGATTGATGATGTAAAGATCCTTCTGTTCAATTAAAAAAAGGGCAATGAATAATGAGAAAGGAGCAGAGAGGGTAGAACATTTTGATGAGCAAGGGATGCAAGCCTTCTCAAGAGTCACAGCTAGCAAATCCCAAAGATAGTAAATTCTGCAGTGACCACAACTGAGTGACAAATGCCAACTGCATCTAAATAAACTCTTTTTGCCACACTGCAAATGTCTCAAGGTAAAGATAGTTTGCAATACGGAAGGGCTCATCATGACCCTCTGGAGAGCGTTTAAACTCAGCATTCAAACTAATTTTTTCTTCAGATTTGGAAGCTTCTTACTCTTCATAATGTAACTGTAGCTTAATTTCATGCAGCATCCCAGTTAAAGAGTGTGCAAAAGTGTAAAGATTTGCCATCTGGTCTCTACAACACAGCTGCAGACAGAGAATATCACCACAAGGCACCAAAAGTTTTGCCAGAATTCAGAGTAATGACAGAATTCAGATTAATTCAGTTATTAGTTTAATAACTTTCCTTTGCAGCAGTCACTTTGTATCTAGATACTAAATTTCTATTTTGCACTTGCAATGTGCCTTTCAGTCAGAGGAATAAAAAAAACACTAAACAATGATATAAAGAGATCATTTCCTTCATTACTGAAATAAATCTTTCTTTGGATAATAAGTGATCTAAGAGTGTACACGAAATCAAGAACATTATTATATTCAAACATAAATCTTTGTAAGTCCAGCAAGATGCAGGGACTTTGACTTCCAGAGAGACCCAGGCCAGGTCATTTGGTAGGAGAGCATATTTGGTATTTTTGTGTTGGAAAATCCCATTTTCTGACCCAGAGACAGGGCCTCTGAGAGGCATCTTAGAGACTGTTATTCCATTTTCAGTCTCATGAGAAGGGTGAGATGGTACAGATATTACACTTCATTACAATCAGAAGCCAAACTATTTCCTAATTACAACACATTATAAGCATTTCTTGGCCTATCAGCTTTTGCTACACAATGCTGCAAATGCTTCTAAACCAATCATCCATTAAAATACCCTATGTGGGTCTTTCTATAACACAACTTTTGTAGTTCTATTTCTCCACAGTATCTGGTCTATTTGCAAGGCCATAATTCGAAACTTGTTTCCAGTTCCATTTCTCTCTCAACAATGTCTGTCCTATCCCATGGCCTTTCTAAGTCATCGTTTTTTATCTCAGAGTTTGCACACAGACTCACAAGACTATGTGAGCCTTGTCAGGCTTTGAGAATTCTCTACAAATCCATTTCCCACATTTTCGGATATCTAGCCATGAACAACACAAACAGAAGTGCTTACAGCAAGTTCTCTTCAAACCTCTGATTCCAGGGAGGCATTCCCTGAGGATGCAGCAGCTCTTAAGTCCTGCCTGTTGCACTCTTAGCTCCATTTCTGAGCTCTGGGGTTAACTTAGTCTTAACACAGCACAGATCAACTTAAGTGCTCTGCACTAATGGGATCATAATGCTGGAAACTCTGACCTTGCCCTCCCTGACCCTTGAAGCATCTTTAGACTATAACAGTCTTTGAAAGCCTTTAGCGAACATTACTAATTATAACTCCCTTTTTTGAGGTTTAAAAGCAGTGAAACATGGCTTTTAGCCTGACTGAGGCAATGCTGGAAATCTCAAGAAGAGATCTGTCTTTTCTCAAGCCCCAGAACTTTTGATAAATGTAGAACCTTGCTGTCTTGGAATTATATAAAAGAACTTCCCATTACTAAATTATGTATTCAGGTCCCACACAGAAAATTATTATCTTCAGATATAACTTTGTCCTATTAAAGCATTACAAAAAGCCCAGAAATAACAATTAATGAACATGGTCATCACTGCGTCAATATACAGGTTCTGAAACCCATATATATTTAGGCTATCATCTGCAAGGAACACAGACACAATTAAAAAATTGTCCCCACAGAAATAATTTCACACCTTTCTAATATGTGTATATGCAGACACACACACACACACAAATATATTTCTACCGAGCCTTAAAATCAGGAAAAAAATCTCCCTCATAGCAGAACACCTTCCCTGCCCCCTAGACATTACAATTTAATGGTTTTTAGCAGCTGTATCAGTAGAACTATATGGGCCATTCAGTCACTAACATAACTGACATTAAACAGGGCAGCCCTTTTCCATCTGTTGTCATGCCCCAAAATAATAAAGCAACAGAGTGACCTCATAGCAGAGACTGAGGGGCTCTCACACAAACTTGTGTCACAGCTTTCTGACCAAATTAAACACTGCAGCCATCCATCTGCCTTATCACATGCTAAACTTTCACTTCAGAGGCACCAAGATCACACACATAAATCTGTGCCTCCTACACGCCTTGCACTCCTCAGCAACCTTGCTGGAAGGATTTATCCCCAAGTCCAACAGCTCAGGGACACAAATGCATTTCTGTTCAGTGAAGGAGTCTGATCCTCCCTGCAGGAAAGAAGTGCTACCAGCATGTGCAACAACAGCCCTTCTTGGTCTCCCCAGAATCTGCTAACATTTTGCTAAAAGCAAATTTAACTGTCTAGTAGATTGAAGGCTGCTTGGGATAAGGGATATACATGTTCCTTCCTTAAATGACTGTGTAGTGTGAAGTGGGGTTGTAGTTATAGGAATGGGAATACAAGTCTGAATTTCTCACACGTTTTTGTTTAAATGTTGGTGCACTCCCTCCTCCCTGCACACCCATCCTCCTGCCTTTCCCTTGCATCTTCACTCCAACAAAGGTTTCATTATTTAATGCCAAGTGCAATAACATCAGGAGCAACCAAGAGCATTCTTCCATAGAATACTTTATAGCACACTAATTAGGACTCTTCTGAGAGGTTTAACAATCCCTGTAGGCAGAGGAGGGAGCTGGAGCTGATCTCTTCTAATCCCAGTGACTGCCCTCATTTTTGTGCTGCTACAGAGGGGAGCAGAGAGTTTCCAGTGGCCTCCTTTGGTGAGAACAGTGCTGCCTGCACTTCACTCCAGCTGTGGCTTGGGGACTTGTTCAGCTCCAAGGAATTGGTTAGGGCTGAGTGTAACCTCTATGCCTCCTGTTATTGCTTGGGTAGGTTCCACATCCTTTGATCCCAGCATGTCACCAGCTCTTCCTCCCTGGCAAAGGAAACTTCTGTACCTAGCCCAGGGCAATGAATTCCACCAGGAGCACACCGGTGTGTGAGGCTCTCTGACTCTGGCCTTGGCTCCCTCCAGCTGGATGGAGAAGGTACAGCTTGCAGTCAAAGGAGGAAGCCAGGTGGAGAACAGGTTTTCGTTTATGGCAGAGCACAGAATCAGATAACGGCCTGGGCTGGAAGTGACCTTAAAACTCATCTCATTTCCACCCCCTGCATGGGAAGGGACATCTTCCATTATTTCAGGGTGCCCCAAGCTCTGCCCAGCCTGGCCCTGAGCACTTCCAGGGATCCAGGGTCTGCCACAACTTCTCTGGGCACCCTGTGCCAGAGGCCCTCCACCCTTACAGGGAAGGATTTCTTCCCAATATCCCATCTAACTCACCTGCTGTCAGCCCCTTCTCCTGTGTCTCCACATCTTTGTCCAAAGTCCCCCTCCAGCTCTCTTGGAGCCTCTTTAGGCTCAAGATGATGCTCTAAGGTCTCCTTGGAGCCCTCTCTTCTCCAGCTAACAATGCTGTGTGCAGAGCAGCAGCACAGAGACCAACAAACTTCACTCACAGTTTTGAACCTCCCATCATGATGCCATCATCACACTTTAAGCAGTCTGAATGGGATTTTGCAGTGCTAGAGAGAAGTATAAGCAAACTAGAAGACCAGTTCTGGTCTGAACATTGCATCTGATTGCAATGAAATGTGTTATTTGAAACATTAGCTTTAATTGACCTAAACCAAAGGCATGAAAACATTTCTGAATTGCTAATAATGCTCAGTTACCTCTCACCTTATTTCAGATCACTGATGTTTGTAATATTTCTGCTCTTCCTTATGTTCTTCAGTATTGCCATTGAAAATTCAGCAGTAATTGGCTACCATGAAAACTAAGAGCAGTAAATAAGGACTGTTTATTATTAAAGCATGAAAGAGTTTCAAACTGTAATGCTTATTGAAATCAACATAAATCTTCCCCTGCAATTAAACTAATCTAAGAAGATCTTTTCATTAAAAAAGAAAGTTTCCATATGAATATTAGCCATGTCACCCTATATGGTTGATCTTAAATCAGACCAAATGTGAAATTTTCAACACATTTTAAAGTTGTTGCTCTTTATTTTTACCAATTAATGACTCTTTTGAACTTCACCTCATGATACTTATTAGCCTTCTTAAATATACTGGAGATGATACATTCTTCATTTGTGTCACTCATTAATCACTGCTCAATAACTGCTGTCAGGAAGCTGCTGGCTTTGATGTCTCATTGTTCAGCGCATTCTTTCTTGTTGGTAGTTAATCAAACGCTTCCCTGCTGTGGTCAAAGCACAGCTTGAGAGCAGTTTCAGAGGTGATCCAGCATTAAAACATGGAGCTGATTGTAGAGGTCCAGTTTTTGGGTTTTTTTTTTTTTATCTATCATGCCAAAACGAAAGCTTTCATTTTGCATTCCTTGGCAAATGAGGCACTGTTGTCCTGCCCTTATGACTGGGAAGCTCAGAAAATAGCACTGAGTTCTGCTGTCTAACTAAAGCACACTGTAATGACTGACTAATTAGCAGCAGTTATGAAATGAACTGCAAAGTTTCCACTGTCAATCACAGTGAAATAATGTGGTTTTTTGGTTTTTTTTTTTAGAGTGGAATTAAAATAAATGTCAAAATGCGTTAAAACTTTGGGGGGTTGTCAGTCAAATAAAAGGATCCAGCAGAGAAAAATATCTATCCTGGGATAAAATGAACATTTTCATTTCTAGTGTTTGTTCAAGCCAGATATATACTGAAAATATTCAGGAAGAGCTTCTGCAAAAGCGTGAGCAGGCAAACTGAAAACAAGGGAAGCAGCAACTTAGAGGAAAGACAAGAATTAAATGGGACCAGGTACAATCATTAAAAAATTTTTAAAAAATAACAGCAAAACTGACTATTAGGAAATCCTGCATATGTTTATAGTAGTTGGGCACTGCCATACTTATTTGTTTAAAAAGAACTCCTCAGTGTTTGGATCTTTGCAAAGATGCTGAAATCTTCCTATTTCTCTTTTCAGGGATCTAACCCTGGTAACAGAACCTGCCAAAGATTTTCTGCTGTGCAGCTGAAGAGACCTCTCAGATTAATATATATTATCCTCATCATCCACTTGTGAGTGAATTTAAGTTTATGTAAGACTGAATTAAAGAAAAATAAAGAAAATAAACATGATGTACATTTAGAAAGAAGGTTATTACACTGCCTAACCATTTTATAAATATAGTAATGATATTTAGCAAATGGTACCTAAGAAAAAGTCAAGAGGTTTTTCACCAGGTCAGAGGCTTCTCTTCTTCTGTTCCTTGAGTTCCTGTCCTGCATTAGATCTAGTGACAATCACCAATTGTTGAAACACCCAAATTAGTAACACAAGAACATGAGCAGGAAAGGGGGTTGAAAGTAAATGACCATTGAGGTCTTTTCCAAAGCGTTCTAAGGTTCTTTGGTGCATCATTTTAAATAAAACATTGTAAAAGTCTCTTTGTAGTAGGGACCTCACAACCCAGACATGGCACAGATAATGACAAACCCCATCTGTACAACTTTGAGGTCTCTGTCCTGTCTCATTTTGCTATAGCTTTCATGAGAACATAGACCTGTAATTAAATAAGAACTTGGTGGACTGTTTAGAGTCTGACTTTCACTTTGTTACCTGCTATTTCCCATTTTTCTCTCGTTTGAAATAGAACAGAAAAGATTATGCTTTAGCCTGCAGGCACTTTCTTTAGATTTTTTTTTTCAAATGATTGAGGGAACAAAATATTTCCCTTTCTCCAGACACTGCCATTCCACCTGACTCAAATCTCTGTGACCTCAAGCACCATTTTTTTTTCTCTGTTCAAGACTAGCTATACAAGCACTAAGTTAATATGTGGTCTGTTCATTGTGGATACAATGCACCTCTTGGTGTGCCTTGTGATCTTCAGAAGGGCAATATGAAAACTTTGAGAAAACCTGAAGGCTGTAAATCCCTCATGTAATAAATGGCAGGCACCTGTTCAAAATGCAAGGGCTAATTTGCCAAGGTTTCCAGGCAGTAACACATCTCTCTAGAACCTGCAAGGCTCCAAACATTCCCTGCCCAGCAGTGCCTGGGGTTCCCTGACCTGTTCAGAGCTCACATTGCTCTGTTTTTTGTGATACCACTGCTGTCCGCTTACCCTGCTCCCACACAGGGGAAACTGGAGCCAATTCCAGAAGAAATCAGGGACATCACAATCCTGATTCTGTATGATGACCATCTGAGGAGCGTTTCAGTGGGCATTTGGAAAGAGGAGGAAGCCAAAACCAAGGATTTCAGTGAGATTTAAATTCAAACAGCTGATTCTCTTTTTCTCTCCCAGATACCAAATTTTTGGTGCTGTGTTATTGCCATCAGTGAAGATCCTGAATATTTTGCAAGAATATGACAACAAATGACTCAGGCAGATTCTGTGCAGTTGTTTAAGGCATTGATCCTCAGTCCAATGAAACTGCAGCAGGACAAATTTGGACTCTTATACTTTAGGGAGTACAAGGGGCTTTGCTCCAGATGCAAAATGACAGACTGCTGCTGGCTCTTTACACATATTTTGCAGACTGAGTTACTCGTAAATAATTATGTCAGAACAAGTAAACTCCCCACAGCCTGTCCAAGGAGGAAACTCTGAGAACATTAACAAGCAAAAAAAAACCCCACCAGACAACTATGAGGTAGAGAAAGGAACCAACTGAAAGGCGCTTGTTTTTTGTTGGGGTTTTTTAGTTTCTTTTTTAAACTGAGTTAATTTGAGGGAAAAAAAAAAAGAAGTAAGGCACTTCCCACAGGAGCTTTCCAATAGGTTTTCACCAAAGTGTTTAAATTTTAAGATTTTTGTATTCTGAGCCAAGTGCAAGAAAATAAAATGTCCTTCTCAGTGCTCACACTGTGGAATCAAGAGGATTCCTTTACATTAATCTAGAACAGCATGGAGTCAATTCATACTAGGAATAATTTATTTTCTACCCATTTTCAGGAAATATAATCCAACTGGGAGAAAGAATTTGACTCAGATTGCATTATTTTTGACCTAAGAGATTGGGTAAAGTTCTCTACTCTCTCATAACTAGTATTCTAATGTATAATTATATGAAGATAGAAAACCCTTCTTTCTCAGTTTCAAGCTGTCGGTGACAGCTGCTTTTCAGGACACAGGCTGTCCTGGTATCTTGTCGCAGTCTGTAAGATGTCTTCAGTATCTCCATTGTCCCTCTTTCCTTAAGCTGTCTTATTATGATTTTTCTTCCCCTTTTCCTTATTCTTTTTTTCCTTATTCTTTTTTTCATTGTTCATTATGCTGCCACATTTCCCCATGGGCTGGTGGCTGACTCTCTCCTTGGATTCCATTCTCCTCCCTGCTTTGTGTGCAGCCATTTTCATTTTGAACTGTAACTGTCCTCATTAGCTGCTTTCCCTGCTCCAGACTGATTTTCCTGTGCTTTGCCTGTTTGACAATCCAATCACAGCCCCAGTGTCGAGCTGCATGTTTCACACAGATCTCTTCATTCCCCAGAAGAACTTCTCTTCTGATCCCCTCACGGACCAGCAGCTTCCTGCCTGGCATGTGCACTGAACAACACAGGCAACAAATTCGACATAAACCCTACTTATTCAGGCTGTATTTTAGGAAAACTCTCTGCATGCCAGCCCCTGTTTTCCCTTCTACAGGGAGCAGTTGCTTTTCATTTCTGGAACACTACCTGAGCTACACCCACCCTGCCACAGACTTAGTTCTGTCCTGCCCCACCCCCAGGAATGGAGAATGTCTCTCATCCTTTACTCTTTATTGAAAAAAAATACCTTAAAATATCCAAACCCACCATTTTTTACTAATCTGCTTCGGTTTACTCTTCACACTCCTCCTCATCATTATCTTGTTGCATTTTATATTTTTCCCCTGTTCAACAGTACTTAGGATTGCCTCTTTGTCCTGGTTTGAAAGCAAAACCAGTGAGAGACTCCAAGTCAGAAATACAATTTAATGGGAGAAAGAAAAAAAAGAGGAAAAATAAAATAAAAAGTAAAATAAAATAAAATAAAATAAAACAAAATAAAATAAAATAAAATAAAATAAAATAAAATAAAATAAAATAAAATAAAATAAAATAAAATAAAATAAAATAAAATAAAATAAAATAAAATAAAAGCAATAGCCCAAAAGACGACTGACAGAGTCAGAATAGAACCTGACACCCTGTTAGTTAGGGTGGTGGTAGCAGTCCAGATGGAGTGGTCTTGTTGAAGCAGTGATGCTGTAGAAAGGTCTGGTAGCTCTTGTCCTCTGGCAATCCAGTGGGTAAGGCCTGCTGTGCTGTCCCCAATCCCAGATGATATCCAGGTGGGAATGCTCACAGCCTCTCACAGTGGGCTGACACCATTCTATGGGTCCTGCAGTGGGTCCTTGAGTGCCCATTAAACAGAGATGGCTCCCAGAGGGAGTTACCTGTGAGTCACTGGATGAGGCCTTGATGGCCCATTAACAGCAGATAGTCCAGAGGGAGGGGGCAAGGGAAACACTGCCCCACCTGGTTCCAACAGCTCCTGAAGATGTGATAGAATACACACTTCGGGCACACCTTACATTGTAACCTAGGAAACTCTTCTTGATAGGAAGACAGGAAAACTTCCCTCCAAGCTGGACATTCTTACTGGCTCCATAACTTCAAAATTTTCCATACATCGCCTCCAAATCCCCCTCTGCAATATTCCCTGTTTGCCACAAGCAGGAAACTACAAATGTTATCACATCATCAAGGATAAAAGAAATGAAACGGAAAAGGAATTTTTAACCTTAATGGTACCTGGAAAACATCAAACTTAGAAATACAAGCTCCTGAGATTCTCAGTGGAGGGTGAATGCTTCCATAGGGAAACCTGGAGCTACATTTCTAGGAATCTGACTTCTAAGTACACAAGCTGGATCATGCTTATTGTGGGAATTTCTGTGGTTCTGAGGGGATTTAGTGTTTGTGCTTTAGGGTTTTTTGGGGTTTTTTTAACAGAAATGTCTTCCCAGTGACTGTGAATGAAGTTTTGGAAGTTGGCCTAAATCTGAGGTTAGATATGGTCCAACTACAATTGGACTCAATTATCCTGGAGGTTTTTTGCAGCCTTAATGATTCCAGGATTCTGTACAGGGACACCCCAGTTAAGTGATTTGTTCTGTTTGTTGAGGGAAGACTCTGGCAAAGTCAAGTGCTGATGGTTTCTTATTAAAGAACTTCCCCTCAGTATTTCCTTTACTACAGAAATAGGAAGAAAGTGCTTGGACTGACTACAAAACTGACTTTAAGTATAATCATGTAACAAGATATAGTTTCACCAAGGCACACACAAAATGTTAAACTCAAAACTGGTACAAATACATAACCTGCATAAGTAAAAATACAGTTTATAAAAGTAAACATTGCATGTGTGCATCTCTTCATACAAATCCAGCTGCAGGTACACGTACTTGCATTGAATGAAAACTTATTGACAAATATAAAATCTGACTCTAGCAGAAGACCAGTGTGCAGCAAAACACAGTATTTCAGCAGCATGAGGGACTTTTACCCACTCCTTTTTATCAGCTGTGTATCTAACTTGAACAGAAAGTGTTACCCAGCATCTTGACTCTGAACCCCAAAGCACAGTTTTCACAATATTTCCAATGAGAGGAGACATATCAAATTTTATCTGGAACTGACACAGTTACCAACCTAAATCTGTACTAGAAGTTGTGAGCTGAACTGAAAATGGATGTAAATAACCCAGATATTAATGCTGTGCTTTTCCATGAGGTGATTGCTCTTACCATAGCAGGCAGCACAAGCAACTTGAGCAATATTTGAGTTTATTTCATCCAAGGATCATGGTACGTTCTTTCCCAAAGGAAAAATACTTCTAGCTGGAAAGTTTCAAACAGGTCCCACTTAAACAGGGCTAACTTTAGAAAAACCCTCTCCTTTCTATGCAAAACAACGTCATTAATAATTTGAAAATTCCTTACTTTTTAAACATGACCAATCGTAGATCAGGTTTGAAATTCCTTGCAAGAAGAAAAGTGTTTATTGAATGAACAAGACCATTTCTGAAGCATTCTGTAGAACTGAGTTGTTAGACTTTGGGGTTTAATTAATGGCAAAACTCATCTAGATGAGGAAAAGAAAATCAGGAAAACTTATAAAATACACTTTTATAATTATATATTTCTTTTTTTTCCCCTCAATTAACTATCACGTTATCATGAGGTATACAATGCTTAAGTTAACACAACAGTACCGTTTAGATCTCAGCAGCTGTTAATCCAGTTATTTTATGTGAGGAAAAAAGATGGTTTTAATGCAACAAAGAGACAGCTCTTCATTCCTTCCATGCTAACCTAATGCTTGTTTTGAGACCTCCTCTCCGAGGGATTTTCAGTTAAAGAGGAGATGCTTTTGGTTATATTTTTGTGGGAAACACCACAATTTTCCTTTGTCGTCTTTGCCTTGCAAGGCTTTCCCCACAGGTGTGCAGTAAAAGACCTAAAGCCCTGCACGGGTACAAACAGAGGTTGCTGAACTGCATTCCAGATTTGTGGGTTTTGAAATGCAAATTGGCAGCAACAGTTGTCCAAGGCTGTCAGACAATCAAGAACTCCCAGCTCCTCTGTTCATGAAATACAGCGAGATGCAAGCAAGGACCAGCCAACCCTAATCAAGAAGAATGTTCCTGTAATTAGATGGGATTGTTTGTTAGCCCAAGAAATTAGAGGCAGCTCTTACAGCACAAACAATAACAGAGTTTATTGCCTCTGTAGTAATTTTTTCTCTTCACAGTCTCATGATTTGCAATAACACTCTGATTTTCATTTTAAGCTGTTTGGATTTTTGCTGTTCCTACTGCCTTACTTTTGGAATAAAATGAATGAAGATAATGAAATTATCTTCATAATTTACCATCACAATTATGCTGTGGTAGTTTGGGGAGTGGGGGGTGGGGTCTGTTCTTTGTTTGGTTTTTCTTCATAAGAAAGCCAAGAGAATCTGCTCTTTTTTGATATGTCACCTTCCTCTTTTTATGTCTGCTCCCTGTTCTTCAAGTACAGCCAATTTACCATAGGAATACAGTAAGCTGAAGAAGGAACTGCAGTAAAAACAAAAAATAAATATTGGTATTTCCAGATATTTGAGTATTTCTTCTTCCTAAAAAACTGGCACAAAACAGGTGTCCTTGCAGCATTAAGGTCAGATAAAACAGGCAAGTGACTCCTTTCTTGGAGTGGTTTCAGCATCCTTCCTAAAAGGACACCAAGACATCACCTCTTGTGGAGGCAGACAGGATTTGTGTGCCTTAAGTCACATTCTGCCCTGGGAGACAGCCGGTGCTATGCACAGGGATAGATCATCCTGGAAACTGGGACACCTGCAGAGAAATCTTGTCAGGAACAGGCAACACAAAGATAGTTCAAGTTTGCCTCACACTCAGTAGATTTTAATGTACTCCAGGAGGGATCATCTTGAAAAAAATAACTGGCCTTGGGAACAACAGTGGCTATGAGAGCTGGACCCCTGTGCAAAAAATCAGTTTTGATGATGACTCTGAAATCGTTCCCCTGGATGTGGAGGAATAGCAGTGGGACATGAGGCCATACAGGTGGCCAGGACATCATAAATTATTTCCTCTGTTTCTGTGGCTGCTGGAAGTTTGATGATGCAGAATGTGAGACTCCATAAACATGTCTAGAGGGATTCTAGAAAAAATGGCTCCTTGCAGCTGTCTCATTCTTTTCTAGCTGGAATTTGTTTCTAGCACCTTATGTTTCAAATCATTTCTCTGAACACTTTAATGAGATTTGCCCTTTAAATATCACCAAAAATTTTCTGTAAAGACTAATTATAACCACCTCACACTATTTCAATGCTCACATACATTGTAAAAGACTTACTAAGAAGTTGGTACCTCTCCAGCTATAGGCATTTACACCCTGCAAAATGACACATTCCAATTGCACGCTCTGACAAAAAGAAGAATTTATTTTCAGTCGTCCTTGCATAAATGCAAAAAAAAAAAAAAAAAAAAAAGCCAAAAGGAAAGCTGAAACAAAAGTCAGAATTGCATCTAGAAGTTCTCTAAGACGTCATGATGTGGTGTAAATCTGTATGTGACTGAGAGCCCCACTCTGACTCCTCTAGCACTGGAAGCCAGGCGGGCTCACCCACTTCTGGTTTCCTGCAGCTCCACTTGGGCAGACTGTGGGTGAAGTTCCCATCTCAGAGCTGTGTATAGGAAACTGGATTTCTGGAAATGGCACAAGACTGGCATTAATGAATAATGAAAGTAACACAGTAATAACGAATAGGTCAACTTCACAGCAAAAGTATCCACTGCCAGGCTAGACCTCAATCTTTGTAGCCTTAGTGAGAACTTCCGCTGTTGAATTTCTGCTGTGGGGACAATTTGCAGGAGGATTGTGAAAGATGTTATTGAATAACAACTGGTTTTTGTGTTGCTTGGGTTTTGTGGGCATATCCCAGCAGCTACAGAGCAGTCAGCTATGCCATAAAACTGAAAATATGATCAGCACGTAAGTGGCCAGCTAAGGATAAAACAGTGTCATACCTGTTGTAAACTAAAACCCACGAGCTAAATCTTCAAGTTAGGACTATCTACAGGAGAGCCTGAAAGCATGGAATTTCAGCAGTCACCCAGAGACAGGCTGGGCATCAAAGTGATCAATAAAATATCTATTTGGGTATTATTTCTCCATAATTCATGTATGGCATCTTAAAGAAATAATCTGCCCTGACAGATGGCCCCTTTATGACTCATCATAAAGGTGATGGGGCCATATCACAATTTGCAGTGTAAGAGCCACTGCTTTATTCTTTTCTACCACTTCAACTAAAACAGCAATTTAAAAATCTCATTCTCTTACACCTCAATGTATAGTAAGTATAGCTACAATAAAGAAAAGAAAAGCCCACATAAAATAGAGTAATTTTTTTTCAACAAGTAAAAGAAAAAAATAAAAATAACAGCTTCATTGCAGGATCCTCTGAAATTGCAAATTTCGGACCAAACTTTTTGAACAGCATAGCAAACTTAGAGTTCTCTGCAAATAAAACTAAAATTGCTCCTCCACTAATTTAAAATTACCCAACAAGTTGTTTATTAACAACTTATCTGTTTCTAAAAGTGATAGACAGGTACATTATTGTCTCTCTGCAAGGTGACAGAAAAATCTTCAAGGTCTTGCAAGAACTTTACCAAGTGGAGAAGAAACCAAATAAATAGAATCTGAATATACATTAAGTACAGATTGATTTAAATTCAGACATAAGCTCTATCACAAGCATGAGAGGACTACAGGTGATAGCATTTGGAATAACCTTACAGAGCAAACCACATTTCAAGCCTCTGTCTCAGGTATTCAAGCATTCTGGTAAGGACAAATTTCCTTGCACCACTCAGAACATTACGCAAGAACAAGTGACAGCAGCACTTTGCATATCTTCTAGGAACACACCATTTATTTACAGGCTTAAAGAGGGCCTGGAACATTCATCCAGGCAGCTTGTTATGCAATTTATATGGTACAGTTTGCTTCTAAAATAAAAGAAGAGTACAGACTGCCTTTTATGTCTTTATATAATGTGCCATGTAGGAACTATAGGCATTACACAGATTTGGGCTTGGAATCTATACTTATTTCCAATATAGTTAAGTACAGTCATTAAATTCCAAGCCCGTGTGTCCTTTCCTAATGTTCTTTCATCTAGAAACACCCTCCAAAGAAAACACATAGCACAGCTATTTAACTTTTTTTTTTTTCCTTACATTTTATCCTCCTGCAGCTTAGTATTACAGGCACAAAGAATACACAAAAGGGAGTAATAAACTCTAAAAGGCAGAGTCAATGCAGATGCAAATTTTCCCTCTTCTCAGGCAGAGCAAATGTGATTGTTCCCCTCCATGAATTACAAGAGGAACACAGATTAGGTTTGCTATAAATCTCAGAGAAATCATTTATATGGTTATATTACTGCATATCAGGGTGACAATTCAGGTGACAGTTGTAGAAATCACATGAACACCCGGCCTCAAACTGATTTCTGCCAAACTTTCTTTATTTAGCTATAACATCAATTTGCATATTTCCATTTAGTCAGCATAATTTTTAATCTGTTAAACTAATGATAAATGAGGCTGTTTATTGCCAAATGAGGAGGTTATTGCACAACTGTTGATCCAGTGGCCATCGTTGTAATAACAAAGACAATTATTTATGGGTTAGGATTGCTTCCCCTGCGTTAGCTTTGCAGTGTTTCACTGCTTGATAACAAAGACAACACAAAGGGCCTTGCAAAGCAGATAGATCTTCCTGCTGTGCACATGCAGCACGGACGTTTGGTTTTACAAACTGGTTTGAACATTATCTCCCACTTTTCAATTCAAGACGCTCAAATAAGCGAAAAAGATTATCAATAGCAATGTGTCTTCTTACACAAACGATGCACTGAAGTGGTTCAGACACAGTGATAAATATTTTGCCATTTCATTCTGAGCAATTTCTGGAGGTGTTTCCACATTTTAACCAATATATCCCCTGTTGCTCTATGCAATTTTTCCAGTGTATTTACTGACTAAAATAATAGCACTAGGCACTGCCATTAAAATATAAAGTTACTGTAGTCATGGTCATCATCAGAATGGAAGAAAAGCAACCTATCACCCCAGGTATCCCACTGACTGCAATTAAAAGCAGCCCTTGGCATTTATTCATCCTAGTGAGATATTGTTATTGAGGAGGTTCACATTATATATATATTTCATGCAAAATACTATGTGCAGTACAACAGCAGCATGGCTGGATTGTGGCTGGTGGGAAAGCCAGGAAGTATTACCTGGATGCCAGAATTGGAAAAGACTGGGGATGCTGTCCAAGAAGTTACTGTGCTACATTAACTGTTCTGAATAGTCCAGAAAGCAAACCCCATCCTGGGCTGCATCTCCAGGAGCACTGCAGCTTGAGGGAGATGTTCTTTAAGATAAATAAAATATTATTAACTGAAAAATATTTTTGAATTATATCCTCCTCCCCTCCGTGTAGAATATGGATTTGTGGATCTTACTAACAAAAGGAAAAACAAGCCTTGGGTCTGTGACATGTACAGTGGAACTGGACCTGGGAAATTCTACGAATTCAGTGCAGAAAGGGGGTCAGATTACAAATGTTCATTATGGGCAGTGATAATTTCTTTTGCTGCTGAGTCTTTGTGAGTATTAATCCAAGTTCCTAGAAGGCTAATATACAATGGAGAGCATGAAATTGCGGTTATGATGTTTCAGAGGCATTCTGATGACTTTGGAAGGTTGTCTTACGATGTTTGAGCTATGGTCTATTTGTCACCTGCACAGATTAAGGGTGAAAAATGTAATGCTATTATCTCCATGGAAAAGTTCCACTGGCCTCAGTAGAAGTAGGATTTGCTAGGAAAAATTCATGTAATATTTCAGACACAAGATGAAATTCAGAGTCTCTCTGGCATTTTAGGTGTATACTAAAAAGCACAACCATTAACAGCTCTTCAAAGGAGACCACAAGTGAAGTACCTGCAGTACTGGACTAGGTCAATTACACAAACAAAAAGATAAACTTCAGAAAGCTTTAACGCATAGAATACCTACTTGAATAAGCATTATTGCAGGTAACCCTTGGCCTGCTCAATTCTCTGAAGTGTCATATGCTCCTATTGGTGTTTCCTGAATGGTGACCAAATCTGATTCCGTAAACGATTTGATTTAAATGTCAGCCAGAACCCTGTCAGAGGAATCAGACTCAGTTGCTGTGCAGAATCACCATCCTGGATCCCATTCTGGTTTCTGTATTTTCAAAGATTTGGCTTTCAAGTACCAAAACAACATGCACTTCATTTTTAACATCTCTCTGTCTGTGTTCTCCATCTCCCCAGTCCTTCTCTTTTCTAAGTATTCTTTGATAAATTAAAGGTGTTTATGTTCAACACACAACAGTGCTTCTTGAACAGTACCCAAAGTGTTGTCTTTGCATATGTCACCATCCCAGACCTGTGGTGACACCGCTGGCAGTTTTAAAAGTACAAAGACAGCCGTAGAGAAGCTGAATTCACAGCTGTGGTAAAGTAGGGACCTGCCATACTTGAATCGTTTGGAAAACGAAAAAATTACAAAGTCAAGGAATTAAATAAGGAGCAAATTTTTTGAACCATGACAAGAAGTTTGGTCTAAAGACACCTTGCCTAACTCTCAGAGCATAATCTAAACTAGGAAAACTCCAAACAAAATGACTTTCTAAAAAGTCTGCCTTGAAACAAAATCCAGTTCATGAAAATTCAAATCAACCAGGAAAATTATGCCGACAACTTTCTCTTATCAAAAGCAATCCAATCAGAGGGAGAGGTGAAGTCCTGCATATTAACCTGAAAATACCAGGAACTCAGGATCCCATTCAGGTTCCTGCTTTAGATGTTGAGTTCTGAAGCTATTCCCAGTTATCCCACACAGCACAGTCCCTCCTCTGGAGGGGAACAGCTTTCAGGAGCAGTGGGATTGCAGTGCTGATCCAAACTACCTCAGACAAACAAGAATTGAGAGGACAGGCATTGGGGCACATCTCTCAAAGGACACGTGTGTTAGCGATGCACAAAGCCTGCACAGTTGCAGCAGATGAAGAAAAAAAACCAACAAAAAACAAAACAAGGGGCTGGAAACATAACAATAAATAAATATATTCCATCTCTGATGCACTTTCTAGTTCTTGCTTAGTCAGAGCTGCACAGAGTTCGCAACAGCCTTGTTACAGAATTTCAGAACATCCTTCAAGCAGGAGCACTTGGTTTCATGGCACTGCTGTTCTACTGTACCTGGAGAGGTTTTCTTGGATTCTGGGCCAGAGGGAACATAAATCACTACAAACAACCTCATGCCACACCAACAACCTCCATGCCCTCCTTTCTGCAGCACTTGGAATTCCTGGAATCATTTGCATCTGGGGCTGGGTTGAACAGCAAAAATTTCCTGGGAGCGATTCACTGTTTCACACATTGAATCCTTCTTCAAATCAAACAGCCCCTAGGTCATGGTAAGAAGCTGTCAGCTTTTCTCCTAAAATAAAATAGTAATTAAAAAAAAATCCAAAGGAAAAGCAAATTCATGTTCAAACACAGAAAGGCGAGAAGCAATCATCCTGTTGTCCTGGACTGATATATGCACTCATGCTACAAACTGGGTTTAGTGTGTTGCTGCATTAAACAGGTAAATATGTAGGGTCTGGCCACAGAGTTAAAATGCTTTTATCTGTCAAGAATGGACACACAGTTCCTTGATATACAGGTCACAGTGTCCATGTACCCGATAATGTAAAATTCTTCTCCACAAAACCATATTTCTATCTTTTTTTAATCTGTCCTTTCCATTTCCACAGTATTTCATTTGAAGAACTGTGACACTACTGTGAGTTTTCTTCTCCAAAGTAGTAACCAGTGAAGTTCATGTCTTTCTCCAGGAAGCTTTGGGAGCTTGACCTCCTTATGCCTTCACCTTTGTGAGAAGGTCTGCAGATAAAGGAGGAAGCAGCAGAACCAAGGCCCCCCCAGTTCATTTTTACCTCTCTATCCATCAGAATATGTTTTATTGGAAGAAAGTTTAGTGAGCTCATACCTCCTCTCACAGTTTGTTCACAGGTGAAAAAGAAGAGGAAAAAATTCCAAGGTTTATGTAAGTGTCTATTGTTATTGATCTGGAAAGAAGCTAAAAATTATGACCTTATTGTTGTAGCTTTACCTTATTTAAAATCTCTTTTTCCTGGCTGAGATGGCAACAACAACAGAAAATCTCACATATGCTGGATCTTCCCAGCTCTTACCAGGCGTATCTTTTAATCTAGATACAGGGCTGAATAAAAATAGGGTTTAAAATCCTAGTCAGCCTCTGCCTCAAGTTTTGTATAATCTAGAAATCTACCTACATCCATTCTTTTGATGCCAGTTGAAACCAGAGTGGGACAAACTACTTTTAGCATGGAGCAGCTTGGATGGATGGAATTTAGTTCAGGCACTAGCAGCACTAGCAGAATACAGGCTAATATAACTTTGGGAAACTAATCTAAAGAGATATTTAACAGAAAATTCTAGAAAAAAAAAAAAGGAAAAAAAAAGTAAAAAAAGAAAAGTTGAAGAAAGATTTTTTTATATTGGTCTTCATTTTGAATTTAGCTAATTTTAAAGTTCCAGTTCACAGGACGTTTAGATACAGTTATCAAAACACTAGCAAAATTACTGTATAATCTTTTCACTATTTCAACAAAAATACTTTAACAGAATGGACAGTTATGATGGGAAATACTGCACAATCTACTTTTCATTTTACTAGGTTACTGATTTAGTATAAACAAGAACAGAGATGTGGTTTTAAAATATATTAGAAGGGATTTTTTAGCTCTGAGCAGTAGTATTTGTGTTTCTCAACCTATTAAAGTGACTTGGAACAAATATATATCTCCACCTTCAGGAAAAAAGAAACAAATTATTATTTCATGTAATTATAGAGACAACAATTGAGAACCATGAGACTATCTTGGGCAAGGATTTTTTAAAAATCCTTTTGTTCCATCCTCTGCAAATCATTTTCCATGATTCATCACATAACTCATTATTCAAGCCTTTTCCAGAGGAACTATCCGACTTATAAATTATTTAATGGTAACTCTGTGTTGAACATGTTTCTCTCTACTTCATACTACAGTATAATCCTATTTTTGTCTCGAAATAATAACTCAAACCTTCCTTGGCAATCAGAGTAAATCACACTGAGATTTTTTAATCAACTAAAAGATGGGTGAAGTTAGAAAGAGAATTAAAATGACATCCAGAACCTATAGAAATAGGGAATCACAGTAGTATTTCTGCTCCTTGTGTTTCCCTTTGAGCTGTACATATCAATCATGTCTTCAAAATAAAAAGAAGGAGGATTTTAAATAACAAGGTTATCAGGTAAGTCCAAGCAACTTCACCATTCTTTTAACTTTTTACCAGATTTGTCTTGAAATGGGCTACATTTAAAGCTCAGATGTGAACGGAAAAATACTATTCCTAGGGGGCACGTGGAACCCAGTAACTTTCTTCTTCATGCTTAATAATCTTGTATGTGAGCGACCAATCTAATTTGTGGAAACGGATTGTACCTTAGGGATATGTTATTTCAACCCAAACTGAATATATTATTCATTCTAAAAAGCAGCAATAAAGATTATATAAGATGTAATTCATTATTTTTTCTAAATGTTCCACGATCCCACGGGGAGATGAGACTTAAATAGCTTACAGGAAGCCTACCTTAATTAGGTTGCTTTTCAAATCAAATATCATATAATTTTAACATTAAAAAAAATGTCACTCAAGGGAAGCATTCCATTTAGGAGGATGATTAATGAAATTTAAAGGGGAGAAAACCCACATAGATCCATGGGTAATGAAAGATGTGCAGTAATCTGGGAGGGGGAAGGATGCACACGTAAATGGACGTGTACAAATATGCTATGAGCTATATACAGATATCCCTCTCATATTCATGCATTCCTGCACACACTTATGGAGAAAGGCAATTTGTTACCAGAGCAACCATGGTCAGTTGGCTTTTTTTGTCCTCCATCAGAGCTGGTTTGCATTTCTGTTAACTCATTTTAGTCATAGAAGCTCAGAAAAATTGGTGGTATAAACAGATTGATTTAAGGTTTGTACTCACATTTACATTTGTAGGAATGCTTTTTCCATTTCTATTAAAAAAAAAAAAAAAAAAAAAAAAAAAAGAAGAAAATTTAGATTTTTTTTTCAGAGATTTACAAACAGTTCACTGTAAGACAGTGAAGGTATAATTGAGGTACTTCTCCTCAGTGGGGCTATTAAAATACTGATATATATGCCATAGAAATAGGCATTGCTTTTCTGTGCACAACGTAATGCTTCTGTTTCTCAGAACCCAGAATGCATTAATTTCCATAAATATTGACTTTTAATGAGGGCCATGGTCAATGATTTAATTTGGGGACTCCAATTCCACTGTCATTTAAGTAGCAACAATAAAAGCTGAAACTCAGGTTCTTTAATTCCCATATCCCTTGCTAAAGACACTCAGTACTAAGTTTTACAAACCTTCAAATAGCCTTAAAATGAAGGGCTTGAATTAGGCAGAAGAATCTGAAACTTCTGCCCTTGCCCTGTTTACATCCCAGTTAACACTGTGGGAAACACTCCAGGAAAATTCAGATAGCAAGGATTTATACATCATAGGGAGCCATGGTCCTGGGCTGGAAGATGATGGATATAATCCATTCACAATTCTTTTTTTTTCTATCTGGCAAGAAACTCTTTGAAATTAAGAATATTTTGAGTAAACAGTGAGCGAGGGAAGAAAAAGCCATTAATTTATTGGCGTTTTTTTCCCCAATTTCTTTGTTTCTTGTTATTTTTAATTGTTGTTTTGCTTTGGTTTTTCTGTTTTGTTTTGTTTTGTTTTGCAGTAGTCTGGGCAAGGACCACTCGCATCTTCTCTATTAGAAACAGATCCATCCTGTAAGTCTGGTCTATACTTTAAACAAAACAGACTAATGTATTTAATTAATTACAGTCTGTTCATCAGAGACACTTTTCCAGTAAATAAAAATCATATTATCTCCAGAGAAATGACATATATGAAGTGGCTGGGGCTGCAAACAGTAATTTTACTCATAAATGGCAATAGGGATTTTGTAATATGATTTCCCATAGAGCTCAGATATTTCAGTTTATAATGTTGAGATTTACTTCACTAGATCAGTGAAAAAATGTTATTAGCTTTTGGCTTGGTGAGAGACTATAATTTTTAATCAATTCTGGGTCAATCAATTTCTAGTTTGCTTAGAACAAACAGCAGATGTTGTTTTGAGTCAAATGAACCTTTGTTTTTAGCTATATACTTTAACCTTAAAACTTGCTATTTAGTTTTACACAGCTTTAGATAGAGGTTATTTCAAAATAATAATAAAAAAATTTCTATGCCTGTTTCTTTTCAAATTTTGAAATGTATTTCTGGAATTTTAGTTGACTTTTTTGTATGAATAATCCAATCTACTTGCCAAATAACAAAACCCTTCTCAGAAATCTGTGTCTTATCTAGACAAAAAATGAAGTCGGCCTGGACATTTCACTTCACTGCAGACACCTCTGTTTCATCCTCCACAGACTGATTTCTACACCTTCCAAAAGAGGAGGCTGCAGTAATAAGCAAAATTTGTGAAACCTTGAGAGACTTAAAAATAACCAGACTCCCTTGATAACAGAAACAAACAAACAAACAAACAAAAAACAAAACAACCCAAAACAAACAAAAAAACCCCACAAAAACAAAACCAAACAACAACAACAAAAAAAACACCACCACCACAGACCAATCAGACTAATTAATCACTTCCAGGCAGCAATTTTTAAAGGCAAACAGGCAGAGAGGCAGATTTCCATGCACAGGCATCATGGACCCAGATAGTGATCCCATGCTTTGGAGTATAATGTTCTCTGTGTATATTTCTACGCAGATTTAAAATAAATGACAGCATATTTGATGTAGTTAATGATGTTTGTGAGATGCCGGTCTTTTTCAGATGTGTTTTCATGTATCACACCTTCTCCGTGTCTATTCTTCAGCCTTCTCTAAACTATTTGTTAAGCAAATACGGAACTATGGAAAAGACCAGATTAAGAGGTGTGGCAGTTTGGACACATCCCAGTCATCTCAGAGGAAGAGTCCCTGACATCCTCCCACAGCAGGGCTGTCAGGACATGGGAATGGTACTTTCCTGTGTATCCAGGAAGCTGGAGCACAGAACACCTCCTGGAGCCCACCATGAGCACCTTTTGAGCTTGGAACCCCTGAGAGGCACCAACCAGCTCCTCTCGTTGGGCACTGAGTGACTTTATGGCCCTTTAGGAGGAAAAAGGGTTTTGACACTGATGCCTTGGGAAGTCTGACCTGAAACAGAGACTGGACAGAGCTAGAGAATAAAGTAGGTATTTATTGAAAGGCCTTTAAGGATACACCTTGGGCAGGACAGGGCCTGACCAGGGCTACACCCAAGGTGGACCCAAAATGGTCACAAATGGATGCCTGGTCACGAGGTCTCACACTTTTCTAAGTTTTGGTCTATTTACGTAATGGAGTTTAGTTGTTCAATTACAGCTTCAGGTTGTGAGGTCCCACCCTTCCTGTTCCTCCCTTCAGCCCACCCTTGGTGCTTTTGGGCCTGAGAGTTGTCCTTGGTCTGCAGCAGGAAAAGGATTTGTTTTGTCTGCCTGCTCTGTGAAGAGAGCTGGCTGACACTGAATGTGAGGCTCAGAACTGCACCCCTGGGCAGCACAGAATCTGAAATACATGAAAGATAAAACTTAAGGCATCGATACCAAAAGAGAGTTCTCCAACAAGCACCTGAGCTCTTGTGCTGATCACAGGAAGAAAATCAATTGTGGGCTGAAAGCACTGCTCCTTCACACTTCAAGGTGATGTCCTCTGTGTTAAGGTGGACATGTCTCAAAAGCCGTCATGACTTTCCTGCCCCTCCAGCTCCACGTTTTCTCTGTCCCTCCTGATGTTCTGGAGCTGGTTTCTCCTCAATCTGGAATACTCTCAGAGGTCTCTGCCCTCTTTTCCAGCTCCCAGCTCGCTGTCAGGGTCCACTATGCTTCATGCGAGCACAAGGTTACAGCTTAAAAACAACACAGATACTTGAAATTAAATATTGGGGTTTCTGTTTTCCACATTCAGGTGAATTATTTAGGATTCAGCTATGGTCACCGCAGTTTAGGTAAGTGGGGGTCACCAAGGGATAAGGAGAGGAAAATGAAAGAGAATTTCTGGAAGAAATGTTTTTTCAAAGGAAAGGAAAGATTTTGGTTGTCGGGTTTTATTTCCTATGATTTTACAGCCTGCTCTTTGATTTTCTGTGCAAGAAACAGTCTGCCTGTCTTATCTGTGAAAGAAGATAAGGGCACATCACATCATAGTATTTTGAACCAACTCTTAGCCTTAGACTCTGCTCTAAGGTCTCATTATTCCCAGAGGATATAGATAGAAATGTCTGTCTCGGACACAATTTTTTTTTCCCCTTCAAATTATATGACAAGTCTTTAAGAGAAGTTATTTGTCCATTATGCTACAATATGTCTGGGAAAGGTATCCATCATGACTGAGGGAAAAGTCATTCATTTTCAGACCTGTCAGTCTGAGCAGACAGAATAGGGAGCATCTCAGCATGGAAAAATAGAGGCAGCTCATCCTCCATGAAAGTTTAACTCTGTCAAGGCACTTTGACATCCAGAGTTCATTCTTCCTTCCCAGCAGTTCCTTTCACTTTTTCAAGAGGAAGTTCATGCTTCCATTTGGAGTGCAGCTGTTTTAACTCTGATAGCAGCAGAGTGCTGACAAGGAATGGGAAAGCTCAAGTGCATCCTCAACCTGCACTTTTGCTGGGCAGGAAAACAAGCAGAGAGTTGCACACTACCAGTTTATCCCAGTTTGTGATATCCCAGTGAGGATGAGGCAGGGAGGGGTCAGCACAAAAATTCAGGATAGAGGTTAGTAAACTGTATTAGGCAGGTGCAGACAAATTCTCGTGTTTTGGAAGGCATGGATACTTGGCCTACAATGTGATGGTGGTGTTAAATGCTTCTCACACAGAGATTTTACATCAGACTCCAAGAGCTCACAGAAATAACAGCACTGACAGGAAGCAAGCTATGATCATAAAAGCTCCATTAATCCCTTCTGTAACTCAGATTTCTTCTGTAATTGAGATGCATCCTTAGATCAGATCACATGACGAAAAGAAAGAACAACTATAACTACAAACAAACCAAAAAGCCCTAGAAAATTCTCGAAGTTTTAATAAGAAATCCAGTTGTACATGTTAGTTAGAAATAGAAATTGTGTTAGCATCAGCTAATGGGCAATCATGGTATTTTAAAGTGTTCATTTGCAGATTGTTCCACACAAAATGACAAGACAGGAAATAATTATCCAAGTCCTTAATCCTAACCCTTCATAAATTAGCATTCTCACTCTGCTACAGTTTCTCACCCAGTACCACAAGACCACAAAATTATTATTAATGATGGATTGATTCCACAGTATAAATATCTTTTAATTAGACAACAGAAAAGGAAAAGAATTAGCCAAACCTTAGTTAGATCTTCCAAACTGTATCAGCAGAAACATCAGCCTTGATACTTCACTTACTATGGGAATGGAATATTTCCCACTAAAAGGTGGACTGCAGTTTATGAATACAACTTAATTTAGCCTATCCTCAAAGTAGTGGCCATGAAAAAACCCTCAAGAACACAAAAACAAAAAAGAGAGCAAGCTTGAATTAAAGCATTTTTGTCACACAAAACCATGTACAACAAAACAAATTATATGTGTAATTGTATTTTGACCATGTTCTTATTATCTATCATAAATCTTGTGTCTGAGTATAGATATTGTACAATTACTGTCAACATTTGCCATAATTGTTTTGATCTTAACTGTTATTCATTCTGAGAGAAAAATACAGTGAATAATACCAGATAACAAAGGGAGCATTTACGAGTAATGATGCTGCTCAACAAACCCATTGTCATTGTCCCGTTTAATGGTTATGTTCAGTGTGTGGCCCAAATTATGTGGCAATTCCTAATATAACATTTCAAGTGTGGTAACTCTGCAGTCCCTGAAATACACAACGGAAATCTAAATAAAATAAAATAAAATAAAATAAAATAAAATAAAATAAAATAAAATAAAATAAAATAAAATAAAATAAAATAAAATAAAATAAAAAATCACGTGTATCACCTGTCTGTATCCAAATGTTATATTAGTAAAATTTCAAATAAAAAAAAAGATTAAGCTTGTACATCACAGCAGGTGACATTAAATTCACCTAATTTTAGCCACCAGAAAGTGGAGTCTAACTCTAAAATATCAGTTTATTGTACCATCAATTACCAGGAGATAATTAATTCCTTCTTA
This sequence comes from Prinia subflava, assembly GCF_021018805.1. Classification (NCBI taxonomy): domain Eukaryota; kingdom Metazoa; phylum Chordata; class Aves; order Passeriformes; family Cisticolidae; genus Prinia; species Prinia subflava. The sequence continues at coordinate 18,857,693 of NC_086283.1, read as the reverse complement.
AAATGTAGAGGCTGGATTGTTCTCTGGGGAACACCTTCACTGACTACAGATCACTTCCAGACAAGTTTTGCAGACTTGGCACCAAACAGGAACAGAAATATTACTGTGATTCTCTGTGTCATTTGACTTCCCTCTAACAAACAGGAACTTCAATTACTCAAAGAATTGGAAGTCTCAGAAAACCCTCTGAAAAACTCCAAAAGGACAGAAAAAATTCCCAGCAGACCACTGATATCCAGCACAGCATTGATTACAGGCAGTTTTTCTTTTTTAGATTATTCATTCTTAGGGCCTATTTCTCCAGTTAGCTCTGAAGTGAATTCAAAACGTTGATATATTCATAATGAACATTAAAACCCTTCTTAAGTCACTGCATTTCTACACAAGAGCTCAAACTTCCTGAGCACAGTGTGTGGCCTTCACTCTGAAATGTACATCACTGTGCACATCAGTATTCATTTGTGACCATTTAATTAAGTGCCCCAGGTCAATCTTGAGACCAGACATAGCAGAAGGAAGGAGGAAGATTAATGGAGTTGTGACTTCTCCCCTGAGGAAGGATGGACTGGCACTAGAACAGGCTCCCTTGGGTATCTGCTATTGAGCAGCCTCTTCACTCAGGCCATCAGCTGAACCCAGCCCTTGCTCTTTGTTAATATCACATCATTCCCATCATTCCTTAACACAGAAATATTGCAGCATTTGCAAACTTTGTATATTCTCTCTCTGTATCCAGCAAATATCAACTACTCAGTAACATCCCAGGGCTTTCTTCTCCACCCATTAGCAACTTAAAATTGTTTTCTATGAGGGAGTCACTTCTAAATCTAATTTTCAAAATATCCTTTAATGAGAGTTAGGAAGAAACAAGCTGGAGAAATCCAGACATCAAAATGCTGCCTGTCCTGACCAGACCTGCAAGTTCGTCAGGAAAAGCACAGAAAAATTTGAAAAGACAAATTGCACAAAATCAGATGTGTAATATATGATTCAGCATTGTAATAATTAGCTGTCTTAAAGTCCCAACTCAATTGTTCTTTTATTTTGTTTAGAATCAATATCAATCCAGTTGATATATAAATCCCAAGTCACGTTTTTTTATCTTATCCAATACTGGGGCAATTTTATAACATCAACTTTTTGTGCAACCCATCTTTTCTTTTAAACGTTGATGTTAATTGTGGCTCAGGACACACAGTCAGTTCTTCTCTGCCCCCAGAACTCATGCCCCCTAGACTAGATGATTAATTATTGTATTTTTGGTAAATGTAACTTCCTCATCCTCCCCAGTTAGAGCTCACAACATTTTTATTTCTCCAGGGCTGGAAAGAGCTTCTTGATTTTAAATTCTGGTATGGCTTTTATTTCTTACACTGGTCTTACAAAGCTATTTTTAACCCAAACACTCTTTATTTTGAAAAACCTTCCTTTTTACTTACTCTATTCACTATTGATATCACTATTATATTTTTTCTTCCCCTTAGTAACTGCTTAGAACCTTTTAAATAGTAACTCGTGTTTACTACCTGTTTCCTGGGTTATATCCCTTATCCTGTTTTATTGCTGCTCTCCTCTGTCCTTTTTCACCCAGGTGACTGCCTTGAACACTGGAGCTTTATTTAGAGAACAATATAGGGGACAAAACACATGTCAAATGTAATTATTTCCAGTCTATGTTGTTTACAATAACATAAGTATTATATATCTTTATACCTATCCTAGCAAATATTCCAACTCCTTTAAAAAAAAATCAGGACTCCTGCTCCTTTTGTTGATTAAGACACAGCAGCACTCAGTGGCTTGGTAGGCACAAAATCAATACAACTTTGCCCAGTTTGGGGCCAGAGTGAAGCTCTTCCATCTGGGTAGAATGATGGGATACCACAGATGGCTTCATAGCTGCAGGACTTGCTTTGTAGCATCCATGGATTTTCTTCATCCTGCTGGAGCTACTTGCTTAAGTATTGGTCTGCAAATAATTCTTGACTTTAGTTTTTAATTTAATTCTTTAAAAATAGCTTGCTTAATAAAGTAGCAGAGATTAAACATATTGGGAAGAGTGATTTTTATGGGAAACATAAATGCCTCTCGTATAAGTGACAAGCCAGTACGCTGCAAAAATAAATAAGACTAAAGAAAAAAATACTGAGGGAGAAAAAAAAGATATTTTGCCAGTGGTGAACCAGTTTCTTAAAAAGAAGAATCACTGGGAGAGGAGCTGTACATTAATCTGCTTTCCATTCCCATCTGTGTGAGATCTGAGTGGAAGGGAGGGCTGCGAGAGCATTCCAGCGCTCTGAGTTCCTGAACTCCCTTCCCTCTTTCCTTTTTTAACACTTCTTTCTTCAGCTGCCATTTCTAGCAAAGGTTGGTGCTCTCAGCACATGCTGCTTCCTGGTCCACGCTCACCTGGGTTTGAGTGGTGCTGGAGAGAATAAATGGATGGCAGAGCAGCAGCTGGGGGCAGGACTGGAGCGAGCAGGCGAGATCCTGTAGGGGAGAGACGCTTCACAACTGTTAAATTGTTTTTCTCCGTACAGCAGAAGCGATAAGACCTGGCTTTATCTGAATGCTCCCTGGACCAATTGTTTTTTCCTCTCACTGTCCTCACAATACCTCTGCACAACTCCGAAGTCAGGTACTTAAAGTCTTAGCAACTTTCTGCCGTTTAAGACACAAGTGGCTTGGGGGAGACTACAAATTAAAATTAAGGGCAGAATTTAACCTTCATTGTTTTGCTGTGTGGTTACCACACAAGAGCTTTACAGTGCAGTGACCTTTCCATAAATCCAAGGTTTCATTATATAGAATTACAAGCCACTTACTAACCATGTTCTGCATGGCACAGACAAACTCCTCCACCAAGCTGAAAAAATCCTCAAGCAGCACATACATATAAATAGACTCGAATTTCTTTAATGCAGGCATCATAATTTAGTTGATATTTCACTGCAAAACTTTGTGTGGGCCTGACATTGGTCTGAATTTAGGCTTCAGGCTCTGCTACTGTCTGTGTGAAAGGCAGGCGAACAACTTTCTCACGTTAGCCTGAGAAATCTTAAAGAGGAATTCAAACAAACCTTGGGAAGTGAGAAACTATCTGCAGGTGGTGTTTTTCCAACGTGTTTACTGGAAAGAAATGTTTACTAAAGGGTGTAGACGCTGAATAACCAATCATGTTCTTTGTACCGAACTACTCTATAAAAGTAGAATTTAGAAGAATAAAGTTTGCTCTCATCTTTACCATCATGGAGAGTCATGTTGTTATTTCTGTGCCGTCCGAAAACCATAGCAACATCTGGTGACCCCGACGTTTCGAAGAAGTTCAGCGCAGCCGGGACTGATTCATGCAGCAAAGCTTGAAAATTCTACCTGCCTCCTCAGAGAGGTAAGCAAAATATCTCCACGTTTTTCTAAAGAATGCTGGTCCTGCTGACCATGGAAAAAGATCACTCCTGCCAAAAAACAGCAGGTCGGACGGCACCCAGCACAGCTGGACTTTAATTTCTAGAACAGACAGCTGGGCAAAGGTTCCAGAAAAACCTGGGGAACCAGCCTGAGAAAGGACAGCTTGTGCCTTTCCTGACAAGAGCTGCTGGAATTCTTCGCTGCCGACAGCTTGCCCAGCACTCCCCCGACCTCTTTTGGTTCTGTCTGGCCGAGATCAAAGCGAGCGTCTGTAAGCCTCTCCCGGCCGGCAGAGACGGCGCTTCCTTGGCTCTTCCTTCTCCTTTCTTCATACCACGGATGGCTGGCAGTGGTTCCTGCGCTATCATCCACTGCGACTAGTCTGTACCGTGACTTTAAAAGATGCTAGCCCGTCCAAGATACAGCTGGTCAGATTCCGACCCGGAGTGTGACACAACGATCCTTTCCTCCTCGGCGTGGCCCAGCATCTGGCCTGCGGACGGGACCGGGATCGAAAACCTTTGATCCCTCTGTATCCTTCTGTGTGTTCAGGGCGAAAAGTTCACTTTATGAGTGTTTTATGCTTTTAACGTTACCTGTGCTTGTTTTTATGATTGCCTGTGTGAGTTTAGGGCTTGTCTTTCTTTGTGTCTCTGTGTTTTAACTTTGTTCTTTTCCTTCCGCGGGGGTGGGGGTGCGGTGAGACAGAGGCATGGCAGCACGGATGCGATCTCCCTGCCTTCTCTCTCTCTCGCTCGGTTTTTCTCCCGCCCTGCTCCAGGGCGCTGCAGCGGCTGCAAAATCTCTCTCTCTCTCGTTTTTCCGTACTCGGTTTTCCCCCCTCCCCACAGGCGCGCGGGTCGGGCGGGCGCGCAGGTCCCTTCCCCGCGCGGTGCCGCTGAGACGGGCGGCTTGGAGCAGCTTTGCCTCTTCGTCCCCCCCCCTTCCCCCCAGGGCGGTGAGGGGGGCCACCGGCTCTCCGCTTGAGACAGGCGGCGGCAGGGCGGCGGCGGGCTGAGCTCCGCCGAGCACCGCTCCGTTGTCCCCTCTCCGTTTCCCCTCCATTTCCTTCCCGCGTGAATTTGCACAGCAAGTCGTCATAGGAACGGAGGAGCGGTCTCCTCGCTCCTTTTCCCCCTTCCCCCCGCCATGAGCGGCGGGGTTCGCTCCCCCACTCCTTCCCTGCGGGCCAAGCGGCTGACTGCGAATAGGGCACGAGGAACTTGCCGTTCCTCTAGACAGCGGATAATGCTGTGGGAGTTGCTTCGCTTGAATTTTTTTTTTTACATAGAAATGGGGGCCACGTTTGTTTGGATTTCCCCCAGCTCCGCGGGGCGGCCCTGGGGCCCTTGAGCCCCCAAAGCCCCACTGAGGGAGGGCCAAATAGCTTCGTCGCCTTTGAGGTGAGCAGAAGCTTTTCCCTTTAGAGGGACAGTTGAATTTTGTTTGGGTTTTTTCCCTCCCCCCCTCCCTCAAAACATTTCTTCTCAAGGCGTCTCTGTGAACAGATGCCTGTTCATAATAGAAGAAAAATGACAAGAAATACAAAAAACAAATAAGCAACCTTTGTTGCCTTTCGCAGATAACACAAGTATTATTAATAATTCTACAGTATAACCATCAGTTATGAGATTTATCTCAGTTTTTAAGATATTTGATGTGAATTCACAGATATGATAAAGTTATCACAGTTCTACAGCCGGCTGCTGCTTCTGCTTCTTCTTCTCATGTACTTTGCTATTTGTCTATAATTGCCTGTAAGACACGTGTCACCCAAGAATTTTTCCTTGTTTCCTAGCTGTCTATGCTAGTTTTGCATTCATGATTTTCTAAATATTTTCAGATTTCCAGACAAGGTTATCTGAGTTTGTAAGAATGCCTCCTCTGTCCTGACGGTTTGGGATGCAGTTCCAATCCTGGTCACAGACCATCTCAAGAGCCTGCTGAGCTCAGAGCATCTCTACCCTGACAAATTTAGGAGGTGTCAATTACCATATTAGTTTCTTATTATAAGATTTTTAAGAAGTTTGCTTTTAAAATTGGTGTAAGGGATTCCTCTGCAGTTAGAGCTGGGCACTGGCCATGCCTTGGCTCTCTCTGGATGGGAATTGCCTGTTTGCCCAGATGTTTTAGCAAAAAATTACATATGAGTTATTTGACTCAACAATTTGACCTTTAAATATAATAGCTGAATTGATCTTTGAGGTGAACCTGGAATTCCTGCCCGGGAAGGATGAACAGGTTGTCACTGGAAAAGAAGCACTTCAGCTTTTGCAGTTCCTGGGCTGATCAAAATTATTATTAAAAAGATAACTTGCAACAATGTAACATTTATGTTATGAACCTGAAGAAAAAATAATTCTGAAACCTGGATGTTGAATTTAGACAGTGGAGCCTGACAAGTTTGTTAACTTAAGGAGAAGATGTGCCTGTGTTTTATCATTAGCAGGTTCAGCAGTCGTGTTACCCATCACCTTTGAGGAGTGAAAAGGGACATTGCATAGCCTTAGTGGCTGTCATATAGACTGCAAAGATGACCATGTGCTTGGAAGTTATGGAGACAACAGAAGTCCTGTGTCAGCAGCATGGTCCTGTTTTCATCGATCATCCTCGAGTCACTCCCTGCTCCAGACTTCAAGAAGACATCCAGTGATGCTAAGGATCAACATCTTGTCTCAATGGACTTTTTCTTTTCATGTGTTTTAATTTTATAGTAGATGTTGTTTCATTTAAGTTTCCTACATAGATGTAGTTGTATTTTAGGTAATATTTCACGTGCCTTCGGTGTATGTTTTGTAGTTATTAAGGGCTGCTATTTCACTTTGTGGTTTTTGCTTTTCTGGTCTTTGGGATCATGTAGATTTTTTTTGGAGTCAGATATCTTTTTATTGATATTTTTATTAATTTTATTATTCTTATTCTTTCTTTCTAGGTGACATCCTACAGGTATCATGGGCCAATTGAGTGACCAGTGGTCCAGTCCTGCACATCCTGCAATGGGTCTTTGCCCTTTCAAACATCACATGCATTTTTGCATTTAAAAAAAAAAAAAAAAAAAAAAAAAAAAAAAAAAAAAAAAAAAAAAAAAAAGGGTCAACTCAGGTTGTCCAAATAATTGGAAAATTAAATCAGTTTGCGGTTGCAGGTAATGCAAGGACCACTGTCCTTTGCTAAAAGGCAGAAAAAGCCCTTGTTATCTGAAAGGATGATTCCTAGAGTGATGGATCTTGACAAATTAGACTGCCATTTTTGAGCAGGCTAATGATGTTTTGTTTTTTTCTGTATTAGAATTAGTAAATAGCTAAGCTTGACGCTGGTGCATGGACATGGTTATGAAGGGTCAACACCAAATGCCACAGAACTTCCCTGACCATTTAAGTTGGTGCCCAATGAAAGTTCTGTTTAGTAATTGGTTGATTACTAATGGGACTTCTGGTGTCATGTTTGTCTTTTTTCTCTTGCAAGGGCCCTGCAGGAGAGGACACAGACACAGACGCCGCCCTCAGCAAAAACTAAAAGGGGGAGATGTGGGCCTGACATTGGTCTGAATTTAGGCTTCAGGCTCTGCTACTGTCTGTGTGAAAGGCAGGCGAACAACTTTCTCACGTTAGCCTGAGAAATCTTAAAGAGGAATTCAAACAAACCTTGGGAAGTGAGAAACTATCTGCAGGTGGTGTTTTTCCAACGTGTTTACTGGAAAGAAATGTTTACTAAAGGGTGTAGACGCTGAATAACCAATCATGTTCTTTGTACCGAACTACTCTATAAAAGTAGAATTTAGAAGAATAAAGTTTGCTCTCATCTTTACCATCATGGAGAGTCATGTTGTTATTTCTGTGCCGTCCGAAAACCATAGCAACAACTTTGTGCCAGACATGAAGACATCTTCATCCATAATGATCAACCCCAAAATAAAGGAAGATAAATTGTGTTTGACAATATTAAGCTTGCACACATCCCTCACCTCCTTTACTCAGTTTAAAAGAGATTCTTTGCACAAGCCTTGCAATTCCTTTTTCTTGGGAAGAGAGTAGAAAATATGTAGTGAGGAAGTCATTATATGGAATATCTAGTGTGGGATTACCCATATGTAAAAGTACTCTGAAATTCAGCTCTTTAGAAATCAGAATATCAGTAATTTCTAATTCTTGTTTGGATTTTACCTGAATACATTTCCTGTCCCTCCAATACTTAATGTGGTATAAGCTTTATTAAAGTCACTTTTGGAAGCACTTGAATTTGAACACAAAGTCTCTTAATAATAATTATCTGATACAACACATGAATATTGAATATGAATATGATGCTACTCGATACTTCAGTTGCCTCGTTACTTTAAAAGCCATTTAAATATGATGTAAGCCTTGAAATGAATTAATCATACAGTCATGCTTAGGTAACAACATCTTATATGTAAGAAGGCAAGAAAAATCTGCTCTAGAAAGATTAGAGGGCTGAGAGTTAATTGTGCTCCGGTGACTGCTGTGCAACACAGCAATATCCAAACTCATTTTAACCCTTCTTCTCACTGGTAAAACTGTGAAGGGCAGTTTAAACTCCAAAAAGGCTCTCAAAAATGAGAAACATTATAACCCTGATCTAATATTTCTAGAATAAAACCATTATTTTTAACCTTTTACAGAATGATTGGGGGAGTGCATCACTCTGTCCAGTTAGAGCTTGGCTTAGAGGCTGCAGGGTTTGAGGGTACTTTCTTTCCTAAAGCTTTGAAACACAGCATAAAATGAAAGCAAAAAATGGGGTTTAGGGTATCTTTTTGCTGTCACCTGGAGGACAGACTGGATATGGATGTTTGTTGAGTATTTGCCGTTTTCTCCAGAGTATCAAGTCCTACAAGTCTATGAAAACGTTATGTACTCACATAAGTTTATTTCATAGGATCAAAAGATGGTTTGGGTTGCAAGGGACCTTAAAAGTCATCTAATTCCAATTTTTTTCTTTTTTTTCTTTCGTATTTCTCCTCTTTTTGCTTGTGCTCTCAGTATATGAAAGGCTTGAAAGCTGCCTTGTTTCTGCAGACTTTTTTGATAGAGCTGTTCTCAGTAAAGCTTTTCAGAGATGGATGGAGGTTTGAGTAAAAGGCATTTAGAAGGAAATGCCATATGGAAAGAGACTGCCCAGGCCTGGGATAATTGAAAGAACAATGTGGTTTTGACAACTACAAGGGAAACAGAGGGAAAAAAAAAATCAAAAAGAGGTGAAGTAAGTCCTTAGGCAGCTGCTTTGTGTTGTTGTCTTCTAATTTTTCCTGAAAGTCTGGACTGGCAGACAGCAGTCAGAGGGCCTTGGTAGGCTGGAAATTAAGAAATTAACCTCTGATTTTTACTCAGAGTTTCTCTCCTTCCCAGAACAGTGATTCCAGCTACTCAACACCTGAATCAAACTTATTTGAACCTTCTGTCAAGGTCCTTCCCTCTATGCTCTGCATCTGCCAGCTCCTCTGTTTCACTGCCTCTCAAAACAAATGGTACTTTACATTAAAAACATATCAATCAAACCAAATGGCTTGCAGGATTGTATTAAAATACCTAGTGACATGAAGCCTAACAATATGAAATTCAGCAGGTCTGTACCTGAACAAGCCTGTATCATTCAGGGCAGCTCTCAAAACTGTTTCAAATATTTGCTAAAACAAGGTGACAAAGGCATTTGATGAAAAAAATTATATTTCTGATTATCATTGTGGCATTTCATTCTTACAAATGTTTAACCTTTGCACATCCATAGACTATTCAATCCATATTTTCTACAAGTGTAGTGAAAATGAAATAACATTACGATATACTAATTATAAAAAGCACAACCACCATTCACCAGCAAATTGTAATTCTTTACAATTATCCTGAGAATTACATTTTTAAAAATATTACTGATATCCATGAACTATTTCAAGACAGAAAAAAATTTATTTTGCAGAGAAATCATTATTTAGCAAGAAAATGTTTGTCTTGATTGAAATACAGGATTTCATTCCCCTGAGTAAAGTGCCCAAGTCAGAAAGCTGCTCACACGCTTTATACCTAAAAGGAGAAGCTGGGTTTTCTCTGGAGGGTCCAATGCAAAGCACCTAAGTAAAATTCTTACTCTGAATTGCCCTCTGGGGAAATCTCTCTCTCTCTTGTCATGAATTTCATTGGAGGCTTAAGAAGATTAGTTTCTGATTTAGGCACCAAAAGCTCCTGGAGTTAGATGGTGCAACTCCCTCCTTATGTATCAAACAAGCTGAACCAAAAACATTGAACCACATTTCCTTTCCACCTACAAATGTGGACTTAATGAGCTGCAATGAATCTCTAGGCCCCAAATAAAATTAAGTCACTATTACTTTTCTCTCTCTCTCCCTTTTTTTTTTTCCCCCCACAAAATGACAGTCCATGTTTGAATTAGAAGGAAAAGAAAAGTGAAAGTGGCATTTCCCATCATTTTAAGCTCTTATTTTCATTGCTGAGGCTGGCCAAGAGTATAGGAAGCATTTGGGCTATTGAAATCTTTGCCGTTTTTCCATATGGATTACCAGCAGCAGTTACAGCACTCCAGATTCCATTTTACCAAACTGACTCTGGCTAAACAGAATTAAGGGCATTTACCCTCTGGAAGGAATGTGAAAATGAGTAAGCAAACACTTGCATAAATAAAGAAAACCCAGAGGAAGCACATCATCCTGCACTTTGCACTGGGTGACAGAGCAAATATTGAGCTGCGCAGGGGCTGAGTGATTTTTGTGGAGAGCAGTATCAACACCAAGCAGCTCTGTTTTCCTCACCCAGAGCCTGTCAGCCCCTGGTGAAATTTGCTGTATTTCAGGTGCTGTCTCTGGTTGCCTTGACACAAGTCAATGATTTGTGTCCCATTCAATTTAGCTCATGTGAGAATACTCCAAGCTGCTTGCCATGTGTCAGGGGCTGATAATTGCATTGATCCCCTCGCCGTGGGCTCAGCCAGGGCACTCTGCTGAGGACAGGGAAGCCGGGGACGGGGCTTGTTAGAATTAGTAAATTTGACTCTTTTGCTGGTTTGATTCCAATCAGCCTTGGCAGAGTGATGCATAAAATAGGGAGTGCTAAATGTGCCAATAAGTGAATTACTTTTCAGATTATGTTGCTGGTGGAGATATTGATGAGTGGGCTTTGTGAGCTGAATGCAGCAGTTTGTTACATTCTATTTCCTATTGAACAGGTGAATACATTCTGATAAAATGAGGGAAAAAAACCCCTGCTCATCTGCAGACTTTTTAAAAAAACAAGTTTGTTTTTAGAGTACCATAGTTATTTCTAACAATAATTTTCACTCTTTTAATGTTCTCATCAGGTAAGAGACCTGACTGAGAAGACCTTTCCTCATGGCAGTGGACATTCAAAAACAAAGTTTACAAAACAAACTAAAGACAAAGCTTCTGGAAATACAGCTGGACTTCCATCATTTGGGGGTACAAGATCATTGCTAGCTGATCCTGCATCAGAGCCCAGTTACTATTTTTTTTTTCTTAAAAGTCAGTTTTTGACATATTCTAGCCATCAACTTCCATGGCTAATTCCCTGAAAATCTTCATTAAAATCCCCAAATATCCAAACATAAAGATGTTATCAACAGGTGATTAGACTGTCAGTGTTCAGTCCCTCATTTATCATGTAAGGATCCTCACACTTAAGACCCCCTATTTGAACAGCAACAACTTTTCGTGATTCTCGTGTCTCGCTCGTTTCTTTTCTAAAATTCCTCTTAAGCACTCTGCCTCTAATTCTGGGAAAATATAGGTGCAAACTGAGAGATTCCCAGCTCCATTTTACAGCTGTCTCTGAGCACCCAGAGCCCCAAAGAACTTTCTGAAAAGTGCAGATGTTCAGCACCTGTTGAAGAACGCTGCCAGGAGGATCATGCCTGCAGCATGCCAAGAAGCCATAAGCATTTGCAGGACTTAGGGAGATCTTTAGGTCCCTCATGCTTCCTCAAGTTTTGGACAAAACCCAGTGTTCTGCATACCAAATATTGCAAGAACAAAATTTTAGTATTAGCTTCACTGCTGTTTAGCCAATTTTTGCCAGTTTGTTTTGCTTTGCTGAACACAGCTACAAGGAGATTGCATCAACAGATTAAACGGGGTGGTTTTGAAAGAAAAATGTTATTTAAACAAATGTTATTCAGTGGAAGTACGTGTTTGAAAGAGAGGCTATCCGTAATCACCTGAACTTGTAAATCGTAATTGAAAGCCAAACACATGAGACTATTCCCCACCCACTTATAAGAGCATTTTAAAATAACTAGTATTTAAATCTAATTCTTTACTGCAACACAAAAACCCCATATAATTACTCTGCAGGCAGTAAAGGAAATGAAAAACATGTTCAAAGTCACTTATGGACACTTTAACTGCTTTAGTATCGTTTTTCTTTATACACTTATTTTATTTTTAAAGCTCAGTCAAAGTGACTGGGGGAAAAGAAGTGGTTTCTTATATGCTGTGGTTCAGTGGTGAAGGTACCATATACTGTCGTGCTGTCTACACTTAAATAAATTTCGAGGATTGCAAGAATATCAGAATTAATTTGTTGAACTTGCCACTGGACCGCTATTGTCAACAAAAATTGCATATATGAAAGTAATAAAGAACAAGATGCAAATCCTGACTGTTAAAAAACATGGTCATTAATTAATAAGTTTAAGAGCTGTGATCCTCTTCTTTGGGAAAAAAAACAGTGAGTGTATCAGCATGGATTCATTGGCAGAAAATTACATTTCTAAGAGGAAGAAATTAGGATAACCATCAGTGCTATGGTTTGTTAATTCATCAGCACAGCGGGATTATCTTAAATAGCAACTAGTGAGCACATGTTGAATCAATGAAACAGGGTAAAGAGTTTCAGTGTTTGCTCATCTCCAGGTGATATGTGGAAGTTTCAGCTAAAAACCAAGGCAAGTTTCCAGGTGGAGTCTGATGAAACACTTACTGAAATGAGAAGAAAAAAATCAGTGTAAAGTTCCTCCAATACACAGCCATGAATTACAAATCTTACATTGCTAGTTGTGGTGAATCAGATGCCTACTTTACCCATAGATTTTAGATTATATGTGGAAATATGGCAATTCTGATGGTAAAGTACAAGATACTGATTTTTTCCCTTCTTTGGTTCATTTTTTAAGTGGTAAGCAAACACGCTGTATTGTAGGATTGATTATTGGGCTGAATTCAGTAATTAAAAAATACACAAAGGTTGCATTGAAATTAAGGTACTTAAGATTCATTGAATTCAGCACTTTCCTCCTCTCACAAAGTCATTGCTGAGCAATGAGCAAACTTCAGAAAATTATACCCAGGCTGTGCTCAGGATAAGGTTTTGACTATTTGCCCTGCTGGGTGATTTCAGCCATGCCATACATTTCATTATTCCATGCTCCGGATGGATATTTGGGTTCCCCATCGACTCTCAAGCCTCTGTGTTATTCCAGTGCCTGAGGAATCGTGCACAGGCATCCAGGGAGGGCTTCCTCTGCTTGCTGAGTGACTGTTTGGCACAAAGCTTCGTCCTGCCCAAATGGTTCCTAGAGAGCTGCATCCAATATAGAGCAGTCAGTCAACAGCGCCCAAAATAGCCAGCATAATCAGATCCACAGCACAAAAGGCAGCCTGCTCTTGCATCAAATCGATGAGACAAAGAGATCCTTAATTTATCTGACAAAGAGGAGGAATAAGATCAAGAAATCCTTATGTTCCATCTATGCTGGCTTGTCTTTGTATCTTCATCCGCATCATTTGACCTTGGTGCATTAATTTTCCTGAATATATTCTCTCTGTTAGTGGTCTATTCATCAAGCACAATTGAGGGCTTCAGCTGCTCACAATTAAAAATAAAATAAAATAAAGTTTTAACTGCTTGAACTTCTAATATGAGAGAAAAGGAAAAAAATATAATGTGGGATGCATGAGCTGATAAAAAAGCAGGCTGTGTCATGCAGGACTTTGCAGATCTTGTCCTACAACAACCACTTCTGCTTCCAAAGAACAAATCATTCCCAGGAGGGAAGCACACATGAACAGCAGCTTGGCTGCATTAGGTTGTCTGTCTAAATAAAAATAGTTTCTGCCTTTAAAAGATTAAAAAGGACTTTGGTAGTGTGTGAAAGCACACTGTGATCTTTACAAAGAAATGATGGTACTTATTATTGCATAGCATTTTTAATATGTGGAATTCAGAATATTCCAGTTTTAGAGTCTAAATACAGATACAAAATATGTACATTTTCTACAAGGAAGAAGAGAGTTATCCATGAGTAATCTCAAGCACTAGGACTCTTTCTGTTCTAGCATCAAAGCTGGTTTAGAATTTTTGGCTGATGACTAAAAATATGTATCAGTCAGTTTTGAATCTTAAAGACCTCCTATTTATTGCATGCAACTAAATGTCTCCATTATTACTTCATAAGAAAGATCTGTACATTGATACACAGAAGAGCTTCAAGTCACTGATCTGAACACACCCATCTGCAGAAATTTATGAAGGAACACACTGTCTATAATAAAAAATGTTCATTAAAAAAAAAAAAAAAAAAAAAAAAAAAAAAAAAAAAAAAAAAAAGAAGTCCCAGAAGCTCAAAAAGAGTGCTTAGCCAAAAATAGCAAGGAACTGAGGAACTGTACAAAAAACTCAAAAATTTACAAAAAAATCTGATACTATCAGTCAAATGTGCTACCCAGCAAACCACAATGAAACACCACAGACTACAAAGCCTTGAAGATCCTTGTACTGGGTCTGCACCATCTTATCTGATGCTCTTGGTTACCAATATCGAAAATATTTTCATTTTCACAGTTCCCTGCCAGATCTTTCTCCACTGCAAGTGCCACCCTCCTCCAGTCTGGTTGCCCTCCATAAATAACATTTAGCATGTCAGTTTTGAGTGACTGAGTGCAATATTCAGGTCTTTCACAGTGCTGCAGCTGGGATACCACACAGGAGATTGTGGTATTCCATGGAAATGCACCAGATATGATAAATATGAAGATATCACCGGGAGCTTCTCTCTTCATGCTGCTCTCAGCTCTCACTGCTGTGGTGGAAAGGAAGGCTGAGAACAGTGGGAATTACTCATCACTTCACTAGACCAAGAATGATACCAAGAAGTTGTTTTTTGGTGGTGTGGAGGGGGGGTTTTGGTTGGTTGGTTGGGTTTTGTTGTTGTTGTTGTTTTTTCTTTGAACACTCTTAAGGTTTGGCTGCATTCTTACAACTGTGTTTGCTTTCTCTTATTCATAATTTTTTTAGATAATGAGAAAAATGTGCTGTTTTTAAAAGCCTTAATTCCTAGTGAGAAACTGCTCTTAAAAGAATTAAATTTGAGCTTCTACAAATCTTTGTCTATGCTTTGCTCAGAGAGTAATTTCGATTCTGAGTTACAGGGAGACATGAATTACCATGACCCTCTGGTTCATATTATTTTTTTTGAGGACTGAGCTGTGATGAGCTGGAGAGTGCATAATTTATGAGCTCCAGCTTCAATATGAGCTCCAGATTTAATAACCCAGCCTGATGTGTCTCCTGCCCTGTTATTGTGCTGCTGCTTACACCAGTGACTGTGGGATGGACTGGGAGGCAGCAGCCTCTCCACTTATTAAAGTCAGTCAGCCAGAGCACAATTGTTCCTACCAGGGAACTGAAATTATTTTCAAGTATAAAATCCTTATTGAGGCTTCTCTTTCAAGTTCTGTTTGTTTTTTTTGTTTTTTTTTTTTTTTTTGGGGGGGGGGGGGCGTTTCTTCCCACCCTTTCCACTCTCCAAATCTTCCATCACTCTCTGAAGGGGAAAGAATGGGAATGATCCTGCACACCACACTTTGATGTCAGGAAGAGCTTCCGAGTGGGGAAGATATTGAACACACTGTGCTTAAGTTCCCAAAGGCAAGATTTAAGCCTTGGGATAAGGCAGCTCCCTGTTCTCTATGTAGAAATTCCTGCTCTGAGTTTGGAGAACTTTCCCTGCATTGACAGGGAGCTCAGCTGGGTCTGGTCCCCACTCTGGAACCAAGCAATACAAATGAGGAACTGCAAGTCTGGCAGGACTCTTGTTGATCAAAATAACTTGAAGAAGAAAAAATTGGACATATTTCTATTCAGAGTGAAGGGACGACAAGGAAGACAGCAAAGAATTATTGGGGTGTTGGGATTTTGTTTGATTGGGTCAGACCACTTCATTTTTTATGCAATCCAGAATGGTATTTTAGTAAATAATTATAGTATTAGTATACTATTTAGTATGCTAAATAGTAACTTTATATATTTTTTTAGCCATCAGCTATTGCTGAAGAAGTGAATTATAAATAGGAGAGGAAAAAGTTGTGTTTAGCATTTGGATAGGATGAAATGCTGACATTTGTCACTGAATTTAAAGAGGGTGGACACTAGAACAATTACCCAAAATATGCTTAAAAATGAGAATCAGGAAAGCCCTATTTACATTAAAGCACAGGCACCAAAGAAATCAGATGAAAGTCCAGTAAGGGAATCACAACCAGCAATCGGAGAAAATAATTGGACAACAGTAAGTAAATATGGTTTTATTATCTGTGTTTGTGTCTCTTTGAGCTTTCTTTCACTTATCTAAGTGAATTGATTCTTGAATCACAATTAAGTCATAACTAAATCATATTTCTTTAAGATATTTTCTAAAGTCATAGGAGCAGCTCTTCAGTGTTAGTTAGTTTCCATTGAATCCAGATTACTTGGGGCATTTTTTAATGGAAAAAACCTCAATATTTTAAACTAGTTCCGTGATGATTTCGCTCAGATTAGAACACAGGCAATTCTGCAATGAAAAATAGAAAACTAATCAGAAAAATTGTAAGAGAAGGGAAACCAGATTGTCCTTTATCTTACACCAATTTATGCTGTTGAAGTCAAAGAAATCTGAGCAGTGAAATGAAATGATGAATCAGACCTAGTGCTTTTCTCCATTGCAAATTTAATGTTACGGAAAATGATATTAAAGTATAATACCCCTACTTTAGGGCTTACCAGAAAATGACTCATGATAAACAGAGCGCGTTTGCAGAAATGGCATTAAAAAATAAATTTAGCTTCTCTCTCAGGCTCATTCAATATTTCAGGGTATAATTTAAGTACACATCCTTCATTGTGTTCAAAAATTCTTCCTTGGGAGTGGGAATTCAGAACTTTAATGGTAACTTAGACATTCATGCATAAAGTTATCAACGAAACTTGAAGTTAAACTGAACATTTCTGAATACAGAAGTAAGGTAACACAAGGAAAGGCATGTTTCTCTTTCCAAAATGGCTTTGAGTAAGGCAATTTAAGTGACATGAAAGATAGTTCAGCTTTTAAAAACTGCATTTAAGTGCCCATTCACCTTGATATTGAAAGCATTTTTATTGACTTGAACCTATGCGAGTTCTTTCAGACAAATTACCAAATAAAAAAAAATAAATAAACATTAGGCTTATAAGGAATGTAACAGGGAGAGCTGACCATCAGACAGAAGCTTGCCTTGAACAAACCATGTGGAAATGAGGAGAAACCCATTTTTCTCCAGAAAATACCTAAACTCTCCAAAACCAAGACAAAATAAACCCCCAAACCCTTTTTGGCTGAAGCCTGCAAGGTTAAGTTGGTCTTCCTGAGTGTTTGAGGATGACATGTTCTGTTTTATGGCAATGTACTCTTTTATGGACCTCAGCTAAATGAAGTAATAAAAACTTCTGCTTTCCCAAGCTATCATATCAAGGATATTACATTGTACTTGCAGCCCTAAGAAAACGTATTGCCAAGATTTAGAGAGTTCAGTGCTTTTGTGAAGCCTCTGTCATGATCTCAAAGGAAAAAAACTTAGGTAAAACTAAGAAAAAAATTACACTGAAATCAGTACACATTCAATTAATGTCAGCCAAAATAGTAGGAACTATTTTCCTTCTACTATCACTGATGTGTGTTTCAGAAATATGCTAAGCTTTTTTTTCCTTTTTTTTTTTCTTTTTTTCTTTTAAAGACCAAGTTTATTAATTTGGAGAACAAAATGCTCTTCAGCACTGCACAGTCACAGATCAACTGATACATTCAGGTAAAGGGCCGGAACAGGGGAAATGAAAATCAATCCCTGCAAATAGTTGCAGATGTCACTCCATCACTCCACTTTCTAAAGCCACTGTGCTGAAGAAGCATCAGAGAACTTCTCTGGGGGTCACACCCCATCCCAGAGAAGCGTTTTGGGGGTCTCCTCACTGACAGCATAGGCCATGAGAGCAAAAGATTCACTGCAGATTTCCTCTTGTGTCTGTTCTTTCCCCCAGCCACAACCTCAGGCAGCCCCAGGAACAGAGTCAGCCCTCCATGGTGGTTTGCTGTTGGAACTGTTTTCCCACATAAACTGCACAGATTTTATAAAACAAGCCCACAGCAAGGCATTTCCATGACAACATGCTGCAGCAGCTAAACTCAGACTTGGAACCAGTTCTTGTTTTGGTTCTTAAAATCCAAAAGTGTCTCTAGACTGTACTGATCTGAGCACAGTCACTGGTGGTCTGAGATGCATTGTTAGAAACTAGTGAATTGAACATAGGGAACCACCCCCAAGTGCAACAGCTCCAGTACTCTGCAGGTATTCTTAACTTTGATGTTAATTTTGATCCCTGTTTCTGGAGACCCAGTGCTGACTGATCCAGCGAGCAATGCCACCTGCAGCTGAGCTCTGCTCTGTAGCACTGGCAGGGCTCTGAACCAAGAGACCTTATTCCTGGTTTTTGCTCTGTCTATACACAATTCTTTTTGTTTCTGTAATTCCACCTGTCCTCTGGAGTCAGGTGCAAGGCAATAAAGCATAACTCACCCCTTTGCAGCACTGTGTTTTGTTTCGTGTTTCTTGCTGATACCTCGTTGGCTCAATGCCACCAGGAGAGAAAGACACGAGGAGCAAGTGTTGTCACAGCTCTCAGAGCAAGAGCTGGGTGATTGCAGCCATCCTGTAGAATGGGAGTGTAATAACCACACTTCTACCACACACTCAGAGGATGACCTGTTTGGCTGCTATTAATCCACTGCCTAATTAGGAAAAGTGCTGAAATAACATTTTTTAAACATCCAAAACTGTGTTTCAGGTTCTATGGTGTTGCTTTGTGCAAACTCACCGTTCTCTGGGGTGAAACCTTTCCTTACTGCAAATCCTGCCACAGACACCCCAAAGAATTTGTGGTTTGGGTTTTTTATAAGACTTTATTTAGCTGGGCAAAACTTTCCTACATGCTAAGAACATCCTAGATGCTGGAAGATGTCCCACAACACCCAGATACTGAATATACTGACTAGCATGGTTAATAGATGGATTTATTTGATTGTAGGTAGCAATTAGGACACACAAAGCTTTCAATTCTGACTAAATTGTTGGACTGCTATACAAAAAGTGGACTGAGAGTTTAAGTGTTTTGTACATTTCTTATAAGAAATACTCCTCTTTGGTTAATTTATACACTGATCAAACAATTATTGTGTTTCAGTATAAAAGTCACAGAAGCATTAATCAAAAGTATTTAGTTAATAATAAAAGAGAAGACAAAAGTCACTGGAATGATAAAGGTTTGTGCAAATTCTAACATGATTTTAAAAGAAGTCAAATGTTTGATGTATTTTTAAAAAACACCTTTCTTGACTTGAATCAATATTAATTTCTAATTGATGAAATAAATGCTACTGCTGTTTCTCTTTGAAATGAATGGACACAAAAATGTTCAAAAGGAATCCTTTACAGACATCACACGTGGCCACATCAGAAACCTTAGGAGTTAAACTACATCAGAGTAGGAGCATTCATAGTGGCCTGAAATAGAGCCATTGATCTGTTGAAACTGAATGTAGACCAAATATCAAAAGAAAATCATGCCAAAATTATTTCCTTTTGAAAAACACAATCAATTTTAAAAAATCAGATTATTTTATTTTAAAAAAATGGAAATCTGTTTTAGTAATATTTCTTTAAATTTTCAATTCTCTAGACACTAAGATTCTGCTGTAAGAATATACTGAGTACTGATAGAGAATACCAAGTAAGTCCTTATTCTAGATGGCAGCAAAAATTTATATTAACAGAAATTGAGATATAGTAAAAATTTGTGGGTTTTAAATTGACTGTTTTTTGTAAGGTGCCTAGTATGAGATCAGTTGTATAACCTCAGTTTGCAAAGTTCTTGAAATGAAAAGATTTCTCTAGTCAAGCATATTCCCTATTCAGTCTCTGAAAATGCATCCTAGGAGTTTTGCTAACATTCACTAACAGACTTGGTCAAGGAGTTGTGAAATCCCATTTCACAGTACAGTCAGGGCTTTCTGAACTCGTGCCTAAAAAAGCCACACTTGAAAATGTTCTGGGCTCCTCTGAGAGCTGCCCACAGAGGCTGCTGCAGGAAGGCAGAGCACAAGGGCACTGCAAACACGGGCGGCTCCATTCCAGTGACATCCTGAGGAGTGAAATTACAGAAGAGCAGTTTGCTCTTGTAACTATGCATAAGTAAGGTATTAAATTGACAGCAGCATAATATTTTGGAGGTATGAGGTATGGAGGTATGAAACCGTACATACAGGGTTGAATTTCGCCCGTTGTTACTCACCGTATTAATCTGAATCAGGTTGTGCAAATTAGCTGGTGTTTCAGCAGCAGGAATGACACTGGATTATTTTTCCTGTTACTCAAAAACAACCACTCAAAACTTAACCTTGGTATTTCAGCTCCTAATTTGTGATTTTACCTCATCCCACATAAAACCCTGAAACCCACTTGCTGTTTATGCCAGAACCTCCATCTGATTCCAGAAGGGGATGATGCTTCTAACAGAGTACTCAGGATAACTCTGATGTCCTCCTACTTGTTCTGTGCCAGCATTTTTATAATGTTATAAACTGTCCGCTATTTTAAATGCTTGATTTCAATGCTATCTCTCTCACAAAGACATAAAGAGAAACCATTAAATAAAGTCATCTTAGTTGCATGCATGCTTTTTTCTTGCTTTTAATTTTACAAAGACATCAGGAAAAGTGAGACAAAGCTGGAGAATTCCAAAAATTCTGAAGGAATTTGACAGTGAATCTTTTCTTCGCCTATCCTAAGGTTGTCAATTTTATCTGTCAGTTTTATCTGTGCAATTGTTTGCAGCCCCTTCAGCAGCTCAGGCACTTCTCTCACACTGTTGGGGCACAGACTCTTCTCCTCTCCAGCAGGCAAATCATTCTACAACTTTCAGGATCCTCAGACACAGCTTCCTTCCCATTCTCTTGACAACAACACATCTCACACTTTTAGAAAGTCTTCTTTATAGTCTGCAAGTCCCTCCTTACACAGACAGCAGGAGGAGGACAATAACACCAGACAGTTTTGGAAAAGCTATTTCAGTGTTCCAGAGTGGGAAGCAATTTATGGAAAACAGTTTTCACTTCCTTTGCTGCCCCACGTACAGAAGAGGAATAAACACTGAGAAATGTGAATTCTTTGGGAGAATCAGACCCTTTAACAACACCCACCCATAAAACAACAGCAAAATGAGTTACTTGGGATTGAAGCTGGTTTAGACCCAGACTAAAAATGTTCAGCCTGTATGGGCCAGAGGACCCTGATTAGAAATCCAGAGTAAACACGAGGGATTATTAGGCTGAACAGTTTTTAACAACAAATACCTCTCTGGTAACCTTAGACTTTTTTGCTTTCCTGAGGATAATGAGTCCGTCCAAACCGGTTTTCTTTTCTGGTACACAAATCTATTGAGTGGAATGCAGAATATTCTCCAGTGAAGCAACTGGTTTCCGTGGATACAGCTAAGATTACACTTCAGCATATTTTTTCTTTCAATTCAAAGTCTGGAGGAGCTCAATTTGCCGTATTAAGGAAAAAAAATTTTCTTTGGTAGTCTGTCCAGAATTCAGACAAAGGAAACCAAATGTAGCTTTCTAAAGCTAGAAGTCTTATGAGGACTGCTGCCCTTTTAGTTAGAGATCATTAAAAAAAGGTTACATACTTACAGCAATAACAGTAAAAGAAACATGTAATTTAAACATTGGGAGGATGTGTGCCATTCTAATAATTATTTTGAAAGTATAATATGCATTTAAATGTTTTCCCTGAAACACTTAAAATGTTTTCATGGATATCTTGCCAAAATCCAGAATGATATGCTACGTGGTAGATATACTTTTCTGTAACAAATAGACTGTAACATACCAGAGTAGAAAATTTGTACTTGAGAGACTTTTAATACAATGCAGGATTAAAAAATATTAGTTGGAGATTTTTTTTTTTCTTAATATTCTGGATACAAGAAACCATATATTTTTCATATTGTCTTTAAACCATTTGGTGACCCAGACAAGTTTTTTGTCCTTACTCTTGGGTTCACAGACTGCCATGTATTTCTGTGTCTCATTATTACTCTAGAATAGAAATGTTTCTTCAGCTACAAATATAACTGATGTTAAGTGACTCAGTTACTTCAGCTTCAATTACTGAGTTGCCTCCTCCATTAACTGCCTTTCAGCAACCTCTGTTTTATAGAAATTGTTAAACTGTAGGTCTCGGCCCTACACAGTAGCCAACGTGCATTCTAGTGATGTCCTAAGGCAGTTTCCCATAGATTCCTGAATCAAAACACCATGGTCTAGAATTTTACATAGGTCACCAAAAATCCATCATTTTTAGCTGCCAGGGAGTCAGTGGAAGACAGATTTCACCACAGTGTGAAGGAATTCTTATTCCAAAGATACAGTGCAAGCGTTGAAGAGAAAAACTTACAAGTTTACATCCTCTTCATATGGCTTTTATTGGGATCAATGATATTGATTTACATCAAACAATCACTGCTTTGCTGTTACCTCTCTGCCTGCTTAAGGAACACACATTGTATTTCTGCTCAACAGGCCTGCAGTGTCGAATACTTTTATGTTTTTATCCACTGAAGGATATTTCCTGTGTTTGCCTGCTTTTCCCAAGCTGAATCCCTACAAACACACTCCCAACTTCCATCCAATTTGCCAGATCTGGCCCAGCTGCTATGACACTGTTCCTTTTTGCCTCTTTGCAGGGTATTGTTTGCTGATTAACACAGGAGACAGCTCTCTGAGGCTCCTCAGCTTCTGAGGGGCTGTCAGAGCTTTTGATCCACATTTCTTATTCCAGACAATGTCATGATAAAATTCAGTAGTGCTCAAATTTCTGTTCTTTCATTAGGGGTCCCTTATCTATATAAACATTTCATGTTCTTTCTTTCACAATGCCTAGAGGTTTGGAATAGTTTTATGCATTTTTTGCCACTTCTATCTTTAATCTTGATCCCAGTTAGTTCTTTATCGTTGCCAGAGGCTTGTGCTTTTTTTGTTGTTGTTTTGGTTTGGTTTTGTTTTTCTTTGTTTTTAACTTCAAACACAACTTTCTGTTATACTTCCTGCACTGAATACTGACAAGTTGAAAGGAAGGAATACAGGAAACACAAAGCAAGGCTGCATTAATCTGCAAAACCTAATGCAGATAAGTAAGCTGCTGCTTAATTCATATTCTGCAGGGTGAGGCCAACTATGAATTCCAATAAATATCTAAAATGCAAAAAAGGAAAAAAAAATAGGGAACGACTGCTTGTAGGGCTCCTTAGATATTTTGTTCATATGCCTTCAAACTGCATTTTTAAAAAAATTATCTTTCATGAACACATTTCAGTGAATACTTTGCAGAAGGTACTTATATTTTAAGAAAAGTTTTGTTTGTTTCAATGGACTCTGTAACTTTGTGTAGTTTTACGTGCCTACCTCATGAATATATATGCATATATATATCACTACTACACTTCTCTTTCTGGGAGAAAAAAACAGTCAAGAAACATATGGTGTCTATAATTGAATACCAAAGGAACCATGTAAAAGACCAAAATTATAACATTCTATAATACCTTGCACTTTTTTACCTGAGAGGAATTTAAAAAATCCATTGCTTTTAAATTAGACTTTCTAGAATTAAAATAATTTTTCACTTACCATTCCCTTACTTGTAATCACCCATTCCATACTTGTAGATCTGAGAAACATTTATTCCACTGTTTCTGGTAAAAGTGAAATATATACCTGGATAATTAACTTATTCATTTTGATGCATTTAATTTAAATTTCAACAGTAACTTTTTAATCATATTGCAAGTTAATTTTTATACAAATAGCACTCCCATTAAAAATGTTGAGATTTCTTCCAACTATAAAGATTTTGGTGAAATTGTTGACAATTCATACAGGGAAGGGGTTTCTCCTTTAATCCAATATTTGGGTTAAAAATATTTTAAGAAATTCTTTATCTTAAATGAAAATAGTCAGGATACAAATTGGTGAAATCTTGTTAAATTCAAACAAATATTTGAAGACTTTTTGCCTCCTGATATTTTTGTCATCATCACTGTGAAATTACATCCAATCTGCTACTAAATCCTGCCTTCCAAAAATAGCAACTTTTTTATTTTCTTACACCTACCAACTCAAATTTTCTGCCAATTGTTAACAAATCTCAACTCACTGGAAGAATTAAAGTAGCTCATTTTATAGATTCTATTCTCCCCCCAACCTCATGCAACTGAAATTACTCTCCATGCCCACAGCAAACTGGATATTGTCCATCTTCCATTATTCATATTTTCCATTACCCTTCTGTTTGCATCCAGCTCTATCTCCACCCCAAGAACTCTGATTTTATTTGCAGCACCTCATGCTTGCTCATGTTTGTGCACCAGGTTTTCTGCAAGGGGCACAGAGGGAATAAACCAGAACCTGTCAGGTGGGATTCCTCAGCAGAGCATTTATCTGCGCTCTTCCCCATCCCCTGCACAGCACTTGTCAAGAAACTTCTAGGAACTTAATTATCTTGGAGACTTCTGTCTCCTTGTCAAATGAGGTTGAAATTGACCAAGAAATTCAACATTTACCAAAGAGAGCAGGGGAGATCATGCAGAGGATGCTTTCACACCAACAACCTTTCCTTAGGACAAGGCTAAAATAACTGTGCAACAAATGGCTTGGTGGAAATTGGCTCATGAATGTACCAATTAAATCACAGACAAGTGATTGCTTTTTGCATTTATTATCATAAATACTCTTCTTTACCCTTTGCAGAATCTCATTTAACCACATTCCTTTTAAACAAACAATTTCAGTCGGAGTTTTGTTTTTGTGGAGCACTGAGGGGAAAATGTTCTTTTATCTTCAAATGTTATTAACTGGAAATAAGTGTAACCTACGCTTTGAGGTCCTTATTGCAATTTAGATAGACAATTAGATATCTGACACCAAAAAGAAAGAGAAAACTTTGTAGCAGAGATTTTTCTCGTGGTGCCCCAGGTGACTACAGCAGACTTCCTTCTGTGTTCAAATGATTAAAAACTACAATATCCTTCAAGCCATTTTTAGAAAGCTATTTGTAATTGCACTATCAAGTAATATAACTTTTTCAAAATTAGCTTACGAGATTTACATAAGATTGGGCTTTTAGCAGGAAGGTGAGTGAGATCCTCATTTGCAATAGCTCTGCTCTTTCTTCAAGGCTGGAAACTTACAATGAGGAAACCAAATCCTTCCTTCACTTAACTGGATACACAAAGAAAAATTTCAACCTTGGAGACTTTCAGTAGCTTCCACAACAGATACGGCATCACTTTAACTAATAAAAATACATGTGTCTGCTCTGTGACAAATCTATCCTTCAAAATGAATTGCTTTATGCTGTAAATCTAATTTTTGTTTAAAGAAAGCCTTTTCGCTTAGAACTTTGAAGGGGACAAAAGAATAGTATCTCTGTACTTGCATCCAGATGTTGTCAGCAGCTACGCTCATAAAGGGTTTACAGACGGAAGGAGTTTTAATGATTTCATCACAGAGGACCCATGAGAAAATTTGGTATTTAGCCGCTGATGTTTTTGTAGCAGTTTGCATGTTGTAAATGGGAAACAGCACATAGCTTGAACAAATACTTTTTTACAGGAGAACTTATATCCAAAATTAGAGGCATAAAGCTATGTGAAGGTTAGTTTAAAAGAGTCTGCAGAATCATCCACTTAGAAAGCTTGATTTAAATGTTATTTTGTCTTACACTTAGGAAACGTTGCTGACAAGAGGGCAGAGTGGAGCAAAGAAGAGAATAACGAACACTGGCACTCCCTTGCCAAAAAAAAAGACAAGAAAAGGAAAAAAAAAAAACCAACTCTAATTCGTTCTGTATTTCTGAATCATGCATTTTATCAGCTGAAATGTATACCCTATGAGCTTTACAGGAACCACTCAGAAAAAGTCTTCACTTTTCACTCACACATTTGCATCAGCCTCAGATCCTGGGGATCTGAGAGCATATAATGTTGGTAAAATCATATTTTCATAAGCACTGGAAATCTGCATAATTTCCTTTTGTTAAATGACTACTTCAGCATACTGTGCTGTAGGCAACTCATTGTTCACATATGATAATTACCTTTTGTTTGACAGCGTTGTTGTGGGATTTTTTAGAAGTTGTATTTGGGCAGAAGACCCTGGGATGTGTGAGGACGACCCTGCAGAATGTCCTTGCTTAACTGAAGCCCCAGAGTCCGGGTGTTAATTGGCCACAGAGAGCCATAGAAATGGATAAATGGGAGCACTTTCCTCAGTGAAGTGAAAAACTGATGTGGCAATTAAACCCAATTAAAAAGAATAAACATCAACTGTTTTACTGAAATAGCACTGCAAAAAACTAAGCACACCAAGAAACACCTAAAGGTCAGCTTAAGCAAGAGTAAGGTGTCATCTTTGCCAGGTCAACTCTGAATACCTGGTCTTTTTTTCTTTCATGAACCAATACTTCTGGGTTATTTAAAAATCACCTCTTGGAAGATAAAGATGAAAAACCACCAGACCAATCGAACAGTAGAAAATGTGCATCTTTTTGTACAAGTTTTCTGGAAATAGAGAGAAAATGTGAGATTTTAAAAAAAGAAAATAAAAGGTAATCAGGAAAACAGGCTGCTTTAATCCAGTGTTTTCTGCTTCCTTTTTTCCTGCATAACTGATTTATACATCATCTTAATGTACAGCTTTTCTAGAAGGTTCCAGATTCAAACCTAAAGAACTCATTAAGATACAGGAAATGCTGCCCTTACCTCATGGATCTCTGTCATTCAGTGTCCCCATTTTAACACACTGGATCTCAGTTTGGCCACGTAATAACCTTATTTTCAAATTGAAGAGAATAATAAGCAAATACTTCTAAATTAAAATTTAGTTTTATGTGACTGCTCATTAGAAATCTGAACTCCAGGTATAGATAAACATTACTACCTTTCTAAAGATTTTTAAGCTATCTAAGCTAGCCTGTTATGTAAATGCTGCATTTAAGCATGTGAAAAGTCACGTTTTAACCCTTAGAAAAAGAAGACCACATGATTTGACTGACTGCTGAAAGACAAAGAGAGTCATTGAGGACACTTCAAAATGTGTTAAAATATGGAAAAGCTATAAAACAAACCAGAGCTTCCTCACCTGACATAAGCCAAAGACCCATCTAAATGTCAGTGGAACTGCTGGTAGATATCAAACCAACCCTCTGATTAACTTCAAAAAGCTTCACAGGAGGATCCTTGACATTCTCTTTTTGTTTGACCTTTGAAATCATTTGGCCTCCTTGTTTTCCCGATTCCTCACTTCCTCTTCATCTTTCTTTTCTGGTGGAGACAATGAAAGGGAAAATGCCTTCCCTGTGGGCAGGGACTTGGAACTCCTTGGATTTCACTTGAGTCAGCCCTGGAAGAGGATTAGAGACTTGGGCAAGAGGGAAATGTTCTTGAGGACTATCGAGCTTGTCCATGGAGCACATTAAAGGGCTCCTTCTCTCCACTCAGCTCCACTAATCCTTCCAGCCATTGTTGGGTTTGTGCTTAATTCTCTCACCATGACAGACTGTAAATTGCAACGTTAATGTGAGTTTGAGAAATCAATACAACTTTTAATGACAAAATAGTTTCCAATGAAACATCAAAGAGTTTCTGGCATATATTGTGGCAGCTGCCATTTTCCTACCACGTCATAAGCAAATGCGACTGACAGTACTTTGATTTCAAATTGTACCGTCCTGTCCTTTAGAAAACTATTTTCTCACCTAAAAGTAGTGCACCAGTATCTGTAACTAATCTGAGTTTGATCATACAGTTTGATTCTTTATTTGTCTCTATAATTTACTATGCTTGCAGGAAAAGAAGAAATAAAATACCATGGAACTTGCATTTTTCATTTATTTACTCCAATATTCTTATAGCACCTGAAATGTAAAATGCAATCTCTCTTTTTTTTTAAATTTACTACTTAAAAACTATTAACAAACTCAAAGGTTAAATGGTTCATAATGGAAGATGTCATGTATTTCAAAAACAAAAAAAACGCCATACCTCAGAACACTGGTAAGCTGATAAAATAGTGGCCAGCTTCTATTTATTACTAATAAATCTTTAAAAAACCCCCCACGAATTTTCAAAATGGAAGAACATATCTGTGAATAAGGACAGTTTTTATCATGGTACTTTCTAACTGCAATCCTTCTCAAAAATCAGCAAACACGATGTTCCATAATCCTGACACATTAACTTGTGTTTCCAGTTTACTGGTAGAATTCCTTTTCTTTCCAATTAAAGTAAATGCTGGGAAAATTAAATGTCTCAGAGGAAGACACAGACTATTTGAAACATATATCCTCAGTTTAATGGAGTTGTAAATGCTTTCATGCTACATGGTGGAAGGTCAAGTTCTTTAACATTTCCGTCCACACATAATAGAAATAAATTGCATTCTAGTTAAATCTAGCTAATCTGAGTTCCTAGAAACTCTTGTATCTAATTTTAGGATCTTTTATTGTCTAATACTGAAATTTTATGAACTACAAAAGCATTACCTTTAATCATTGTACCAGATACACTTTAGAGGAGTTCCTTGTGAGATTGTAAATCTATACATTTTTGTTCTTACTTAAGATTTTTTCCTGGTGTGACTTCTTCCAGCTAAGAACATGTAATTTAATTTTAAAGAGAGACAGCAGTGAATACAAACCCATTAAAATGTATACATAATTGTATTAAAAAGCAATCTTTGGTGCAATTTATATTGAAGGTATTTAAAAATCTTATATTACTAACACAATTACCAGTGGTTTTGGAATAATAGGTTTAACTATCTAAAAACCCATCAACAAACCAAATATGAAAAGATAAAGATGGTAAATATTCAACAGCATAATTTCAATTTAGTTTGCTTTAAATAACAATCCTAACATGTTTTAAATAGAATATTTTAGACTTCTTTTCTGCTACTATTACTGGCTGCAGTTCTGGAGTAATTCTGAGCAGTCCCACCTAACTTTCTACGGCCTAAAAATTTCCCATTGCACAGGAGCAGATGTTTCCAGAAGTGCAGAAATGGATGAATTCTTTCAACTACTTTCAACTTTTAAGGTATTCCATTAATTACTTAACAAATTACTACAGTGATATCATAATTATTGACCAAACAATGGCAGATATATAGCTACTATCCCTTGAACTGGGTAGAATTTAAAATTAAGACAAGGAAAAAAAAGTCATGCTGAAGGAATAAATAGCACTTCACTTAGCAGGGATTTGCATTTTTTTTGTTTAACTGAAGAGAGTTCTTAAAATGAAAAACAAGGCTGGTGCTGTTACCCAACCTCTAGGTATTGTTCTAGGTGACTTGAGGTCAAGCAGATGCAAAAGAAATCAAGTTGCTGCTATCAGAGCATAAAAGGCATAAAAGGTTGGTTTTTCTCAATGAAGTTTAATAGAGGGGCAGCATTTCAGGCAGATGAACTTGGGGCTCTTGTCAGCAGCTGATTCAGAGCTTCATGCCCATGGAGCAGTCAGCAAGTTTTCCATAAAAGGGTTCAACACCTACTCCTATTATAGGACAGTCATTCGTCCATAAATGCATTCAAATTGCTGAGTTATCCACTTATTCTCTAGCTATTTAGTATGTGCATTTCAGATGACAAAAAACTCCCTTCAAAAGGGAAAGTTTTAGGCTTACCAGCCTTGGATGAACAAGCAGGAGTGAGCAATTCAAACCCATGGAAATCTCTTAAGTTAGATGACATAAAAAACTTCCAAACATTTGAGGGCTTAGTCTATGCTTCTTTTCTCTATAATTAATATATAATCACAAGTATATTTCATAATGTAAACAAGTTATAAAAAGGTTTTATCATATTTACAGAAGATAAAAGCTATAAACACTCAGCAACTGGTTCAAAGAGAATGTCTGTACCTTGGTCCAACATATCTAATAAATGGCTTAGCCTGATTTGGTAGTTAGCTTTAAGGAAAGGCCTAATTCTTAAAGATATTTACAGTGTTTAGGAACAAGGATAAAACATTAGACATGCTGTAAATACAGCTTTCTATCTGTTGATTAAGGAACAGCCACACTTGCAAATGTGGTGGTCTTCACAGAAAAAACTTAATCAAGAATGGGGCATTCAGCTTTTAAATGGAATGCCAGAAATAACACAAGTGGTCAGCTGCTTCAAATATACAAACATAAAATATTCTAGTTTGTTTCTTAAAGAAGTGTTAAGAAGATGATGTGATTGAAACCTAGCAGAACTGAAGTTCTGAATTAGGTGGAAATTATAATCACATTGCAGTTTAGCTCTTTGTGTGATTAATTGTGGATAAATATAAATATTCATTGTGGAACAAGGTCCTCATACAAACTTGTGGTCCTGTGATATAGGGCCAAATGCTATTTAACATGTGAACTTCTGAAAACCATGCCTTCTAAAATTGTGAGTAAAAAACAAAGAGAAAAAACACTGTTAAGAGATCAGGGGATGGCACTTAGGCCTTACTATGGAGGACATCAGTATTGTACTAAAAAGAAAGATAGAAAGAAAATACAACGTTTTCCCTAGAAGACTTGCAGCATTTTTATAAAAGAAAGTGGAACTTATTATTGTGCATAGCATTAAGAGGTCCATCTGGGAAAAGCAATCCCATTTAGCAAAAGCAGAGGAAAAAATTGCAGAAAAAAGGAAGAGGAGATTGGTTGTGAAATCCAACCCTCTTTGAAGTCAATGAGAATTTTGCCATTGATTTCACTGGGTCAAGATTTCACTCTAGGTGGATGCAGACTGTGCTCTGTGAGATCCATACTGAACTGAGGTTTCTGATTTCAAAAGCCATATTAAAGTCACCCCCACATAAAACTAATACAGCAGAGAACAGAATAAACTTCATTATTTTTTAATGGGGCAAAATGAAAAGATTACTGTTAAAATATTGCTGTTAATACAATTAAAGGTGGACAGAAGGAACACATTTCAACATTTGCATCCTGTACCTATATTGGGTTTTTTTCCTTTTTCATTTTCCTCACTGAATACTCTTATGCCTTCCTGCTTCACTCTTTATCCTCTCTTCAAAGCTTAACTGCAAATTCCAGTGGCAAAACTGACAAATTCCAGTGACCAACTGACAAAAACTTACTCCCATTTTTATACAGTCCAGTCACTTAAACTGCACTGTTCAAGTTTGTCACACACAGTTTTAAATAGATTTTATATCCATTTTTTAGTAGGGAAAAAAACACTTTCAGTTGCTTCTTTTGTTACCATACAGCAAATTCAGATTTACAAGTAGCAGATGAAAATGTCAGCTTTGAGTGATGTGACATTTGATGTAAATAAGTAATATTATAGTGCTATTTTTAGTATTGTGAAAAAGCAACAGTAAGTATAATTTATTAATAATATCATAGAGAATACTCTATATAAAGGGGTTCTTTCTCATGGAGAGCATTCAAAAGCTACAATAAGCCTTGTGCTTGTAGATAAGTTATCTTGACTCATGGGAAGATGCATTTTCCTTTTCCAAAATGGCACATATCATAACAGCTAATAACTTTCATAGAAACTATGTCCAATTAAAAGTGAGAACTAAAGAAAGAAAAATAAAATTTTCTGTACTATATAAAAATGAACCTTCTTTCTAATTAAAATTACTTCTTGAACCTAAAGTTAAAAATGTGTGTTCATTCCACACACGTATTTAATGGAATCAGTGGTGCTATTTAATCAGATGCTGGAGATTTAAGTTGGAAATATGAATATCAGGCTGGAAAAGTACTCAAATATTTTTACCTGCATGTTTCATGTGGTTTGGTGAAAGTATTTTTAATGCAAATACATCAGTGTTCTTTCATCTCTCTGTTGTCCTTCACGAAGGGAAACCCACAAAATTGCAGCCCCCACCTCCTTGCTCCTTCCCTTTTGCTGTGCCAAAAGAACAATTAAATTGTGACCATCATCATTTGAACGATCCCTACCTAAAGCTGGCAGGTCTGCATCTAACACACTTGAGCTTAATTTAAAAATGCACTTGTTTACAGAATGCAGCAGTTCAGAAAACTGTTGTACATATGGCTGAAAATTTCAGAGTTTAATATTTTTGAGGCTCTAGAGAAATAACCCTTCTAAACCTTTTCTTGTCTGCGAAGGAAGACTGGATTCCTGAACTGAAAAAGTCATCCTTTTGCTTTTATTGTTAACAGTGTCAAACATCTACTAAGTCTCATCAAAAATAAAGGGAAATCTGGCTAGTTTTGAATTTAATGGATTCAAAAATTGACTTATTTTTGATAAAATTTCCCTTGTTTTAGATTAATCTATAAGAACTTGACTAGCTGATAAAGAAGTATGTCTCTTTGAACATTTGATCCTTTTACTAAATGAGATTTTTTCTGTGTAAAACATATTCCATTTTCGTTCAATAAAAAGTGAATGTTCTAAAGTTTATCTTTTTTCTTTTAAAAGCTGTTTTCTTTCAAGTGTCCTTCTATAAGTGATGGCTGTCTCTAAACATTTCCAGAGGCATTTATCACTCATTCAGCCTTTAACCATGTGCAGGTTAATGTTACACATCAGAAATTTTAAAAAAATTCAAAAAATACTGTAGGCAATGGCAGCTAAAGCAAGGCACTTTCTACTAAAGGTTGCACTGGACTTTCAGGTCTAAAATATTTTTTAGAGAGTCTTTTAAGTCTAGAATGACCTATAATAGGTTGTTATCTCCAAGCTGATGAAGACTTCTACAAACTAAAATTTATTTTTCTTACATCTATGAATTTTAGGATTTAGTATGTTATTAATAATTAAACTGTTAAACTCTTTTGTATCAATTCAACAGACAAATAGTGAGTTTCATTCACATGCTTTGAGTTTTCTCTCAAACCAGGTTTTCAACTTTTGTTCAGTGAGAGAGCTTTGTTCTTGAAGGATAATTAATCCTGCTAACAAGAAACTGTAATTGGGTATCAATACTGATGGTCACATTTATTGTGTTCTAATCATAGGAGTCAGAGTTTTCCATAGGCAGCCTCTTGAAATTTCTCTTATATGCTTTAGTCCTATGTCTTGACTCTGTTTGGAGTCTTGCATTTTTTCTAAAGGCTGGAAATAGTCCTGGGGTGAAGAAGGAGGGATGGGAAGAAGAAATGGTGGTGCTCTATTCAGGATCTCTAACAAGCAGTTTATCTCCGCCTGTCTCAAGGGAATGTGCTGACACATGAGGCCCCAAGCACACTCTTATTTTCACCAGAGCTTCAGGACTCAACTTCATTTGTTGCTGAGAAATCAAGGCAAAATTTGTTGGCATTCTGGGTTCTAGAATTACTTTAAGCATAAGCTTAAATACACAATAAAGTTAATTTATTGACTGAACAATTGTAATTTACAAATACTTCAGTGATAGCGACCACTGGGGAGAAAAAAAAAAAAAAGCTGTTAAAGCTTCTGAGAGTGTTGTCACATCAGCATTAAAGCAAAGAAGAAATTTAGGCTACAAACAAGAAACTGGTTTATAACTCCCAAAGGGGTGAGATGCTGAAGCAGCCTTCTTGTGAGAGAGGGAGAGGAGGAACAGAGCAGAAAGCAAAGAATACATTCACTCTAAAATAAACTTGGCAAACTCAAAGAACCAGGCTCAGCAGAGGAAGGCCTTTCTAGGCCTGTGTTAACAAAATGCTTAAAGGGATTGTTGAAACAACTTCAAACCCACAGAGGCGGCCAGTTCAGAGAGTTTGAAGAGCTGAGCACAATTCAGGAAAGGCACAGGACTGTTGGCAGGACTCTGCAGATGAGGTCAGGTTTACCTCTACAGGAGTTAACAAGAAAACTTTGCAGTTGTGTAGAAAATGAAACAACCCCCGGGTTGTACAGCAAATTCAATGAAAAACACAGGAATGCTCTGCCTCCGCAGTAAGGGCTGCACAGACTGGAAAGAAAAATGAATATCATGAAGGTAAACCCTGTACCAATTCATCAGGTGGTTTGGTTGCCTGCTCTATTTTCTATTTGGTGCTACTCTAGCTCTAAGCATTAAGCCTTTCTACTACAAACACTGCTCCTCTTAAGCAGCAAGGTGTGAATGATGTAGCATTTGTGCTTTAACAACATTGCTCTGGTTTTAACCATTCCAGAGCCTTTTGTGTGATATTCGACTATGAATGCAGTCTGCTCAGTCTGCCTCAAATAGCACAAAAATGAAATTACTAGTGAAACTAAGGAAAACTGATTTCTGTTATTCCTGTCAAAGAAGACTAAGGCAAATTAAAAATGGGGAAAAAAATAAAGAAGAAAAAATTGATAGTCTAACTAATACAAAACATATGCAAGGAATATAATGGAGAAATTATTGTAATCACAAAATAATTTATTCTCCACTAGGAAAAAAAACAAAAACAAAACCTATTAAGAGTTATCTCATTACAAAACACCAAAGGTCAAGTTAATTGTCACAAATTATCACTTGCCTTAGTTGCAATGTAAAAGAACACAATCCTCCAAAAAAATAAATGTGTGGGTGGTGTTTTCTGTGCAAAGGAAGAGCAGGTTGTGAGTTTCACCTGCCAAAGAAGAGATGCTCAGTGACTACACACAGAGCAGAGTGTTTGTACAGAATTGTCCCCTCCACCACGTGTCTGACACTGGCTCCTCGGGATCAAAGCAGATCCTGAACACCATGGGGTTCAACATCAGACAGGCCTGTTGGGCTTGCAAGGATGGCTGTTTTGTGCAGCAGGTTGCCATGGTAACCCCCCCGATTTACATAGTGAATAGCTGCACGAGTTAATGTGACTCAATACCAGCATTCACTGCCAGGGGAAGGTTTCAGCTTATTAGCAAAGACAGAACTCCTGTGTGGAAGTTGGAAGCTGAAATGCTCAGGCAAAGCCATTTGAACTGCCCAACCCATCTTCCCCGCACCAGGGTCCTCTCCCTGTAGCTTGTACCTTGTGTGTGCTCCCTGCCCACTTGGCTACTCAAAACTGTGCACATGGAATAGTTTTTTGGTGTGGGTTTTGTTGTTGTTGTTGTTGTGCCTTTTTTTTTTTTTTTTTTTAATGTGAACTCAACTTACTGCACAATTAAACCTAAACTTTGAATTGTTGAACAGTTTGGGTTGAAGGACTTTGAAGTTCACCTTGTTCCTACCCCCTGCCACGGCAGGGACACCTTCCACTGTCCCAGGCTGCTCCAAGCCCCAGTGTCCAACCTGGCCTTGGACACTGCCAGGGATCCAGGGGCAGCCACAGTTTCTCTGGGCACCCTGTGCCAGGGCTCCCCACCCTCAAAGGGGGCAATTCCTTCCTAATATCTAATTAAACCTCCCTTCTCTTGGTTCATCCTTGTCCAAAGTCCCTCTTCAGCTTTCTTGTAGAGCCTTTAGGTCCTGGGAGGGAGTTTAAGTTCGCCCTAGAGCCCTCTCTTCTCCAGGCTGAACCAACTCAGTATTCTCCCCACACCAATCAAAACCCAACAATTTCTTGCATGGAGTTTGAAACCAAAATTAAGTTTCTTCTTCAGGAGCCTTGGGTCTGCTTCTATCCTTAATTACTTAATTCACCCTGACATTGCAACTTCAGAGTCTGACTTCTGGGAGCATTTCAGACATTTAACTGAGCTAAGGGCAAGACACAAAAACTCACAAACTCCCCAACAATATTTATTAGCATTGTGACTAGTCTTAATCAAGAGCTACTGCTAATATGCATTAATTCCACATCCATACTTTTGTAATCTTACATGCACCTACACACACATTTCTAAAGGCAAATTTCAACGTATGAAGGAACTACTGGAGCAGGGATAATCAGTTTTGCAAATACACAAGAAAGGATCAAAGATCAGATGGAAGCTCTTCAGAAAAAATTCTAGGCAGTGTTTGAGTATGGTCAAAGCATGAGTCAGTGTCATGACATTGGTGAAGGCAAATGTCACACTGGGATCTACAAACAGGAGTTCATAGTTGCAAGATATATGAATTGATCCCTATTTACACAGCACGCAGAGAATTTCTGCTAAAAGAAGAGTTTTTGACAATGTGTTCCAAGACATACATGGAGAAAAGCGATGGGAGGGATGAGAGGTCAAGAGAAATATGTCCTAGGAAAGTCAGAGTTAAGTACTGTTTGGCTGGGAGGAAGCTCTGAGTTCTTTATGATTTTAAGAGGCACTTGTAAAAAGGAAGGATGTCATGTGTTTTTCATGGTTCTTCCTGAAAAGAAAAATGTCTATGGAATAAATAAAAGCACTGAGGTTATTCTAAGAGTAATTTCTACCTGAGGAATTTTAACCTCAGGAAAGACCAAAGGAGAATATTGCAGCTATCTCTGCTTTTTGATTGAAAAAAAAATAAAAAATAAAGTCAGAAATAGTTTGGTGGAATGAAATATAAGAAAAAGAATCTGGGTCTCTGAAAAATTAGCCATAGGCTATTTAAACATGAGATGTTTATTTTCTAACTCCAGGTAAGCAATTTCTGGAATTTAATCATCAAATTTCTAAGTCTAAAAGTTCTAAAACTTTCTGGAAAAAATAATAGCTCTGATGGATAGATAGATAGATAGATAGATAGATAGATAGATAGATAGACAGATAGATAGATAGACAGATAGATAGATAGATAGATAGATAGATAGATAGATAGATAGATAATATTGAAACAATTATACTTCACTTAGAAGTTTTCATATCTATTGATTCCAGTTGTTAAAAATGTTTTTGAATACAGTTGCATGTCAACACACATAAAATACAGGTTTTTTGTTTCAAAGAGAGAGGCATCTTTTCAAGAGGCTCTGCACAAGTATTGTTATGCACAAACTGTCTTGTTATCCACAGACAACATATTAAGTTCTACATTAGACCTCTGGAAAAAGAACCTGCTGTTCTCAACCTTCTTCTAATAAATACTTTATGTATAGCTGGAAGGTGTGTGGGCAGGAGCCTGTCCACTGTCTGGTCTCCTGAAAGTCTGATTCAATAGCTAACTCAACCAAAAACCCTAAAGGACGCTGGAAATATATGCACTATGTACTGGGAAGTGTGATACTTAATAGAATTGTGCTCTCTTTTCAGTTCTGCTGAAACAAACGCGCCAAGATTTAGTGCTGGGAAGAAGGCATGACAAAAAGCATTCTGTCTTTGAGAAGCTTTAGTGCAAGAAGAAAAGGCTGAAATAGCTGTGGCTTATTACCAACTTAATAAGATTCAGATTGTTACATGTCTTGGAAAGAAAAAAAAGATTTCCAAATTGCACATTTTTTTTCCAGGATACAGGTACAATTCCTGGTATATCAATAGCCCAAGGGCGCAACATATTGAATGACTTATTAAAGATTCATGATACAAATTTATTTCCTAACAACACTCTAGGAATGTGTTGTTTTCCATTACAGGAAGCAATGCTTCTCAAAAGTGTTTACAAGTCTCAAATTGCAAAATTTAATTTTCAAATCAAATGAAGCATAATGAGCTTCATGAGCTCCTCATTCTTCACTCCAGGTTTAGCTACGAACACAACACAGCAAAACAAATTAGAGCGAGCAAAGCAGGTATAACAAAGAACTCTGATGGAGCATCTTTTGACCAATGGCAACCAAAAGAGTTGTGTAAAGAACAAAGCATGGCCAAGCTAACAACCTACCTCCACCTGTGAGAGGAGAAAAAAAAATTAAATTTGTTTTTATCATTTCATATAAAAGCAGCTCATTGTGAGATGTGTATCTACATATAACCTGCATCTAAGATCTTTACAAACAACTGTTATTCTACTATAAATGCAAGATCTTCTTGTATGACAGTACCTGCTGGCAGGGGGAAACTGAAGAGAAATTTTTAGCGTAATGAGAATAAGAAGCACCAAACAAATTGCAGGTAGATAAATGGGATAATTACTAAATCTAAGCTTTCGAGCCCAATTTTACAAGGAGTGAGACTGATAATCTAGATCAACTAAACTTCTGTGTGGGTATCACTGATTGGAAATTTTGAAACCTGATTATTTCTATTGATCCAGGCAAAGATAATTAAAATGGGAGCAGCACTACCCTTTTCAGTGAACTACTGTGAAAGCTGCTGCTGTTTAACAAAGAAACCTGACAAACCAACCAAACTCCCGAATGTGTGTAGAAAATAAACTGAAAATTTTCATAACTGAAAATTTTCAGCCTTACATGTTTTTATATATGAATGACTTAATAAAATATTATAGCACAGATTCTTACATCAGTTTTGAATTAGTTTTCCTTTATTATCAATCATATCAAGAGATATCTGTTCTGAGGAAAAAACTCACAGCAACTTTACTTTAAATAACTCATTCTTCTTAAGTAGCTTTGCCTTGATCGTGATATTGTTCTTAAAAAGATCAAAAGACATTTAAATCAAAAACTACCTTTCACCACAAAATAATTTAAAATATTTGGGTTTTGTGGGCTTTTTGGTTTGTTTTTGTTGTTGTTGTTGTTATTGCTGTTGTGGTTTTGTTTGTGTGGTTGGTTGGTTGGTTTTGTGTTTTGTTGTGGTGGGGTTTATTGGGGGTTTTTTTGGTTTTTTTTTTTTTTTTTTGGTTTGTCTTTTGTTTTGGGTTTTTTTTTTTGCAGAGAACATTCAAAATAGGTAAGCAACCCCAGGCAAAAATACAAAACCAACTTAAAAACAAGTGCCAGGATAAATCCCTGCCTCCAGGTGAGTTTCAGCATATTGTGCACATTTCCAAAGAGAGTCAAAATGTTAATAATCCCTGCTGATCAAGGAAGATTATTCAGAAGGTTGTCAAGGTCTGGAAATCTGTTCCCTGCACAGCTTAGCCCCAGTTCCCCTGTGCGTGTCCAGCCTGCTGTTCTGACCCTGTCCCTCTCTCCTGCCTGGCACAGCTCCCCAGACCCCAGGACTGATACATCTCCCCTCCCTCCAGGCACTGTCACCTTGCCTAATCACTCCTTTACACAAGAAATAAGATGCAAATTTAGAACAAAGAGCTCAACCAAATGTTGTCTGCCACACGGCAGCTTGACAGATTCACCCATAAACCAAGAAAATAGACGAGGTACATGATTTGCAGTGGAGCTGGGAATCCAACCACTCAAATAAATTGTAACTTTTTCAAAGTGTTATTTAAAACAAAACAAAACAAAACAAAACAAAACAAAGCAAAACAAAACAAAACAAAAGCACGAACTTCCAACCAGATAAATTTGCATAAAACTTCATAAATGTCAATAAGTGTCTTGCCTGTGACATACCAATGTATAATTGAAGAGAAGCCCAGGAGAGGCAAGAGTTGTTTTCCCATGGTACTCATTTCCTTCTGGTTATGCCGTGACAGCTGGAGAGTGAGCCTTAATATTTTTCAGAAGTGAATTTAATTGCTTTAGAGAGTCAGTTTAGCATATCACTTCAGAAATACCCCAAAGCTACAAGCAAACCCGTTGTTAGCCAAATAGCTCCTTATTTGTGAGATTCGTAGTTTACGAGTGTAGTTACCAAATTACGTTTTCAACACCTTACTGGGTATGCCACAGGTGGCCTCCAAAGCTTATCCCTGTTGGAATATTTTCAATTAAGAGTTTTATGATAAAATCCATGATACTATGAGAACTGTTGATGATAGATAATGGGGCTATAATGCACTGAATCTGGGAATCGGAGTCGTAAAGGTTATCTTGGCAACAAGAATAATCCACTGAGCAGTTCTAAGGCAATAGTGGTTTAAAATGTGATAATTTGGGAAGGAGTGGTAAAGGTCCTTTTCTGAAAATGATAATGATTCTCAGATTGAAAGTAGCTTATGTCAAATGAAACAAATAAAGTTTCTAATTAAGAGTCATTTACCTCTGCTGAGAGGAAAAAAAAAAAAAAAAAAAAAAAATCAGAATTTCTGGTTTAATAGTAGAAAGTTCTTTAATTATTCAAATATATCAACTATATATTTTCAACTATATGCAGTTCTGGCATAAATGTGTGATAGATACTTTGTATTAGCAGATTGTCTCAACAGACACCTTTGTCATCTGGAGGCATTGATTTCCAAAAACACCCATTAAAAAATCCTTATTGTATATTTAAGGATAACACTGTAAGATGATATAAAGTACATGATATAAAGACATGGTCTTTTTCTGCATTTTTTTCTCTGGATATATAACAATTCTTAAATTCAATCATCATCTTGTATCTGTAATTAAAATCATAGTGGTGTTTTTGACAATGACAAGAAGTTTCTTATTATCAGTCTTAATATATCCCCTCCTTTCTGTCCTTTAAATTTTAGAAAAATTTTCCAATATTTAGCAGTTTTGTTCAGTAATAATAACCAAAAAGATGGGAAAGCTCTCCCAGTATTATTCCAAACCTATAAATTGTGATGACTGAAATTTTCACAGTCAGTTGTTGCTACCTCCAAACAAAGTATGCTTAAAGGGCACACAAACATTTCTGGTGATGTGTGCATTGTGATATTTAGGCCCATTTATTAATTTGTATTTTGCATGAGGGAATTTAGTAGCTATCTGTGAAATATTACTGCATTGAAATGTTAAGTTTGCTAGGTACAGGCAGTCGCTTTACAACTATTTATAGAGGACATCATTCTAATAATCTCATTTGCCTTTAACTCAGCATGGAGCACTCTTAAGTCTTTTAGACAGGAGAAGGTTATTCGGATTGCATTTTTGTGAATTTGGACCTTTATGTTTCTGTGTTCTGGGTCAGCTGCACTGGTAGGACTCGGTGAGCAAACACCCTTTGCTGTGATCATCAGACTTCAGTCAAAAGAACCAACAGAATCTCACAAATCAAGGTCACCTTATCACAGTCCTACCAGTGGAAAACACCTGGTAAATGCAGCATGCAGTGAGAATGACACCATGATACTTTCATTTTCTTACAGGCACGAAGGACTCTCTGCACTACATTTAAGTGTCATTTTAGCAGATTTCAAGTACTGAAAGCAGATTAGTGACCACAATTGCTTCGATACTTTTCCATCTACTCTACAGAATTATGGTACTCCTTGTTTCTACAGCACAGGTGAGGAAAAATTACTATTTCATCTGAGACAAACAGTCTAAATTTACTATCCAGACATTACAGAAAATGTGCAAAACCATTTTACAGGACAGCTGATGAACACTTTGTTCTAATGGCAGTTTTATTTCTTTGCAGATTTGAGCACGTATGATCTCTAAAGCTTAGCTCTTTTAAGAGAATTTAGGACAGTTTCAGTCACACAAGTAGGAATTAAAGAATAAAAGTCTACTAATTCATAAACATACATTTAATGTGAGATCCAAGTAAGATCAGCTCATCTCTGCTGCTTCTTGGCTAAGCATACTCTTATATTTTCTATGTCTTATTCTTTTTAGTCTCTCCTCCAATGGAAGGTCTTTCCATAGCCATAACTGTTTGTGCCTCCATGACTGGTCTCTGTCTGATAAACAGATTATACCTACTCTTGTTTCATCTTTCTCTTTGATGATCTGTATTAATAGCTCAGCAATAAAACCATTTCTAGCCATAAATGTATATGAGCCCCCATCATTTGTCAGGCCTTATTGGCACTTCAATAGTTGATATTAAAAGAAAAAAAGTCACAAAGCTCAGACAATCTAAATTGAATTCATAATCTGTCTTGGCAGAATCCTCAGAAGCACAGTGCTACAGTTTAAAAAGAATATAGCAGGAGTTACCATATTGGCTAACACACCTCAGAAAAGAAAACAAAATAAAACCACCAAATCTAAGTGAATGAGGTGCTAAGAAATGAAAGAGCCA
The DNA here is from genome assembly GCF_021018805.1 of Prinia subflava. Taxonomy (NCBI): domain Eukaryota; kingdom Metazoa; phylum Chordata; class Aves; order Passeriformes; family Cisticolidae; genus Prinia; species Prinia subflava. The sequence continues at coordinate 18,816,121 of NC_086283.1, read as the reverse complement.
CCATAGCTGGTTCAAAGATTATTTACACATTTGCCATTTTTTTCTGAGATGCATTATTTCAAAGCCCATTTCTCACATAATGCTCTAAATTGCAAGTACAACATTTGCAGTCACTGACTTTTTATTATATTTTAAAGTGATTTAATTACATCAAGAATGTGTTTTCATGACTCAGGACAGAAATCTACAGTGCTTTATTCATGTAGAACAGAAGAGACTATTTCATTTGAAAGGGACCTAAAATGATCATCCAGTCCAGATGAATACATGATTATGAATTACAATCTATAAACACCAACAACGCCACAACTGCTGTTTAAAAAGGGGATTAATTTGGTCTTAGTTTAGATAGCAACAGAGGAATTAAAATAATGGATAAAACCTTCTGTACTAGAACAAATTGGCTGGTCACTCCTGAAAATGTTAAGCATGAGTTTGCATAACCAATGTTGGAGAGGAATTTTCCTGTGAAAGGATGTGATCTTGAGTGTCACCTGGAAAGTTTTTTGAACAAATTGTATCCACAATGTCTTTGATTAAATTTTAACCCTGTTTTCACTGACCTGTGCAAGTGCTCTTTCAGAGCAATGTTAAAAAGCAGTAGCACGTGGGCTGAACAACAGGAGTTCTCTACAAGGTTTCTATTTAAAAACTCACAGAAGCAGTGAAAATAATTGCCAAGTTCAACAGAGAGGGGTCACAACTTCGTCCTCACATTCCTACACAACTGCCTGGGACAAATAGAAGATCATAGAGGAAATATATAAATAAACACTTCCAGATTTTTATCATTCCTTTCATCTTTATCCAGAAAACATGCCAATGTTTTGGAAGAAGTCTCTAGATCCTTAATGACAAAGTAAACTCTAATAAATTATTATAACAGCAGAATTAAAATCTCTTATGGTTACTTTCAGTGAAAACCCTAATTTAATATCTGAACCTTAAATACAAAGTTATTGATGATACTTCCAAGTTTTAATGCATGTTTATCTAAATTTAAATTTACTAATTATACAGGGATATAAAAAGCACCTCCGAGCTGTAACAGGAAATCCCATTAAACCATAGTGAAAAGTTATGCTTATATTTAAAGATCAAATGCGCATCTAGACGTTATCTGGATTCTTTCTTTACTTTTAGGTTTCAAATAAACAATTTTGTAAATGCTGGACATCTGTGAAGGATTACACCATGACACCATGAAGAAGAATCAAATCTACTGCTATTTGGGATAAAACTATTTATCCCAAAATAGTTTTGGGATAAATAATAGCTCTCCATGTTCTGTCGTTTCATAGCTTAAGGATTGTTTTTTACACCCAGAGTAATTCTGGCAAATCTCTTGCTTTTGTCATTGCTAAATGCAACTTGGTCGTGTTATAGAATGTTATTTAGTGGAACCTGTTTGCTGAAAACTAAATTAGATTTGGAATCATGGATCAAGGACCGATATCTTTTGTAGAACTAATTCTGAGATTTCATCATCACAAAACTCATGGTTCTATAGGAAAACTTTCAAAAAAGGTGTTGTTTTTTTTTTTTTCAGTCGTACATATAAAGAAACAGCACAGTAAATGGGAATAAAGCACGTATTCTTCACTGATAGGTTCTTCTCATGTGAGGGAAAGGGACTTCAGGAAGAGTTTCTAGGAGGCCTGGCAGCTGAGAGGTGTCAGTGGTGATGAGAGGCACGGACTGCAGAGCACAGCTGGAGCAGAGGCGTGAGCACAGGGAACACAGCATCACAAATTTAGTTAAGGCGGCCACACTTCCCCATGCTAAATGCAAAACAGCAGTGTTTCACAAGCAGGTTTTATGCCAAAGGAAGCTGTTCCAAGTGGGTATGATCAAAACCAAATGAAAACTCCCAGCCTCATCCAGTGCAGAAGCTGGAGATGTGCAGCGATACCTCTGCTCCTGATCTGATGGACTCCAAGGGCTTTGCAATTGTGTTCACTCAAGCTCTAAGAATCTGAGGTATTTTCACTTCATGTAAACTATGCCATTCTCCACCACTTATTTTTTTAAATAAATCTCCCCAAAAGCTGGCTATGATTGAATTCATGAGTGCCCTCAGGCAAAGACATCACTTTAGAGTTCCAGAGGTACTTATCAAAATTGTCAGTATTAAGGTTCTGTCCAAGGCATAACCATTTTCTTGGGGGAAACAGTCTATCTGAATATTCAGCTGATTTTATTAAATCACTTCTTTGAGGCTGTGCTCAGATCCTTTGGGGTGTTTGATTTTCATGAACATTTGAGTGACTAACTTATTGCCATGCACATTTGTGCAAAGGTAATTTCAAAGCACTATGCACCAGTATTTGCAAAAGGAAAGTAAAATCCACACACAAAAGTGTTTGTGCTGGAAGGGCTTTACTGCTGTGGGACTTATCTGATTTACCACAAAATCCCAACCTCCAGCAGTCAATACCTACCTAGCTACTCATGAACTCTGTAATTCAAAATTATTTCAAAAAACTTGGTCATTTAAACCATTAATTTCTATTACAAAAAAAAAAAAAGTTAAATATGGTGATAAAAACAAACAACAAAAAAAGAGACTTAAGATTTTATAGTAAATGTATGAACTACTAAGCTCCATCAAAATTGAGCTATAATTTTAGTGGATCCAGTGTTCATGGAGTGTTTTAGAAGTCTATTGAAAAAGGTTTTTCCTGTTTGTTTTTGTATAGGAACAATATATATTTAGTGTTTGCTCCAGTGCTGTTTGGCACACACTCCACCCTTCCGTTCCTTCCATATCAGCCCCCTTAGGACCAGATTAATCTTTCCCCTCCAGAAAAGTGAATTAACAGGTGATAGCTACAGAAAATACAGCCTTGATTTATTGAGTGAGTCACTTCTTCTCTGGGTCATTAAATTTCTCAGTAAGAAAATTCACATTCATACACATTTTTCTCCACTTTTAAGTAGACATTGCAGTTGTGTTGCTCATCTACTGTCAATATAAAGAATGAATTAAAGCATTAATCTATGCAATCATTTTCTAAGGGAAGCAGTGATAGTTTTATACAAAAATTCACCTTACAATACTGTAATCACATTTTGAAGACCTTCTCATAAAATCACATTGAGCTGAGGAAGAAATAAAGCCTCAATACTTGGCCTTCTAGGACTTTATTATTATTTTCTGAGTTACTAAATGACATTGGGAGCAGGTCCTATGTCTTCACTTCAGGAATATATTCGGATTGTAGCAGCTGTGGATATTGTCAGAAAATGTGCAAAGTAAAAATAAAAAATTGAGTTCAAGATCTCAAAACAAGGTTTATTCAGGCTTCATGTTCCCACATGAAGATGCTTTTGTTTTACTTATCACTGTGTGATTTATAGGAGAGGAAGCAAACAACATATTAAGTTCTGCTTCCTTGCTTTGCTGTGATCAGTGGAAAAGATGAGTTTATTTTTACTCTATAAAAAGATAATAAAATAGTCATGGAAGAAATGAACTTGGATTTGCTGTTTGGAATGGAATCATCACACCAAATATTAAAGATATGAACACTCATTGCTCATGTATGAGGGCACGTTGCTGTTCTAACACTAAAAATCAAAGGCTGGAAAAGCTCAGGGAAGAACCAGCCTCTTCTCTCTTTAAAATCTCTGTGGATGGAAATACCAGGGAGATCCTGGAACTTGGCTTTTCCTGAGTCAGGGAGGCATGTAAAACAGAGAATGTGAAAGTAACCTGGACAGCTCGTTAGGAGAATGCCTCCAGCACTCCTGCGCTGCTCTGCCTCTGTAAAACCCTGCACTCATGCACAGCAAGTGCCTCAGAAAGCAGCGTGTCAGAGGGATTATTGGGTAGGCAGAAACCTCGCCTCGGGAGAATTGTACCCTTTTTTATTCTTTTTTAGAATGTTATGTGCAGGACTCACCACAAAAAAACCCCCACAAGCCCAGACCTGAAGAAAGGAGAGATGCTAACCTGCAAAAATGTGAAAGAAAATAAAAGGTGCTCTGGGAGGCAGCATAAAGCACAGAACGAGAGGAAGATTTCTTATTCAGATCCATGAACATGGCTACATTTCACTTCTCTCACACAAAACTGTTCCACTTCTTTCTGTACTCCTACTTAAGACAAAACTATTCCAGCTCTGTACTCCCACTTAACAGGCAAGCAGTCTCCTGGGAATGGTCCCTCCAGGAAGGGACATTATAGGTTTTGAGACCTTTACACTTTCCTCCTTCAGGGTCTCACATCACAATTATCAGATCTTCAGGCCGTCAGAGTTAGTTAAATTACTCCATCCAGCCAGGTCAGCTGGTCTCACTAACAAATATTTAATTTGCAGGCCTAGGACACACATCAGTGCAAAGCCAAGGAGTGGCACGTCAAATTCTTCCCCCAAGTTCAAATTTAAATCTGATTTTTGCACTTGAACACAATTTATTAAGAGTTATCAAATTGTGAAAGTTTAGAGACAAGCCACATTATATTTCAGGTCAAACCCCAAATACATTTAGAAGAAGAAGCAATTTTCCTTTTGATATTTTGCAGGTACTAATTTTTTTATGATTGAAATCTGGCTTGCTCAGTCTGTGTTTGCCCACGGGAATGCATCTGTAATAAATCCAAGCTGTTACTCGTGGGAACTTCCAGCTACAGTTCAGGTCAAACCCTTTGTCATTACAGCAGTAGATGGGGAATGGAAGTTAGAGGAACACAGATAATTAGCTTTTCTTCCCTATTATTTTGTCCCTCCAATTCACATCCTTTTCCTTCTTGACTCTCCCCCCCCTTCATGTCTTTTTGGCAGACAACCTCACCCTGACAGAGAGGGAGAAGTTCCAGGACTAAAAATGTTTACACTGGAGTCATGTCCATCCCTTGTCACCATTATAATAATTTTTAATAGTTACTCACAGTGGTTGAATAGTATTTTCTGTAAATGTAAATTGATCATACCTTTGCTTTGCAAAAAAAAAAAATGTTTGAATTGACACTAAGGTTTTGATATTTCAAAATTCATCAAATATAGAAGACTAGAAGTTGACTAAGACACATTTTGTCCTGTCATATACAAAATTACCTATCTATACAAAATTATCTGTCTTTTGGCTGATTTTTTATCTTTGCCATAAAGAAGAGCTGCCTATAACCATTCACTTTCACCTGACAGGTTTATTAACAAATTGCTGTTGTGTGTGCAGAAACACAACTCTAAATTGGAGGTTAAAGTTACCTTTCAGCCATGTCTGCTCCAGAAAGCGGAGTTCAATGTCTCCTCTCCATTCTGGGAGTCCATGTAGACACTGAAAGAGCTGAGAAAGGGAACCAAATATCAGGGTAGATTTAAATAGCATAGGTAAACAAAACTCATCTTCCTCACACATAGATATTAAAAAAAATAATTTAAAAAAATGACTTTAAGCTAAAAATGACATACAAATACTTTAAGCCTTCAAGCTGCAGAATTTCCTCCCTACTAGTAACTGTAACCACCAATGAATTTGGATTTCTTGTGACTCTTCCAGGAAACCCCTGGGTCGGGAGGCTGAAGGAGAAGAGAAAAAGCTGCCTGATGAGAATCCTGGGGCAGGAGATGTCGTGCAAAGCTACAGTTGATATCTATTGACTTATTGGTGTTTGAGAGCTTTGCAAAGATTAGGCCATACCTGGCCCCTGAGCCTGTGGCAACATCAATGGATGTTCTGCAAAGATTCCTGCCTTCAGCCTTGTCATCCTTTATCTTAGTAAACATCAAAATCTGAGCACAAAAGACAGAAAATGAGCTATTGATTTTCCAGTATTGTCTTAACCTGCAGCTTAATTGAAGGTCAGGATATGTATTGCTGTCAAAGGCAGACTTTTGCTATTCATGGAGGGTGTCTGGCACAAAAGTATCCCCGAGAGGCAGAGCACAGATATATTTTGGGCAATCCACCAAAGGGGAATATGCAATCCAACACTTTCAAACATTCCCTAAGGAAAACTGAGGCATGGAAAAGACCGACTGCAAAGTAATTGGATTAGATGTGGAAAGCTTTACAAAAGGAAGGGAGAAGATACAGAAAGAGAGTGGGAGAGAAATGGAAGGACAGAAAGAGAGAGAGGGGAAAGGGTCACAAAGAGATGAATGTGAGTTTGTCATTATAAGATGACAAATAAATTGTCTCTTTAGAGAAAGTAGGTGACTGCAAAAATCCCCCTCTGTGTTCTCTTTCTCACTGAGTGACGTAAAACTGTAAATTCCTCTTTTCCTAACACTGCAGCCTGTTGCCAAAGTACTTGGTTTTATTAGAAGACATATGTAGAATGACAGTAAAACAGAAGTTGTCAGATAATAGATAGGAAGGACAATCCACATCTTTCTCTTCTTTTCTTTTATTGCTTTGGCTGTCCTTCACCATCCTACTCTCATGAAGTATCAGACTTTGACATTTTATATCTGTCATTCAGGAAGTTAAGACTGTTTCTAAAAAAAAAATAAAAAAAAATTTCCAAACAGCAACAAAACTCCAGTAGTAGATACTTCTATTATTAACATGTTCCAAACCACTTATGAAGCCTGCATTTTTCCTCTGTCATTATTCTAAGTGTTTTTTCTCCTCTGCAATAAATTAATTCATTTTATCCTATATATGTCAATCAACATTTTCATACACCCCTGTTTCCATTCTTGTGCCTGAAACCTGGAGAGAAGAGCAAAGGAAAAAGCTTTATGTTTATTTACCTTGATACTGCAGTGAAGTACCTCAGATGGTGACAGTCAACCTAAAATGTTTTGGTAAAATCAGACAGTCCAGTAAAGCCCCTTCATTTCTGTCAGGACAAGAGTTTAGGCTGTTGTGGGAGGACTTGCATAATCAGCAGGAAACTGAACAAAACCAACATTAAATCTTTCACATTTAACTGACAAGTTGTGAGACAGCAGAAGGATACCTGGCCTTGCTGAAATTTTTAAACATGGATTTCTTGGCAGCGGATGAAGCAACTGTAATTATCTGTTATTCGCTACAGAATAAACGTGGCAAGAGCATATAATGCTGAAACTATGCAATTGGAACACCCGGATCTTCTGTGTCAGGGCTGAGAAAGATTAGGTTTACTTTCTTTCATTTATTTTAACTTAATTGCAGCCACTGAGTAAACATCTCAAAAATCTCAGTGGTCTAGAATTGTTCTCTGGGGAAACTCAGCTCTCAAGCCCTGGAAGGACAAAAGGATATTTAAGTGCTAAATATCTTCAGACATCAGAGCTCCATGGCCACACAGGCATAACACAGAAGGCAGGTGTTCTATTCAGCAAGGAGGAATTTTTCATATCCTGATTTTATTTTTCATTTGACCTCCACCCAACTTTGGACCTTTCCTGGCTCAGCTCTTTGAATAAAGATGGAATGGAGGGCACCCTTCATCTCTCATAATGGGGTTATCATAGTCAGTTTGCCATTGCAAAGACTCTGATTTCTTGCTTTTACAATGGCTACCATGTAGTTTTGAATGCTTCTTAAATATGTTTCGTATTATAAATATACATGTAGATATACATATAATATGTATATATATTATATATACATATACATAGAAATACAGATATATTTATATAAATACATATTAAATATATATGTATGTATATAGTATATTTTTATATATTTGTGTGTATATATACATATATATGTGAAATATATAGATATATAATTTTAAAAATATATTCTAAATATATATATACACTGGCTATGGCATTCTGGCCTTTCTTTATGCTTTCTCATCCCAGAGAAGGGAAATATTTCTCTTAATGTTTAGTTTAGTCTACTTTATAATGAAAGTATTACTAAGCTTCCTAAGTGATTGCCTCTTGACTTAATTATTCCTGTAGCTATGAGAGGTGCAAGTCATACCCTGGCGCAAACCACACCCACCTTATTTAGATAAAACTAACCAATGCGACAGAAACAAAAAGAGCTGAGAACAAAAACCTCCCTAAACACCTTCACAGCCAAAGAAACACAAAGTCCTACATGATGCTGTCAAATTGTAGCAATTCCCTTCTTATCAGGAATTCAATACAAATATAAATAGAATACTTCATCTCATGGTATACTGCTGATGGAATATTCATTCTTCTGGGATTTCTTAGTGCTTCTTTGGAAAATTCTTTTTTTTTTTTTGCCCTTCTGGTCCAAATTGTGAGCTGTGATTCCTGCAGCCAGCAGCATAAATTGGCATTTTGGTGCACATCTTTCTGTCTGTATTTCTGACACCTCGTCATCTGGGTATTTTGAATCTGACACAACGGGTATTGTACCACAGTGAGATTCTGTTTCGAGGCTTCTGTCACACGTGAGATTGTCTGGGTTTTCTCTCCAGACTCACAACTCTTTGCAGTAGTTTGTGACAGTGAGGTTAACCCCCAACATGTGTTTTCTGAATTACCACAATTACCAGCATTTTTTCTACTGTCCAGCAAACCCTTTTGCCTCCTTGTTTATTACAATATGCAAACTAAAGATAGAATGGCCGCGCCTCAACCCACACATTCTGGTTTTGAATTCAGGAAAATTAGTTTTGATATTTTTAAGCAACACTGAACAACATGGAAAACTGGACCAGACAACAAAAGTGAGAAGCTTAAAAGTATCAAAACATATTTACCTTTCCAAGTAAAACACAGCTGAGAAACAGAAAGCAAGCTGTCCTCCAAGAGGCAGATTATAACAAACACATATACACATTCTATAGCAAGGCTCAAACTTAGAGTTATAAAGTGACAACCACACCAGAGTGCCATGAGGAGCTACAGAATATGATTTAATGCAGAATCAAAAGCACTAACTTGAATAATTTTTTTTTGTCCTTCCAAAGCTTGTGAAATCATTCTGCTCCAGCATTATAAAAACTGTGCTGAAATGCCATACCTTCACAGTGGGAGTCTGCGTTTTTTCTTTTTAATTACTAGGAAGCTGGAAAAGACTTGACTTCCCAAGAGAAAAAGGACTTGAAACTCAGCCAGCCATCTACAAGTGATCCTACAAAGACAGTACAAGCTACATTTCTACACCATGATCAAAAGCCTAAAAGAAATGACTGGGAATGCACTGAGTTTAGAAGTTCCTACTTCTTCTTTTAGACACTGATACAAAAATCATAAATGCTCTATTTGCCTCTAAAAAAAAATGTAAAGTGCATAAATTTAAGCTAACAGTCTCACATTTTATATCTAATTTTCTCTTTATTTAATATTTTAAATTACATTTGTAATTTTTACTTTTGCATCTTTTTTTTTTTTGGAGGCATTTTCAGGTTATACTCAGGATTCATTTATTCTGTGTCTGATCACCTTTCCTAGACTTTCCCTTTCCTACCTCCCAGCTTCATACAACTTTGTACCCATTAGATATTCTGAAGTTCAGGCTTTTTTCTTTTCTCCAGCTTTACAGAGTGCTTTTCTTCACCATTGCCTTCAACATGGCCTTGGTTTTCCCTGGCTGCATTTATTGGGTGTGTTTTATAAACAGGTAAGCATAAGCACCTAAGAATACTGGATTTGAGGACGAAATGCCAGCCTGACAAATTGAAGGGGACATTTCTCAAATCCTGACATTTTTGGGTTTGGCCACACCTAAAGAGCCTGGTCTGCCTTCCCAGTCAGATAAGATAAATAGACAAAATGGTGAATGTGTGGTACCCCCTATTCCCATTTTAGAATAACTTTTAAATGTAAAGAGTTGTAGTATTTTTTTAATTGTTTTAAAGTAAAAATAAAGATAAACCATTCAGTCTAGATAAGATAATGAAACTCAAATATATGCTTTGTAATGCTTTATAAAGGGTAAGGCTTTTTTCAATAGCAAATACATTACTGAAATGCTGCACAGAATAAAACTAGTTCATTGCTCCCAGCTGTAACAGCACTTAGAGTAGTGGGAGGGAGAAGAGGGGGATTTTATTTTTTCATTATTTATTTATACAGACTCATTCCTTCAAACATTCACTATAACAAGTATCAAGAATGTTCCCGTACAGGGGTATCCATAACTCTGGCAGGTTTTGATGCCCATTTCCTGGGTTTAGGAGATAAAACTTGGTGTCAGTAGTTCTAAGGAGAAAAAAATCTTTTTACTTCAAGAAAGGATAGTTGAGAGATCAGACAAACGATTTCATCTCAGCTCATCTGTGCAAAATCTGGACTTTTCATCATCTGGGGATGTTTTGGAGCGAGTTCACCAGTAACTCTCCCTAAAATCTTCTCTGTCTGTCCCACTAAGCTCCCCAAATCTCCTTTGCACAAATAGCATCAAAAATGCTCCAGTGTTAGTTCAGCAGATTGGCTCTGCTTTAACTCCTCCTTGGCTCTGCTTTAACTCCTCCTGAGGGACCTCTGCATGTTTGACATCTCCTCCCTCTCCTGCTCCTTTCACTAAAGTCTGTGCCATGTGAACATTACCCATTTCTCTCTATTAACCAGGGGCAGTTCACTGTTTCTCCAGAGAGATTCTGATGTAAAAAAACTCCTAAAGGCTTTGTAAACAAATGTAAAAACTACTCTTGGTCTCAAAGCAAGAGCTGGTATCGTGAACAGATCTTTTACTTCCAAAAACAATACAAAGTTTTGAGGTTCAAACTTCCAAGAGCCACTTATAAAATTCCTTGGATTTCAGAAACATACCTATTTTGCGAAATCAAGGCACTGAATGTGAAAAACAGTTACATCTATTAAATATTACATCTTCAAACCTGGCTTCTTTCTAAGCTTTTTCTTTTTTTCATAAATTGTGTTTCTTCTGAAAAACCTTCTCAGCCTGCTTCACTTGATTGGTGGGGTTGCCTTTCTACTTAACTAAGAGTTGGAGGAGGTTTGGTTTTGTTCTGTTTGTTTTGTTTTGGGGGTTATTATAGCTGTGTTTTATATTTTAATTGAAATTGTAGCATTTTAAATACATATCTGTACAAAACTTACATAGACACTCCTCACAACTGAATATATTAAAACCTCAAATTATATTTAAATTGCTCGGTGGTTTTCAGTTTGTTTTTTGGGGTTTTTTTGTGAATTATATCAAATTTTCCAATGTTCATTATTTAATTGCAAGTCCTCCACACTCAGTATTAAATAAATAAATAAGAAAATAAACAAGATTCTTTGAGGCAATGCAATACTAGAAAGAGAGGCTTTTGTTCCTTCAGCCTGTGCTGTATCCTTATTGTTGATTTTCTCATTTTGCTGTACAGGCATTACAAAGTGATCATCATCAACACTCTCTTTCTGCCTAGGGGTTGATTTTTCAGTAATAAAGCATAAACAGAGTGAGTTCCAACCTGTTGAAACTCAGCTTTTCAGTCAGTTTGTTAGAGGTTTACTTAGTTCATTAAAAAAAAAAAAAATCTATTTTTCAGAAAGTCAAATCTGAACCATGCTTAGGTGGATTTTTTTACCTGTTCCACCCTGACCTTTCTAGATATTATCCCACGTGATATCCAAAATATTTTAAAAAGACATAATCAAGCCTATCTCTTATACACAATATTCACTGGAGAAAATCTAATCACTGCACTTCATAGAGATTTTCTGAGCTGGAATGGTTTTAATGCCAGCTGTGAGATATTGGCAACTTTGGGGCAAAGCACTTGGGAGCACAGAGAAGGAACATAGCTGAAACTGATGGTTGGAGGTCAACACCTTTCTATGAATTGACATTCACACTGCACTGAAAATGCCAGTTTTACCTTGCTCCTGCACAGTTTATTACAACCTTTTTTGCAGTGTCAAAAATCTTCTGAAATTCCTCTCTGTGGTCCTCACAGTTGCACCTTAAATGCAGTCCAGGAAATCATATCACCCACATTATTGGCACTTGGCTGACATTCAGCTCTAAAAGAACAGTAATCCTTTCACAATTTAGAGTTTATCTAAGGAATGGGGAAAGAAAAACCCCTTAAATTGATAAATTCCCCCCTCCAAAAAGAATAAGAAGAAAAAAAAAAAAGCTAAAACAAACAAACAAAGAGCTGTGCAATCCCAAGTTGATATTGTCCATGTCCAATGTTCAGGGCAGGTAATTGTCCAGCACACAATCTCTTATCTCTGTGACTATAATTACAGATTAAAACTCTGTATAAGAAGGCATTCATCACAGAGTTTACAGGATATCTTTATTTTCAATGTTGACCCACCTATAAAATGTGATACTATATGTTTACCACACCTATTATTTAACACATTATAAAATGTTCTGAGAAGTGCAAATAGAATGCATAAGATGAGGTCTCTCTGCTTCACAGTTATCAGACAAATTCTGAAGACTGTTTTCCTTTTCTGAGGAGGGGGAAGCTTTTTATTTTAATTTTGAGGGAAAGCCACCAAAGGAAAGAATATTTTCCCAGGTGCACTAATTGCAGTTATCTGCAGCTATGAAACTTTCTGGCAGCTCTGGTGATGTTAAGCACACAGAATCTATTGACGCTCTTCAGGTTCCTGGCAGCCACAAGGCTTTCCTGAGCTCATGCACAACTCTAACAACTGTGTTTGGAGCAACAGCCCTCCCTGAAGTCTGACGCAGCCCTGCCCAGGCTGCTCCCTTGGCTGATTCTCTGGAAGAGAAAGTGGAGGAGGAAAAAGCACATCTGTGTTTCCTCTTGGACAATATAGCCCTGATCCCAGAGTTTATTCACATCTATTACCTGTAAAGAGGCAAGGACAAATACATCTGGTATTACGAGTATTACCTGGTTTGCAGTGACAGGATTTTGGTAGCTCATGTGTGACCCTATCCTGCAGCTGTGCTGCACTTTAATCTCTGACACCATTTACTTTCCCTCTGACCCATTCAAATCCCACCTTCACCTCCAATTTTCCCTTTCACAATCTTCCCTGAGGCTCCTTAACAGCTCAGGGTATCAAAATTACTGGGGGGAAAGTCTGTTCTCCAGAAACAGCTGCTATTTCCTCCTCCTCCAACACTGCTCAGTTTTCCACACAGGGAACTGGAAAAACAAAATTAATTCTAATACATAATCACACATCCACTGCCTAAAGTTGTAGCATCAGCCCATATCTGGAGTAACATCATTCTCCCAGCAAGCACAGGGAAGATATCCAAGGAGAGATGGCTCTTAAGTGTGCTCTCAAGCCATCTGTGAACATTTTAGAGTGCATTCCAAAGCACACAGGAGACTGTGGCATCTCCTGGAGCGTAAGAGAAATACACAGCACACGGCTGGATCCAAATCCAGGTCTTCTCCAGGGAGGTTGGTATTAACCCACACAGTTCTTTTAGCCATTACCTTACATTTCCAGAGCCGTGACCAGTGACTATCAAGGAATGGTTTGTGTTAGAATGGACCTTGGACTCCATCCAGTCCCAAGCCCCTGCCATGAACAGGGACAACTTCCACTAGACCAGGTTGCTCAAACCATCAGACTGAGGAACTCCACATTCACAGATTATTATTTTGCTTCATTAATAATTTCCTGGAGAAAGACAAATCCTTTTTGGACTTTCTTGGAAGCAAATCCAGCAGATCCCACAGTGATGCTGAAGCTTTCCGCTCTCCATGTTCTCCAAATTCAGAAATAATGCATTTGGAGTCCAAGAAAAAAATCTCAAATATATTACTGAACATGCTGCTCAGACTAGAAACTTCTGTCTAAATGTATTGGTTTATTTTAGAAACTACGCCAAATTGATTTCTTTAAATAAGGGTTTATTTTAAAGGGGGTCCTGTTCTGTTCATTGGGAGTAAACTCTTTTGGCAACAGCCTGTCTTTTGCAGTTAATTGCTGCTTGTCTCCTTGGATATCATCATTTGCATAATTGTGATTCTTTTCAATAAAAAGGGATTATATCATTTTGGAGAAGCAAACATCATAAAATTTAAATTTACATGAAATTAAAGGAATAAGTGTTCCATGGTAACAGTGCTATTAACTTGCACCAAAAAATAAAGTCTTTAATATTATAAAGTCAACATATTTACAGAAAATCACTTAGACTATGCTGCTTCTCAAATGTCATGCAAAATTAAAACATCAGACTATACTTTGAAGCAACATTACTGAAATAAATATTAATGCCAACTTTAAATGTTTGTAATAAGAAGACAAGGTGCTCCTGAGGCCAGTTTTGTCTTTCTGAAATGGAAAATTTGTAACCCTTGTAAGTAAAAAATAAGCAGTTGGATTGCAATTTTATAAATAGGAGTCAGTTTTGAAGTATATGACAAAGTTTTTCATGCTTTCCACAAGACACATTTGCCTAACCCATGGCTGCACAAAAGAACTGTAACATGTGCCAGTGAGACTCTGAGGTTACAGCAGAGCTTTTCCTGCCAGGGTAACCAGACCATTTGTTCCTCCCTTTTTTTTATGTATGGATTAATTAATTGTGTTTGTTCTCATTCCCACTAAAGCTGGAAATTGCCAAGAGCCTGTGGCAGGCTAATCTAATTAAGAAAGTGCTTTGTAAGCCGAAGAACAAAACCAAATCAGTTCAAAGGTCTGACACTGACAAGTCACCAACTTGGATTCTCTAACATTGTCAGTGTATTCTTAGAGTTCTTTCACAGCATACTGTAGCACATTTAATACTCTAAAAATTTAATTAGGCCAAATTCTGGCTTAAAAACAGAAAAACAACTGCTCACACCTCCCTTTTCATCTTGCACCATCCAACTTCCTGCAAAGTTTCTACTTTCTGTCAAGTCAGATACGGTTTTGGTACCTCAGAGGGTTTATTTCCATGGAATCCCAAAGAGAGCTTGGACTGTCATTCATATCTGCAAGCTCAAATCAGTCAGTATTGGGAACAGAGCTATGGAATGGAACACAGAACTCAGCACAACCTGGAAAAAATAAACTTTCAGTTGTTGAGGTAAGATGGTGGAGACACAGCACAAGACAAAATGCATATTAAAAACCCCCAAAGACTTCGAGAATGAAGCACCCGCAGCTTCCTTGAAGGTCAAAAAACTCACTGCTCCAGCTTGATAACAATACTTTTCCCTTAACGTGTTTATAGTTTTAAAGGCCTGAGAGAAAAATCATCAAGCTAAACAATGCAGATGTCACCTTGGTCCGAGGGTGAATTGATTGCAGCCTGTTGCCTCAGCACACGCAGCTCTTCAGCTTGGCACAGCGGACAACTCAAGTTCTCCCCAGAAAAAACTCTTGGCCACATATCAGTGAGCCCTTGCCTTCTGGAATATTTTCTTAGCTGAAGACTGTTCAGGAAGATGAAATGGCAGAGCCTGTGGGGCCCACCCTCAGTGCTGTGTTTTAGTTGGTTCCCCAAATGCCAAATGCTTTTAACGCAGCAGATGAGAACATCCCTGCCTATCCTTCTCTGCCACATCTGTTGGGAGGGTTTGGGAATCCATGGATTGATGTTCACAACAAAGCAAACAATTTTGTCACAATTCAGTGTACACATTGAAAAAGATATCCAGAACAATAAAAATAACTGTATTTATTTTAGGCACAGATCTTGGCTGACATAGCTGGCTGGGAATACAGACAATGCAGAAAATCAGCCCTCATGTGCTTTGTATTTGCCTTTCTTGTGCAGCCAAATATGCTAAATGATCATGCACAAAAATAAGCATTGAGAGAAAAAAAAAAAAAAAACAGTAACTAAATACTGGGTGGGGAAATGTTTTAGTCATTCATTCAGGACAAAAAAAAAAATATCTAGTTCCCCAATAAAAAAGCACTGGAAGACTTCCTGTGCAAAGAAACATTTGCAAGGTGCAGTGGCACAAACACAAATGAACAGCAATTCCCTAATTTTCCTATCTTCTATTAAGTATGACATATAGAATATAAACACAATAAAATCATTTTTGAGACACAAACTCATATTTGGCAAAGAAAAGAAAATAACAGGCATTGATATTTTAAGAAAATATTTGCAATTTTGGAACACTTCATTTTATTTATGTTATTAATTTTAATTTATGTTATTAATTTCAAATGTATGTTATTCATTATATTGCATTGGACCCCTGGATACCAAGTACATTTATGAAATAACATTATACAGCATGTTGAAAGTGCTGGATGAAAGTAAATGCCCATGGACATCAATTCTGCAACTGTCCAACACAGCCTTGCAACCTCTGCTTTTGTGTAGAAATGTGATAATACAGGAGGTTCTGTACAAAACTTACCTGCCATTAGATATACATTAAATGTATCCTGTACCTTTAGAATTGAAATCAGGGGGACAAATTCTGGTTAAATTTACTGACTTCATAATTACTGTACTAAAAATTACTGTATTAAAAATAGTTTCATTTTTAAAAGTCTTGGGATGTTGTAAGTACTAACGTCAGTAATATTTTTTTTCTTTGAAACTAGAGAGGAAAACAACCCCCACCATTGCAAACTGAAGTGTTTTGCCTGCCTTAAACTGGAGGGTGGTAGAGGGAGAGTAAAGAAGTGGACAAAATTCCCAGTCAGGTGACAAACAGAACAACAAAAACACATTCTCTGGTGAAGTACAACTTCATCTCCTCTCTGTAGTAACCTGGTACAATCTGTGGCAGAGCTGGAAAAGATACAAGAGCCTCTGCTCTGCTCCCTGAAGGGAGAGGAGCAGAAATGGAATAATTTCTCCTAGAAGTGAAAGGACAGTGAGTACTGAGCTAAAGTTACACCTACACATGCAATTGTGCACAACCCACTGTGCTCAGCAGGAACGGCTGTGCCTCGCTCTGAGACGTGAGAGCAGAGCTAACATTTGGGATTAGAACCCAGGAGGGGATAATCATGACAAAGCCACTGGCACCAGAACTCACTGAGAGCCCAGGTGCTCCAGTCTGATCTAGATTTTCCCCAGCTCTCTTTTCCAGTTCTGGATAGACTGTCTTGCTTTTGAGTGCAGATGGTTGGAATTAAAATAGTTATGGCAGTTCATTAACATTTTGGGGGTGGCTGCTTTCAGTCTGTCCTTTCTGTCTGGACTCTGTCCTTTGCCAAGCAGGAATCTGTTCCTCACCAAATCCTTCCCAAATGCCGGGATTTGCTGTGGCATTGCTCAGTTACATCCCCCTGCCTCAGACTGGGAGCTGCAGCACAGGGACACCCCTTGAAAACCACACAAATAGCTGTGACCTTCTAAAGTGTCAAAGTTGTTGTGCAAAACAGCTTCAGCAACTGCTACTGCACTTTATAATGTAACTAATGTAGTAAGGCATTGGTGTGGTATGACACAGAACGAGATAGATAGAGATCAGAAAACCATGGAACAGTTTGGGTTGGAAGGAACCTGAAAGATCATTTCCTTTCAAACCTGTGACATGGCCAGGAACACCTTCCACTGTCCCAGGTGGCTCCAAGCCCTGTCCAGCCTGGTCTTGGACACTTACAGGGATCCAGGGGCAGCCACAGCTTCTCCAGGAAATCCATTCCAGGGTCTCCCCACCCTCACAGGGAAGATTTTTTCCTTAATATCCAATTAAAACATGCTCTCCTTCAGCTTAGAGCAATTCCCTCTTGTTCTGACACTCCAGATCCTTGTCCAAAGCCCCTCTCCAGCTCTCTGTAGCCCCTTTAGGTACTGAAATGGGGTCTAAGGAAGTTTTAACCTTTAAAAGGACCATCTTCCTTCTACTTCAAATAATTGTTTAGTACATATTCACCCCAACCTGGCCTCTGTGACAAATTACTGCTGGCAGCCCAAACTGGGGTTAAAATATGTGTCCCCATGTATTTCACTGGGTGGTTTTGTGCAACACGACTATAATCAACCATAATCAACTATCCACAAGTCATTTTCTTTTTTCCTGGAAGAAGAGCTGTATCATCAGTATCCAAAATGTGTTATGAGTGAGAAAACTACAATTGTTTTGTTATGCCACCCTGAAGAGCACACAGGCACTGGATCATGTGTTTTCCTAAAAAACAAAAAAGTATCCCAACAAACAAAATAAAGCCTAAAACCAAAGCAAACCAACCAAACAAACACAAAGAACACAAAGAAAAAAACAAACCAAACCACCAGCACGAAAAAACCCCACGAAAATATCCCCCAACCCGTTGAACATCAGAAACAGGGAAATTTTTCTGGAATTACAAACATCCCCGGCATATTGCTACTCTTCAGTCCACATTCACAAGCTTATGCAAAATATTAGCTGTACATTACACCCAATGTGTGATTTTAAGTCTGGATTAAATAGCTATTAAGAGATAAGGATCAATGTAGAGCATTCAAATGCACAGCAAGCCCATTATTGCACACAGGCACCACAGACTGCAAAGGAGCTCTGTCACCTTCACAACTCCTAGCAAGTTAAATGTAAGTTATTGCTGCCACCAACAGGATTCTTCTCAGCATATTTTAGCTTAATAGTTCTCCAAATTTGCCTTTCTGCACAAACACCTGTATGCTTGTAAGGCTGATGTGGTATGAAACTCACAATCAGCACTGGAAAAGCTGCAAAGCAATTAATTCCGTGTTTCCAATTAAATCTGGGAAGTGCATTCCATTCCCTCCCTGCAAAAGCAGCCTACAGAGAATGAGAGTATTGTTATAGGTTCTATTCAATTACTGTAAAAATAAACCCAGACAAAATCCCCACCCAAACAACCCTGAGGAAGTGAAGACAGGCTGTAAAGTGGATGAAGGGTTCAATCTGGTGAGTGCCACAGAGAGCAGCAATGACACAATCTGAATTTCTGCAGGAGCAACAGAGTCTCTACAGATAACATAACTGTGATACAATCATGCCAACTGAAAAGAAGGCAAAATTTGGGCTGAAAAACTCTGCTAGTGTTGACAAGTTCATCCTTTTCCTATTCTCCTGTTTGATCTGGCCTTATTCAGCACACTTAAAATGAGAGTTGAGCGGAGAAATTAAAGAGAAGGAACAGTGAGATTTCATGAGGGAGAGACAGAGAGGCTTCACCAGTGGCACTGTCCAAGCTTTAGAGGAGGTGGCTCCAATAAAAGCTGAAAAAGAGCTGAAAAAAGAAGAAAATTTAAAAAAAAATAATTCATTACATCTGCTATGACATACTGATAAGTATCAGGCAGATGATAGCAAAAATTATTGTCTGTAACAACAAAGCTTTGACACGATTAGCAGATTTATAAACAAATCAATTCTAATCTGCTGAAAGGTCATCTCTCCATTAAGACTGAATAGGAATGAGATTAAATTACATGGTTGGCTACAGATATCTACAACGGGGCACCAAACAGGGGGAAGGTTGCACAAAAATGATGCAGACTCTCCATGGCTTTGCTTACCAAACGCTCATGTGAGGCTGGCTCACCATGGTCTATGAAGCCAAGTTTGAGGTAAATCTTGAATGCTTAAAGTGGAAAATCTGACTATAGAAATACTTCAGTGATAGTTAACTCTGTTCTTCCACAATAAATATTTATTTCCTATAAACTATGTACAGCTGCTGAAACCTGCACGAGCATGATTCAGCTGTAGTGTATCACTCTCTGCTGTTTTTCTTCCCTCTAAATTTTACCTGAAAAAGATCTTTCATGAATTTCTGGTTTAGAAAAGGAGACTGATAACACAATCTATGAGCTAGAAGCAGAAGCAAGGTTTGCTCATATTCAGCTGTACTGAAGAGGAGAGAAGAGAAGCAGGGAAGGGACAGAACAGCCTTTGTCATCAGCACTCCCAGGAAATGTTATGTCCCACCCAAAAGGATAAATTATGAAGAAAATTTGTTGGCATTTTTTAAATATATGTATTTTTAATGTCTCCTTTAAACCTGTCATTATATATCCTAGCTTAATTAGCTTATACTGGCACCTATTGGTAGAAAATATACTTTGCATCACCATTATCAGTTATTGCTTATTGTTCTTTAATCAACAGCAGAAAAACTGTCTGTGGTGATTATTTGTTCGCACCCTTCCTTCTTCATGAAGAATATGATTTTTATTGTTTAAGTTGTGTGATGGGACAGAAATCAATGACAAAATCAGACTTTAAGTGGAAGCAGAGTATGCCTGAATCTTAGCAAGCAAACCACCATTTACAGCAAGGTAAAGAGGAGGTAAATGATAATTAGCCCTTTGAATGGTACTTTACTAGAATAATAATGCTAGGAAAAAAAAAAGCCTAAAATCAAATTAATAATTAACAAATGAAATAATATTTATGAACACTGGTCCTGAATGGGTTCTGTGTGGAAATTATTTTCTAGTTTTCTTCTTTTTTTTTTCCCTGTTTGTTTATTGATCTAACTAGTTACTCAGAAAGCTGAAAACTCAGTTCTTCAACAGGAATTTATTTAGTAGATCATATCAGGAAGCCAAAATAATTTCAAGGGTATCTACAGCTGTCCTCTGAGTGCACATGTCTCTGTACTGGAAGGATACCACCTCCAAATGTAAGTCCTGATTTGGAGACCCTTTTTCCCACTTAGGGGCTTAACAACATTTGAAATTATTAAAGATGGCAGAAATTT
This sequence comes from Prinia subflava, assembly GCF_021018805.1. Taxonomy (NCBI): domain Eukaryota; kingdom Metazoa; phylum Chordata; class Aves; order Passeriformes; family Cisticolidae; genus Prinia; species Prinia subflava. Next base: position 18,795,713 of record NC_086283.1, on the reverse strand, counting down.
TGAATCCTATTACTTTTCAGTTTTGCAAATGTTTCCTGCCATTCCCAGAGATCATTTTTTACCTCCCAGAATCCCCAATTTTGGCTGCCATGAAGGTCACTACCCAGTAATTCTGTTATGAAAGTACAGGTTTCTTGTACCATTTTACAATTTCATCTGTAGCCTCTGGCTGCTGCTTCAGAGGAGTACTGGTGTCCCATCCATCCTTATACCTGCCAGCCCCACAAAGCTGTCTTTAATATTACAAAATAGCTTTGAATTTTGATATTTAGGCAACTGAATTTTACCCTTGATATCCAGAAGAGATTCACTCAGTTACTTCTACTGTCAGTTCTGTGAATTGCTAACATGAATAAAGATATTGATGCGATCCCCTGAAAACTCACAGAATGCATTCTGTAACTGCTGTTATTTCTCCTCTTCTCCTTGTCCATTCTTCAAATGGATTGTTCAGCCAATAAAATTACTCAAATCAAACGGCTATCTTGAACATTACAGCAATTCTTGTATTTGTATAATGAATTTAGCCAGTTTTCAGATGTTGATTGTATCTATTACACAGGAGCTGGAATAGAGATACCCATCAAAGCCATTAAAAAAAAAAAAAGCCTGAAATGCATAAAGTATTGAAGGAGCATAGTGCCCACCAGACATTGTGACCATATCTTCTTTCAGGTGGAGCTCTGTAAAGATGCCCTAAGCACACATCTTTATGGCATTGTGGTTGTGATTTCATTTCACATCATAAGCTGCTATCAACACAGCCTTGTCATTGTAATTTGTCACACACAGGAGTGTGAGTTTTCTCTATCTCACTGAAATTTTTATCTCACCAGTCACAATCACAGGCTGCTAGTTTAAAGCAGGGCTCTCAGACACTATGAGAAGATGAAATCACAAAAGATAACATTAATAGACATTGCCACCACCATAGAGACAAATATGAAATCAGAGCCAATAGGGTATAACAGCCATGTACATGTGTGTGAGTGAGAAGTGAGCAGCCACTTACACCACTCCTGAAATTTACATTAAGCTCATCCAATGCTGTTTGTGTGAAATACAAAATTTGTCTTTTTTGAGATTTTTTGGTAATAATTTTAATATTTCCCCTTTTCTCCACTTCCTTCCCACAGGAGATCTCAGGGAATGTTTTTTGTTTGTTTGTTTGGTTGGTTTTTTTGGTTTTTTTTGGTTTTTTTTTTTAATTTCTCAGCTCTTGAGTTCCTCACATTTTTTTCACCGTGATTCAAATTTGCTCTGATCATTCTCTGTTGTACTTTGTAAAAGTCACAAGCCTTAAGCTAAAGACATTAAATCAATGGAGGTGTGGTTCAGTGACAGTGTTCACTCTAAACTACAACACATGAAGAACTCCCAAGAACAAAGACCATCTGAATTTGGGGCTGTGAAATCCCTGCTCTACTGCTACTACTGAGTACCCACCTGACTATCCATTTCTGAGCAATTATCTTGTCAGGGATCTTTACAACTTCTACATGAGATTGCTTTTGCAATCTTGGACCTCCAACCCAGCTGACTTGCTTACTGAGTCTTACTAATCTAAAATCAGCAATCCCACCCATGCCTCAGTTACTTGTTCGTAACTTCTTTTGGTTTCAACTTAAAAGTTGGACAAGTTCAAAAGTGTAACTTCTAAATGATTAAACATTTAGAAATTCTTTGGTATCTACTTCTCATTAGTCCCCAGGTATTATTCTGGCATTGACTGAAACATCAAGAGAAAAGTTTTCCATAAAGCATTTTAAAACAGCATCTTAAACCATGTCAAACTAAAATCTTCACCTTGGGTCAACATGTCACAAGTAGCAGGGCATGGAGTTAAAGACAGAAGACAAGAAGCTGCTAATTTCTGTTACATGGGTGAATCTGGAAAAAAATCATCACAGCTTGTATTGTCTTCTTTTTATTAATGTTCTACCAACAAAATTTTGATCCAAATTCCTTCATTCAAAGTCAGTCAAGAGTTATTTTCATTTGTGCAGCTTACTCTTCAAACAGTAAATGATGATTATAAATAGAAACCATCCAGTTTAGTTTTTTCTGGTTTTGTCTTTTTTTCTTTTTTTTTACTTTCACTGTAGATTAAAAAAAAATAAACATATTGGAAAAAACCCCAACAGCCTAAAGTATGCTGTTTGTGCATTATTGGGCCTCTGTTTGCTCTACACCACACCAAAATGTCAGGAAAGGCAGTGCCTCAGTTTGCTGCTGAAGCCAACTGGCCTTACTCTATGATCTGAGACAAGTTTATTGTGTCAAAAAAATCAGATATGACTTCCCTGCCCCAAGCTAACGCCTTGTGAGCTCATGTATCCAGTAACAACCACCAGCACTTTCAGCAGAACTCTACAATAACAAAGTGTTTTCATTTTTTCTTGTAAATGACAGTTCAAAAGATGCACACCTATGCAGAGTTACACCTAATGAAGTACCTAAAAAAAAAAAAAGCCAACCAAAAACCCCAAAACCAGTTTACTACACAGGCACTTGATTTGTCACTGTCTGAAGCTTCCCATTAAAATATTCTTCACAAAGGCATCACATTAGCACTAGAGCTTCTGAAGGTTTAGAACACTTTTTTGCTGCCATGACATTTTATATGTTATGTAGTTGGATGTATTCAAGCTTTTGCTTTCTTCATCATTGTTTGCACTGTGAAAAACAGATGCTTATCCAAGGATGTACAACCTTTAACTAAGAAAAAAGTATTTGTGTGACTGAAGAAAAACTTTTGGGGCCTGATGTTGGAGTTTGCTTCCTCTGCAGAAAAATGGAGTTTCTGAATAAAGAACTGTAGCTTGGGCAAACCCATAAGTTTTTAAACATATTTGCCATTGTTGGATGTGAGAATACAACCTCTTATTAAAAATGGTTATAGAAATGGGTCATGCATGCATAACTCCATCTTTATCAGATACTTTAAAAAAGTGCTGGGAAAGGCAATGATAGATGTCTAAAATTAGCATTAACAATCTACATTATTTCTGTGTATTTCTTCTCCCCCCTCTGACAAAACTGCAGGTACCTTTAGAAGTGGGAACCAAGCAGATTTTCCTAACAAGTCCCTATTGCCACAAAATTTTAGATGGGGAATGGTTTTCTTCTTCAAGGCTTGGCAGCCACAAACAAGGTTTCTTGGCATATAGAAATATTGTTTAATAAGATTAACTGGGAACTTGAGATCATGAGGATAAACAGTGACAAGGCTGTGGTCCCAGCTACCAGAAGTTTGCATGATGAATCTCTTAAGCAGTTAAAAAGTTAAAGGGGAGGAGGTACAAGTAGCAAGTTTTCATGTTTGGTGAACCACAAGCAATTCAGAGATTTTTTTACAACAAATATATTCTTTGGTGACAAAATCAGACATTCCTGAGAGACTTCCCCTCTAATGCACTGCATGTCCCCTTTGTTTCCACCAGAAAACATAAAAATTCTAATAAAAAAACCCACCAAATAGTAAGGAAAATACAGATATAGCATTCAGCTCCTACTGAAAAAAAGTCAAGCAGGTCTTCATAGAGAATCTAATCTTGATTAAGAGGAAAAGGTTATCTTATTCCAGACTTCCCTTAGTCTACAGATTCTGGAGACGAGGAGCCCTTGATAAACCAGTATGGAAAGGGAGAAAGTGATGCATATTCATGTGTGAAAAATGTTGTAAGGTGATGCAGCTGGTAAAGAGAAAAGCTTAACAAAGGAGGACTTACCAAGAGTGAGTGCATATTTTCACACCTTTCTGATATTTACAGAGATACAAAGTTTCAACAAAAATGTTTACTTTCAATAATCAAGTAAAAAGCATGTTTTGTTTTAAGTTTTTCTTGGCTGTATAAGGATGATGATTCAGGAACAATATAATCTGAATTAACAAAGATGCAAAAATAGTCTTCAGAGCTTTTTTAAGTGAAGATTTCCATATTGGTACAACTTCACAAAAATCTGGGCTCACACAATATTGGATATTTTATAAAAGTTTTTGATGGGGAACTAAATTATTTTTGTTGAATGTATTCAGTTGGCACTCAATTGCTTGTCAAGCCAAACAGGAGATGAAAGGCTGAAGCAAAAGCTAGATGCAGAATTAACAAGATGATCATAACCAGAAATGGCTACAATGATATACAGACATATATGAACATCTCAATCTACTGAGTTACTGGATAAGATATTAATTCAACAAATGCACTTCTATTTCTGTTGATAAACACAAGAAGCCTTTTTGAAAGGAGTATTTAAAATACATTTAAACAAAATCCAAAATATAATCACCAAACCCACATTTAACCTGAAATGTCTCAATCAAAGCATTAACATTGAATATTTTCAATGCTGTATTTTTTTTTTTTTAATTTAATTTTTCTTTTTTCTGGAAATTTCACTGATTTTCAAAAGTATAATCAATCTCTAAATACAGATGGGTTCCACAGATTGTTTCTGCTTCTACCTGAATGAAAATATTGACTTCTTGATTTTATAAACTGTCTTTCTAGCTGATAAACAAACATATTTTGTTCTCTCTATGTAATTTCTTTTTTGACCTCATGAAATTTATAAACTGACAATGAAAGAGGAAGCTGCAAGAAGCAAAATCTGCAACTTGCCATTTGCACAGAAAATGTAGCAGAACTCACAGATGACCCAGACTGCTCAAAGACTGAACAAGGAAGCTGCCACCATCTGATTACACAAACGGGCACATGTAACCATGGCAGCTTCATACTTTATCAAAAACAGTCAGGGAGAGAACATATTACGAAACATCAAAAAGACCTTTGTATTTCAAGCACAAATATATTTAACCTGTAATTGATCACATGCTATGTTCCACAAGCTGGTAAAGTTACACTGAATAAACACAGCAGGTCACACTCTGAGCCATACCAGGAGCAGGGAAGTCCCAGCTCCCAGCAAGACTCCTTTTGAAGAGGATGAGTATCCCTTACAAATTAAAGTAGAAAGAAAATACGGTTCAGGAAGCAGTTAACTATGGAACCCAAGTTTGTTGGAGTAGGAACGTGTATTTCTCCTGCACTGTGGGGGAACCTGTTAACAATGCCAGGCCTTCAAGAAGTGACAATAACATTTCCCTCAAGCACCATGACAGACAGTACAACATCTGAAGCTGCAGAGACTAAAAATACCCAGACCTGAAGGAAGAGGTTTTCAGTGAACTACTCAGACACAGTCCCAGCAGCACCTCAGTGTTCCCGTGGACCAGATTCATGGAACCACAGGGTTGGAAAAGAGCTTTAAGGTCATAAGGTTCAACCATCAACGCAGTGCCACCACCATGTCCTCAGGTGCCACATCCTTCCTGAAGGCTTACAGGGATGGTGGCTCCACCACTTCCCTGAGCAGCTTCCAAGGCTTTACAACCCTTTCTGTGAATATTTTTCCTAATATCCAATCTAAACCTTCCTTGACATAACTTGAGGTCATTTCATCTTGCCCACTCAATTACCTGGCAAAAGAGACCAACCACCACCAGAATGCGCCAAACTTCAGGGAGCCAGAGGGTGCAGAGCCAGAGGGTCCCCCCTGAGCCTCATTTTCTCCCTTTCCCAGCTCCCCCAGACCCTTGTGGTGCTCCAGCACCTTCCCCAGCTCCATTCCCTTCCCAAGACCTACTCCAGACCCTCCATGTCCCTCTTGTCATGAGAGGCCCAAAATTAAAAAATAAACTTGATGCTGCAACACATTCTACCTCCAAACAATAATAAAGTAATAAAGTATATTACCATATACATACTGGGAATAGGGCTTTAAAAATCTTCAGTATATTGATAAATTTGCTGGAAAATTAAACATTTGTAACTGCTTATATTTTTTATTAGGAATATCCCTATCCATTCCTGCATTACAGGAAATGGTCTCAGCTTTTTAATGCTTTTTCAGGAATAGAGAATGACTAAAAGTAAATCAGTTAAAAACTGAATTAAATTTTTTCTTCCCAATTTATCTACTTATTAATTGCCTACTATTAAGGACACTACAGTTTAAGAGTCTTCCCTTGTCCTAAAAATAATGGCAGTAAAATGGTTTGCAATCAATTTCAGAAACAACTCAAATTTTTGCTTTCAGATGTGATGAATCCAAACTCATTCAAAAAGTCTTTCAACACAACTCCCACACCATCCTGGCTGACAGATAAATTCTAAAAAATGTCTGGGCAATAGGTTACCTCAATATGCTTTCAAAATCCAGAATATTAATGTTAATGAGTTACTCTTAAATGTAAAATACTGAGCAAAATCTTGAATCTCATACAGCCCCTCACTGGTAAATTATCCTAGAGGTTATATCCCAATTAAATATACTAAAATGATCAAAAGTTGTGATTTTACAGTGTTAAAGTCTTTGAAAAATGTTACCACAGTTATAGGATACAAATACTTTGCAAGTAACTGGAAATAATCCACAATGTCAGATAAATGGATGTATTTTACTTGACTGTATCCTTATTTTAATTTTACTTTCACTTAGTTGAAAATGTCATATAAGACAGACTTCCAAGTTTGGACCAACAGAACTCTGGAGCACAGACTATTCTTTTCTAATACAGCACTTTTACAAATAATATAATTTTACATATTTTCCAGTTAAACCTGGGGAGGCAAAGAGAGCCCTTTGGCCACTGCAGACTCCAGCAGAAGAGAGGTCAAACTCTGGTCCCAAGGACTTTGAGCTGCCTGTTTGCAACACGTGCTATGAGTGTGCCTGTCCTCTTTCAGCTACTGGAAATCATAAAATGTCTTTTATTCCTGGAAGTTAATTACAATCCCGTTTACCCTCACAAACCTAAAAACAATTAAGTAGATAAAGTACAGAGTTCAGAAGATGTCTCTCCTGATGAAATAAGCTTTGGCAATCAGAAATCAGGCTAAGAGCAGAAAAGCTTATAATTAAGAAAGCAAAATGTGCTATGGCAATAATCCTGTTATTTTATTATACCTCTGACAACAAGGAATATCCTCCGTCTGGATAGGTGGATGGCTGAGATGGCCTTAAGTACTTGACAAATGCATTTTTCAATCTATAACTGCAAAGAGCACAATAATCATGTGTCATTGGGATTTTCTGTAACTTAATAAAATCCAGGAGACTTCCTTAGAAATATGTTGGTTAAGCTAAAGTACTCTTAAATAAATTGCTTTTAAAAAGATATCTAGTTCAAAAGCTAAAGTGGCTGAACTGTCCAAAGGAGGAGTCTGTAAAAATATTTACCTTCTTTATAAGTCTCTATGGATGTTTCTCTTTGTAGTAATAACAGGAGAGCAAGCAAGTGTCAATTGTTCGCAGCATGTATCATCAGAAGTGGACCTGATATCTCAGAAATATGTAAAAATTATGTTATCTCTAGTACAGCCTAAAAACAGAAGCAAAATAGAGAAAAGCAAGCTGAAGAGCAGATGGCACTGAATAAGATTGCAGGAGAAAAGCAAAATAAATCACAATAAAATAACACGTTAAAACCAAACCAGTATACTTGTGGAATAGGTATGCTTCCATAATGACATTGTAACTCTTTTGGTGGTAAGGGAGTTCCTGGCATGCAAAAAGGCATACAGATACATCTTCAAGACAAGTCAACTAAAAGCCAACTTCTGCACCAGAAATAAAGAGCTTCCTGCTCCAGCCACATTTAATTAGCTTGCCTAATGAGGTCTTTTAGCATAACTGCTGAACTATTCACCTGCTGTACTTTTCAAGGAAGATATCAAGTATATAATTTCCACTTTGTTGGGGAAAAAATTGTTCCTTTCCTGTGAAATGGAAAACCGTCACATATTTTCAGTCAAGACTGAAATCCTTAAGAAAGGTAATTTGAGGTCAGTCTCCTGTCAAGCAAGTTTAACCTTCTGGGTCTTTTTACTAACAAATAAAATATATGTGGCAAATAAGCCCCTATTTCCTGTAATTACAATTACATGGAGTGTGAGGGATAGAGTAGCCAGTTGGCAATGACAATGCAGCAGGACCCAGACAGAATTCCCATGACCAGAACATTTTAACACAAGCTTAACCCCAGTCTTTTGATTAAAGACCTCTGAATTAATTAAAAAGGTTAAAAATACAGTCAGTACAGAAGCTCAGACAGAAGCTGATCCTACAACAGACACCTGTGGAGGACAATACATGGAATTTTCCCACCAGCTGTAACACAGGGTATAATACACAGCTGGAAAAAAAATGGCAGCACATGGGATTAAATGGACAGAACAAAGAGTGAGATGGGGCAGCCATGACCAAAGCACACTGAAGAGATAAAAGCCAGAAATGAGACTTTTCTTATCTGATAGAGTACTGAACACGCAGCAGACTCAAAGGTAAGGACTTGGCCGCTCAGGAAAAGCTCAGCAAGGCTGACCCTCAGAAAACCAACCCAAGGAAACAGCAGCTGATGATCTGAGGAACCTCCCTCCCTAAAATGTCATGGTTATTCAACTGATTGCAATCTAGTCTGGCAATTCAGAAGACTTTGAACACTTTTTCCAAGGCTTCACCCACTGATCTCACTCAATCACCCCTTTTAATGAGTACAGCTTTCTTAGCCTAAACATGTCATTACCAACAAGTAAATAGTAACACATAAAAATATATGCCTGGGATTTCAAGTTCAGGCAAGCATCAGAAAGAGAAAATCACTGCAACTTCATCTCCTCTCCAACATCTTCCCAATCCAGCAGAACCCCTAATAAGCACAGATTTGTCATATACACCTTATTGAAGTGCCAGGCAGAAACCAAGAAGCTCACTATAAATACATTTTAAATAATTCAGGTGCTATTCTAAAACGTATAGCCATTTAATCATTCCTTAAGACATTTACATATATACACCCTCTTCACTTTCCCCTTGCCAAACAAATAAAACCACAGATAAACCAAGGTATTTCTTATGGGCTCTTCTGGATCTGTAACTGATTTTTTTTCCCTGACCTTTAATTACTTATGTCTCAAGAAAGACTTTTATACTCATACTTGAGTGCAATTTATGGTATATTGGATTTATTGTAATCAAGACTGACTAGCAGCTAAAAGCAAAATTGTTAATCCATTTTTCAGTTTTCATATAGAGTCCTTCATATGCATGTTTTCTATATGACTGTATCTGCTGAATTAATGGGAGTAGCATGAATATGGTGAAATTAATCTGTAGAACCTTGTAGTACCATTGCTCAAACTTTGATTAGAGAGCTTAAATCAGGTGAATATGATCTTTTCCTGTATGTGAAATATTGCTCATGCAAACGTTCATGTTTGCTATTCTATTGACTAAATAGAAGTGAATAAATGTAAGAAAAAAATCTAGTTTTCTTCCTTCAAATTGATACGTTTGTGTTGAATTTGTTGTGTAACTCCTTGATTTGCATTCCCAGCTTTGCACAAAAAGTCATATCACTAAGGACTGCATGTATTTTTTTAATTTCTCTGTCACTTTGTTAATTTTAAGATTTAATCATCCTTTCCATCATTTAGGACCCTTGATTGGTCCATGAATTTAATCGGAATGTTTATTAAGCGTGTCTGTGAAAAACAAGGGTTCTCATTAAGCGGGGCTGGCCAAGCCTTTCCACTGACAGCTGGCACCCACCAGGTCACCAGAGGTTCTCATCCAACACCCGTTAAGGAAAGGTGCTACAAATCAACCTGTTGTCCTGACCTTGATCCGATTGTTTATGGCTCAGTTTTTCAGGTTTCTCTGTATTTCTCTGTGGATGGAAGTGCAGAGAAATCTCAGTAATACAGCAGGATGAAGTTCCTAGTTTGGAAGCTGGAAGTTGCTAACTAGGACAGTACAGAGCTCAGCACACCCTTAGCTAACATCTTTTGGGCCACATGGCTTCCAAAAACTGAGCTTCAAAGCACCATCCGGGGCCTGTTGTCCCATGGCGCCTTTCTTTCCACAAAAGGACAAATGGCCAATTGAGCACAACCACATTCTGCTCGTTTCATTATGTTGGCTTCCAAACAGATCCTCAGTGGGTGAAGGATTCAATGGAGTATTGAAGTGCTCAACATCTCCTGCTCACCAAGTACAAGTCTGTGTTCTATTATTCTTTGCATGCAACCATCTTTTGAGACTTGAAGGACAGAAGGGTTAAAGAGCAGGAGGAAAGGTCAAGCCAGACAAATAAAAGTCCATATTCCATAGAATTACTGTTTTACTTATCACTTTCCTTGAGATTTGACAGGCATACTTGTGATTGGGTTATCACGTTCCAATAGATTTATAGGCTCTAGGGAATTTCTATTCACCTTATCCTTGGGATGTCTTGATATTCTGTCTCTACATTGGCATTTGTGGTTCTTAAAGGTCTCGCAAAATAATGAAGAAAGACACAAGCGGCAAATATCTTTGGGTTCACCGTGTATTCTAGTATCAAATATTTCATATTATTTTCAGTATGCCTGTTTGCATTGCACATTGTTTTTGAATGCACTCTGCTGGTGTTGCAGGAGAGCTTTAAGACAGTGAAAGAGAACCAGCATTTCCAACTTTAACTAACTTTGATATGTGGGTTTTGTCACCAGCGATCTCTTTTGATGCAACATTAATTAACTTCAAGGGGTTCTTTCATATTAATTGGACAGGTGAGCACTGAAGCAAACACAGTAATGGATCTACACTTCTCAGACACAGGATCAGGTGTGCACACTCTGCTGCAGCACAGCCAGCAAGAATTTAAACAGGGAATTTTGCAAAAGCTGGTGCACTTTGTTAGAACCAAATGCAGCTGAAGCATTGCCTTTAAATCTTGACATCACAAATCCATGGATTTACTCGGCAGATGATTTCTTGAAATATTTTCAGTCTGTTTGACAGAACTGTATCTTCACTGTGAGTCCTTTAAAAAGGTCCTGCCAAGTTTGCCACAAAAGGTATTCCCATCTCTACTGACAAAAAGAGCATCAGATACCATTTTATGTAAAATGCTACAAGCAGCAAACAAAGGACAGCAAGATCCAGACAGTTGCCTGTTCAGCAGTAAGACTCCACTCTGGCTGACTTGTGGACTTCTATATTTCATTATTCTGGATTTCAATGCCATTTTTTCGGTAAAATCAGCCAACAGCTCTAGGAAAGATTTAGTGTGGTGCCTGGACGACCACCCTCAGTCACATTTCAGATGTAAAGATTTCACTGCTGGGTCTGGGTCGCCCACCCCTCTCAATTTAAACCTATTCTCAGTTTTCAGCTTTACTGAGCCAATGTATAATGCCTATGACCAAAAAAGGAATGGGATGTTTGTTGCATTTTGTTGCTAAGACCATCAAATATTCATGTGGCTTCTACAGACACCTCAACGTTATGGCAAGTGTTCAGAACGTTTCCCCACAGGAAGGAGCTTACTCAACTCATTTCTCCTGCAGCTTCAGAAATAAGACCCCTCCTTGTTCAGTGCAGGGAGAGGGGGAGAGCTGTCACTGCTCCTTTCACCCTTTGGAGACAAAAACATTGACCGTCAGCTACTTTCTGACAATTGGCTGTTATTAAACTCCAACTTGCGAGGGCCAGCTGTGCCTAATTTGAGTCACTGGTGCAAAAATAACCAGTCAGCAGGAATCGAGGCAATTATGGGTAATTCTGCTGTAGAGCAGCCCTGCATCAGAATCCCAGGATTAACTTCAGGCTGGCACTCCAAGGTGATTGAGTGAAGAACACAAGGCCTCAGTGAAATCATCGGTACTGAAATCAGTTTTTATACGAGCCGAGTTTGGAAGCCTGTAACCTGTATTTTAATTTACTTACAGGAAGATTGTTGAAATTCTTTACTTCCTGAAGATGGAGAGAAGTATATAATCATATTTTAGAGGGGTTATTTGGTTTACTTTTAAATATCCAGCCCTTTTGCCCAAATGTTAGCATATAATAACCTCATAACCAAATCAATCTCTAAATGTGCTTAGCCCTTTCTATACCTTGCCTTCTATCTGCTCCTCTACACATCAAAACTACACATCCAGATTTCTTTTTCTTAAAAATAAACCCCAAAGCAAAACAAAAACACCCTTAATTTAAAAAAAAAAATACTTCATTCCTCCTAGCTGACAAACTTGTAAGAGTATTTTTGCAAGTACTGCTATGAAATGCATACAATAAAAAAAATCAGGGAGTAAGAAGTATTCTTCTAAGCAGTCAGGTTTGAGTTGTGTTTCTATGTAAAAAAAGAAGTAGACATAAAATTTTAAGTAACCATGTCACTTTGACAAACAGCTCCAGAAAATTTGCTACAACTTCATACTGCATGATATTGTTTATTTTAAGCTTTTAATATGAAAACAGCAAAGAGGTTTGTTACATCACTTACACAGCGTCATTTGAAAAATACTGCATGGAGAAAACTATGAAAAGAACCCTGCATGGAGTTTACATTTCACAGAGTCCTGTCATTAAGAGCTGTATTCGGCAGAACAAAATAAAATATATGTAACTTTGTTCTTAAAGATGGCACTTTATGCTCTTCTGACTCTGTTGTGTCACTGTAACAGAGCAAAAATTCATAGAGAAAATCATTGGTATCTCTATTTTAAGTGAGGATTACAACAAATTCTAGTTTTTCAGCTTCTTAGGATATAGGTGACACATAAAAATATCAGCTATACCGACACAGTTTCCTGAAGTCAGCTTCTACTGAAACAAAGCATAGGCTCCTTACCTCTAACAAGGTATAATTTAGGACATCAAGCCTCTACTCAAGCTAATAAGTAGATTCATGTCCTTTCAATTATTTATTCCTCTGGCAGACAATTCCATTAACCCCCTCCTGTGCAATAATTTGTTCTGCCACATGTTAGAAAAATTATTTTCCAGCTGCTCAGCAATGCTGCTACAGTAAATTGAAAGTTTTTCCTGGCAGACAGATGATCCTCAACAGAGAGGTGAGCAGTGACACCTGATACATGAAGGGGAATGTAGGAGTAAATAGCATAAGACAAATATTAAGTCTTTCCAGTTTGTGGATGATGGCAAGCAGATATGTAAAAATGCTGATGAATTATTCACTCACCTCGAGGAATACCTGAAAGCTGTTCCTGCTGTGCAGGTGGGCCCAAAGCACCAAGCGAGCACCAACAACCTGTTACACAGAAGTTAACTTAGCAGGATAAGCAGAAAGAAACAGCACAGGCGTGTTTGGGTTCACCCACCACGCTGTTTGTGGGCTTAAAGGGATGAGATGTGTCAAATAGTAATGAACCCTTCCCTTACCTTGGGTAAACAAGGAAAAATTTCCTTCCCTGCACTCAGGGGACTCCTTGGTGAGCTGATACAGGCAATTGTGTAAGGACAGCAGCCTCTGATCCCATACACCATTTTGTAGGAGGCTGCACAGGTCAGGGAACTAAACACCCTGTGTTTGGTAACATACAAGGTTTTACAGCTACACCAGCTGGTGTGTCCTCAATAGGGCCAAGATTTTGACTGGGTATGCAGTAACACACAGCCCTGGACTGAGAGTGGTGACAGTGCAAATGTCACCAGAAGGCTGTAAATGAACAGCTATGAAGGCAAGACATCTCAGGATTTGTACAGGTGTTCTGTTCCCCAGTTAAAACAGGTCAAGGTGACTGGAAGGTCATGCATTCACCTCATGTATGACCAAGAAACAGAATTAGGAAGCAGACACAAAAATAAATGAACTAAACCCCTACACCATCCAGAAAGTCCTATCTGATGGATCACACACCACGTTACTAAACAGAATAGGTATCAGCAACCATTAAATCAAGACCAATTGGCTGAATTCCTTTTTTATTCCCTCTTTCTCTCCTCATTTTTGTGGGGGACTCATTTATTTGTACTGGGGGTTTTTTCAGGTTCATTTCCCGTATACTCCGTCAAAATAACATAGCTGTGTTTTTGTCTTGAATACTATACACACCCACACATACATACACATATAAATAAATAAATAAATAAATAAACATGTTAATCCTGTTCCATAGTTAGAAGATAGAAGAGCATTTCTCATGAGCAGTTTGAGCAGCAAATAAATTATATAGTTTTAGAAACATATAAAGAAAAAGAAATCCAGGCACCAGGAGAAGCTGGTTTAATGTAGAGAAGAAAGGGCACAGCATGCTTTACAAACCCTAATGTATGTGACAGAAAACTATCAACCTCAGTTCTCAACAGAAAACTTAAAATTCCAAGCTTAGATGGTTTACCAAAAATTACACAATAAGTCACTGCTAAATTCTGAAAGTAATCCCAAACCTAATCCCCAGACCATAGCAAGTCCCCAGGGTATTACTTACGGACATATTTTTCACTGAAATTGTGCTTTCCCTTGTTTCCTTTGCATTTAATGGAACCCACGGCTCAACACCCTTTAAATTTATTATATTATATTTCATAAGCAGCAGGCAGAGATGAGAACCTTCTGAAGGTGTTCTCTCAGTCCTCACAGGTCAATCAGTCCCACATACATCTCACCCTGAGCAATTTGACACCTTTGGGCTCCCTGGACCCTCAGAGAACTAGGGGGTGAGCCCAGGCTGCCAACCCCCCCCCCACCTGACCTGAGTCTGCCTCTGCACTCCTTAAAACAGCCTCTGTAAAAACAAAACCCAGGTCCGAATACAGAAATGTATACTAGGGAAATTTTCATGAGTCACTGCAATGTGTGAATAAAATTGGGAAAGAAGTACTAAAATCATAATCGTAGAGTCACCATGACCTACTGCCCCACCAGTTGTTCCTCATGCTGAAACGGTCCTTAATTAACTTGAGAAACTCTGTACTGAGGAGTGGTTTTAAGCCTTTTACATCACCTATTTATTTGCCTTTATTCACTGTAGGTAAAGCTATTATTTTCTAGACCATTTTAAAGAAAATTTAATACATTCAAGGCTGATTGTACTTACACAACAACAAAGCTGCATTTGAAGAGGGCTCAACACAATCAGATCACCAAATTCAGCAGCAAAATTCATTTTATTTTAGAATTGCTGCCACTCAACAGAAACAAAAAAAAGAACAAAACATAATAATAAAAAAAAAGTACTCTGACAGCATGGGAAGACATGAAATACCACTTCTACACTTATCATACAGACTGAGAGGGATAGCTAGCTAGGACTAGCTGTCCAGAGGCAGGACACTGGGATGGGAGGCCTATTTATGGATTTAGAGGGAGTGAATTAAAAAGGAGTCTGGCAAAGAAGCCTTCTGGCTTAGTGAAGAAAATGGACAAAGGTAGGGAGAAATGGCTTCTAGGAAGCATTCAATTAGAATGGGACACCCAATTGGACATATTTTTACAAAAAATATCTGCAATCTACCAGTAAATTGTTCCCTCCTACCCTGGTTGATGTGCCAGGAGGAAGTTCTTTGGCAAGGTGTTCTGCTGGGCTGGGCTGAGCAGCAAAGTCTGAATACTGCATTGGAAACCTCCAAAACTGGAAATGGAACAATATGATGAAGAACCAATGTAGAAATTTCAGCAGTCAAGAACCCAGATATATGAAAGTGCCAGGACTCCAAAAAACCCTCCAAATTCTAAAACATGAGAATAAACCTTGCCTGAAAAGAATAATTTGTCTGTCTCATATTGAGTGACTCTGATTAGTGGATGATACACAAACCCACTGTGCACTTGTTTGTTGTTTCAATTCCTGTAGAAGCTGGAATGTAAATGCATCATTGTTAAAAAAGAAAAAAAAGATTGTCTGATAGTGAGAACAGCTGAATGCTGTTCTAATACACAAATTAGAATTGCTATTGTTGCACAAATCACATGTAGTGCTATGCAATCCCTTTAATTTAGGATTTTCTATAGCTGGTCATTTTCCTCCTGGGGAGTGTGGCATCTTCATTAATTCCCAAGCACACAACTTTGAAAATTGATCATGCTTATAGATACAGCATTACAGCTCATCAAGTCAATTAAGCTATGGTATAAGAATACAAAGTTCCACATAATTATGGGTGTGCTGGAAACACTAGCATTTGCTTATTCGGTTTAGGCACCCTGGACTGGCAGAGTATCTGCATCTTCTTTTTGTGCTCTGATTCCCTAGTCATAATTCCCTCATTACAGAGAGATTTTTCCTCTTATTGTTTTAACAGTAGACTTTTCAAATTCCATACAAAAGCCAGATTGAAACTAATTCCATCCTAATAGTGTGGTTTTACTTGTGTATCATAACTTAGGACAAGAAGAGGAGCAAAAGTGTGCATTATGTGGGCACTGAGCATCCTGTTTTAAAGGATGTAGACCCCATGATGATTGTTTTAAAGATATTCAAATTCACATTAATGACAGGCTGATTAAGAATGAATAGACGGCACTAATTCAATAGACCTTCCACTCTTTGTTGAATTAGAGTTGGTGTTTATGTTGTTTTGTTTGTAATTCCCCCTGTATGTCTCAACAATAAGCAATGCTTAGAATAGCAGAAAAAGTAGCAAAATGATAAATCAAGTTTAAAAAAAAGATAAACCCCATAAGTAGTGCCTATGAAGCTTCACTTCATGCTAAGAATACAAATGGAAAGTTGTAAATACCTCTTTCTCTTGTCTTTTAAAATAAGTGAGTTAGAACAAGCCCATTGAAAGATGATTGATGGAGTATGGTTGTATTGTGAGCAATATTCTGGAAACATCTCAACAGAGAGCCTGTAAATCCAAGTTCGCACATCCCTGGCCCTCACACATCACAGCTCCAGTGATATCTTCCAGCTGACCTTGCTCTGTCACATTTTCCTGATGCACCATGTGTCTGAATGTGCTGGGGGTTCAGCAAATCCACAGGGAGGGGCAAACAAGGGACCTGGCAAAAGTTACCCCAAACCTTCCAATGAGCTGGAATTCTGTCAGCAGCCAAGAAAATAAATATGCTGTCAAAATCAGTAACACATTAATAAAAGGAAAATGGAAGAACTCATGTTGTTAATGCTAGAGGGGAAGGCAAGTATTTTTGCCTCCCCTTAGATGTAAGTGCTGTAGATACACTTTGGGCCACCTGTACAGCTCAGCAGGTTAGGAAAAAACTCAGATGCAGGCTCAGAATTTATCTGCCTTGACAAGGGGCAAAGGTCCTTTGGGAATGGAGCTTGGTCATCAAGAAGAACTTTAAAAATATTTTAGTTTTCCATTGCATCTGCTCATGCTGTCCAAAACAGTAAGAATAATTTCTATTAGCCATTAGCTGAAGTTCAGATGGATACAGAATCTATCTGGCATCAGCTCTGGAACCGAAAGGTTTCAACAACATACAAGGGACATGTGAGGTTTGGTCACATATCAAATGTAATGAGAACAATTCCTAATTGTGAAGCTAGGAGTGTGTATAAATGCTTCCACAGCATTCACTACCTCACTTATAAGACTTGTGACATAGAACAGCAAAGGAGAAAATATTTTTCTACATCTGCATAAACAGAAAAATCCAACTTAACCATGCCTGACTCCAATGATGAATTCCTTAAAAAGTGACAAAAGGAAGACAACTATTTTGGAAACTGTTTTTATATGGAATTTTAGTTCTCTGAGACTTGTTGTATTAACTCCTTGTTTCATATAATATAAATTTTTTGAAAGAAGACTCATAAAGGGTTTCTTTGGAAGACAGTAGTATCCTAAATTCTGCTATCGGGTACATTGGAACACACTATGAAGTCCATTTGCTACTCATTTTAAATGGAGATTTAGGGTAGTAATAGATTTGATCTAAACATGGTTCTGATTACCTGTATAGTTTGTCATAATAAATTGGGTTACCTTTCATCATATTACTTGGGAGGCAAAAAACAAATGAATATAAACTGGCATAACATGTAGGATACTCAAAACACTTTACTAACTCTTACATTTTACTGAATACAAATGAGGACATGGAACAAACCTTTCCCTAGGACAGCAATTTATATCTAATTATGGCTTCAACTCCTAAGATCTCACTTCTTTTAAGAAAGTAGCCTCTAGTGGGGAAAAAAAAAAAAAAAAAAAAAGAACTTTTCAAAAGCAACAAGACTGGAATCAAATCACATTTTCTGAGATCTTATTAAGAAAGCTGAAATTGGAAGAAAAATCATTTTTAAATTCTTCTAAAACATTGATTCAAACATCAGAAAGATGTGGTTTAATTGGGACTGGAAAAGGTCTAACAGGGTAATGAATTTCCACAAAGACAACTTGTGCCTTCTGACTTGGAAGCAGGATCTGTTTATCAGGAATTGCAATCCCACACATGTACCAATACAAATGGAAAATCCTGAAGTGTTTAAGAGACTGACTGTGGGAACATGATCCATGCCACTCCAGCGAAAACAACAAAAAGCTCACATACCATTGGGAGATGTGCCACCTGAAATATTAAAATTTCCCTGAAATGTAATCTGGGCTGGGGACTGGGGGTTGATCATAGGTTGGACTCAATGACATCATTTTGATTTTCCAACCTAAATGATTGAGTGATTCTGTAATTTTACCTAATCATGCCCACACTGGGAGTAAGGGTTTAGAGTGTTTGGATAACAATTTCACAGCAATAGTCAGGGATGAAATCTAATTAATTGTAAAATAAAGCTTGTAACATTTGCAAATAGGATTATATAATTTAATTCCTAATGACAGAGGGGCCTGGACTCCCAACCGAGATACCTGCTATTTCTAGTCCCAACATTTAGTATGATTAATTCTGCAGAATTAATCTGCAGAATAGACTCCATGTAATTTGTAAAGTATGATTAGTCAAGATAATTTTTACTGAAATCATGTTCTCTACTTTTGCTCATGAATGGCCCACGTTCTAACTTTAATTTGAATGGGAACAATGGTAGCACATTTCACACCACCTATTTTTAATCTTCTCTCCCTTTCTGCAATGAATATGATTTTTATATTCCTTCTCTGACTACATAGTGAACTCATTTATAACCTGTTTCAGCATCCTATCTGATTAGTTCTTTTCCCTATAGATTTAGTTTTGCTGAACCACAATAGTACCACACAGACAGCAGAATAAAATATAAATTCATACATAATCATGTAAGCAGAGATAGAATACCTGCAACTCCTATTCATTTCAAAGTAGCTGCCATTGTTTAGTACCTTTAGAAGCTGCACCACTGTTTATATTCAGCAGAATGCCTCATCCTCATAGAGAGCACTGAATAATTATCAGTAGATGAATGCACACCATAAAATAAATATCAGAACTGGCTCAAAAAAAAAAAAAAAAAAAAAAAAAAGAAAAAAAGAAAAAAAAAAGAAAATACTTTCTTTGCAATCCACTCTTTCCCCAGAATAATTATGTAATCTTTCAACAGCAGAAGTCTGAAAAGACCATTGAATGGAAATCTTCCCGTGTCTTTAGCTTTAACAAGGGTGCTGCTGAAAGAACATGTACAAAGCTGGTGAGGAAAGTCTGAGAGAAGCGATTGAATTTCCATCAAGATTCCAAAAGAGTTTAGTACTATCAGCAGACTCAGATAAAACTGTACATAAGCACTTCTCTGTCTTGCAAGGGTATATAACAGAAAAAGAGCAGCAGATTTTGCTATAATTGTCAGTTCTATTCAGATAAGCACATAGTGGTACTCTTCCCTCACATGAAGCATTTTCTGCAGTTTATAAGGCCATTTGGAAATGTGAGCAAGCTGGCAGTTTATTACCAGCTGCACTTCACAGAGCAGGGATGGGGCAAGCAATTTCCATCAGAATTAGAATGAAGGGATGGCAGCCTCCCACTGCCAATAACCACATGGTCCAGGAGGCTGGGTAAAAATTCAGGTTAGAGGAGCCCCATACAGCTGCTAACTTCAGCAATGGACTTAGAATCTCCACATTTCCCAGTAATTTTATTTTTTAAAGTATTTGGTACAGTAATGTCCAGCAAAATCTCTCTAAAGGAATTGCCACTTGTCAACAATTTTAAATTAACATTATTATTGGTAGGTCTCAATTAATATAAGTTAATACTACCAGTAACTTTATAGTAAACAACCAGGACAGCAGACGTCATAGATGAAACTAATCTGAGTTACCAGGCTCACTGAGATTGAGTCTGAACCTCTGGACATAACAGAAGTCTGTACACAAAATTTATCTGGTTCGTTGTAAATTTGGAGCCAATATACCTGTCTTCCTTAACAGAGATCTATTCTTCTCAAACTTTTACCTTTTAACTTCTGGCAAAATTGGAAAGTGCTGTGTGGAAATTCAACCACGTGGCTGTAAAGACTTCTTCAGGTGGATCAGAGGAATGTTGGAGCAGCAGATCCTCTGAGCAGTGAGAAAAAACCTGGAAGCTGCTCACAGTTCTGCCATTCCCATGTTGCCTGTTAAGGATAAGATGGCACTAAAAGTGGGTCACAAGTGCACCACTTTGTGAGAATTGAGCCCTAAACAATTAAAGTAGAGCGGCTGGAATAACCAGTGTGTGAAGAAGAAATGAAAAAGGTTAAATATTTGATGGAGTGGTGTCAAAGCATCCCATTAGTATTTTGCCCCTGTTTCATGGCTTTTCTGAGAAAACTTGTAAGCTCAGCAGCAGCACTTCAGCAGCACTGTCTGAATACATAAAAGCAGTCTAGTGAAACTTGTGACCAGAAAAAATCTGCATGAAACTGAGAGCAGGAGATAAGTGAAAGAGAAATTTTAAACATTTACCGTTTGATCACTCGGGAGTGGGTTATTTCCTCGGTTTCCCTGATTCAAGGTAATAACCCAAACTTCAAGCTCCCTCAGCTTCTTGCTGTTACCCACCCATACTGCAGTATAGCTATTAAATGTCTGACCAACAGCTGCCAACTTTTACAATCCGAGTTCTGTCTGTGAAGTATGAATTACTCAGCTGTGGGGTTTTTTTTCACTTTGTATCTGCAGTTCCATGTAGGGAAGCAGTGGTTCTGCTGTCGATGACTGTCAATGGTGACTTCACAGGGGGACACTGAGGGTGACCTCTGGCAGCCCTCCTTCCTGGGCCAGAAGGAGGTGGTTCTGTTTCCCAGACAGGCTTTTGGGACATGGCCAAAACCAACACTGCACTCGGTTTTGTTCCACACTTTGGATGAGATGCTGGAGATTTGGGTTCATTGCTGCAGATCTCACTAAACATTTTGAAAACAGATGGGGATAACCAACGATTTCTGGCCAGCATCTCCTCCATCACACTGCAATATACCTTCTGTCAACAGGAATGAGATGTCATGCTGAAATCTATTTTACCAGCCACTGCTGATCACATCAAAAGTGTCACTCATGGCAGTCTCCTGTCAGTGCCACCCTACCTTTACCAACAGGCTCTCCGAAAAGATGCTGCATGATTTAAGACAAACTTCATTACAGACTGTGCAGTGAGCCCTTATTCTGTCCTTTGAACTACCTGCCATCTCATCCTCAGTTGAGGCAAATGCTCAGCACAGTCATTGCTTAACTTCAGGTAACTGTGTAAGCAGCTTAGTTTGCTTCCAGTGAAACTTTCACAGAGCTTGGCACTGGCATTTTTTAAAAAGTAAATAAGACTTAAGACTTTTCAAACAGTACAGAAATAGCTATGAAAAACCAAAATCAATGATCACATGATCAAATGTTTTGCTGAGTAGCAAAGTTGCTTTGAAGTTTCTTTTATGCTCCACAACAGGGAATTTCAGCCTGGCCTAAACTAGAAATATCTTTCCATAACCCAATAGTATGGTTTCTTTTCAATTAGTTAATTTTAGAACCATGTTCGTATTTTACCTTGCTCTACTGAAAAGAGAGGCCCAAGAAAATTTCTTGTACAAGGCTTTCATGTCACTTTGATGCCTCTATTTCTACATAAAAATCTCAATAAAAGGCAAAAGAAAAACTTCTTTTTGACACTGTAGTCATTTTCCTGACCACTTACAAAATCTAGTCACTTCTTTAGTTCTTTCTGATTACTTTTCCATAGGAAGAGAAAGATATCACAAACTAGGAAGAATGAAAGGAAAGAAGATAATTCACATCACAAACAAAAAAAATCTACATGATTTTGCTGGAACAATGGATCCTAACCATCAATAACTTTTGAGAAGCAGCTAGAGTTCAAGAACCTGCCCTTTCTTCCACACACACTCCAACAAATCTGCATTTTGACAGCTGGAAAGTGTGGAATTTGTTCTATGGTTCTTTCCCTATGCTTCTGTGCTTTCCCTCTAGAGATAAGTCTAAAACTGAGATTCAGTACAGAACAGCACATGCAACACCATGAAAAAGAATCCACTCTTTGCTAACTCCAACAGTACGAGCATTTTCCTGACTAAAAGTGATATTTGTGCGGGTTGTTATTTTCAATACCTCAGGGCAATATTGTGCAGTTAATTGGATTCAAGGGAGTGCCACACAGTATAGGTGGTATCTGTCAATAATAATTGTTGCTAAAAGTAGGGGGATGTTTTAGAAGTAAAATCACAGATTAGATATTCCAGGAATGTTTATTTTTCTACTGAGAATACAAAAATATTTATGCACCTTTATACCTCTACAGCAGAGGTCATATCACTTCTGATTAAAATTGCTTGCCAATAATAAATTTCTGTCAAGCCCAAATTATAATCAGCTTCTACAGATAACTCCACAAAACAAAAAATTCCACTACATTTGCCAACATGCCTCCCATATTTTCTGATAAAAATAGGTAGACACACACAAATAGGACACCAAGAACTGCAAGCTGAGGATCACAAGTGTTCTGAATATCTTCTGAGAGCTTGTTCATTTAGAGACCCCACTACCTGTGGATAATTTATGTGTGTTCATTACAACTATTGTTGATGTAAAATATTAAGACAGCTCAGTAACCTCAGTAAAGAGACTCACAAGCTTGAAAGGCAGGATAAAGCAAAAAGAACAAGCTTGCTGAGCACACCGGATGAAAAATTTATACTTTTAATATCTTTGTATTTTCACATTCTATTCCATGTTCATCAGAATCTGAAGCATGGAATAGCAGTGACTTTATTTCTTTTCTGCCTCCAGGTATCAGGCTGATGGCTGGCTCATAGAACACCAGCTCTCTTATTACTCCAGATAATTTATTTATAACAAGGTTCGTGTGCTTTTCCTGTTAGATGTTGATGAAATTTGACTGTGCTTTCAGTTTCTAAAGATGTATGATTGTTAGATGGGTACAAATATTGATAAAACATTCTCTACACAAGAGCAAAAGTGTCATACTGGGATGGTTTTCAAAGATAAACCCTGGGAAATATATTGCACATCAGTTGTTTTTTTCTGCCCAATGAGAAAAATCCTCAGTATTAAAGGTCTAACTGCAGAGGAGCTTTAATATTTTAATTAAATATTTTCACTGTCACATTAATTAGCCCATTCACAATTACCTGAAAGTGCTTCACTACATGTAAGGACCCTGTTTGCTGAACTTGGTTGCATTTGGAATGTGAGTGGATGGAAATGCAGAGACTGCTTGTTCCATACATTAAACCACGATACAAAAGGCTTCTCTGGCATAATAGGATGCACAGAACAAGCATGGGGTCCTGCCAGATTCACTGAGAACTGTGGTGGGAGAAACAAGGGCATTAACTGAAGATTGTGTCTTCCTGCAGGTCAACTTTTCTTGCACCATCCTTACCAAGGACAGATCAACTACTCATGTGATTCCAGGCAGAATCCAGGCCCTGCAGTGGATGTAAAAAAGCACTGAAAACTGCTCAGGTTGCCTTCAGCAAGATGATGCCAAAAGAAATTATTAATAAGCAAACCTCACCTTCTAAACTCTTTGGAGAATTGAGTTAAAATCTTTCACAGGTTGCTGGAAGTGAAAGACAAGTGAAAGACACCTTCTGAGAAGCTTTTCATAGGTGTGAGTCAAGTTACTTAGATTGGTTTGATGAATACAAAAATAAAGGAAAACAAAAGAAAACTGGACACATCTAAAGGTACACTTACAGCTGTCATAATCTTCCTCAGAGGACAGTGAGATTCAAATGTTGTGATTCTGTAAGATACTTAAAATTTGTCAAAAAATAATTCTATGACTTTGAAAGTTAGATATTAAAACTTTCTTTTAGATTTAGTAGCCACTGAGATGGTAAATATCTCCACCTGTCCTCAAACCAAGCCCTGTGCAGTACAACACTTTTTCAGATCAGAAGTTAAGTGGCACAATTGGAGCTTTGGTTTGTGCCCAAATGACTTGGCAAGACTAAATTCAGTGATAATGAAACTTCATAGATTTACAGACATCCTGGAAACAGTAGGAGCAAGTTTAGTATTGTACTCCAGGACATAATTACAGCACTCACATTTTCAATGAAAAAAAAAAAATTAACAATTTATGAAGATGAAGAGACAGAAAATGTTCACAGAATTGAACAGTCCTATCAAAGGACAGCTATAAAGAAGAAACCTCTCCAGCCCTCCAAAAATTATATAGTCATTTGAACTGGTGATTTCAGTAATTAAATTTCAAAATACTTTTGTTTCAACACATCTAAAATGCTCATGCTGGTAGGTAAGAAATAGTGACGTGACTGAGAACATTGCCAGGTAGTACTGCAGTAATTAGCAGTGTGCTCTAACTGTGCTTAAACATGGGTCATGATGTCCTTACCAGAGATTACTCCTAAAAGATGAGGAAGTTCAGCCCTTTATGCAAAAAGCAATTTAGGATCAAAACCCAGCAGTGAAGGAGTCTGGAGCATGTCAAGAGGAGAAACAAAGTACCCCCAACACAACACTTAGCATCTCACGGCATGAAAAAAACAGTTTTACCTTTTAAGCATTTTTATTCCTAAAATCTGAGTTTAGCCATGTGAGAAAATCTACAACTACAGCAACCAACCAACCAACCAAAATAATATTTTCTGTTTGAATGTCAAACACAGCCTATGACAGTTTCAGAGTCTCCCTCTAAAGAAAACTGTAAAATCCATCTGCTCTGATGAGCAAAAATAAATAAATAAATATTCCCCTAACCCTTTTCACATTCCAGGCATGTCCATTAACTTTCTCTATTAACACTCTTTGGACAGAAATAGCACATAGAATGCACAAGAGCTAATATTGGGAAAGCTAAACAAAAGCTGTAATCAGATTTTAAAACAGACAATATAAGGCATTGTAATTAACTGGGTTGGAATAAAGTGGTCTTTATTAGTGCAAATGAGCTCATCTGCTATAGGAATGAATATTTCGCAATCTAATCCAGAATGTATTGACACCAGACACACATTTACATTTCTTCCATGGACAGATTGTTATTGACCTTGTGATGTGACATATCTACTGTCACTGAGCTACAAAATGGGAATCTCATCCTGCCTCTCCTCTTTTATATACAGAAAGCAACTAATTTGTCAGCATGCCAGCTTTAACTAGCTGAGATGAAGGTAAGCTAATTTAATAGGAACTGTTCAATAGCTTCGACCCACCTGACACTGTCAGTTAAGGCAGCTCCACATTGCAGTGTCTTTCATTATTTCCAGCTCTTTCTTCAGACTACTTGAACAGCAAGTCAAATAATATGCTCAGGAGTCAATAGGCCTGACTTTTTCTCAAGGACATTCTTTTGATGCCAGGAAGCGTCAAGTGGGAAAACACATAGCGTGAAGGTGAGAGGACACTAATTAAATATACATAGCTCTGGCCAAGGAAGAATGAGGCACAGCTTGCTATCTGAAAACTCAGTTGCCTGCTTGGCTGAGGTCACAGCTGTTGACTTGTACAAGTTCTTAAGTTGTGGGCTCAGTATGAGATGCTTTAACACTCTTAAACACCAGACAAAGGCTATCTGCAAGGATGCTGTGTGCAGTTCTGTGTGCTTCTGTAGTTTAAAGACACACAAAAGAGATTCCTTGTTTAAGTTCCACTGAAATGAGTATGTATCTTTTATCTATCAAACTATTCTGGTGTTTTCTGAAGCTGAGAAAGGATCTGTGCTTGTTACACCATGAGTAATGTCACTAATCTTGTCCATGCAGGAACTGACTTTCTAAAGGATTATTTCAAAGCATGAATCTAACCACAACACCCTCTCAGATTAAAGTGGCTACAGTGAAAAACAAGTGTTTACATTTATGCACTTCTTTCCTCCCTTTCCTAGGTTTTCTTTGCACTGCTGATTGCTTCCATTTAATATAATGACCTAAAAATCAAAATTTCAATTACTAGCTTGCCAAATGCCACCCCCACCTGCAAAGCCTTACATTTTACCCCGCCATGTGTGACATGAATTTTGGATGTTTGTCCTTCCTGGGTAGCAATGGCCCCACCTACAAAGACATTTCGGGTTTTGCTCCTGTGTTTGTGCAAGAAGAGGAGATTCTGTAGGGCTGTTTGCATGCTGTGAATCCTATCCCTCCCTTCGGGCTCAAGGGTAATCAAAACTCACATTATCTCTAAATGGACAGATGAGGAAGTGCTCAAAACTGGGCTTGTATGATAGAAAAATTATGCAAATTATAACATTTAATAGTTGCATAATTTCACACTAACAACTGAGCATTCAAAACTCCAATGTTTACTATTCCTAGAACATAAATATAATGATGCATCACATCCATTCTTTATTGTTTCTAGCCTCTTGCAATTTTATCAGCCTGTGGTCAAAGAGAGTGTTTTCCTGAAAGCTGAATATTTCCCACCAGTTTTTCCCTGCTGACCATGCAAAT
The DNA here is from genome assembly GCF_021018805.1 of Prinia subflava. Taxonomy (NCBI): domain Eukaryota; kingdom Metazoa; phylum Chordata; class Aves; order Passeriformes; family Cisticolidae; genus Prinia; species Prinia subflava. The sequence goes on along the minus strand of NC_086283.1, from coordinate 18,769,083 downwards.
AACATTGCACTTTTAGTGCAATGAAAATTACTTTTGCTCACCAGCCATGAAGTTCTTGCTTTCTTCAGAGACTGGCCTTGACCTCCTCTTTCCCTCCACCAGGCCCGTCTGGTCTGAAAGCTGTGGGATTAAACACCATCTGATAAATTGCTAATAAACCATTTATCTCAGTCTCTCAAAGTATTTGAGAGCAATCACAGGTCTCAGCTCATAAGATTTTAGATTTAACAGCTTTTTTTGCCCAGGCTGTAACTGCATTTACACTCTGAGTACATTAATATGTAGGCTGAGAGCAATACAATCCTACACTCCATACTCCTTAGGAGGAATGTCGGAAGACAAAGACTCCAGCAAAAATAACACACACTTCACTAGAGCCTGTTTGTCACTTCTGTTTACCTTTGGTTGTGTTTTTAATGCTTACTTGATCCACAGGCTCTGTAAATCCATCTGAGCCCCTTCAGCTGGGTCTTGGCTGTCCCTGGATGAGCAGGTTCCTCGTGACAAGGTGAAGGACATCCAGCCTGCATTTCCTTGCCTGGTTCAGCCCATCCCATGCTGTTGGCACTTTTACAAACACAACACAGCAGCAGACACTCCCTTCCCCCTTGCAATTCCACATTTTCCAACATCTTGGGTGTCACAGGTGATGGATGCCCTGGGAAGGCTGACCTGGAATAGAGACTGGACAGAGCTCAAGAATAAAGTAGGTATTTACTGAAAGGCCTCTAGGGTGTAGCCTGGCCAGGGCTACACCCAAGGTGGACCCAAAATGGTCACAAAATGGACAAACAGTCACGAGGTCTCAAAATGGTCACAAAATAGACAAATGGTCATGAGATCTCACACTTTTTTAAGTTTTAGTCCATTTGCATATTGGGGTTTAGTTGCCCAATTACAGCTTCAGGTTGTGAGGTCCCATCCTTCTTGTTCTTCCCTTCAGCCCACCCTTGTTGGTGCTTTTGGATCTGAGAGTTGTCCTTGGTGTTCAGCAGGAAAAGGATTTGTTTTGTCTGCCTGCTGTGTGAAGAGAGCTGGCTGACACTGAATGTGAGGCTCAGAACTGCACCCTCTGAATCTGAAATAGATGAACGCTCAAACTTAAGGTATCACAGGTACAGCTCGTAAGAAGCTGGCTGTAGCAGCTGGAAATGCTGAGCCTGACGGGTTTGGTGAGGCAGCTCAGAAGACATTTTCTCACAAATCCTCCTCCCATTTACTGCCACTTTGCAATGAAGTTGTTCTGCTGATTGCAGAGGAAAGCCTTATATTTATAAAAATGTAATGCATAGCAAATTTTGTCCTTTTGGGCTTAAACACAGATGAATATTGGTTGTGCTTGCTGGTTTCAACTCCTTTAACACGTTACACTCCATAGTCTGAGTCTGTGCTACAATAACCCTCCCATCCAAAACTACAGAAAGAAAAATTATATGCTTTGATCTTCTCAAAAATGTGTATTATTTCCAGAGCATTTTTCAACTGTAGTAATAGAGCTAGCAAATGCAAACACAACCATCAAGAAAACTGTAAGAGACAGTAGCTTGTGATAGAGGCAAACTGGATGAAGGCAAAATGTTCAAGAAAAATATTTTTTGACTTACCATTCACTCTGAAACAATTGCAATATATTGATGGGAGATAGGAAATGTGAGATACTAAGATTTCTACAAAATAATGCGTCAACTTTCTAGCCAATGGCTGTTCTGTAATTAGTGCACCTCTGGCACTGACCCACTTTAAAAAAAAATCAAAAAAATTAAGTTATTTTCCTTCCTTCATTTCTTCAGGGCAAGAAGCATGTCAATGTTTATAAACTGTTATGTAAATGCACAGCACTATATAAATTTTGTTAACAATGAAACAATTCTGTTTCTGTGCACAAAATCCAGATCTCACGAGTAACTCTTTTCTAGCCAATGACTCTGTGTAGAAGCATCTCCCAGCAGGGCAGAAGAAAGGGAAACCCAAAGCAGCAGATTTGTTTTGTCACACAATTTTGTGGCCTCATGGGCAGCTAAGGGTGATCTCAGAGCTGGCCTTATAAATCTGCATGGAAAATATTGACTGAAGATGATGAACACTTTCAGCTTCACTTCTTTCTTATAAAAATCTACTGAGAGTATATGACAAGGTCATTTGATTGATCTGGTATTTAGAGATATTAAATATTTCGACATTTTGGTCAAATCCCCAAACTGAAACGTTAAGAATTTAGAAATCGCATCCATGGTTACCACACTAATGCTGTTCTGGTTCAGAGCTTGTGTTTTGCAGCATTTTTTAGATTATAAGATGGTTCTTTAAATTAATCAATCAAACTAATGACATAGATTTTCAACAAGAAGTTGTAAAAAAAAAAAAATCATGTTCCATGCATTGATTCAAGAAAGGATATGACAGGTATATAAGATAATGAATTATGTTAATCAAAATTCACCATCTCATCATAAATGATATGAGAGCTAATGGAAACTGGGAAGTAATTATTAAAACAGATTTTTTTATATATAATACATAATTAACACATGGAAGTCACTGCTTCCAGGCATCATTTAATGAAGATGTTTATTTGATTGGGGGGGCTTAAACTCTGTGTGGGTAACAGGAAATTTCACATATAATCCAGAAAAAATGTTCTGCTCCAAGCTAAAGATCAGGGTCATCATTTAAAAGGCAAGACTCAAAAGACTTCAAGTTTATAATCCACTAAACCATGATTAAACTACTCTGCATTTTATCATTAAAAGTCACAAACAGATGCATTTATGAAATTTATCCTTGTATAAAAACCACTGGTAAATCAGGTAGGGAGCAAAATGACAAATCATGGTGCACTCCAGAAAGCAAATTAGACAAGGTTTTGTGTGCCAAGGCCCAGAAACTCTACTGATAAATCCCAAACTTTCAGTCCTAAAGTACTTAAGAAAGCATGGAGAAGAGCTCCAATGGATGAGATCAAAGTACTCTCAATGGAAACAACCTGTCTCTATGCGGACACTTAAGGAAAAACTTGCATGGAAAAAGGTCCCACCATCCACCATTTTGAAGCCCCACACCTTCCTGACTTTCTGAGGCCTTTCTCTACCTGGCAAATCCAAAGAAATTTTCCAAAAAAAAAAAAGAAATTTTCAAGAGTTTCTTGTTTATTGCTTGGAAATGGAAAAAGCAGTGATGATGGATTTGATTCTTTAACTTCCAGTTTGGTTACCAAATGAAAAAAAGCAAACAATTCTGCTATGCAAAAAATTTGCATAACACCAGAACAGATTCTCTCTGACAAAATAAGTATATATAAATATCAGCAATCAACAGCTATAATAAAAATAAACAAAAATTGCACTGAAACCTAAAGTTATTGATCTCCGCTTAAAGAGACCGGAACAGAATTTTAAGGCTGCAGGAATTCATCTGGTTTCCATGGATTGGTAAGAAGAAGAAGAACTGAGAATATGCAAATAGGCCAAGTATTTCATGATATGCAGATGGTAAGAATCTAATTTCCATCTGACTTTTTTTTCCCACTGGGTAATTACACTCTCCCTAGCAGAAGCTTTATGTCTGCATTGAAAGCAATAGCCAGTTCTCTGTAAATAGCCTACTTCCTATAGTGGAATGGAGGAAAGGGAGTTTAGCAAAAGCAATTTTATCTTTTTTGGTTAGAATTTTTGTGCTGTAATTTCACTTCAAGTGGCTACTGTAATTATAGGTTAAATTTGGCACCCACACTCTACAAATCCAATATTTTGCTAACTCATTTAAGCTATAACATAAGAGGAGAGAAAATTAGTTTTAGCTTCTGTAATGTAATTATTACCTTTCATAAAAAAAAAAAAAAAAGAAAAAAAAAGCATTCCCAATTAGTAAATAATGAAAACTAATTTCTTTTTAGCAGTTGGAAAAAAAAAGTGCAATTTTGTTCTTGCAAATTTTTAAAACTACCTGCTGTATATGACCAATTTTTCTTCTAAGTTTTGTAAGCACTTTTGCACAAATAAACATCAAAATTCTATAATTACAAATTAGAAGCACTGATTACACATATTTACAGTAATTACATAATTAGCAATAATTACATTAATTAGGCAAACAATGCACTGCATTGACTAGCAGTGGAAAACAAGAACATTTGCACACATGAAAACCTGCTTTGAGCTAGGAAAGAAAGATTTTATCATTAGCACTAAATGCAGAATTAAAGCACAGGGCAGCACCACTAGAGTGTGCCCTGTTTTGTTCAAGCACCAGAAACTTTTGAAAAAGCTGTTTCAAACATGATTAAGTATTTTGAGATACATATATCTCAAAAAAAATGTGTGCAAAGGAATAGTGAATTGATGTGGAATGCTTTGGGGATATGAATTTCTGTTTCAGAAGCCCCTAACTTGTTTTTTCCAGAGCCTGACCCCATAGCAGCACAAAGCTTCAGACACCCATGCCATGGGCTTGTCACATGAGAATATCACTTTGTCAAAAAGACCTTGCTTTTGGCTCCTTTCTCTGGTGGTGCCTCTGATCCTGGTGTGGCCACTAGGCTCAAATATTCATGGCTACAGCCATTTTTATTCAGCCTTGTTTGTTTCCTGCCAAGCTGCTCCAGATCATCCTCAGGCTGATGCTGCAAGGGAGAGCAAAACTCCTTTTGAACAGCAGCAGTATCTTAAACCCAGGGAAGCAGACGGTGAACTCACAAATTTAGGTGCTTAAATTGCATGACCATGGTAGGTAAAACCAAGCAAAGTCATCACCTGGAAGGCAAAGTCACTCTGGGGATGCCTCACTGCACATGAGGTGAACACACAACCTGCTGCAAGGGGAGTGAGAGGAGGCTGGGGCAGAAAGCTCAGGAACACAAACATATGTTCTCCTGAGAAAAGAAACAACCCCGTTATTCCATCTGCCACCAGAGAATGGTCACAGCCAGTAACTACATATAGAAAGAATATTTTTAGTCTGGACCTTGCAAGTAACACACTCACACTGTTCTATGTGCAGTGCTAATTATATTCCTATCCAGAGAGTGAACGACAACTCGTGCAGAGTGGCCCCAGATTCCTTGGAGCTTCACACCAAAACTCCCCATCTCTCATGTGGGTCCCAATCTCCCATGTAGCATTTTGTAGGATTTTTTAATGAGAATTGATACGACGTGAGAACTGTGCTAAAGCCCACCTGAATAAAAGCATCAATGCCCTACACTGCCAGGCTTGCTTTGTGCAGCCCCACATTTTCCTGGGAGCTTGCCACAGCGGTGTCCCTGTGGGAAGGGACAGTCTCCCCCCCAGTGCTGAATCGAGGAAGTCACCTCAGCAAGGGATTCCCAGAAACACACCTGTGTTAGTGAGAACTTGGAGAGAAAACTAATTAGTTCAAACCAAAAGAGACATTATCACTGAATTAATATTTATGCAACACAGGCAATCAAGGGACCAGGAAATAGGACGGAGTCGGGCGATAAAGTCCTTGAAAACATAGATGCTCCTATTAAATTTGTCAGAGTTGTAGTGAAGGACTATAGGAACAGTGAGGGTGAAGCAACCTCGAATAAGTCAAGGCAGCTGCTCTGAGGGTTTCATTAAACATGACATCTGTATTTTCTGTCAGGCAAGCACAAAAGAATTCGGGACAAAAATTCTTAAGTTAGCTGGGTTAGACCCCTCCGAGGTCAGGAACATCCATAGCTTTGTCAGTGTGAAGGTGCAGCCTAACACCCCTCCAAAGCATGAGACACAGATTGTGGGGCTAGCTGTGGCCACTTCTCACCTTCTCACTAGGCATCAGTGTCCTGCCATCCCTTCTTCCTTCCCAGGGAAGTGTGCCAGGGCTGACAAGGAGGCAATGACGGGTGCAGATGCTCATTTAGGATCGGAAGGGTGATTTTTGGCGGGTGGGTGAGGCTCCCCACTGCAAACTGGTGGGCAACTGAGAAGGAAGGTGGACAGGAGCAGGCAATCTCACACATAAAGGCGTTTTCTTGGTTTTGTAGAAAAAAATAAGATTTTGATACAAAATACCTTATTGAAGTACTGTTTGTTTGTTCTGACAGCTAAGTTGTCCCCTAATACGAATTCCACACTGTTTGAGCACAGGGGCAGATGTCATCAGTGCGTCACTAAGTGGCCCCAAATATTCACCTGCTTTCAATCTTATTGCCAAATGACCACAATATCATATTCTGGTATTAATATGTCACATTATGATATTAATCTAAGCATTAGCAGGACAGCAGGACCACAGTTTGTTTCACTGCCCAGAACACTTTGACATCAAAGGCTCAAACATTGGGAAGGTCTACCAGGTTCAATAAAAGGCTAAAGCTTCTGGGGTGCACTGGGATCTTTTTCATTATCTGCACTACTCCTTATTCCACAAAACCACAGGTAAAATGGTTACTGTTTAGAAATTTAGCTACAGCAGTCTGCCTAAAACACTTCAATTATGCAGTTCCCAAGCTACCTTTGTGTTTAGTGAATGACAGCACTGCTGAAGGTTTAATGAGCTGTGAATGACTATACAAAACTTGGAGGATCACAAAACCTGCTTCTGGTAATTTACATGAGCAGTTACATCTAAGTGCCGGAATCTATGTCATGATCCATTGTTAATACACTCTCTGTGTTCCTTCTTAAGACTGGTTGGAATATAATTATTTCCAAGTCTCCAAGCTAAACCTGTCCATTCTGGTTTTCCTTTGTCTGAACCACTCATTGATACACAAAAAGCCTGCCTAGGAACATCAGCTCCCTAGAGCTTTTAGCAGTTAAAATATTTGATACTTTCATACTTTCCATGGCACAAGAGGGTTTTTTTTTTTTACGAGAAAATGCTTTACACTTCTGTTTAAATCTGTCACATTGTGCTGGTGGGTTTGCAGACTGCCAGTATTCCCAGCTGGAATAGCTGGGCTCACGGCACTGCTCACAAACCCCGACAGAGGCTCTTCAGGAGTGAGCTGGTGCATTACCTCTCCTTGCACACACATTTCATCCCGTGCTTCCTGCTGCCCAGAGTGCCACAGCTTGGGCTCTTTGCACATTTGAGCTGAGAACGAACGTGCTACTGCCGGTGTGAGGTGTTGTTTCTGGCATTCCTGCAAAGGGTCTGGACCAGATCACTGCTTACATTGGGAGACACAAAAACCCCATCTCAGAGGGACATAGATTAACACAGTAATCCTTTAAGCCATCAGATAGTGTTATCTCATTATTTGTAGCTATTCCCTAAAGAATTCTTCATCTCCTGTACTCTCATATGCACTTCCATCTCTACTTATAAATTGTGGCCACATAGTTTAAGAAATTCCTGTTATTAAGAAACCCTGTCTTTGAGTGTCTCAACTCAGTGAATTACTTGACATCATTTATTTGTTAATTACATAGAGAATCAAAACCTACATCCCACATAAATGGGGGAAAGCTGTGGGAAACAAAGAAGCCAGAAGCAGAATTGATGAATGTTCACTGCATCTTTCCTGTTAAGACGCCTTCAATTCAGAGCATAAAATTTGTTTTAAATGTACAGAAAAATGTATCAGGAAAAATAATTCACTTTTAGCTCTTAATATATACATACATGAGTGCAATATCAAAGGATCCTATCAAAAGATCTATTTCTGCAGTCTACAGACAACTCAAAAAAAAGTTAAAGAATGATTCAACTGCAGAAGCATGGCTAATGCTGCAATGCTGCATGGAAAATAAAATCAGAAATGCTGGAAAGTAAAACATAGTTCTTTATTGCCAGCTTGCAGAATATTTAAGAAAAAAATTGGTAAAAATTACCCAACCACTTTTTTTTTTTTTTTTTACAATTCTGTTTATAGAAATTAAAACCATTTATAGAAATATAAAATAATTGTCTAGAGATTTCATGCAAAGAATCTTTCCCTTGATGTTACAACGTCAGATTCAGAAACACACTTTTTATATTACTACTATATAACTACAATATTACTACAAGCCCTCCAACACACCTGCTGAACATCTCCTTCTGAAATAACTCAACACGATCAAAAGCCCCAGAAAAAACAGGAGCACAGAACAGGAGCACATCTCCTTCTGAAATAACTCAACATGATCAAAAGCCCCAGAAAAACAGGAGCATAGGAGCAGAAATTCCATCATGCAACAGAAAAATGAAACACATACTGAAGGAGGAACTGACTACAGCCTGGGCTGATGTGGACATGGAAAAGCGAGTGGGGGGTTGCTATTCAATTTCCAAAGATGAATCCACAGTAAAGGCAAACCTTTTTCTTCTTATATGTGAGTTCTGCACATCTATCACTTCATATGGGACAGAGGCAAAAAACTGGAGGAAATAAAGTCCACAAATAATTCACCTTTTCAGTGCCTAAGTTCTGACCTCAATGACCCAATTTGGCCAAATCACGCAGGCCTACACTGCTTTTCTCTGTGTACCTTAAACATAAATACAGAATAATTGACTGCAAGGATTATGTGTCAATGTCCAACTGTGTCTGTCCATGAGCTATCACAAAATCCCATGTCCTACACTAGGATTAAGGCAAACTTTAATTGTGCTGGGTGGGAAGTCTGGTTTAGAGTCAAAGCCGCATGTTCTCTGCCATGTTCTGTGAATTGATCATGCAGCCCAGTGGGCAAAACCCAATTAAAATTATACCACAACTCAGCAGTTACAGCAGTGTGCTGGTGACCTTCCATGGTGTTAGCTAGTACATTATGTTTTGCAAGTGCTGATACACTTGTTCCCAAAGAAATATTGCATTATCTAGGTATTGAAAAATTGTTATCACCCTGCTTTAAACAATGTTAGTTAGAACTAACTTTTTTCTTTACGTTTCTGTTTTTTCACGAGGAAAAACAAGTATGCCATCTTCAAAATCATTAACTTTTTTTTTTTTTCCATCTAAAGAGCAGAAAAATTAACACACTTGGAAAATAGTCCAAAATCCTTAGTTTTATGTTTATTCCCATTTGAGGAGAACATTTTTATTCAGGAATTTCAGTAATTTGGATGATGAGTTCTCTACAGAGAACATGGGGAAGGTCATGAATACCACTCCAACATTTTTTATCAGTATAATCAGCAGGAAAGTGAGGTTTCTCACCCCCTGAGCCTCAACATCATCCACCCCCTATTGTTTTGGTCTGTAATTCCCACCTGGATCTTGGTGCCTGAAGGTGCTCTGGTCATACAATCACCCTTTTAAAGCAACATCTTCTTTATCTCACCGTTGCTTCCTCCTTTATTTAACAGAACTATTGTTCTTTGTTCCATTCAGAAGACTTCATTTGAATGGTTACCAAGCACAGAGGATAGTTGATAAACATGCAGATCAATTAATCTGAAAAGGTCGTAAATTGCTGTTTCATTTCCCTTGAAAAATTACAATTGATGAAAATTTATTTGAAGACAGAATTCTGCAACAGACTTCCATAATTAAAAATCCAATGTAACAATCATTCCAATTCCCAGAGGTTCGGAAGATCAATTTTACAGTATTTTCTCTCACTCGAGCATTATTTATTCATGCATTCAGCTTAAATTGTTGATTATTTTTTCTGCAATATGATGATTTGTTAATGGCAAAGGATTTTCCAATTTTTTTTTTTTTTTTTTTTTTTAACACCAGCAAGATGTTAAAAAAACAAGAGAATATATTTGAAGCCAATCGCTAGCAGCGACCCACAATACTGCCTGAAGTGCTGTGGAATTTTATTCCAGGAATGCAATCAGAACAGCCTCTGCCATGTCTCCGGTTTGTGTCCTGATCTGGTATCTACACTGCTTCATTTCTCTCCTCCCTCACCCCTAAAAAAATTCCAAGCACTCCACAATAGAACCTTATGCTTCAATAAAGATGGATATTTCAGGAATATTTAAACTGCCTGTCGTGGTTGCGGGGGAGGTGAATTTTTTCCGGGGGATGTAGGCAGTCCAATCAGTGATCAGCTTTTCTGCTGGCACCTAGATTGGTCACTCGGAGGTTTGGACACGCCTCTGAGGACACAAAGAGTTAAAAGCAGGAGTCTGGGGGGTTTGGCCTCCTTTGGGTTCCGGTTTCAGCAGTGGAAACATCTCCTCTCCCCTGCTCAGCTCTGGGCTGAGTGGGGGAGGGGGAAGCCACATGGCCGGGCTCAGGACAACCACGCGGTGGAACTAAAGTAAGCTGGGGCCCCGCGGGGGGGAGAAGAGAATGGACAGGACTGGAACTGAGCTGCCCCGTCCAGGATGGAGGGGTGGAAAACTGTGGAAGTGCCTTCTGTGTGTGCTCACCCCCTCTTCCCCCCCAAACTCCAGGAGAAGGTGCCCAGCCAGGTGGGATTTGCCCAGCCTGGGAGTGCCTGAGCCTGCAGCCCTGCCGAAAGCTAGAAACTGTTAACCCTTGCTTGGCAGAAAGAAACTTTTCTTAGACATTGATTCTCATGACTGGTGGTTTCAGAGAGAGGGAAGCGGCCTGGGACTGAGATGATAAAGCACGATTGGAAGGAACCCGATGGAAGAATGAGAGGAGTAGCCTTTGGAGCTGGACTTCTCTTGCATAATGTCAGCCATGGACTGAACTTAAGTCTCTTTTGAACATAAACTGCATTTTTGGGTGGATGCAGCTGCCCTTGCTTTTGCTACAGTGACTGGCACTTGAAGAGTGGAGTGAGCAGAGAAGCGAGGGGGAGGGTGAGGTGGCGCCCTCTGCCCTCAGGGCAGACCTGCTCCTGGAACCCCGGCCCCTGGGTAAAAAGGGGAGAGCTCGGCATGCAGCATCCTTAACAGAGCCCTGTATGTAGTTTTGGCCTATGAGACAGCGGTGAGAGCGCTGGACATAGGAAAAAGAGAGAGTCACCCTGGCAGACTTCTCTGGGCGGTGCCAGGGGTGACATGGGAACACATAAGGAGTAGACCTGTGTGTTCTAGAGAACAGTCTGTGGTGCCAGAGAGACTCCTCTCTCCCTTGCTGAATTGAAGATTAGTTTTTTGAGTGGTGATTGTTTGATCTAAAACCCAAAGGTTGGTCTGGGAAAAGTGATGGGTGGGGAGGTAGAGACTGGGAGAAGAAATGTTCTAAGAAGTTTTTATTTCTGTTTCTGTGTGTGTTTAAGAGTATTTCTGTCCCTGTTCTTATGTAATTAATAAAGTTTTGGTGGGTTTTTTTGTTTTCAAGATTTAAGCCTGCTCTGCTCTGTTCCTGATCACATCCCACAGTAGCTGTTAGGGAAAAAACATATATTCATGGGTGCATTAACATCTGGCCAGTGCCAACCCATGACAACTGCCTGAGCTGACAATGTTGAAAAGATGGACTTTACACTCAGTTTCCCAAGGAACAGAGATATCTTGTGAATGCTCCACTTTTGCTGTAGCCAAAAGGAATTACAGCATCATAACTGCAGTTGTGAGACCTTTCAGAGTTCATCAATAAATCTTTCTTTGATACTATGTGAAAATATGGGAAGTTTAATCAATAATTAATGTTAATCACATTCAGTCTTAATCAATGCCAGAACTACTACTCTTCACAAAGCCCAGAGACAACTCTGTGAGGTACAAAATCAAATTTAATTAAAGCTGTGCATGCAGAAGAGTTTTTAATGCTATCATAATTAGTTTGTTTAATACTGCAATTTCCAAACTCCTCTGTACATTTTGCAGAGCACTTGAATATTGAGCCCATTATTTGCACCTGCTGTAGGAGCCAGTTGGGCTGGTCATGTGCACTTCTGATATCTGAGACTGCAGAGGGACAGAACTTCTCCTTCCAATGCCCAGAAATAAGTAGATGGTGCCGTGAAGCCCAAGCCTTCCTTCAGCTCCTGAAGAGCTGACAAAGGAAGATGCATCAGAGTCACTCACCTGTCTCATGTCAAAGGCTGCTGTTATATGGAAGTTATGGCTTTATCGGCCTGCCAGGGCCATTGTGGAGAAGGGCAATTTCACTCATTAGGAAAAAACAAAACACTTCTTCTATAACTTCGGGACCAAAAAAAGGAAACTGGTGCCCATCCTTCCACCCTCTCTCTTGGGAGCTGTTGAGGATGAGCCTTTCTATTTCCCTTCTCACTGGAAAGGGGAGGTCACAAAAGAAGCCAAATATTTAACCACCCTCCAAAGAGTGCATTTGGTGCCAGAGCACCCGAGTCAGGAAAGAGGGGCAAACATTCCCTGAACCCTGCTCTTGGACTCTTCTCCCATTCCAGCTCTGCCGGCAGGTGTCTATTTTCACACATCATAAATTACGTAAATGTTAACCCGTGCACATCCACGTGCTGTCTACAATGGTACATTTCACACCCCAGGTAAAGAAAAGAAAAGAAAAGAAAAAACCTTGTTTGTTGTGCCATTATTTCTCTTTCACACTGGCAAACGTCACCAGTCAAAGGACTGCTCGATAACATGGTTTTGCTGAGAAACACGGCAGGGATGGGCTCTGATTTTTAATCGATTAAGATCTAAGTTTTCCTACCGACAACTTTTTATTATTTATTTATTTTTAAAAATAGAAATTCTGCCCTCTATTCAGTCTTAGCCTACCTAAGTGGTAATGTAGGAATTAATATTGCAACTCATACCAGTATTTTGAGTTTCTCCTGTTTGCATAGCTGCCTCAAGCTCCCAAGTATAAAAGTCAGCAAGCCCCTTGAGATTTGTGATCTCAAGACCTTAAGAACTCAGCCATTCTCCAGCAGTCAGGTTTGACTAAGGTCCAACAGTAAAAAATCCTCTGGCATAAAATAAACAATCAAAAAGAACAAAAGCAAAAAATGGAAATTCCATGAGCAAGTGTGTCACCACCACAATAAGAAATACCATAGATTACCTGCCTGAATGGCTCCTATTGCTCCTTATATATATGTACATATTTTAATTAAGTACAGAGAGAAATTTGCTCTGTATTTTTCTGCCTTAAGCATTCCTGATTGCTGCAAGATTTTGTCTTGTTAAGGAGCAGTCTTGCATCATTATATATTTCATTGACCATTTACTGTAATGCTGAATGACCGATCAATCGGCAGTTAAACTGCTCATTAAGAAAAAAGTACAAGTTTCTCTAAACTCAGCTACTCCATTTTTCTCCCAATCATTTCCTCGGTCTATTAATGGGCAGGTTTTGTCCTGCTGTTCAATAGTTCAAAGTTAGATTTACCTTATTCTGTGTAGTGTAAAGCACTTAGGCAGTTTTAAAGTGAAAGGACTTTTTGAGAAGCTTCTTTAAAGCCGAAATGACAGTAATAACATACATCTTAAAGGCTAGATTTTCATGTTAAAGCATCAATTCAATAATCTGTGATCTGTGAAAAAGCAGTTATTTTCCTGTGATTTTATTTGTTACAATGAACCGACTGCAATTCTCTGGGACAAATTATGCAGGCTATAAAATTTAAATTTAAAAATTTGACACTAATGGAAACTCCAATACACAGACAGAAATCTACTTAGTCAGCAGCCACAAATCAGGACCAGCACTTTCTTTCAATAACCTTTGCAACTTGTCTTGCAAGTTAAAAGGGCTTATTAATGAAACAAAAAGCAACTGCTCCCAGAAGTGCAGCCCCTCATTTTTCAACCCCAGGTTGGTTACTCCAGCCAGGTAAGGTGAGGTCTGTGCACAAGAACCTATCTGAGTCACTTCAAATGATCCCAAGCTCTCCACATCATATGAAGCTCTTCTTTTTTATCTTCTTTACAAGACTGAGGCACTATATATATCTGTTTGTATAATTAAGTCACATGAGCTGGTCTTCAGAACTGAGATATTAATGACTCATGAAACACAGGTTAGTGCTCATCTGCATAAAACCCATAAAACCCTTATGGGTTAGATTGAGCACTGCCTCATTTATTGCATCACCACATACTCCCTTTTTCCAGACAGATGAGTCTGCAGCACTTTGGCTCCAAGCTGGAGGACCAGATGCCAAAAAAATAAAAGGCACCTGTTTTCTGAAGCTCAGGAGCAATTCATCCATCTTACAGCACTGCAACCAGTCAAAACTTGCTAAAGGCACTGTTAAAAGTTGCGTGCCTCCATTCAGAAGCCCCTGAAAGAGCAGAATTATCATCTCAAACACCTGCACCTGAAAAGGTGCCATTAAAAACCCCCACATGCCACCAAATCCCTGACAAGCTGATCTCCACGGGGGATGGAAGCAGTGGAGGAACCAGCGAGGAAGGATGGATGAAGAGCAGGAAAAACACAGAGAGGACACGAGAAGGTTGCTGAAGAGCACACAGAAGCAGGGAGACCATAAAAAACATGAAAATTTGGGCAACAGCCTGACCAGGAGCAGCCTGGACCATCCAGAGGCACTGTTCTGGTCCAGGTCTTGCTGCCTGCAGGGATTCACAGGAATGAAACCCCTACTTCTCCTCCAAAGAGAAACTGAGCAGGAAACAGAAAATTCGTGAACCAATTGGGCTAAAAAGAAAAAAAAAAGAAAATAGTGCGTCTCAACAGCTTTACACTGACTAGCAGTGTTTGCTAAACAGATTTTAGAAATGGGAAAGCATTTTTACTGAAATTTTTTCACCCAAATTTCAGTGCACACGATAGAACTGCAACCTTCTGTATTTTGAGACAGTTTAGTTCCTTAATTCTAATGTGAAATGCCTCTCATATGGGTCTTTTAATCAGATTAGAGGTGTGACTCTCCTGATCTGCTTTCTTCAATAGGTAGTCTTTTCTATATGGTTTCTTTTTCATTTGTCTAAGCATATTTGCAAAAGCTGGCAGCCTGAATCTCATCAGGTAGAAGAAAATAGAAATGTGACAGGTTTGGAGCTAAAAGACCAAACAGTCTGTGTGACATTTGGGAAGGAGATTTTACATTTTGGAAGAAGGAAACCACTCATAATCAAGGATAAAAATCAGAAGTTATTATTTGGCAGCACTTGGATTTCTTTTTTTAATGACTTGTAGTTTTGCACAGAATGCATCCAGAACATGCAGAGGAAAGAGCAGTTTAGCACAAAAAAATCCGATTTATGACATGTTGGTCACAAATATGGATAAAGACTGTAGAGAGGGAGACTATTTGCTTCCATATTTGGTTTGAAATTCTGCCACCTGTGGAAAAACTGTAATTCAGAACAGACCATGTACATAAAATGTCAGTTTAATCCAGCTTCTGAGAATTTTATAACAGTAAAGGGAAAGCTGATTTTTTTTTATTTTAAAAATCAAGTTATTGGATTTGCAGTTTTGCACATTAAACATAACTTCAATCCTATTAGCTTTTTTTTTTTACTTGACTGAATGACATAATTTCATCAAATATCTTTAACACTACTGACGACCTGTTCAAGTTTACATTAGTAAATGTTGCCATTTAGTGGTAATGATGAAGTCAAAATAACAGTGTTTGGAAAGATAAGGTAGGATATAATAAGGAAGCCCAGCACTGCTGTTATAACCATGTACAAAAATAAAGTCCCTATTTAGAAGAAAAACCTGAATTCTCTCACCTGATCTCATAGGAGCTAAAAAAGCAACATTTATGTTTGATTCAGAGACTAAAATAAGGAATAGAGAAATATGGAGCCATCTGTCCTGGTCAAGTGTGGTGAAAGGAAGTCGCTGGACTTTCAGATCATGAGCAGGTTTTATACCCCCTGCCAAAGCAGCCAGGACTGCAAATGAAATAAACAATATGTAAATATCACCAACAAGCAGCCCCAGCCTTCTGATACACAACCCTTTCAGTGAACGCCTGTCCTGTTTTGCTTTTGTGAGCTGCATCACTTCAGCTGGTTCTTATGAAGAGGAAATGCTCAGCCTCAGACCTTTACACACTCTTATTTCACTGCTGTGGGAAGGAAAATCAAAGTAAAGCATGCAAATAGCAGAGGAAAGCAGTGACCATCTGGAAAGACATTTAATATGTTTATATATCCAAGCAGCTCTTCACAATAGGAGCATGAGCAGATTTTTGCTCTTCACAGATTTTTTGCTCTTCCCTCACTTGGGGAAAAAAAAAAAAAAACCAAAAAAAAAAACCCACACAACAAAAAACAACAACAACAAAAAACAAACAGCAAACAAACAAACAAAAAGCTTTGTTTTACACAGAAAACTTCAGTTTGGCTCCCCCCAAATTCACAGATTTCTGCATGATTCTCAAAGACAGTGACTGAAATAGCACTCCATGAGTTAGTAATAAAGATAAAACAACCACCATAATCTTTACTGAGATCCAAAAACAACCTCATAGTCACTCTAATAAAGGCAGCATCAGGCACAGGCAGCACTGAGTAATTCTGCTCCAAAACTTTCTAAAAAAAACCCAACAAGGTTTCTAAAAAGCCACATGGCTTTTCAGTTTCAACTCTATTTTAAAAGGAGAACAAAATACATACTTAGATAAGTCACTCTCTCTGTATATAGGTATATATTAATAAGCCTTTATTTCTAGAGCATATAAAGTTAAAACATAAAACAAATAAATGTCAAGAGGTGGATTTTACTTAAACGGGAGGCCTAAAAGCCATCACTGCCTTTTTAACTTTTAAGTACAAGTCTTTCTCACAGTAAAGTAGTCAACTACCTCCCCACTGAACTATAAAGAACAGATTTAGTGGATACATTATTAGCACTCTAGTCTGTTCCTAGACCTTTGCAGCAGAAAGCCAAATTAAATGCTGGCCTAAGCAAGATCAATTTGGTTGCAGTCAGCAGCGATGCATCAGCCTACCTGTGATCACAACACCATTTGCTAATGAAGGACTACCAGCCTTACAGAAATCCTGAGGAACAGCACCTCAAAGTTTTGTTTCCTTAACAAACACTTGGCTTTTGAATTAAGTCCAAAAGTGATTTTCTCACCTGTTGAAAGCAATGGCTTTTAGGGGCTCTGTATATTAACACTTGAGAGGGAACTCTGATAGCATTTGCAGCAGCAAACAATAAGAAGGAATTAAAACACACCCTTCTGTTCCTGCCATTCCCACATTGCTTCATCACACTTTCCAACACAGGAAGGAGGAAACAGTTTGAAAGAGATATTCAAGAGACCTAAATATTGAAGTTTTTCAGGGAGAATCATCTATGGTGGATTCCATAAAGCAAGAACTGCAATGATTCTCTTGAATGCAGTGAGACAAATGAAGGTCAATGAGTACATGAATAAATTGAAGTGAAATGAAAGTTCCTAGGGCTGTATTGTTCTGAAGCAGCATTCCAGCATTCCAAGGCAGCAGAGTCAACACAGAGATCCTAACTGCTTTTGAGATGTAGTTTGATCAATTTATTTTACAATCCCTCTCACATGCCTGACTGCACCAGTAGGAAACTGGATTCAGTCATGCAGGGTGTTCCTCCCATTACTCTCCCTTGCTAAGAGATATAAATAATATCTTAAATGCTTGTATTGTTTAATATGAAAAAATCAGTGGAGTGAATTTTCTAGGTAGCTGGAGCACTTGTGCTGGTACAGAAGGAAGGCTTTGCCAAGGTAAGGATGTAATTTGCAGTGACTGCAATTTGAGTGCACCTGGATGGAAATGCCCAAGGAACTCAGTGATGAACTGACAAGATCATCACAAAATACACAGGAAGTAAATAGCTGCTCCCAGCCGTGCACATGCTCTTTAAACAATAATGTTTTGGCATGATCCTGCAGAGATTAACATCGATACATAAATATGGAAAGGCACTTTCTACAATGGAATGGCTCTTTTCCCTTAATGCAGACGAAATAGTTCAGCAAAACCATTAGAACCCATCCTAATTTGGATCTCTCCATAAATGTGTGAGCAGGCACTGGCAGCCTTGTGTTCAGACCCCTCAAATGTAAGGTCTGAACCCTGATCTGAGGTAGTTTATGTTGTGATTGTCAAACGATGGGCTCAAGTTTGCCTCTGCAGCATTTGGCTGGATAAATATCCCACTCCTAGTTCACAGTTCAGAGGGTGGTGATGCACAGTTAAGTCTAGGAAAGGAAATAAAGCTACACCTTAAATTTAATTTTCTATAAACACAGAGTTGTATTTTTACTTACACCTATTTAATTGATCACTTTTCAATAAAATAATGAATTTCAGTACTCTTGTGTTTCAAATGGCTCTCAAGGACTAAATTTGAACAAAATCATGTCTTTTGCTAATGTTTGAAATCTTTTGTCCATTGAAATCTTCCATGTTTTTTATCAAAGCCCAGGGTAAGCCCTTCCATTTATGGTGAATTGAAATAACATCAAAGGGTGTTTAAGTATGAAAGAGAGAAATTGGTGCAGAAAATTGGTGCCTGAATTTGTTAGAAAATTAAGAAAAGATGCCTGCGATAATCATTGTTACTTTATTACCAAAAAGCCAAAAGTTCCTACATTTTATTTTCTTCTGACATTATCTGGTTGGTTAGTTAATTTTCTGTAATTTTGTTTCTGGTTTTGTTTATTGCTGTTATTTTTAATTGTTTTTTATTTTAAATATATTTTCTATTTTAAACAAAGTTGACAGTAATCACTATATTTAATATGGGTGTGCTGGGAGTAACTGGAAAGCCAACTATGAGCTATGGAGAGATTCTAAAAATTCATTTTATCATAAGGTACAAATTCTGTAATTATAAATCCAACAATACAGATATTCTTATGTTTCTAAGAAGTTTTGATTTGTGCAGCACTTTAACTCATAGCCTGTTACTTTTAGATTATATATTTTTAATTCTTTTAAATTAACACAAAACAAAAAACAAACAAACAAAAAAACCTACAAAAAAGCAAACAAACAAATCTCGTCTTCCATGCTGAACTTTAAAACAGACCTCTTCTAAAATGCCATGTCTTTAGGTTGGATTATACCAGCATTTAGTGTGGATCTTAACAAATACATTTTTAATTAATCACACTGTTGTTTATCTTTTTTCTTTTCTCATAAACTTCAACAGTTTCTCTAAAACACTGTAATCCAGAAATACTTCCATGTCATATCATAAAGCTAATAACCTCACCAACCACTTATTTGCTGACAGAACACACTGTCCTCAGTTGCAGAATGTGAAGAATTTAGAATTTGAAAGGAAACAAAACGCCTTTACCAAGGTGTAAAGCACAATTTCCAAAAAAAGCTTTATCACCTCGCTGAATTCATACAGTAGCCTTCTTTCCTTTATAACCATTCTAATTAAATACAGCTGGAGATAGCACAAAAGAATTCCATTAATTAATTGGCAACCTGCTGACACTAATTAAGCTATGAAAATTCAACTCCCTCACACCAGATTTTGAACATTACTCAGTTACATTTGTTGGGAAGTTTGCCTCGTGTCTCTAACGCAACCAGAAAGGAGAAAATGAACCTTGTGGTTAACATGTGTAGGAACAAAGTGACCTATTATTGGAAAAATGAGACATAAAACCTTGCACTGGTATAGAGAAGTTGTGCTGAAGGAGCCCTTACTGATAGATTCCCTCACAAGAGGGTTTAAGGCCATCCCAACAGGAAATTATCCCAAAACACCAATGGCACAGTGCATTGTAATTAATTAATGCATTTAATTCTCTGCCACCCTCTGTATAGCGCCTCAAATCTTCACTTCAGCCATCTACTAGTCAAGATTTCATGCAGTAACTGGGAGAAAACATCCAAACTTCTTTACCTATACCCTAAATCTCATGTAAAGCATCCAATGAGACCTCACTTAACATTTTAACAGTTAATTACACAGTAACAAGGAAGATTTATTATTTAATGTCTCAAGGCCTACTGGCAATGAGTGGTTCTGCTATTATCCGAGTGGACACTAATGAACACCATCTGGTGCTCCTTCCCTTCCCAAAATCCCAGACCCATCTCATGAAGAAGGTTTCAATGCCGTATTGGAAATGTGTTAACTCTGATCTGTATCCACATTATTTACTAACAATCTGAACAAAGAGAGGAACATAGCATAGAATAAAGCTATTGTCTATTTTTCTTTAAATCCTACCACTATAATGCTTCAGGGACCATAAGAATCAAGAAGCAAATAATTATTTTTTAAAAACAAAATAAATAAGTTATTTTAGAAAAGTAGCACATAACTTTCCTGCTTTTTCTTCTTTTCAGTTTTCTCTTTCACATGAGACTTAATAGTTAAATCATTTAGCCTTCAGATAATATAGCACAGCACAATTTGCCCACCTCACCATATTTTCAGAAATCTAATTAATTGGAAGGTGTTAATTAATTTTGAATCTACAGAAAACTAGATTTCTGAAACAATTTTATAAGAATTGATTTATGTAAGGAGTCTGTAACCTCACATGCTTTCAGTTCTGAAATTCTCAGTTAGCACCTGGCAAACCAGCCAGGAGCAGCAAACTTTTGGCAATGAATGGCTCATTCATCATCAAATGCAAAAATCTTTAAAAATTAAAATAATGGAAAAAAAAAAAGTCTGCATATATACCAGTTCACATCCTCCCCTGCAAATACACATCCCTTTTTCTAAGGTATAAATTTTGTATTAAGGCTGTAGCTCAGTATAAAATCAAATAAAATTCCACCTTTCTGTGCAGGTTAAGCTGACTCACTGTGAGTCTCAAGGGTGGCAAGATGTGAAGACCTGCATCTGATTCTTCCCTAAATTCCTTCTTGCTGTGGCTGAGAAAATGGGCAAAAGTTGCTCAAAAAGATGCTTAAAAGTTTCTGGTAGTTTTGCCAACTAGGAATAATCAGTCACTGAAAAAATAAGGGAGGTCTCATTGCCTCAGTCACTGTGCTAAAAATCAGTGAAATACGGTCATGACCAGCACCACCAGAATCAGTCTTTTTGCCATGTGCTGATTGAAATACGCAAAATATAATAAAAAATAAAGAAGCTAATAAAGAATATTTGCTTGCCATTTAGGGTGGAGAAGAACTCAGCTAAGCAGTGTACCATTCCTACTTCTAAACTTTATTATACTCTCATTTACTACAGTCATAACCGTAATATTTTATCATGAGATTAGAGTGCAATTGACAATACGCTGGATAATGCATTTGATTCATAGCTGATCTAAAGTAGAATGCTGGCTTGAATCCCACAGTTCTCACAGGGAGTCTTCCATTTCCCAGCCTACCTCATGTTATCCAACTTTGGGAACATCTTGAAAAAGCTGTGAAGCCAAACTGGCAGAAAAACCACCATGGGGCAAGATAACACTGAGATAATCACATGCACCAGAATCTGCTTGGAGGCTTTACTTGGGCACAAAGCAAGGTCAGGCAAGATCAGATGGGATAAGACCATTTTAGAGACTGCTTTTCATACTTAGACATTTAATTATTTTTCAAAAGAGACTCAGAAATTAATTCCTAAGTTTTTTTACAAACATTTATTTATGTAAGGATAGTAAAAAATTGGGTGATTAAGGATGATTGGCTTTCCTGCAAGGGGCTACTGTCATGTGAGGCCTGGGAAGAGGAAGAGTGCAGTGCAGAATAGTGCCTTGTTGTGAGAACAGTTCTCATAGCAACACCCACGGTCATCTTCTTGGTGACTGGCAGTCTCTATCTCTTCCACTTTACACCAAACTACCAAAAAAAAAAAAAAAAAAAAAAAAAAAAAAAAAAAAAAAAAAAAAAAAAAAAAGTAGGGAAAGGAAGAGAGACAAGAAAATGAAAGCAATATCTTCTTTTGATAACACCTTTTTTACTCTATTGTAATTGAAAATA
Organism: Prinia subflava; assembly: GCF_021018805.1. Lineage (NCBI taxonomy): Eukaryota > Metazoa > Chordata > Aves > Passeriformes > Cisticolidae > Prinia > Prinia subflava. The sequence goes on along the minus strand of NC_086283.1, from coordinate 18,747,471 downwards.
CTTGGATATTACAAAGAATAAATACTAATAGTCAAAAGCAGCAAGCTCTTCTATTGGGGTCTGAGTCCTTCAGTTTTCCTGAAGACAACAAAGTGGAAACTAAGACAATGAAGTTTATATTGATAATAGGAAGGAAAAAAGTTCAAGCCATGCCTGGGGCATGAAATGCAGAGCAAAAGTTGAAGGAAAAAATCATTAAAGATGCATGACTATCAGATTCCCATGTATTACTGTTAAGTGCATTCATTAAATGATCATAAAGAATATATGGCATAAAATGAAAGAGAAGATCGCAGACTCTAATAGAACCCAATAATTTCAGAGTGGGAAAAGCAGCAGACCATGACAACAATTTAAACAAAGAACACTAAATCTTACATTCCAGTTTTCACTGCAAGGAAAGGAAAAAAAGAAACATAGCAAATTATAGAAGTGACAAAAGAAAACATGACATCGAATTTTAAGACTACACTGGCATAGCAGAAATGAAGTAATCATTTGTTTTGAAATCATTAAAAAATTATCTGATAATTAACCATTCATTTTTCATTTCATGAGTAATGTATTGGTTCTGAACGTACACACTGCAAATCTCCTGAAAACACATGTCCAGCTAAATGAGTTGTTGTGATTGTGACCAGGACATTTGGTGTTTGAAGCCCTTTATATTCCACTGTGGTTTATATCATCTGTATTATTTCACATAACAGGTTCTAACAGATCCTTTGGCCAGGGTTTTGACACCTCTGCATGAGGCTGTGTTTAACACCTCATCAGTTGGTATACATATGCTAATTGTTGCTGTTTAGCACCTGCTTTCTCCTTTCCTGCTGTTCAGGCACAACACTCAACTACAACAACTCTGCCTTTGCAGTGTTTGCAGAGAATTTCACCATTTTGCAGAGTAAATCAGATCTTTTGAAAAAGTAGCAGGGGAAATTCTGTCCCAGTTTCCAGCGGTAAAATGGTTTGAATAACCACTTGTCATTAATTATTCTTTCCCCGCTGGCTTTATAATTATATTTTTTAAAAAGAGCAAATCAGGTATGGAGAATGGGAAGGGACTGACTTGGTGCAGGAGCCTCTCCTCATCCATTTTGGAGCTTCTTTGTGGCCATTGTCACCAATTTCCACACTGTAAACACACTGGTGCTCTGACCACCTCATCACACTTGTTACCTGAGCATAATTCCTGGTAAAATAATTCCCAGCCTCAGCACAAGCCACTGGTTTCCATGAGTTTGCAGTCAAGGAATTAAGTAATTAGCACTCTGTGCCACTGGAATGGAAATTGGTGATGAAGCCGACAGGGATTGCTCAAATGGCAGTTCCCACGTCTGTCTTGATTTCTCAAGGTCTTAAAAGGTCTTCATTTGCTTAAGAAGCAAATGAAGGATGTGAGCAAATGAAGAGAACATGTCACAGTTTATTACAAGAATCTATTCAGGGCTTTTGATCAGATAATTTTAAGGATAGATTAGAAGAGAACCACACAACGTCAGGGTAAAGGGACTGTGTTCTTCAACCTCAAAACATGAGTGGAATGCCTGCCAAGTGTGAGAGAAAAGGAAATAAAGGAACAGAGAATGGTAGCTAGAATGGGCTATTACAAGCATCATCCAAAAATATACTGAATGACTTTAATACGAGTAATCCTCATGGAGGTTCCCATGATATACACCAGCACTGAAATATTTGTCCATACTAAAGAAATACACCAGCCTTTTGTGACAGCAATCATCAGAAATGTACACAGTGCCCATCCCTAATTTAAAACACGGATATGTCTTCAATTTTATGGGTAAATCTTAATCGTGGAAGTAGAATCTCACATATTGCAAAGTCTTGCCCTCATGGAATCACACTCTGTGCTCTTGAGAGATGTTTCCATTGTTATACTTACTAATTAGAACAATATCATGGCTGATTCAGATATCAGGATACTTTAAAGCTCAGAATAGGAGAACAACATCAGTGCTTCAGGCTCTGCTGCTTGAGCTTTCAAGATAACCTGAAGCGTAATTTGGCTTCATGTTGTAAGCAGGTCTAGAGCCAAATGCAGCACCCCCTGATGAGCTAGTCTAGATGTCACATGTAGCTGTGGCATGGAAATGTATAAAAGAACAGAAATTTGACCAATTTAATTTGAAGAACAGAAAACATTGCATAAAGCTTTCCAGCTCCTTGACATTGAGAATAATTGTGTCTGACAGTTCTAGGGTTAAGTAGCCACTCATTCAGCACAGCATCGTTTATCTGCCAACATTATGTGTCTCTTGTTGTTACTTCAAAGAAAAAATTCAATAAAAATTTAAATAAAAACAGATCTGTCACTATAGAGCTTTAATATTTTACACCAAACTCAATCTCTTTTCTTTGTAAAGTGCTTTCATACTTCCTGAACTCATCCTGCAGTACACTATTCTCATTTTTTTAAAAAGAAAGAAACCATGAATCACCTTTAAACATCTACACTTTCCTGAAACATTAACATTTATTTTTAATAGACATCACTCTGAAAAAGGCTTCACTAAGTACTGTATAATGCTAAAAAATTCTGTAGATTGAGAGAATGAAGAATATATATGTTAAGTCTTTGAGCATCATTGCATACAAGCAGGTTACTTGGTTAAGAATTCATGATTCAGAATATAACAGTAATTATTTAATGCAATTAATTCCAAATGCTCTCTCATGGAGTACATTTGTTGTTACTAACTGCAGACTGTGCTATAAATACACTTTGAAATAAGTGAAACAAAGGATTCAGGTATTCAAGGCCATGTCCTCTCTATGCATTTCTGCCCAATTTTTCCTTTGCTTCCCACATATTTTATGAAACTAACAATTAAATGCTGCACAATCACTGCTTTTGTCAGACTTTTTGTTGTAAAGTTGTTAGATTTGAGAAATCAGAGGCATTTTATGAGAGATAATTAATGTCTCTCTTCTGTAAGTGCACTTGGCAAGGTATAATCTCTCCATTTTAGCTTTCTCCCACATATATTTTAATAATAAAATCATTACTCTATTTAGAAACCTCTCAGCTCTGGACTGTAACTACTTTGAGAAGATGTGACTTACCAGCCCCATGAAGCAGATTCTGATTCTAACAGCCTCAGTAAAAACATTTTTTAAACTTTGATTGTACACCCTAAAAACAAAATTAACAATCTGCCAAAGCCAATATGTTCAAATAAAGAAAAGACATGAACTATGACCATAATTTTATATATGCAAACAGGCTCAGTTCTATTTGATTTTAAAAGTTTCTTCCAGCATCTATTTTCTATCCCAGTCACAAATTTATAACCATGCTACAAATTACAGCAATAAAATTTTGTGAAGAAGATTACAATAAAATTGTCATTTCATGTCAACTTTACTGGGCAAAATATATACTGTAACATGATAACAGGAATAATCTATTACCTTATTTAAGTATCTTCATTATTTTAAATGATAGTTGCATCACACTATTTGGCAAAATATGTTAAGTGGTTTTGAAAGTCATAAATCTCTGCCACTCTTTCCCTTATACAAGTGTTAACTATAAAGTTCTATCATAAATGATGAAACAAAAGGGTTTAAGTCAACCCAAAACCACAAAATCTGTTCTTTCAATAATAAAATCTGCGCAGCTGGGAGCTGCTCATTATTTATTTAGCTTCTGAAAACCAACACCTCTATTTGTTTTCCTTGTAACTTCACTGTTTTCCTTGCTGTTCCTGTGGAAAAAATCCCAAACAAACTGTAGCTGTATTTTTTCTAGTGTTGCACTATTCCCTGGGCTTATCTACCTCTGTCACCCCATTTTGTCACCCTTTATCAGCTGAGGTGAGTATCACACAACAGCACAATGAACATATGTTCCTATACATCACCACCAAAAATGACCTCTCTGGAATCTCCAGATCATGTAAATGGGATCTCAGATACCCTTAAGACGATACTGCAAATTACTTAGAGTTCTCATTTGTTAGTGTTCATTTATTACTTTTCTGAAAACTGGTGATATGTCCCTGCCTGAGAAGAAAAACAAAAACCATGTCCAAAGTAAGCCACAGTGAAACAGAATCCCCACAAACAGTAGAAACACGACCAAGTGCTGGTCAAAAGCCACTCTTTCTGAATTTACTTCAGAAACACAGCCACAGTGCATCCTGTGCATCCAAACTGCCACACAACCCTTCCATTGCATTCCAGAACATGCCTGGGTTCAGCTGCAGGATCCTTGTTACTGCTCCTTGGCTAGTGTGAGAACAGGCCAGCCTCTGAAAAGCAAAAACAGAAAGGTGAAGTAGATGGAAAATAAATAAATAAATAAATAAATAAATATTTTAAACAAGCATTAAATATACTGTAGTATTTCTCACATGAGGTGGCACTTCAATGAAAGGTTTTACTAGAACAGGGATAAGATGATAAAAAAGGCAAAATGTGGATTTAGAGGAGGGGTAAGGGGCACCCTGTGCTTTTCAGGAGGCTGCTGCCACACTGCCAGCCTGGCTCAGCTGCTGCTCTCCCTGCAGTTCATCCCAGCCAGGAAGGCTCTGACACAACCAGTACTAACGAGGCAGCCTGTCTGTAAGAGCTAATTCCAAGCAGTGGGCGCACTGGAGAGCTCTGCTCACACCTACAAGTCAAAGGACAGGAATAATCTCAAAAAACCAGCAGAATTTCTGTGATGAAAGTGAAGAAAATGGAGCGGCACAAACCAAACTCAGTTTTGCAGGTCCAGGATGGAAGACAAGACCCTATTCCCCATCGGAATTTGTCAGCAGTTAGTACGAATCTTGTAGTTATTAGTGACACTGCTTTGTTCCTATGAAAAGAATAATCTTGGCCTTCTGTTGGAGCAGGAGTTTGCAAAGGGCCAAGGATATAGCTGGGAGGCTGCAAAATAATTACCTGAATCAAGGAGGTGAGGGAAACAATGCCCAGGACTCAAAAGTGCAGAAAAAGCCAGCTGCCCTCCAGATGTGGCAGGTGTGACTTAAAGGGGACCCCTTGGCTTAACCTTGATTAGATAACTGAAAATAATGCTATGAAAGGTCAGCTGCTTGCTTCTCTCCACATAGCAGTGCTGAGATTTCCAAAAAGATAAGCTGACATCCATTTGAAATTGTCTTGGACAGTAAGAGATTCAGAGATTCCTCATAGGAGGGCTTGGAGAGGAGACCTCTGGATGTGGCTCTTGGGATGTGCTGGAGCTGGCCTGGGCTGGCAGCTGGACAAGATGATTTCGAAGGCCTCTGATGACTCTGTAGCTTCACCTGCAAAGAACACAAGTTCAGCTATTCCCCTGCTCATATTTAAACCTCCTCCTTTCTGCCTTCCAGATGGCAGAGATCAACAACACCCGGCTGGGCCCGCTACTGAATGCATCCATTTCAAGAGAATGGCATAAAAATCTTCTTTTAGCAAATCTGGAACAAAGCATATAAAAATTCCTGGCACTTCAAGGAAGGAAAATTTCTTCCCTCTTCCTGATTTACGTTTGACAAGAATGCCATAATGCATACAATACACAATCTTTTATGGTTTAGAAATACTACACAAATAAAGTTTGAAATCTTCCTGTGGAACTGAAAATGTGCAATCAATGAAAGCCCAACAGTTAATCAATGGTAGTTTAATCAGTGATTACTTTATGTAAGGGCAGCCTTCCTAAAGTCCTTGATTTAAAAATTTGAAGTTAATTCAGAGCAACATGAGGCAGTCAGAAAAGCATTGTCTGCCACCTAAAAAGTCACACATTTATTTTACATCCAAAAGAAATCCTACTGCTATTAATCACCACAAAAGTAGCAAAGGATTTGACAATATACCAAAAAATTAATGTAATCAAAAATGTGTTTTCAGAAGAAAAAAAATAGAACAACCTTTTAATATTTGTATAAGTCTGGTAAAATAGCAATTGGTACAGTGAAACATGCAAATAGCAAGACAACGAGTGTCTCTTCCCATTAATTATCTATTATAACATTTATGAAGTCTCAGTATTTCAGATAAGTTTAAATGAAGACATAATTCTCTCTGAAATTCAGAGGCGTCATCAGATAAAGAGAATTTATCAACATGCAAAATCATTGATGCTATGGATTTTAATTCCAACAGCAGCTTTCATATCTGCCCCATAGCAATGTAATATTAACAGGAGGGGGTTTTTTGCAGTTCATTGAAAGCATAGGTCAATTTGTATCCCATTCATTGTTAAAACAGAAACTTCAACACCACCCACATCAGATCAGAGGAAATCTGGAAACAGCAGCAGGATGAACCTGCCTTGGTTCAAAGAAATCTCTGCCAAAAGGAGGAGAACACAACCCCAAAGTGATGGACAGACAGAGTAAGCACTGGTGCACCTCCATCTGCCTCTGTCTCCACATATTCACTGATTAGCTGAGGCCAGGATATTACAGAATTTATAGAACATGCATACCTGCATCACCTCTGGAGCCAAACAGCAAAGTTAAATATCTGCACCACTCTTGCTGGGTTTCAATCTTGCTCGCTTTCTCAATATCCCTTTTTGTTGCCTTTTCTACTTTTCATCACACTCCTGCTGTCGTACAGACGGTAACCTTTGGCTAAATTTGAAGAAGAAAAGATTAATTTTGTTTTAACAGTGAAAGGTTAAAGGTAGAGGACATGTACCTCAAAGGCTATCCACTCCAAAGTGAGCTCTTCTTGATCTATTAAATGCATGTCTAAAGAGTTTCTGTCCTAAATGCAAAGACATCTGTTATTAGATAAATAACACAAACCCTCTATTTTTCCCCCTAATTCTCTGATTCTTTGTATCATTATATGTCAAGACTAGGAAAAAAAAAGAACGTTCCTGAACTCCTGATATTTTCCTTTAGCAGGAACAACATTACTATGAAATCAAAATTGTGTCTTATTCATAGAAATAGATTCTACAGTTAAAAACAATCACTAATTGTAGCAGGCAAAAATGTAACATTAAGAATGCTTTATTTCTGGTGGAACTAGGTCATAGCTGCACAATTATAGGCATCAGAACAGAAGCTTCAATAAACAGGATTATTCCTATCAATGTTGAAAAGAATATGACTAATTACATCTAAGATAATTAGAACTATAAACAATCCTTAAATGAAACTGGTGATCAGAATTTATTCTATTTTCTTCATTCTGTTATTATCCCTCTAGAATGAGGGACTGGTAGGTGTGTTTAACAGCACTTAAACAGAAAATTGTATTTGCTCTTGGATTTTCTAAAAGGAAGAAGGGAAGGAAGTCACAGGTCATGGAGACACACTTTGCTCTGTGCCCTTCTTGAGCCTTCCCTCAGGCTGGACTACATGTTCCATTTTGTCCCAGCTGAAGATAACCGACAGCACTGTGCTTATAAAACTGAAAAAGGAATAAATTAAAGCTGTTAACAAGATCAACAAGGCAGTTTAACTGCCAGTGACCTGGAGGTGCTGCTGCAGAGTGCTGTTAAACCCTCCAATCCACTGCTCTGCCAAATGCCTTCACCTCCAGGGTCACCTGGCAAACACCAGCCTTCACGTGGGACTACTCCTTCTTTCTGTCTCTTGTGGGGTATGATTTAACTCTCTGCTGGTAATAGTTCCCCTTGCCCTTCCAAAATAAAGCTTGGACAAAATTCCGTGTTAATTTATCCAAAATTCTCTTCCCCCCAGCATTCGTCTTTTATTTGCTCCCTTCTGAATAGATTTTTCTTTCTACTTCTTTTTTTCTTTTTTTTTCATGGTGTCATGACTGATTTCTTTCTTTATCTAGGAAATTAGAGGACAAGCAAAAACAAATGTTAAAAAATCATGCACAATCTGCAGTTTTCCAATAAGAAGCAGCAACTCCTCCTACCTGCCACTGGAAATAGCTACTCAACATTATTAAGTACCTCCAGTTCCCCACAGCTAGACAAATCCCAAAGTACCTCCTTACTGCATTTTTTTATTGATGAGGTTTGTCATTTTATGGGATGTGGTACAATAGAAAGCAATTAAGTCACTGATGCACACAAATGTTACCTTTTTGCAATGCGTCAGCAGCAATAATCTTCTTTCAAATATGCTGAGAAGCAGCTATAAACCTTCTCCTGCCAGAGGCAAGCTCTGGTGAGCCTCGTTGTGATAAAAGTTCCTCACAGAAGGTGTTGCTTAAGGTCTACATTTATCAAAAACAGTGATAATCAAGGTGCACGAGCAGTTCCATTTTGGCATGTCTCAAAGAGAATAGCCACTGAATCATCTCTCAGCTTTCCAAAACAGTTTATTTGATCTCTTTAGTGGCTCTGTGTGAGAACTTTGAGGAAGCCATGAAGGCAAAGTGCTATTTTCATGCCTTATTCATCTCAGGAAAGGGGTGATTAGCTGGGTCACAGGAATCAAGGAACTCCAGGATTTTAGCATTCCAGCTCCTAGTAGCTCTCCTCTGAATTGAACATTTTCAGGTGTAGACCCCTGATTTCAGTCAGGATCAAAACCTTTTCCCCTTAATCTTGGTGAAAGTATCACTTTTGACTTCACCATAAGCAGAAAGAAATGAAAGTCTGATCCTCTCCTCAACCTTTACAAGTCAGCTAAATAAAAGGTATTATAGCATGCAATTGCTTGAAGCAATAATAGTCATTGAAATGTAGATTTTTTTTTTCCCCAAGAACCAGAAAAAACACTTGATATTTGCGAAAGGAAATGGAAATATTTCATGGAACAATTTATAGAAACAGCATTTTCACTGGAAACAATCTGAACCAAATCATTCAATCACAATTTATATCTAGAAGTGAAACATTGGACAGATTATAAAAAAGGGGGACTTCATGCACAAAACTTGTTTCTGAGTGAGCTGAGGCTGTAAACTATGACTGTCATTCGTGGAGAAACAGCTCCCAGGGCCAGCAATTCCAGCAGTGACAGCCTGGGGACTGCAGGCATCAGGCAGGAAGCACAAACTGCTCCAGAATAATTCCGATTCCAGTTGCTGTCTATGGCCCTGTGGAAATAACTTCATTTCTGTCTCAGGTTCTTTTCATTTCTATGAGGAATAGGATGTGCATTTTCCTATAAACCTCTTTTAGAGGGATGGTGGGCAATTACAACTTGCAAAGCTTTCTGAGGTAACAAATCTCTTGATCAAGCTGTGTGTTTTTAAAAGCCTGCCATTTTCACAAATCTACCTCCAGACAACTCATGCCACCAGAAAATCTAACCTGGATTTTGATTATACTTTCAGACTGAAGTAAAAGTGACCTAAGAAAATATAAATGAATTGTTTCAATGTCAAGCATTAACCCTCATTGTGCCTGGGGAGAATTCTCTCAGTATCAACAATGGTGATGTATTGCAGGACCACTGCAATTAGCACCACTGTAAGCTCCTAACTTAGTAAATATTCCCACTCCAGAATTCTGCTGTGTGTCTATATATATGTGTGTGTGTGTATTTATATATATATATAGTCTTCCAGATGAGTTTGTCAATTTTTTTTTCATTATTTTTGGTACACTTATATTTCCATTTCATGTTTTACATTATATAAACACACAGATGGAAACTCAAACATGTCAAGAAATATTCCAGCCAGTAACTCTGAGATACTGCTTCGAATTTATACCAGCCTTCATTTTTATCTTTTCTCCTAAAGCAATTAGCAAACAGTTGTTCCATAAGCTGACAAGATAGAAATAGGAGTGAAACACTATTAAACCTAGAGCTGTCCTTCAAACTTCAAGCATTTAATGGAGGTAAAAGGAACTGCAGATTCTGTGCACTGCCCAAAATAAGATGCAGGACTTGCAGAGCACAATTCTTCTCCTACCACCACCATTCTCCTGATGTGCATCTTTCTCCTCAATAACAGTAGAGGAACTCTATGATCATAGATTTCTTCATCTGAAAGCTGTGGATAGCTGGGAGAGTCCTTGTTCTCCCACTTTCTGTATCTTCCAGTCTGTATATCCATGTGTCCACAGCAGGTCAAACATGGTCAATATCAGTCTCAGAAGTAAATTTTTAATGGTACTTAGTTTAGTCACGTAGATTAGTCATCACCAAGGAATACTGAAAGTTTCAGGCATAAAATCTTGCCTTTGTGCTTTTTTATTTTCTTTATATGTACCACTGTTCTCTAAAAATGCATTCACCTTGTGATTATTTCTCTGTTGATTGAAAAGCACAATGAAATAAAACCTGTACATTTTTTTTCACTGTGTTAGGCATATTCCAATAACCTCAGTCTTGTTTTCTATTAGCAGCTACCTACAGAAGCTACTTCAGTCTACGGTGATTGACTTGAGAAAGTGAAAGGCACTTACTTTGTCCCCCAAGACCAAAACCTTCCAATCCCTACTTTTAAGTTGCTCTGGGCTGGAGACACAATTCCATTCTCCTAAACGGCAGCACCATACATTGCTGCAATCCCACAGGGTCATTCTTTATGTAAATTCTCATTAGGAGAGGCTTGGGTAACATTACATTTGCAACATTCCTCTCCAGATTCTGTACTTTGAAATCCAGCTCTAAGGCTAAAGCAGCTCTTTCATTAACTCACAAATACCAGATAGAACACTTGGCTTGGCAGCCACACACAAGCTTTTTTGGAATGTTTACAGGCAAAAATCCTTTCCCTTGACCAAAACAATAAAAGGAATTATACCCACAGCTTTGGTCTGAAGATTTGTACATAGGACAGCTGGAACAGAAAGTTAATGGAAAGTCAGTGTTGGTTGATCCAGCTCCATACAGCATTCCAACCCCATTGACCTTCTGAGGGTAATGTGGCACCATTATTCATTCCAGCTGGGGAACATCTCAAGAGAAAAGCCCACAGCACTCATTTTTATTAAATGTTTTTTTGTGCATTGCAACACAAAGGATGCTTGTAGAAATGGCAACAATTAACAGATTTAAATTAAACCACAGTTAGAAAGTAATTAATATATTCACTTTCCACAGTTTTTTGAGCTAGATATTGAGCAAAGTACAATTCGCTGGCCCCAAAGTGGCAAATTAGTTTCCACTAAATGATCTAATACTAGATTGCACAGGTTAGCTGTTTGTACAAATGTGATTATAAAGAAAAGAAAGAAAAAAAGAGTTCATTTCCTTTTTGCTTGTTACCACAAAATGACTTAAAGACTGGACACAGCATTTAGTGCAATGGTTTAGCTGACACAGTGATGTTGGGGAAACATCACTGTGTCAATTAACCTCAGTCAAAGGTTGGACTTGATCTTGGAGGTCTTTTCCAACCTAAATGACTCTCTTTCATATGCTTGTTTCATTTTGATTACATAAAAGAGCCTGTCATGTCCCCATGTTCCAACATGTTCCAAAATGAATAAGCATTAAAGAATGGACATGAAGGTTGATCTGCTAAAGGCAGCTACACCACAGAGACCATGGGACCATACACAAATCGAAAAAACTCACGGCAGTGCTGATGGTAACGGATGCCACGTCAGCTTTTAGGTACCACAGTGAAGAATTGCACAGAGCAAACCAAGAATTCCTGAGAAAAAAGGTTTGTCTAAGTTCCCATCATTCACCCTGCCCTATTCCAGGGGAATGTGCCAAGTCCTGGACCCTTTCTATTGCAGGGAAACTCCATTTTTCCTTTTACACTTACTCTGCTTTACGTGAGACTGAAGCCAGGCCTCATAGTCTAGATAGCTCCACTACTTAAGCTAATTAGCTTTTTAGATAGATTTCTTCCCATAGACTGATGAGTATTAGATTCTTGAGTCAGCTGCCAGAAGGCAGTGAGATGATATATCCCCTGAACAGCTAGTGTAACTCAGGTGGAACAGGAGTTTCACCTCAAATCCTGTAATAAACACAGAACTGTGATACTGCAACATTCTGTTCAATCCTCAAAACAGAGCTGTGCCTCGTTAACCCATAAATACCTGCCCTACAATTGCACAGAGTGTTTTCCCATACAACCGAGAGCTAAATTGGAAAATAAAAAATGTAGCATCCTAAATCATTCTAACATATGAGCCAATCTGCTAAACTGAATCAATATAAATAAATAATATAAATAATAAATACAAAAGCAGTAAAGCCAGCCATCACAAAAAGACACAAAACATGGTGCAGACTTGAAATCTGTGAAGACAACTGGAGTAAGGCTTAACTTAAATTACAGTTTCATTTTAATTTTTACCTTGTACGTATGCATGCATTATGGATAGCCCTAAAAATTATTATTTGGTCTAGCTAATATCAACCAAAATATTTTAAATTGAAATGGATAATAAAATGCCATTTTACAGTTTGCAAATTTACTTACAAATAGGAGTAAAAATATTTTTAGGCAGAATAAAATAAGACTCATCCATGTTGAATTATAATTTTGACATGTCCTATAAGAAAAGAGAAAATTGCTGCTCATTTACACACTTAATCCAGAACTGCTACAGTTTAGCTGCTGATTACCTGAAGCACAAAAAAATGACATTATCAGATCTCTCATGTCAAAATGCTCATATTTACATCATGCTCACAGGTAATAGAACTGAAAAAAAGATTATGTAATATTGCAAATATTAAATAATTATATGAATACAAATATATTCCTAAGAAGGAAATCACTGTTTATATTTTAATATTGAGAACAGTTCCTTTGTAAAAGAGTGTTTGTGGATCTGATCAATTTTTCAGTTTCCTGTCTGTGACTGAACTCACCAGCTAAAATGTGACTATTTTATAGTAGAGGATGCTTTAGTATTTGGCGTTTGATAAGGAAGGATTCTGAAGTTAGGACAGAAATTCTACTTTAATTAAGAGTAAGAAAACAACCCTAGAATAAAGGGGTAATGGATATAAAACTGAGAGGGGATATTGTAAGTGCTAAATCTTTTAGACTTCAGGTAACTCCTCTGAATGCCTGACTGTCACTCACCTGGCACACTGAATAATGGTTATTCAAAATGATGGAGCTGTACAGGATCCACGCAGTCAAAATGTTCACATGAGCTTTAACAGGCCCATTTCCAAGTCCTGTGCTATAAAATATACTGGCTATTCTAAGCTCTTCTGTTTGAGAGATATGGATGTTGGTTGGAGGATATTTTTTAAATTTCAGAAGGAAACTCAAGATTTTTGAGATATTTTCAAAGTTCTTTGCTATGTGTTCTTTCCACATTTCCAACGGCATATCTGTGCCCCATTTTTGGAAGTTCATTAATAAAAATGCTAACCCTGTGGGCAAAATGCTCTCTAAACCGCAAGCCACAGATCCCTGAACCAAAAAAATGCACATTGAACAGCATTCCTTGGGAAAATGGCAGCAGACAGTATCTGACTCATTCCTGTGATAGACCTCTTTCCACAGTCAGCCTCTGTCTTTGGGTAAGTCATTAGAAAAGATGACGTGTGTATCCTGGCACAACTAGGTCCTAGGGAGAAGCTGACAGATGTTACAGTATAAATCAGTTCTGATGCACATTGTGTTGCCTCCAGAGGCATCTTCTGGTCTTCCACAAAAGGTTACTGAACCATATATAATACAAAAATGCAGATACAATTGTAAGGAATACATGTAAGGTTCTGTTCTACCCCACTTAGAAAGTCTAATGCATGAATAATGTTCCATCTGCAAGGTGGTCAAATGTGACTGAAATTGATTTTAGATGTACCACATGGAGCAGCACAGACCTTAACAAGCTTGGTGACATAGGGGACCTTGTCAGGAATCTGTACAAAATTCATGATACAAGAAATTTGTATAAATGAGAATCTGGGACAATGAAGAATGGGGGTTATATTACGAAAAACTTTTGTACCGAGTAATCAAAATGAATCACATACCGGAGGCATTCTCAAGTAGAAGATAACAAAGTTTAGTCACATTAAATTTATAATAAACATGTGATACATGTCAAATGTGCAGCTACACATCCTGACCATTAACTTTTCTGGATGCATGAATAAAATGTGAGCAGTGGGAACAAAACAGTCTTCTGCTAACCTGTTCAGCTGGATACATGTTTGTGGTGTTTTTTTTTGGTTTGTTTGTTTTTTGGTTTTTTGTTTTGTTTTTTTTTTTCCCCTGCAGGTTCAATTTCTCCATCACTTAACCTTCATCAGGATCAGGATAGCGTGTCACACCTGCATCTGTGACAATCTAGAGTGGTTTAAGATTCTACATATCACTCTTAAAACCTAGACAATGATCCGATTCCATCTGGTGACCCTGCAGAAGAAAGAACGATTAAAAAAGTGATTAAAAGAATGGAAAAGACTGTAAATGAAAAAAGTCACCTGCTAAAATAAGTCACCTAAATTTTGGAAATATCTTGTGCCAGAGCTGGTGTATTTATTCATTAAAAGCTGTTGATCAACAATAGTCCCTCAGCAAGCGTTCATGAATATTTTACCTTCCACCTGACCAACCGTTTTCATCAATATGTAAATGCCATTGATGATATTTACATCCACTGATGATATTTACGTCCATTGATGATATTTACATCCATTGATGATATTTACATCCATGTGCATTCATTTTAGCACATGGATGGCATGAGAACTGGGAGGTTGTGGATGCAGTTTAGCTGCTCAGGAATAACAAATGGAGGAGACCAAAGCTTCTTCCTCACTTCCCTATGAGATGATGATTTCAGAGCTCAGGCTGCAAAGTAGACCCACAAAATATGTCTGAACCAATATGTTCTGTTCAGGAAGACATTCAAGCACCACAGACTCATGAACTAAAAGGCCTGTCAGCCTACCAATTCAACACAGTGATTTATTTGTACATGTTGCAATGGCATTATGAGCCACGTAATAGTTTACTTGGGAAGGAAACAAGAGCAGTATTTTTCAAATCGGGTTAAAATTCATGCATTCACTCCATAATGTCTCAAGATGCTTTTCACTTCAAGATTTTGATTGTGGAACCCATAGAATTTAAGACAAGCAAATGAAATAAAAGTTAATATAATAAAACCAGTTAAATGTTTCTTTCCACTGTCAGTCAACTCAATTTTCACAGATAGGAAACAGAAATAATTCAAATTCAATAATTCAAATAGGCACCTGCCTAGTCTCCTTTTCTGGATTTTAACACTTTGTTTTGCATTCTTTTAAATGCATCACACTTTAAAGCAGTTAGGGATCATATTCCTTGGCATATAAAGATTCTTCAGGATAGATTTATACAGAGTAGACTGCAGCAAGCTTGAAGGATGGAAACTAATAATATCAGCACAGCATGCATATCATTTTGTGCACAGAAACTTGGCAAGACTAAGAGTGTTTTTAGTGGAATGTGGCTATGCTAATACTTCCTCCTGTGAACAGCTCCTCTTCACTGTGTAATCAAGATCTCCACACAGTGATCTGAGATGGCTTTTCACAGAGCTGTTTTCAAAAATGAGATTATCTTCATTATTACTAATTTTATGAAAATAAATTGCCTTGGAGTTTAGTGCTAATTACTGTGCCTGTCATATATCCCAAGAAGGGGAGATGTGGAATCTTATGCAACAGATTTTCAAGGATACAGGCCACTACCTTGCAGAGTGAGGAAATACCTTCTAATAATCATAACAGAAATCTTGAACTAAAATATCTCTAGTAGCAATTACCTCACAATAGAACACAACACAATCGTTTCCCTGTGTTTTTAAACTCCAATTACATTACTTTCATGTTTGGAGACAACTTCAAGCTAAATAGTGCCAATTTCTCTACTGTGTTTTGCAAGATGTCAACAAGCTCACATAGCTGACAAGCGCGACAATCCACATGTGAATTTTGGCACATCCGGGCTTTTTATTTCCTTGTTTTGCAAATAAAAGTTTTTATTGAAACACTACTGAAATAAGCATTAAAAAGCACATACAAAAATCCATTCGGTCTCAGAAGTTTCTGCCTTGACCTGACCTACACTGGAAAGAAAACTCACTAACTTTGATTCCTGTTATCACTTGAGAGCAGGCCAGATAAGCTCTTGGATCAAATTTAAGATACTTCAGCCTAAAATCACCTGCCAAATGTTTAACCACTGGCTTAGGCTGAGCTTACTGTCCAAGACAGCTTTGTCCTACAGGTCACACTTGATGGCAGCAGTACCTGAGACAGGAGCCCTAACACTGCCCCTCCACGCTCTGCCCAGGATGACTTCTTCAGGACTGAGCTCTAAACTCGAGCCTCAAGATGCTGTGAGGAGTAACCTGAGGAGATCAGCTTGATGAGACTGAAATCCACTCAACAGCTTGTGCAAAACCACCATACTAATACCAGTTCATCCCCTCAAAAACCAGCAATTTTGAAAATGACTGGTTTTGTTCTCTGACCTTAAAATTGAGGAAAGAAGCTGGAGACATCCAAAACACAAACCAACCCCACAGAACCCTAATTCATGCAGTTTCAGTCAAAGAGAAGTCCCACAAGGCTGTCTGCATGAGAAGAGGGGAATGTGGAAACTCCTGCTGCTTTTAGTGCCTTTCTATAAACTACAGTCAGCAGAACTAAAAAAATTACACAACATTTTTTGCATAACCATAGTCTGGTAACTGCTAGGTAAGAGAAATAAAAGTTAAAGGAGGAAATACTTCTTTCCATTCTCTCTTCCTCTCTCCCTTCATTCCAACATGAAGCTGATTGATAAATCTTAGGGTTGCTTAGGTAAAAAAATTAAAAAAGGAAGAATTTACTGAAAAATCACTCTGGGTACAAGTGTAAATATTATTTTAGTTCAATAGTGAGTCAAATGCAGCACAAATCACCAACTATATGAAAATAGCTACCACTTAAACAGTATTGCATGCAGATAAGTTACACTGTACATCCCTGAGACTTTGGGGATTGAAAATAAAACATTGATCTGCTGAAACATCACCTTCCTAATTCTTTAGGTTTTTAAACCCAAAGGATTTCTTTAAGGTACTTCATGCAGTGAAAGTTTCAGTTTTATGGAAAACCCACCTTGTATATTTACAGGGGGTTTGGAAATATCTGTTTAAAGGTGGTTTTAGAGATATCTATTTAAATAATAGAACAGATATTTTTCTCACAGTTTGAGAAAGCAAATGTGAAGTTTCATTAGATATGAAAAATGAAACAAAATGACAAACACCACATCCATCACAACCTCATTCACTTAATTAAAATCAGATGCTCAGCTGAGTAATTTTAATTAGTAGACTGGACACATTTTCAAGTTGTTTGCAATCAGGAGTTTTTAATAATTTATCCTCATTTCTTGAAACTCAGAAGTATATTTCACTCCTGGACTTTAAATGTCTATGCCCATAAATTTTACCCATGAAGCATGAATTATTGTAAATGTTCGTTCACAATTAACAAGTGGCTAAATAGGAGTGAAACAGGGCTAGCAGTGTGTTAACTGGAGCTCTTCATTGGAAGCTTGATGGAGTCAGAGCGCATTGTTTCCTTTTTCCTTAATCAAATTTCAAGTGCAGATCTCCTGTAAAAGCACTTTTTGTTTTCAGATGAGTTAAGACTCCCTTACAGGATTCCCAAGGGGCTTCATGAAGTTGTTTTTCCATTCAGAGTGGTAGCTGTACTTTTGACCTCAACAAGTAACAAAAATACTGACTGACTGCTTTTTCTTAGAAGGGGAAATGGATATTGCTTGATACTCTGTTAATTAAGAATTTGTTATCTTATAAAATATAGCTTCTTGAGAACAGGAGATACGAAGGCACAAAAATCTTTGTTCAATATTATAGGTCCCTATACATGTTTTGATCTGGTAACTGCTCATTTTCAACACTACATTGTAATGATTTCTCACAGCTGACCTAAATGACATATATCCTGCATTCCTAGCTGATTTATACCTAGCTCATAACCACCTAATACAAACCAAATTCTTTCACTGCTAAAAATGGTGCTAAAATTGCTAATTCAAGTACTGAAGGCTAGGAAATGTCCCCAGGGTTTCCTGTTCAACCTTGGTTTACCTTCAAGACACCATTAAATACTGTTAATTTTTAATAGGCTACTAATATCCCAATTTTTTTTCCCACTGAGTACATTACTGGGGAGTCATTTTCCCATTGAAGCAGCCGCATTCTTGATTTCAGCTGATATCAAGTGAATGTTACAGAGGTTCCAAGAAAACAACGCAGAGTTTAATGGTAAAAGTAACAGAATGCCTCCCTCAGCCTGAAGATCCTTGATTTCTTTCCCATCATCCTCACATTAGACCAGGCTCAAGCACAATGGGTTTGCCAGGGGTGTGCCACCACGTGCAGAATTTTGCAGCCTAATGCAGTCGATAAAACAATATATTCACTGTTTACACAATCCCCAATGCTGGTTGAGTGCTGCTGCTGAGATTCTCATGCATAATTTTGGTTTAACAGTCAATCTTGTTAATATTTTTTATAGGGGCAAAGTAAAGTGCCACTGTATCAGTCTGCCTTCATGAGAGCTCAACCTGAAAGCACAGTGTTCCACTTTTTCCCACGGAACATCTGTGGAGTATAATTATAATTAAGCACGTCTTGAATATTAATTGTTCTAATGTCACTGATGTAATGTCCTAGGATACACTGAATCAGTTCTGTTTCAAAGTACTGTTTTATTTAAGAGCTTTGCCAGATGTTCTCATCATTTCACTCAGATTTTTCCACCAGGAAAACAGTTGCTGAGACTTGTGAATCTTCTGCCTTTGCCAACTGTCAAGGAAATAATTTCATCTCCAAAGAAGAGGCAAAATCACCAAGGGTTTTTTGTTGTTGTTGTTGTTGTTGTTGTTGTTTGGTTTTTTTTAAGGAAAAAGATAAGTGATGTTCCAGAAACATTTGTACTGCTCTTGGTTTAGAAAAGATTTTGCTGAGAACAACACAATTATTGTAATCTCGGGCAACAAGCCCTTTTATTCACTCAAGTCACCAACTTAGGTTTTCATTTGCATCTTATTTTCCACCATATCATGCAGCAGTAATTCAATGCAGCTGGTTTCAGTGTTATAGAAGTTAGAAATGACCATTTTGAAGGACCATATCCTTGATCAATACCTCAGATATTTTTGCTGTCTGGAGTGATCATAAGCCAGAAAGGAGCACCTGGGGATACAATGTCTCTCTAATCAACAACTTTTGTAGTAGTGGAAACTCAACAATTGCTGAAACTAAAATGTATTTTACAATTACTGATTCTGATATTCCCAGAACACTGAATCTAAATTCACTTGCATTACTTCACAGCTGAGCTACTTTAAACATGTCATTTTAGCTTATTTGTAAAGAACAATAAAAGAAAGGCCTTCTCATCAAGGTTCAACAGTGACAGTGAATGACTGAAACATCAAACCAGGCCTCCTTTAGAAGCCTATTTGCTTGACATATTTGTTCTGAAATAGTTCTTTCAAAGAAACTACTTCAAAAAAGAAATTGCTGAATACCGTAGTAATTAAGGATTTGATCTCATAATGTGGCAAGTGCCTTTCAAAAAACAGAAAGGTTTTTTTTATTATGTATTGTTCTCAGCAAGAATGCAGATTCCACAGAGTGGGTTGTAATGTTTAAACCCCACATGAGCTCAACATTGACTGGACAGGTTTGTGAAACTTGGGTTGGACAGAGATGACCTCCAGAAACCCCTTCTGTTGGTTCATCCTTAGGTAAGCAGACTTTAAATCAGAAAAGGTAACAATGGGCACATTTTTTCATTTAACAATAGGATAGAAACAGTGCTTGTCAAGACTTACCAATTCCAATGTCCTCTCGGCAGCTGATGACAAGAGAAGAAAATTAATTCCATTACCTCTACTAATAGAACGCATTTGCCAGAGAGTAACTCCAAACAAATGAGAGCATGAAAAAAACTATCAGGATTTACTGGACAGCTGTTTATAAAGCAGACTTGTGTTCTATACCATTGCCATAACTTTCAAGCAGGTCTGACCTTGCAATCTTACAAGCTGTAATATCAAAATCCATTTTCCAGTGACTGATTTGCAGAAGTTCACAAAATTACCAGCAAGGCTGGGCACCAAACCTGCAGATCCATGATTTCAGTGCTCTGTAACTGCTCCCTCCCTTTGGGGGACTTTGCAGCTGTCCTCACATCAGCAAAACAGATGGGAACATTTTTTATCTCAACAAAGCAAGTGAGCCTATAGTGCAGTTGCTTCCACAGAGAGCAAAGGTTCCCTTTAATGGGCTCACTGCATCCTCATTTCCATAATTAATTCTGTTAATCAAGAAGCTGAAGTTTAATCCTGCATCCTCTTTTTTAGTCTAAACCAAAGACTGATCTCATCAAGACTGACACAGGTACTGCTGAGCAAACCAGAAGTTTCCACCAACACTAACAGTTCTGCTTTCATCCACAGGAAGGAACATAATTAGGAATGAACATTAATTCTCCACAAATTCCTTTTTTTAATATTACCTTGCCATGAAATACATTAATCATCAAACCTTATCATTCTAGTCAACAACACTCATGATATGAAATATGTCCTGCTCTTCAGCTTAACATCAAAGTGAAAACATGAAGTAATTTCTAATTATAAACAATGTGAAGAAACAGCAAGTCTATTTCTTGTTAAATATACTTAATATTAAAATATATTTTGTTTTTTCAGAGGAATTCATATCCTCAGATCCTTCTGTTCTCACTCTCTGAACAAGTTCCTTTGAAAGTGCTACTGTGTTCAGCTGAGGTCACTATGTATGAGTTCCTTGAGTGGTTGAAAAGCACAAAGATTGAAAATATTTCAAATAGTTGCTCTAGAAATCTCCCTAAAATATCTATTTCTGTATTTAAAGTGGTCTTATTTTTTCTTTCCCTATCAGGAAAATATGCAAATTGAATTTAAAAAAATCAAATAAATGTTAAAA
Source organism: Prinia subflava (assembly GCF_021018805.1). Classification (NCBI taxonomy): domain Eukaryota; kingdom Metazoa; phylum Chordata; class Aves; order Passeriformes; family Cisticolidae; genus Prinia; species Prinia subflava. The sequence continues at coordinate 18,726,644 of NC_086283.1, read as the reverse complement.
AACCATTAACAACTCTGTGTGCATCCTGTCTTGTGTGACACTTTACTTTCAAATATTGGCAATTTGGTGGTTTTTTGGGTTTTTTTGTTTTCTTTTTTTTTTAATTTCATGCATTATTAAGGACTCCTGATATGTAAACACTTTAAGGGATGGTGCTGACAAGACACCCCTAATAATAAAGAACAAACACCTAAATACATGGCATAGCCACAAGAAATACAATTTAACTTATGAATTAGCATGTGTCTTCCTACATATTTTAACTCTGAAGCTTTAGAGTTTTATAACCATCGTTTTATCCAAATTTCCCAATGCATTTGTGCATTTTGTACCACAAAAGCTGATAAACAACCTCTATTTCCTAAATGGTACTACTGACCTACCTCTACCCACAAAAAGCAATCTCTTATTTAATGTGATCCCTCACACGAGGCAGGCTCCACTGAGAAATGGAAAGGAATCTACCTTTGCAAGCCTGCCAGTAAAATATATGTGGGTTTGGACAGTGCAAGCTATAAACAAGATAATTTGTTCCTCATTACCTTTATACCACTCAATACACTCTCCTTTGTTAATTATAACCAACGTGTCCTCTGTTGCACAGTTCTTTTTTTTTTTTTTTCCAGCTGAGAAGTAAAGGAAAATATTGCTAAAGCAGTAAGGCTGAGGAAAAACCAGCTAGGAGATGATCCTTGAGTATAGTTCAACATGATCAAATTCTTATTGATTTCAAATTGTCAGAGGTAGACAAACACCCAAAGCCCCTGTCTCTTGCCTTCTGATTTCATTACTTAATGTACCAGGCTGAGTGACAGTTTTTTAATGTGCTTACTCGCTGCCATCACTGTTGGACACAGAGCAAATACTTCTAGAGTTCTTTTAAATGGAGGTCTAATGAAAATAGAAATGGAATGTGCTAATGAAAAGACTTGTTTATTAAATGAAGGTACGTTAATATTATTTGAAATAAGTTCTCTTAAACAGCCTAAGGAGAAAAGTAGGTTTTAAATTTCTGTGTGATCTTGTAACTGCTATTCTCTCTTTACTTCAAGACTAAAAGTGGAATCTTTCTTAAGGAAGGCAAAAAATATCACCTTGTGCACCACTGGAAGACGCTCCACAAGCAGCTGGGTCACACTTCATCCATCACCCTTCAGTGGTGGCTGCAGCAGATGTTGTGGGTTTGGTCCCCTGTTGATCTGCAAACCCTTGCAGGGACACTGATGATGGTTAAAACAAAGAATTAAGAGCCACAAAAATTTGTCCTGAGCACACAGAGAAAATTTCACTGGATTTTGTTGCATTTTCTGCTACAATCCACCAATGGCATCTCTCATTCTTAGTTCAAGACTGCAGAGCTCACTCCTCCACACAGAAAAAAAGTTACTCCAGTTGGAGCAATACAGTTACTTTATACAATGACTGCTTCAGCAAACTGAAGTTTATATTGTGATAACCAGTGCAAAGTTAAGCAAAGCATAAGTACAAAGGACAACAAGTTTAAAATGCTGATAGGTTGGGCTGAATAAGCAACTGTACTCCACACAGCAACTGTGATGCAAGTATGGGGTTTTCAGTTTTTGGAGACATCAGACATGTATTTTTGCTGAGCACTTTCTCAACACTGTTAATATTCATACCTCCATGTGAAAATTCGTGGGACTAAAACCTTGCTGAAACTTTGCCCATTATTTTTCTAAACAGAAAGACATTCATAACAATCTTTTTCAGTCACAAAAAAAATGTGGTCAATAAATATACATATAACCTATATGAAAATAGGGTAAAAAAGTAAAATGTTCAGGATTGTTTTGTGTCTATCTAGCAGCAAAGAGGACAAAAAAAGGATTGCTAATTTTTTCCTCAATTATTTTTTTTTATTCTAGTCTTCAAATATGATCATCTAGTATTTTATTTTCATCACAGTGAGAAACATCTAGAAATTTTCTTCATATTTAATGAACATGGCTGAGTATATTTAATCCAATAGAGGGGAAATACTTCATGAAAAAATATGTATAAATGAAGATACAAATGACTCAATCAAAACGTTGGCAAAGTGCTGGAATCCCAGCACACAATCTGAGTCATGTAAGAACAAAGACCTTATGATTCAACCTCAAAGAATTAATCTTAAATAAAAAGTGAGTTACCTGAGATAGCAAGTTTGACAGCCCATGCTGTCAGGTCTGACATGACATAAATTAGTGTAATCCAAAATGAAAAGGGTATCATTCAACCCTCCCTTGCCTAAAAGACCTTGAGCTCTTATTAATTTGTTAATAATATGTACAAGTTATTTCTATAGAAAATAACTGATATAGATACACTGATATATATTATAGATATATATAGATATATAGATACAGATACACTGATATAGATATATGTTTTATAGATAGATATAGATAAGAGAGAGAGAGAGAGAGAGAGATGATTGAGATAGAGATAGAGACAGAGATAGATGGAGATGGAGATGGAGATGGAGATGGAGATGGAGATGGAGATGGAGATGATACAAATAAATATAGATACTGAGCTAATATAAATAACTGATCTTACAAAAAAAAAATCAAAACCAAAATTCTAACTAGTTGTTTTTCTGTTTTTATTTTCCATGGAGAGTCTCAAAATTTCCCCCAAAGTTTGCAGAACTTGCAAGTCAAGGGCAGAGCAGCGTGTGTCGTTCTGCAGTGACATCCAGGCAGGAGCCCAGCCCTCAGTTTCTTGCCAAGAATTGAGAGGATTTGGCGTGTGAGAACCCTGCAGTGTGGAGTGAATTCAATCTGCACTCAGCTTTGTCAAATTGCTTGCACGTCTTCCTGCTGCACAGAGATAGGGGTGCACACTGAGTGTTTAATCTGCATTCGAACGATGAAGTCCTGCACAACAAGGCTTTCTTTGAATCACAAAGGCGGAGAGTAGTGGTGTCTGCTCCAGGCAGCAGCTTATTTCCTCCCCTCTGCCTCTTAAAAGATCAGCCCAAGCAGTACTGAAATCAGAGAAGTTCGAGACCATTAACTCCTCTCTGGGAGCATATTTCAAACGAATGTAGCCCTACTACCGCCTGGTGGCAGTGGGCTTTGGGCAGTGGCAAATGCAGCCCCAAGGCTTTCACCAGCAGGGAGTACAAACCAAGGAATTTGCTCCAAATTCCAGAAACGATACTGAAAGCAAGTGATCAGTTTTGTATTTATTTTGCAGCACACCTTAACTCTCTCAATATCTCTCCCTCAGAACATAAACCTCTTGTGTGTAATCTCGTATGAGACACTTGAGTCCCAGATTATCCTTCAGGATCTTCCCACTTGCTTCAATTCCTGGCCTAGGGAATGCTAGAGGATTAAACTCAGTCTAAAATGGCCCTTAGATGCACAAAATGCTATTTCAATATACAAGGCTAGATCCCAGACTTTTGTCATGGTTTAAATTAAGAGCACTGTTTTATTGTAGAATTTTAAGTTTCAGAAAGGAAGTTTCCAGTAAAACATTTGGCTGGAAAAGGCAGTGATATTTGAGACTGGAAGGAACAATCAGGATCTTCTAGACTGAGCTGATGTGCAGCAATACACAGAGCAGGCTTCAGTCATGACTCTCAAACATAGCCTACAACTTGGATTTAACATACAGTGCCAGGGACAGAATTGAATATAATTGCTCCTAGTAAAAGAAAAAATCTGTCCAATCCCTAACAATCAATTACAGTAATCCAACAAATATGTTTTTCCATAAATCTTATTTATAAAATTAACTTCAGCTTGCCTATCCATAAGTCTCTGTAACAGGGACTGAAAGCACTCAGAACAATAATCAATATGCCACATTGCCAAGTTAGATGCAAGAAATAAGTAGAGATATTTTCACATATCATATGAAAAAAACATCCTGAAATATGCATAAAGTCCATATGAACTAGGAGGAAATACAGACAAAAATAATGAAATGTGAATAGATTCTGAAAGTGAAAGATATCCAATGTATTCAAAGAATCAGAAAAGCAATCTGTGTGGTGGGAGAAACATGAAGAAAAACATCCTTGCAGCCTACAACTCCTGCTTCAGGAAAGGCTGGAAAAAATGCCGAAAGAGGAGTAGGATAAACTTTGTTTTGAGGGAACTTTTCCTGCTTTGTTCCTAAGATCTTGGCTACTTTTTCCTTTCACTGCTCACTCCCATTTCTTCTAGAGCTGCTGCATTTTTGTGCTCCCTGCTCCCTCACTTTGTGCTCCACTCACTGTTGCTCCTCTGCACTTGACTCTCCCTAATCGCCAGGACACTGCCCATCAACACTTGTTTTCCCCAAAATAGGTTCACAAACTGTCTCAAAGAATAGCACACTGCCCATAAACAGGTTTTCCCCAAAATAAGTTCATAAACTGTCTCAAAGAATAGCACACTGCCCATAAACAGGTTTTCCCCAAAATAAGTTCATAAACTGTCTCAAAGAATAGCACACGGCAGGATCCTAGAGCACAGGTACTTTGACTCGAGGGAGCTGCCTGCAGGACAGAATTATTGTTCTCCCAGTTTCTGCAGTGTAGCACAACAGATAATTCACTTACAGAAAACCAAAAAGACTCTGCATGCAGGGCAGTGCTCTTAGCCAGTCCTTAGATGAACAGACTGAGGTTAATCTGAGATAACACCCTTTGGAAGGACCTCAGCCACCAAGTCCTGATCCTGCTCCTAAGCATACAAGCCGCAGCAGCAGCAGCGCTCTGTGCTGCGCTAACCACACCTATCAGTGCCAATGGGGACACAATTAGTGCTCTGCACAATGTGCCTGGGAATGGCAGCTAATATTTCTAGAGGAAAAATGTTTAAGCTGTGAATTCTGCACAATATGATACACGGAAACAGAGCCAGCAGTCCAGAAATTAGGGACAAGCAGGTCAATGTTCATGGCTGCCTTGAAAATTCCTTTAGAGATCCTTATGTCTGTATTTAGACCCTTACACAGTTTTAAAAACTGTTCCTGTACAGGTCACCAGAGACCAGCAAAGTTTAGATCCGACCTGTGTTTACACAACATCCAGAAGCAGAAGAGTAGTTTCCAAATTCTGTTCTTTCTGGAGATGCTAAGGAGAAAAACCCCACACCTTCAATTTGTGTTGAGCTTTGAGGCTTGTCCACAGTGATTAAAGTTGAAGGTAAACATGAAAGTGAATTTAAATTGTAAGAAGGACTGTCAGGACTTAACCCTCACTCTGATCTGCTTTTGGTTTGGAAAAGGTGTATTTACATGACCCAGAGATAACAAAATCTGCTCCTTTATCCAGCCTCAGCTAATATGGAAAAAACCCTCCATGTGCTACAGCAGCCACAGAGCATACAAGGGTACAAACAACACAAAAACGTTTTCTGTGTTTTCCCTTTGAGTGAATTCCCCCCCTTATATATCTTGAGTTGTTCTTGTTATTCTTTATTTGACTTAACAGGAAGATGCCTGGAAGCAGCAAAATATTTTCTCTTCCTTATTCTACTGTCAGCAGCATTACTTTGACCTTATCAGACAAATTTATGTTGAAAATTTTCTCAAGCAGTATTCTCTTGTGAGCTGCTATAATATGCATCTTTATATTATCTGGTGTAATTTAGACATGTGAGGAATTTCTTAATTATTAATTTTGTCCTGTTTTAAAAGTATATATTAAAAATTGAAAGAAATCCCTGGACACAGACATCTGTGTTGCACTTTATAAATAATACCAATAAATAAATATTAATGCTTATATTTCATTTATATTTCAAGATTAAGGCTATGAGGCTTGAGACTTCCAATAATTAAAGTTAAAATTGCCTAATGCTTCACACTAAAAATGTTATAGTGATTTCTCAGGTTGAAAGTATGAGGAGCTGCTGCTTGCAACACCACACTGTAGCAAGAATGAAACAAAGCACCTATGATTTTATAAATCAATGAAAAAATAATCATGTAATGACATTTACATCCTGTTAAAAGTGATCTAATGGCAGCAGAGGTCCACAAAGCTGTTATATTACATATGTTCATTAATTATTTCAATAGGTTTTTTTGTTAGGCACCAAAAGAAAAAAATATGTGGATACAGAAGTGTTCAAAAAATTATAAATGCACAAATTCAACCAAATTCTGTTTGTAAAAATGTGAAAAGTTCTTCCTTAAAACAGCATTAACATGATGTAACTGGTGTTATAGAATTCCTTTGAGCTAACTCAGTCTTTTTGCAAGGCCCAATAGAAACTTGGTGCAGTTAATCTCACATTTCCTGCCCCTGGAAATAAAAACTTTCTTCTCACATGAGAAAATTACCTGCAGTACAAAAGTGGCAATCTACAGCTTGCAACTGCTTCCATCCAGCACCACATCTTTTGCAGTCCTGTCTGAGCACAGAAATAAGCCACGATTCTAAAAGATCTGTTCAAAGTCTAAACCACCCCATGAAAAGGGAAAAATAAAAGGTGTTCAAGGAGGTACTTGGGACCCTCTCCATCCCCTCCCTCTTGAGAGGCCTCTCCAGAAAGGCAGGAGCCCAGCTGAAGGAACAGAGGCCCAGAAGAAGCACTTGACGCTCAGCAGTTTCCTGAGCGCTCTGGCACTGCCCTTCGCTCTCCCGTCTGTCAGCACATCCCAGTGCTCAGTGCCAAGGTCATGGAGCAGCTCCTCAAAGACTCTGAATGGAAAACGGCCCCAGGGTCAGGGGAACAACACCAGCCCTCCTAAAAATAAAATAAAATATAAAATAAAATAAAATAAAATAAAATAAAATAAAATAAAATAAAATAAAATAAAATAAAATAAAATAAAATAAAATAAAATAAAATAAAATAAAATAAAATAAAATAAAATAAATAAATAATTTTTTTAAAATGGAAAAATAATGGTAATCTGCTAAAGAAACACAAATGGATTTTACTTCAAACAACCTCAGCAAGTTGCTCAGGCCATATCTCAGGAATGAGCCAGCTTTGGTCCCAGTGAAAATCTTTTCTTGCTCTTGCCAAAAGCCTTTCCCTTTCCCAGTTCCCCACGGCAGGCTGCTGCAGACAGGGGCACAGCAGAGCTCACCTTCCAGCTCAGGAATTGGCACCTTGTCTTCATCCCATTCCAGGAGGAATTAGAGCTCTGAAAGCCAGCTTTCTGAGGCTTTTTCTTGTGCTTCAGCTTAGCACAAAACCGTCTTTCCTTGGTGTGAAATTTAGGAAGACTGGTTGGGAACCTGTGCTATGCCATGGGGAGTCCCCACTCCACAGACAATTCTGAGTATTTTTGTTTTGACTTCTGAATTCTTTTTTGCTTTACTCTTCTCTCATCTATTTGTCAGGATAACCTCTAAAGAGAGCCTACAGGGAAGCTGCAAAGAGGAAACTGAAGGATAAAAGTCAAGTTTCCTAGCCCATAGAGCCTGAATTCTGTTTCGTATGGAAATCTGTGACTGAAGAACAGTCTTGTGACCCCTGAAAGAGAGACAGGAGTGCAGGACCTCACAAGGAGATCTGAATTGCTCTGTGCAGCTGGGCTTAGATGACATTGTTACCTAGTTAGAAGGAGGGAGCCAGGACCACTGGAGTAAAAACAACCTTTATGATGGATGTTTGACTTCACAAATAAAACCTCTTGAGTGAAGGAAAACTGCTTTGCTGTGTCTCAGCATAGATTTTGTCGCCTTGCTCTCCAGGTACTACTGGTGGAAAAGGACTTTGAAATTAAGTAGACAATAAAGTTTCCTTCTCACTTTGAAAGCTGGGGGAATAGGTTTCTGTGGCAAGGCAGCAGTAGAGAGGCTTTGGAAAAAAATAAAAAAGTAAAATCCAGCCACATGGCATTTCTTGCAACTCCCTCAGCTGCTGTGGCATGGACTCACCCATCTGTTATCCGACAACACTTTCACTGCAGCTCCAAATTGTACAGGGTGGAGATTATTCACATGTCAGCTGGGACTCAGCTTTAGTGCAGCCTGCTCAGCCGTCCTGGCAAAGCATTTGTCATGAAACATTTGGGAGATGGGTTTCTATGGCCTGTCAATTATGATAAAAGAATTGGAAAGGGACATGGTCCTCAAAACATTACTTTAAAGAGGGCTTTCTTTTTTAACTTTATGTGGGTTTGATGACTAAAAAAAAAAAAAAGATGGAAAATATGAAAGTTATTTTACTTCTACAGAGCTTTTAAAAGTCCTGCATGAATTCTTCAGTACCATGCCCAGATGTGATGCTGAGACAGGAATTCCAGGAGCTCTGCTGGAGAACTGGGGCCACCCAATGTCATCAAAAAGACCTCACAATGTCACCAAAAAGACCTCATCTGCCTCTCACAGCACTGCTGGGTTCTGCCCCACAGCCAACAACCAATCCTTATTATGCACCATATTTAACTTGATAATTTCTGTCCTGGTAACTGAAGAAGACATATGAATTCCACAAAAGACTTATTACTGTTATATCATCTTTTCTTTCACACATATTAATCTTCCCAGTGTCCATTATTGATTTCTGTAGAAACAAAGGAGAAATTAATCAGCCGCTTCAAATTATGCCCATAAACAATGACTATGGGAAGAAGAGTTATTTAAATTTTGATGTACAATCATGAAGAAAATATTTTAACCAGATAGCATCAAACTAAAATGAGCAGAATTTTGAGATATTGAAAAAAAAAAAAACACCTCCTTGAAATCAAGCCCTCCCATTTGATACATAGTGCCTACAGTATTCCCCACCTGCATTTCTGCTTCCCAATTAATAGTTTGGGTTTGTTGTTGGGCAAGCTGCCAGTGCATATAGTTCCCACTACAGGATTGTGCTGCTCTTGTGTGAAAGTGACCTAAAATGACATTGAATAATTCTTTAGCCGTAGTAGGAGGTGTCAGAACAGCCCATAGCAAACACCAGAAACAGCCATAAGAACAGAGGTAAATATTTGAGACCAACTTCGGGACAGATTGGACATTTGACCTCTACTTTAAAACAACACTCTCTTTTTATAAATACATATTTGTATATTATACACATGTATTAAATCTTTTATGTTTTTTCTTTCTAAATAAAAATAAGATATGGTGACAAGTATTGTTTATTAGGCCTGCCAGCTGGACTCAAATATGCTGCATATGTCAGCACAAATCTGTGACTGGGGATGTGTTCAGCTGACATTTCACTCAAATAAATATTCCTGCTTGGGAAATACCTAAAACAAGCCATTTGAAATATAGCATTACCTTTCACCAAGCTAATCCTGGACTGAAAAGCAGGAGATTACATTGTACAGATGATTTCTCAGTCAGCTTGAAAAATCATGAAAAATCAGAAAAATGTTCTGCAGTGTTTGATGAACCAAACCTGAAACTCCTCAAGCTTCCCCACCACTCTATGGCTCCCCAAGACTGTGCTGGAGCTGGTTCATGTGGGGAACAGCTGAAGACAGGGATGTGCTTTGCCCTCTGGAGCCTCCTGTCTGCCCTTGGGGACCTTTGGGTCATGGGAGACAGCTTCAGCTCTGCTGGAGAAGCAGAGAGGAAAAAACAGATGATACAGTGATGCTTTAGAATTTTAGCTTTTATATATTTAATCTGTTTGCAGTCCTGCAGTTCTTTAGCGTGTAACTCTGAACTCCACACACAGTGTTTGCTGCTGCTTTTCCACTTTGGTCAGACACAACAATTCCTCTCCAGACCTGGGAATCAAGGACACCTCCCTGCCTCAGGCCACGAGAGATGTAAATAAAAGTGGGGGAGTAAACTTGGGGTAAATTACTTCATTACCTGAAGCTGTAATTGGAAGCTTAACCCCCAATATGCAAATGGACCAAAGTTATAAAAGTGTGAAAACCTGTGATCCATTGTCCATTTTTGGATGCAGCCCCTGGGGGAGGTAGACTTTTCTGCCCTAAGTGTACCTACAAGCCCTTCAATAAATTGAGTTGTTCTTTATTCCCTTAACTCTGTCTGGCCTCTGTTTTCAGGTAGCCCAGATAAAGCATCACAGAGGTGATCCCACATCAGCACACCCAGATTATGTGTGGGGCTAGCAGCGTGGATTTAGGATGTCAGACCTGAATGGGGCTGTAGCTCCTCAAGGGGATCCAGCAAAACTCAGTGGCCAAACAATTTGTATGTCCTTTTGCCAGGCAAGAGGAATCCCCAGGACAAACTCACAACCCTACAGAAGCAAATGGTTTTTGATATTGAGCTGCTCAGGGCCTGAGCCCATGCCTGATTGTGCCCATTCCCCTGCAGTAACAGCAGATTGTAATGCCTGTGATAATGTCAGAGGCTGGATGTGCTGCATTAGCCAACCAGCAGTAGTGTACAACACCATCCTACTCATTTTCAAGGCTTGCTCACTTCACAACAGCCTCAGATAAACTGCAAATCCAGTTTAACAGCTGAGCTGAGCAATCAATCATTCAGAAACAAGATTCAGAGCAGTCCTGGTGAACACACAGAAGGCAATTAGATGCCACTGTTTGTAAAATAATATTGGTGGGAATTCTTTTCCCTCATCTGATTTATTTCTGTCAATCTGCAGTTTAGATTCTGTGTCATGATGAACTTCTTTGTCCTGAGATGCCATATAAATGTAACGCTGGCATTATTAATGCCTCTGAAAGCAATTCTGAACCTCACAATTGCTAAGGAAATTGATTAAAGAGAGTCAGCTAGCACTGCTAATTTGCAACTGGTTATTTTTAATGACAGACTGATAAAATGAAATGCTTAAACTTGAGAATAAAACTCACTTTATGTAATATGTTAAATCATACAGAACAGATTTGCATAAACATTTGTGGGATAAAATGAGTCCTTGGGCAGTTCAGACTATTCCTGCTGGTGGGTTTGGAAGAAATGCTAGACAAAAATATAGTGACTGCACTGTCAAATTCCAATGTCAAAAGTGTCCATCAAAAGTCATAATCTCTTTAATATCTTTGTCAGAATAAGTTTTTAGATCCTGCTCTTCATCAATACCAGCAATTAAACTCATCTGAGGAAGTTCAAAGGGTCACTTAATATGATATTCAAGGACAAAAGGGAGCAGGACAAGAAATCCAAAGTGTCAAGGTATGTGGAGGTTTCCAAGCACTGAATGTATTTATGGTATTGTACGTTTGTGTTGTATGTACTTGTGGTTTCCAAGAGCATCCTTTCAGGAACACCAGAGTGATACTAAACAAAAAACTTTTATAAAACAGGTTTGACTAAATTGTATATTGCCCTTCTCCTCCAAAAAGATGGACAGGAAAGTGTTTGAAGCAATCTAAAGATAAAAATCTGCATTGATTGCTCTCAGGAAAGCAGGCTAAAATTGAATGCCTATGTCCTTACAAATACATTGGAAAGACTTCCAAAACCCTCTGAAAAGCAAGTTTAAGGCAGAAAGAAACAGAAAACTCTTCTTTTCAGAGAGAACTGTATATACTTATTCCACTGAAACCGCATTGAGTGAAAGTTTAGGCGATCATTCTTTTAAAATTATTAAGAATGTTACAGTAGTAGAGACATAGTTAATGCAAACACTGCAAATTAATCAGGTTTACTGACAATCAATGCATGAGAAACATTTTCAGAGCCCTGAACACTGACTTTCTCATTTTCAAACCTCTATAAATTAATTTACCAGAGCTCAGTAAAAGGTGAAATTCAGTTTTATAGTTACTTAGGAGCTTTCCAAACAAGTACATTTGAGTTCTGAGTGTTTATACAGGGACAAAAGCACATATTTTGAACACTGCTTTGAGAATGGGACCCAGCACTGACACGTCTGCATTCAGAGCAGACTCCAGGTATGTCTGAGCTGACAATGCACACCATTCAAGTGATGTTTCTTTCCTGTTGTCAGACTTGACACCTGAATACTTGGTGAACCTCACACCAAGATCTACTCCCAGTTAGGTGGGTAAAGATGCCAAAGTAAGAAGCAGTTTTTTAGTTTATGAGCTTCAGCACTGACCACAATTCTACAAAACGTAGAGATCCAGCAGTTTAAATATTCCAGTTTTGCATTTAAAATTATGGAGATGCCCATGTTGGAGAGAGAGCAGAACATTTTATCTCAGCAAGTTCTTATCCTGTGACAAGAAATGGTATGAACCTCCTCAAATGAACATATTTACAATCTTTTGCTGCAAATCCATGTTACTTCCAACAAAAGTGGGCCATTAAAAAAAATCTTCTAAAACATCTCAATCAGATGGAATTCTCCATTGCATTTTGTTTGCACACAAAAATACTTCAAACCACTCTACAACTGAGTTTGTCAGCATTGTGGGATATTCAGGGGTCATTATTGTTTTCATTGTTTGCTGAAATCTAAAAAAAAAAAATAATTCCATGTCCAAAAATTATCAAATGCAATCTAGTTTAGGTTAGTGCAAGACTGGATGACAGACAATTTGCAGTCTGTGTTACACTGTGGGACTCACATGGCACTCTCTGTAATGTCCTCACTATTGAAAGACAGAATGATTTTGAACACAAATCTAATATCCATCAAGGTATAGGTAATTCCTGATTTAAGTGCACTGTTTAAATTGTAGTTAGAAAGCAGTTTTCAGCTGCACTCCAACTATGACTAGGGATACTTTTTAAAGATTGATATAAGAGCTTTCTCCAGAATCCATCAACCTCATTAAGTGGCAGTAAAATCTGGGCTACAATTCAAGATTAGAGTGTTTAATATACACAAAAAATCAACATAAGCCAATATTCAAATTGAATGTAACACTTCATTGTCTATCCAGGTACAAGCACAGCAAATATAATTCAACAGTCACAGGAAAAAGAAAAAACACACCTCTGTGGCTTAAAAGTGATGAAGCAGAGAAAATTAGTGTCTCTTTCCACAGCATAACTAAGGTATATTGTAGTTTTTTTCTCCTACTCTGTAAATCTTATGCTTATTACTTTTAGAGACATACACACGCACTTCAGCACTCAAATAATAAAAGAACTACTCAGCTGTGGCAACACAAAAGGCAAGAACACCTAAGTGTAAATCCATCAAACCCTGAACACTCCTCTGAGAACACAACCACTCTGAATTACAAGAGTTGATGCAGGGAGCCTCCTCATCTCTCACAATATATTGCTCTCACCCTCTCAGTGCAAGTTCTCACTTTTTTTCTGTCCCATTAACCATTTGGGATCAAGTCTTCAATTAGCAAATTTCAAATATTTTGCATTGTTATTTTTCACTAACCATAGATGTCACGGCATGGACCATGCATAGCTGTTTATAAAAAAATACAGAATTATTCTGGTTGATATCAAAGCAAGGAACATATGTTGCTGTCTTTGACCATATTCTTTTAACAGTAACACAAATATATCATTCATGACTGGATGGAGATCCTGTGGCCACAGCAGTCCGTGTTCAGCAGACCAAAACCAACACTGATGCATTATTCTCTTTCCACTCAGGACCCTTACTTTGGCCTGTGCCATAAACCCCAGAACATGGCTATTAAAAAACTTTTTAGTGACCTTAGAAACAAATAGAAAATGAGCACATTAAAAGACAAGAGAGGTTTAGCTGGTTTAAAATGGCCATGTGAAGATCAGGGAAAAAAATTAAACTTCTAGAAGTCAGTTAAAAAGTGCTGTCAGTGCTCTGTGTGTACAGAGATTATTCTAAGAAAGATTATGGAGATGAAAAGCATCAGTGTCAGTTTTCAATGTACCTGGAATTTGAAATATATTTTTTCATATAAAAATTTTAGGATGAACAACAGTATAAAAGAAAAAAAAAATAAACTGGAATCAGGAAAGCAGCTCTGCTAAGGTTCATTTACAAATTGAATAGGGCAAGATTTGTTAAGAATTCTTCAAAAATTAATGGATGTGTAATTAAGAAAAGAGGAAATGTAATCAATGCCAGAATTTCACTGGATGTATTGAAAATGAGTATTGTTTCCCAGGAACACACCTTGGGGAAAAGGCAAAGCCTTTCACAGTCCCCGTATAAAATGGGAAAGGACAACCAAAGGCATAAATTCATTTACAAAAAAAAAAACCAAAAAAACGCCCCCCCCCAAAAAAAAAGACCTTAAACAAAAAAAACCCAAAAAACAAAAAACAAACAAACAAACAAAAACCCAAAAAAGACCAACCAAACAAAAAAACCCACAAAAAACCCTCAAAAACAAACAAAAAAACCGCCAACCCTGCATAAGATTACAATTTTTTCCTCATTGCTTCTAATTTTTTTTTTTCTGTCACTGTATGACAGAGAAATCCTTTCCCCCCTAAATGAGAGGGGGCAAGATCCACTCCCTTTTGCTTTGAAGAAAAAAAGTCACAGTCCAGTTTCTTCAAAAGACTTTTACTAGCACAAAACCACCATCAGGGTTTGAGAATCTTTTGAGATTCTTCTGATACTTGTCACTGAAACACCCCTGAAATCATGTTTGAACTTCTTTGTGGTTCTAAATATCCTCCCACAGCTTTACTGGCTTACATTAACCAGTGCATAATATTTAAATCTTTACTTTTCTCCACCATGGCTCACCACAGCCACTCTTTTCAGCACCTTTTGGACTATATTCTTAATATATTTTCTGCTTCAGGTATGGGCTTTAGGGAAAAATTTACCTGTAGTAATAAAACCACCACAAGAAACATTTCCATGCAATTCAGACTCACAATGCCTGAAAGTATGACTCCATCTGACATTTTTCTAGTTGGCAGAGTCCAAAACCTCATGAAATACTTACTAATCAGCATTTCTTTGGGCAGGGGGAAAGCCCTGAACACAGATTCCCTTAATACAGACAATTATATTAATAAGGCAGCAGTTCCAAGCAATTCATGGAGCACTGAAGTTCACACACACACACACATGAGATTTGCAGCCCTTGTCAAAGAGTTTGCTTCTGGCTATCCTCAGCCTTGTAACATTTTCACATTAATTTTGGGCAGCATGAATTATCCCGCTTGGGGCATTTTCAACATGCTTGAAAATAAATAATTAATGCATTGGACACTATTAATTAGCAAAACTCAGAAACAGCTACTGTTGCAGAGCCTGAAAAGTTTTTCTAAACTTGTCAGGCTGTTAATAATAAATAGGGTGGAAATGGCCAATTAACATACTTAAATAGCAACCTTTATAAACAGTGGAAAATACCATTTTTTCTGTTCTTTTGATGAGAGAAATAAAAAACACCCACTCTGCTAGTTTAGTCCTAATACTTCACTAACAGAAATTTGGATTCACACTTGTAGGTGAAACGGGCCTGTGGAACCAAACACAATATCTAACTATGACAATTCTTTTCAGATATTGGAAATACATTCTTTTACACTTTTCATGTGGCAATACATTTTGTAAAAAAAAAATGAGAAGATGAAGACTTATGATCATATTTACTCATTACTACAATTTTGGAAATCACAGATCTACAGTCATACGGGTTATATTATTAAATATGGCTTCTCTAAGGCATTAGTACAGAATAAAAATAATTTATTTCCCAGTCTCAACTTTTTTCTATCCAAGACTTTTGTTGCAGCACTGGAAATAATGAGATAAAGCCAGGATGATGACTGGGAGTGGTCAGCATAGATTTACAAAGCAGAATGACCTCTCCCATAGAGAGAGGTGCTCACTGGATGATGGGAGAGCAGGGCTGATGTGGATCTTGACTTCAGCAAGGCTTCCAGAGCTGTCTCCCCCAATATTCTCATGGACAAACAGACAAGACAGGAACCAGAGGAGCACACATCTGAGCAGGTTTAAAACTGGCTGAATTGTTGGGCTCAAAGGTTTATGATGACACATTCCAGCTGGAGGCCATGCTATTATATCAATGGAAGATCACCCTCAGCAGTGTGATGTCAACAGGAAAAAGGAGAGGGGAAGATGCAAAACCAGGCAGCAGCACTGTTCCTTCACCTTCCTTTTTCATAAAAACTAACAGAGAGGTTAAAAGAGAAAATTATACAAAATTGACGGCTGTAGTATTTGAGTCTTATCAAGATTCATCTTGAGGTGACCAAGCCACTGACAGAGCTCACACACAACCCTGGTACAGCATAAACCATCTATTTGACAGTCAACAAAAACAGCAGTACCCTGAGCTATAATATTGTTGTACTGCCAGTTCATTTATTCATGAACTGCAGAGAAAAATAAGCACGTGGAATGTATATAAATTTTCAGTTCAGAAGTTACTGCCATCAAGGGAGAGCCCTAAGTTATGCACTACCTTTATAAAAAAAAAAAAAAAAAAAAGTTTGTGGTTTGTTTCTTTTTCCCAGGAATGCTGTAGCCTATCTAATGAGCACCCCCTTTCTCTTTTGGAACAAAGCTTCCCTTTGCTGCTCAGAGCTCACACTCAGCTGACATGTGCACCAGAAACAAAACTGCTCTAAAAGTTTGGAAAGAAGTACGTTTGGTTCACTGCCTCCTTTTTTCCCCCTTTTTCCAAATACCAAGAGTCCATCTGCTTCTTTACCTGAGTCCTTGTTGGCTGTTCTTGCCTACACTTGGCCATGCAGTAAAACTGCTTTGCACAGCAGAGGAATCCACTAAAGGACACAGATTTAAGATAAAATCAGATTTTTAGGCAATAATCAGACAATAAATTCTATCCTGGAAGGTAATGCAGCCCAGAGAGCAATTATGTTTTCTTTACACCAACACTTGCAAAGTGTAAAATTGACTGGCTTATGAAAGAACAAAATAACCTGAGTTTGACAGGCAGCTGTTGTGAATAATATAAATTAGAATCTTTACCTGAGCTGGGCAATTGTCAGAGCAGTCTGAACTCTGTCCTGAGATCCAGCTGTCACTGCCCACTAAATCCAAAACCTTTGGGACAGGACACACCAGGGACCATCCAGGAGGAATCCCACTCCAGGAGATCCTCCTCTTCTGGGTGGAATGATGGATAGATACACAGGGTTGAGAAGTGGCCCAGTCCAGCTGTTCATGAAAGTTTCAAATAACAGCAATGAAAACTCAGTATATTCAGGCCTTTTGAAAAGAGATTAACCAAGATTCAATGCCTTAAGGTACCTCTAACTACTAAAAAAAAACAAACAAACAAACAAAAAAGTTTAAATCTTTGTGGTAATGTCACTATTTTGGGTTTATTAATATGTTGTGCTCTGTGTCAACAAAAGCACAATGTCATGGGTTTCGGCTGGTCTTATTATGAAACAGAGCAATGGATATTTAGAGTTTTCAGGTAAAAATTTGGTTAATGAATAAATGCAATTGATAATTAAGAATTACAAGTAAAGATGTTGTTACCAGTATTCCTACCTTATGAAATTTAAAACCTAACCTGCTCAGTCACCAAACATTCCCAATAAAGCCACACTCAGAGATTCTGAATAACCATAAAGGCTTCAAATGTATGAAATCTTCAGTCTTAGTTATGATAAAATCAAAAAATCTCCAAAAAGCAATGATGGCTTCAGAAAAAAACTAAGGGTGAAGTGCATAACTACACACTTGAAATGAAAATGTATCAGTGAATGAGAATGAAAATATGCAATTTGCTGTTTCTCTATAAAATTCAAAACAACTTACTAATTAAATATAAAATATATTATACACATACTTTACCATTTTTCTCATTCCACAATTTAGATTTCACAATGTGGTAATTATTAAAACAGGCCATGAAGTAATTTCTTAAAGATAAGAGAACCAAAAGAAACTGCTAAGAAATGTTCCTTCTTTTTCCTTAGATTAAAATCCTCTTTCATTGGAGCTATCAAAGTGTTAGCATGCTGCTTTGTTTTCCTCTGTCCACCTCATGTGAAAACAAGCTCCAAAAAAATGGGAGGAGAGAGAGAGAGAGAGACGACAAAAACCTCTGGTGGAGCTGCCATCTGATCTGAATCCTGATTACCACCTGCTGTATCGTTTAACTGGAAACAAGACCTCAGATCTCCCTGGAGAATGCATGGCTGTGATTTAGCTAACTGACATCTGGATGCTCTACATAAATAGAGCTGAAAGAACATTTTCCTGGTGCTTCCAAGCCCGCCTGATAAAGTAAGCAGTTTGAGCATTAAGGCTTCAGGTGGCTCATTACATCTCTATTGACAACTCAAATATTTTTCCCCCAAAATCTCAAGGCAGTTCCTGCACAAACTCGTGGCACCATGCACACTTGACTTCCGTGAGAAATTTGGGAGGGGAAGATCTTTGTCTCCCTGGGAAAAGCACACATGGAAAACACATTAAACTGCACAGGTACAGATAACCCAGGAGGCAGAAATGTTTCCTTGTAAAAGTTGTATTTTGCAATAGGGATTCCTCAGGTCATGTTCTATCCCATAATTTGCAATGAAAACTATAATGTTTCAAAATATGGATCTGTAAATACAGGTTCATTTTGTTTCTACACAGGTCCAAAACCAGTTACACAAAGAGCAAAGACAGAAGTGCATGAAAGGACAAACCACTAGAAAAACATGTTTAAAGTCTAAAGTATGTATGTATTTTTAACATTTCTTGTCACCAAGATCATCAAACATCGTGAACAGAAACAGATAAATCAGATAAAAGGAATATTACTGAGCAGATATTTTGCTCTTGACAAATGAACCCACCTTGTTCAGAAATTCAGGCGAGACAAAAAAAAGACAACTGTTATTCAACATCAAAAAGTCTTACTAGAAAAACAGATGGGATGAATACTCAGGATAAAGTTTAGCTAATGAAAAACTTTGCAGCCCAAAGCATAGATTTATACCAAACAACAGTAAAACTACAAAATGATGCACTGCTAAAATGTAAAAATTTTTGCTTATGATAAAATTACTTCGAGATAGAATTTTTGTGGTACAGCTGAGCATTTTTTTTCTGAACAAATTTAAAGAGCTTCAGCACAAAGAGTCTCATTTTCTAAATATATAAGATAAATAAAATAAATGGCATCTACCCTCTTAAACATAAAAAAATCAAACAGATAAATGCATCTTAGAGTCAGTAACAACTGCAGAACACACACTCCATCAAGCTGTTATCCAGTTTTTATATAATTAAGAGATTAATTCAGAAGCCTTAATATGATAATGCATGAATATAATGGAGCATTGTGTCTCAATATCACTTCGGGACAACTTCAAAAATGCAAAACAAAATTAAGTTGCAATCTAATTTGTTAAATCCCATTTAGTCAGGTTTGTAAACTCTATTCTGCCAACATCAGCTGTTTTGGTTGCCAGTTAGTAAAACACTGCTAGGAATGCAAGGAGAGGTGAAGCCATGTGCACAACTACAAAGCACAGACCTCTGCAGTAAATAAGTGCTGGATAGAGGAAATCCTAATAAACTTCGACGAGTCAAACACTGAAATCCTCTAATTTCTCAAAAAGTTTCCAAAAATTCCATCATCACAGGTTTCTTACATTAATATGATTGGTTCACTTCACAGAACTGCCCAGAAAAACATAAGAGCAGTAAATGTGCTCTCTCAGTAGGCAATAGTAATTGGGAATTTTCTGCTTAGGGGGAAAAACGGAGGGATGCCTGGAAAACACAAATCTTGATGCTTCTAATAGTGCAAAATACATGAGCTTTAAGTGGATTTTCCCAGGTCTGCTTAAAATTATAATGGGTCAATTTAGTTTACTCTGATGATTTCCTCAGTTACAAAGCTGCTTAAGAATTTTTTGGCTCTAAGCTGCAGCTCAGTGCTTTTTATGGTTACAGCTGATAACTGAAATTGACTGGGTTAAAACGGGTTGGATTTGTCTCAGAAGGTTAAAAAAATGACAGTTTTTTTCCTTTGATAGCCCAGAATAGTTCCACTAACATCCAGATCAGCACAACCAAGGTGGCAGTGATGAAAACATCTCATGGAACAGCCTCTCTGAGGAGAAACCTCAAGGACACCAGGAGCTCTGAGGAACTCGCTGGAGATCCTTGCAGGGAAATGAGGAATACTACTCCAGCATGATTACTTATTTTAAAGTCATCATTAAATCATTTCAGTTCAGAGGGCCCACGGCAGGGACTCCAGGACTGGCACATGGGAAAGAACAAGCTGCCTGGGGCAGGAGGTGGCAGGACTGCTGCTGGCAGCAGCTTTCAGCATTTGCCAAAATGAAGCTTGTGGTGGACTCTGTGAGACACCTGAGGAAATGGAGAGGTCTGCTCATGTCAAAAGGGGCAATCCCACTGCTCCCAGATCCTCCTGGACCGGCCACACGCTCATCTGACCTCTCCAGAAAGCAGTTCAGCTTTCTGCCAGAAAAATAACAATTCAGAAGGGGAAAAAAAGGTGACAAGTATTGGAGTTGACACAGGAGAAGCTGGAGAGGTGCCTGGACTGCAGGATGAGGGAGAGGAAGCCCAGCAGGAAGCAGCAAGCTGTGCGATGAACTTAGGTGTCACAAAACTTCACGCTTCAAGACCGAGGTTAAAATTGCTATTTGAACAATTCATTATTTCGAGCACTCCCAGGGAAATGAAACAAAAGCAGAGAACTTCATTTAAATACAGGCTGGGAACAACTGCCAAGAGGAACAAGGTCAGCATCAATTCCCCTGATCATATCCCTTAGTGCTGTAAAGTACATGCTGCTTTTATCTTTTAACAGTCGAACTGATTAATATGATGAGCTAAAATTGCCAGCCTCCATGGGATGGAGAGGAATGGATAGATGTGAACATGTGCTGAAAATTAAAAGGTGGTAAGGAATGAACAGGCCGTTCCCCCAAAGTCTGCAGAAAGAACTGCCAGTGCTGTGCCAGACATGAAGACAACCTCACTGGCATTGATGTGCCTTGTGTCCAACAAGACTTTTGGGCTGATGGAAGATAAGACAGAAGAAATTCCATCTTTAGTCACACCACCACCACCACCCTCAAAACAGCCAGAAAAAGGAGAGAGCTCATGGCTGGCACTGAGATAACTCAACCATTGGCTTCTTCTCTTTCAATTTTCTCAGCATAACCCAAAATGCCTTAGTTTAATACTGGTTCTTGTCAAGAATACTGCTGAGAGCTCAGAACTTTTTATAAAATAGATTTACTGAGAAGCTGAGAACAAATCCATTTAGATGAATTGTAAAATGAGGGCTTAGCATTCAGTGACACAAAATGACAGGCATGTGCTGAAATGAATTAACCCCACTGGCTTGGATGTAATACCCAGTGCCTTTAAATGTATCATTCCTCCATTTCTAAAATTATTTTAAAAAGAAAAACTCCTAAAATGTCATGAAAGTAAAGGAAAGGGCTGAAAGTAGAATTGAGCTCCTCATTTTGGTTTTGATTTCTTAGTGATCTTAGCAAATCACTAACTCATTCTTTACTTTCTGCCTCATAAAACTGAGAAAAAAAAAAAACTTGATATATACCTGACACTTTTAATATGAAAAGCACTTTAGAGAAGCTTTTTGACACAGGATGAAAGATTGTACTTTGCCATACAGAATAGCTGTATTACCTGACATGCTCATTATACACTGTCAGAGCCCAACAACTTTCAGAATATTTTCCTCTTATTATTCCTCACTCTTTGACTGTGTTCAGTAATTACAGATGGAATTCTGTAGATTGCTTTAGTGACTTAGGAGAGTACTTCCCTCAGAAATCCAGATAAACCTGCTTCTCAACTGTTCAGAAATGTTTTCAAGAATCTTGCAGGTATTAAGGTAAAGGTTTTTGCAATGCAGACTTCTCAGTCCACAGAGCTGTGAATAAAGGAACCATTCCCGTTTAAAAATCTCTGGCATTTCTTAATGCTATCAGTAGAAAATAACCTGAATTAACTGTATTTCCTTTCTGGTGTCACTAAACACTGCACACCTCCACACAAGCAGCATTCCCAGCACAAACACAATTATTTGTTATTTCTGTGCTTCCTCTCTAGCTCACAATCCAGAGCCAGTTTTGCTCCTTCTCCCCCTCTGTCTCTGCTGCACAGAGGCACCAAGATGAGATGCCCACACTGTGAGCACCACACTATCATTTCTGCAGCACACATCAGCCCAGTTCCCCTGGCTGTGCTTACAGCCACTGGAATTTCTCTAGCACATCAGAACCATTTCTGGCACACTTCAGACCCACTCTCCTTCAGCAGAAATTGCCCTGCCTATTTTAGAAACAATCAGATCAACTACACATTTATTTGACTACCTGACCTGCACTTCAGAACAGCCATTACCACACGGGATAATGACATCCCACGGAGAGGTAAGTGCCGCTCTCCAAGGCAGGCAGTGCTTTTGGGAATCATTTCAGCAAGCCAAACCATGCCAATGAACTGACATCACTCCCAAAAATACCCCTTTGTGTGTCAGGGAAGTGATGCCCAGACACAGCAAACAAGGGGCTGTGTGTTCCTGGGGGTGGCAGCCCATCTGCTTCTTCCACGCTGCCAAATCCAAGGGCCTTTATTAAAAACAGGACTTGGGTCATGCAATTTGCCAGACTCTGCCCCTTTCCTACTCCTTGGTCCCAGACTCACATCTAGAGGGATGGGGGAAAAAACCTGCTCCTCTCCCGCTGGTTTTCACTGGAAGTTTAGCCAAAACACACAAATTGCTGTTGAAAATTCTTGGAAAATTCATGGCTCTATGTATTTCTGTTTCTTCAGCTCCTCATGCCAGTAAAATTTCTGATTTTCTCCAGAGTGAAAGCCATTATAGAGAACACTTACCCAAGTGCAAAGGAATCTGAAGGGATGGCTCCTAATGAGGAGGGTCTGGCTCCTCACAAACACCACAGCTTGGAGCACTGTGGAGAAATAATTCCAGACAAGGATGACCAAAATATGGGCTGGAGATGAGCTCAGAGCTCTGGGACTCCTCACACCCGAGATCCCCACCTGAGGCTACTCTGGGCCTGGGAACACATCCTTAGGTTAATTTTGGGTAATTCAGTTCAAATGCTGTGAAAGTTTTGTGTCTAACAAGATGTTCCAGATCCCAGAACTATTTCAGGATTAATTGATTGCTGGTGTTATGTTTTGTACTTTTCTTTTACAAGCATTCAAAAAATACTTAATGATTATCAGAACAAACTGAAAACCCAAAAGAAAAAGCTTTCCAAAGACTGCAGAGATGCACAGGAAAGCATGGTATGTAGTCAAAGTAGGAAAAAAACCCCAAACTTGAAAGAGTTATTGACCTTTTAAAATATATTTGATTGTTCAACAAAATACATAGGAGTGAATAAAGCAGTGTCTGTTATATTATGGTAAGAGCTCATCTTGTCCCAAAATTTCTATTGCTTAATATTTTAGCCTTAAAGTCCTGCAGGGAAAAAAAAAAAAAAAGAAAAAAAAAAGAAAAAAAAAAAAAAAAGTTTAATTTAGGAAGTAAGAGTAACTCCTTGTTATAAACATGCACTCTGGGGCCAGGATAATTTTACTGTGCACTTGTTATTTAAATGAGTGCAGTGTCTCCATATGGCCATATGGATGTGAGATATATGTTACGTGCTCAAGGGGCACTGAAGGATTTAAAGTACATATGTTAAAAAATAATGCTGAGTTGGCACTCAGCATTGCTGTCTTCACCATAGCAAATAGTAACCTGCTCCATTCTTTCATTTGTTATTTTCCTTCGAAGTGTTTCTAAGAGATAAAAAGCACATGGGGATTTCACAGAGGCTTTACTGCATAATCAAGTTATTTCAAGAATTACAGTACTGGAAGCATTGTACCTTTGTCTGTTCTCTTCAAAGTAAAACCAAAAGCAAGTTCCATATATATCTATAAATATTGGTTAAACCTAGAATTCCCAGACAATCTTCTCAGTATTAACACTTCTCATTGATTATGATACTATGTTAATTCATGCCAGATGGAGACTATTCAAATGTTCATGACTTGTACTTGTCACGAGCATATGTTCCTGGAATAATGGAGTGGTTTCATAGCAAACAACATCCCATATTTAAAGACCTATGATGAGGCTCATAAAAGACAAAAATAATAAAAAACCCAAAACCACCACCACCAACAAAAAACTCGCCATAAACAGAGAAGGGCACAACTGGAAAACAAAAAAAAAAAATCAGGTTCTTCACTACCAAGAAGACTCTGGAGGGCAAAGCATTCTCTGCACATTCCTGACTCTACACTGGGCACAGAACTTTAACGCATCCCACTCAAACATGTGGAAGGGAACACTTGGTATTTCCTGACTTCAAATATTTTGAAAGTGTTCTACTTAATTAGAAAATAGATTTCTTAGCTTGTTGCCATAATGTCCTTGCATTACGAGCCCAATTCCTCTTCCTTACCTATGTACCAGAGTTAACTTCCACCTGCTTCCTCTCCAACACAAGGAAATTATTGCTTTTGGGGTTTGCCCTAAATTGCAAAACAAACAACTCCAACTAACTTTGTTGCAGACAGGCTGATTTCTGATTCTAAAAATATGATCTGACCAGTTCAATGTTCTTTATTCCCCTTTTAAATAGAAACAGAATTATTTTTGCTAATGCGATGAAAGGCTACAGAACACTTTCCTGAAGTTTTACATACAAGATACACAAACTCCAAACCTCACTCTTGCCCTGTCATATCCAGA